>NW_020954550.1:30182380-30334351 GCF_900497805.2 Vombatus ursinus
GTGAGTTGAAGATGAAGGGGTCATATCTGGAGAATAAAATTAAGGGGTGAGAGAGGATTATACTGAGAGAAGGAGAAAGGGAGAGATAGAATTAGGTAAATTATCTCCCATAAAACAGACAAGACAAGGCTTTTACAGTGGAGGGGAAACAGGAAGGTGAGAGGCAATGAGTGAATCTTATTCTCATAGTATTTGACTTAAGGAGGGAATAACATACATACTCAATTGGTTATGGAAATCTATCTTACCCTACAGGAAAATGGGGGGGGGAGGGGACAAAAGAGCAGGGAGATGATAG
This sequence comes from Vombatus ursinus, assembly GCF_900497805.2. Classification (NCBI taxonomy): domain Eukaryota; kingdom Metazoa; phylum Chordata; class Mammalia; order Diprotodontia; family Vombatidae; genus Vombatus; species Vombatus ursinus. The sequence goes on from NW_020954550.1 coordinate 30,182,679, forward strand.
AGGGGAGGGCAGATTGGGTGAGGGAGTAATCAGAAGCAAACACTTCTGAGGAGGCACAGCATCAAAAGAGAGAATAGAATAAATGGGAGGCGGGATAGGATGAAGGGAATTATACTTAGTTTTTCACAACATGACTACTATGGAAGTGTTTTGCATGACTACACATGTATAACTTATATGGAGTTGCTTGCCTTTTCAATAGGAAGGGAGGAAGGGAGAAAATTTGGAACCCAAAGTTTTAAAAACACATTAAAAAATTTGTTTTCACATGCAATTGGTAAATAAGAAATACAGGAAATTGGGTATAGAAATCTATCCTGCCCTACAGGAAAATAGAAGGGGAAGAGGATAATAGAAGGGGGGAGTGAGATAGAAGGGAAGGCAGATTAGGGTAAGGGGTATACAGAATGTATGCCATCTTGGGGTGGGGGGAGGGATGAGATGGGGAGAAAATTTGGAACTCAAAATCTTGTGGAAGCAAATGTTGAAAACTAAAAATAAATTTAAAAAAAGAAAATTGAAAAATTCACAAAACAAACAAAAAAGGTAGGATTTTAGTTGGGTTGTGGAGGATGCCACTGAAGCTAGGCTGAGATAAAAGGGGAGAGCATTCTAGGCATGGAGAACAGCCAGAGAAAATCCTTAGAGCTGAGTGATGGAGTATCTTGTTCATGTCATTGGATTGGCCAGTGTCACTGGATTGAAGAGCATATCTCAGAAAGTAAGGTATAAGAAGACCAGAAAGGAAGGGAGGTATGTTATCAAGAGCTTTAAATGCCAAACAGACTATTTTGTATTTGCATTTTATTCTAGAGGATATAGGGAGCCATTTCTTTATTAGAGGAATTTGTTGATTGGAGGTTGGTGGGGCAGGTGGGTTGACATGGTCAGACTCATGCTTTAGGAAAATCAATTTTTTTTTTTGCTTTTGCTGAGGCAATCAGGATTAAGTGACTTGCCCAGGGTCACACAGCTAGTAAGTGTCAAGTATCTGAGGTCAGATTTGGACTCAGGTCCTCCTAACAAAAAGGCCAGAGCTCTATCCACTGCACCACCTAGCTGCCCCAGGAAAATCAATTTGACAAATGAATGGGAGAATGGACTGGAGTGAGGAGAGACTTGAGGCAGACAAACCAACCAGCAGGGTATTGGATTAGTCCAAATGTGAGATGATGATGGCCTGTACCAGAGTGGTAATAGTATTAGAAGAGAAAAGGGGCCATATCTGAGAAGTGTTGCAAAGATGAAATCAACAGGCCTTGGCAAAAGGTTGGATGTAATAAGTGAGAGATAGAGAGGAATTGAGGATAATTCTTAGGATTTGAGTAAGCCTGAAGGACTGGGAGGATGGTGTTGCTCTCAACAGTAATAGGGAAGTTAGGAGTTGGGGGAAGGTGAGGTTTAGGAGAAAAGATAATGATTTCAGTTTTGAGTATGGTGAGTATGAGATATCTACTGAACATGAAGTTCAATATGTCTGAAGGCAGTTGAAGATATGAGATTGGAGGTCAGCAGAGAAATTAGGGTAGGATAGGTAGATCTGGAAATCATCATCATAAAGATGATAATTAAATACATGGGAACTGAGGAGATCACTAAGTGAAGTAGTATTGAGGGAGAAAAGGACCAGAGGCAGAAGCTACTAGAGGGTATGTCCTGGATGTGGATCCAGAAAAGGAGAATGAGGAGTGTTTTTAGAGATAGAAGGAGAACCAGGAGCACCTAGAGAGAAGAAAATATCAAGAAGGTGATCAGTAGGATCAATGACTGCAAAGATGTTGAGAATGAGGATTGAGAAAAAGCCATTGGATTTGGCAATTAAAAGATCATTGGTAACTTTGAGGAGAGCAATTTCAGTGAAATGATGAGGTCAAAAACCAGTTTTAACTTCTTAAGTTAAGAAGTGAGTGAGAGGAAAGGAAGTGGAGGCATCTATTGTAGATGGTCTTTTCAATGAGTTTAGCCACAATGGACAAAAGAGATATGGGATGATAGCAAGAAAGGAAGGATCAAGTGAGAATATTTTGAAGATAGAGGAGTCCTGAGAATATTCATAGGCAGTAGGGAAGAAGAGAGTAAACAGGGAGAGACTGAAGATATGTAATATAGTGGGGATAACAGAAAGGACAATCTGTTGGATGAGATAGTATAGAATGGGATCATTTGTGAAGGTAGAGGAATTTACCTTAGTTAAGAGTTAGGGTCACCTTTTTATGTGAAACAGTGGTAAAGGAGGAGAGAGTGGCAGAAGGTATCTGATTATTCAATACTGCAGTGTTTATCTTCTTACTAATTCAACCTCTTATCCAGAGTAGGAATATTTCTCCAGTGTGGGAGTCAAGACTCATAGAATTGTAGGAATGTGGAATGTTAAAGCTAGAAGGATCCTGAGACCAACAGAGGTTGAGTGACTTACAGCTAAGTGGCAAATCAAGGATCTGAACCCAATTCCCTGTCCTTATTTCCTCTTACTCTAATTAAGCAGTTACCTCCTCTCCCCTAAAGAAGCTCTACACAGTCGTTGAGAGAGGATAGAATTTCTCTTGAGCACAAAGATAAGGGGCACTGGTCTTCATGGGAATACTCTTAGATTTAGCATATTTTAGGCCCCATTAGGGAAGGAAATTTTCAGCATGATCATCATTTCCTTGTTGTTCATGACCTTTGAGAATGTATCTTTAGTGAGCAAGAAAAACTTCCTGAATTTGTCCAAAATGAATTATTTTTACAAAGTTTAAAAATAGAACTTTTGGTTTGAATGAATGTAGATTTCATAATCCTAGCCTCCCTTTCCTAATTTCATGTCAGAGGTTTAATTTGCCCACCATCAATCTTCAGAATCCAATACATTTTTTTTTAATGTTCATAATTCCAAATAACAACTCACTTGTATCTAACTAGAGTATATTTGCAGGTTTTGGACTTCGTGCAAAGTATAAACATTGGCTACTAAAAGCTTAAGTCAAAAAGTCTTTGTTATTAATATCTAAGAAGTAGTTCCACTCACATGTGGAATACTGGGATGGTGAACAAATTTTAAATATTCTTTTGTCTCCCTTACTTAAATAACAAAACAGTTTTGATGTCAAAAGATTCCAATAGCTAAAAAAAAAATACTACACTAAGATAATTGCAAAACTTATTTGGTGTTACCAAGTTTCCCAAACAAAAGTGAAAGCCATGGATTTTTAAAAGTAATGTGTATTTTAAGAATTAGAAAATATAATGTATACTTTTTCAATATGTATTTTTTGATGGAAGAAGAAAAAGTATAGAATTTTCATTATTTTAGTTTGTTTTACTTTATAAACTCCACAAAGTAATTCCCAATTTCAAGTGTGAATCAATTCCCAATTTCATGTCTGAATCAAAATATTCTGTGACTTCCAGGAAGATAACTGAGTAAGCAGTCCTACTGAAACATAAGTCCCCCTCATCACCTTAAAACAGTAATAAATACATAAAGCAAAGAAACAGAACAACAACAGTAGGTAGAAAAAGGAAATAAACTCTCCCAAGAAAAATCTCAAAGGAAAACCAGCAGAAAGAAGAATGAGTAAACACCAACAATCCAACATAAACATTAATACAATTAATAAGTACTCTAGGATAAAAGAAAATGAGACAAAAATTTCCAGGATAAAAATGACAGTTGACATACTATGCTTTAAGTTTTGCAAAATGCTTTATCTAATTTCTCTTACCACATTTGATTCTCATAACAACTATTTAAAGTAGGTGTTATTATTATCCCCACTTAAAAATGGAATAATGCTGAAATAATAATTAGGCCTTTAAAAGTCAGAATGGAATAACTACAAGAGCCTCAAAATTTGATTGGGAGATTAATTAAAGAATAAAAAGAAATAGTTTAGAAAGAGAATTAGAACTAAAAAAAGAAAGAACTATAAGAGACAAACAAAAAACTTAGTGACTTAGACCAGAAGGTTGAAAAAGTTAATGAAATGGTTTATACTCTGAAAAAGAGAATGACAGTGACAGAATAAAGAACGCAGAGATTCAATAAGTATCAGAGAATTTTTTTTAAATTCGACAAAATTGACTGAATACTTCAGGTCTCTACAAACCAGAAAAACAAAATTTGAAGATAGGGCTCAACAAGACAAGCTGAGAGGCACTGTTCTCCCCTCCCCACCAAAAAAGTGATTAAATGTAAAGCCTGAGTGCTATATTTTAGGAAATAATGGAAGCTAATTGTCAAAGATATTGGAATTAAAGATAAAGTACAGATCTATATCATCCACAGAATAATGTCAGAGAGGAATTAAATATTTAAACTCCTCTAGAAATATAGTTGCCAAGTTCCAGAGCTTCAAAGTCAAAGAGCTTCCAGATTTCTAGGGTAATGTCAACAGTGCCACTTAGGAACATAAATGATTATCCATTAATGATGAGATATTGAAGAAAAGGCTGAAAGGTGAGGCAATGATAAACAAAGGATTTTTTTTATTTTATTGAAGGATAATATTATATAAAGATGACTAGGCTGAACAGTGGAGGGGGATGGGTTTGTCTTTGACTGTGCAAATACGGATCATAGTGTTTGAAGTAAAATAAGCCATGACTTCCTAGGGATTATTTTTTCCCCAAAATAGGCAAGATCCAGGAACCAGTCTTTGGGTTTGGAGAACATCTTTTTATGAAGGAATATTTAATGCAAAGGAAAATAAAGTTTAAAATCATAACATCAAATATTAATGAGTTAACTTCATCTAAAATAGCGTATAATTGCAAAACAAATTAGGAAAGAGAACCTCACTTATTTTTGCATACAAAAAAAGATACTTAAAACATTAAGATGCATGCAGATTAAAATAAAAGACTGAAGTAAACTTTATTATATGTTTCCAGAATACAAAATGCAAAAGTGATAACTTGTTTATATAAAGCTATGATTTTAAAAAATGGATATTGTTAAGACAGTCATCATAGCTTTTGAAATAATTGCAATATAGGGGGTCAGAGCCAAGATAGCAGAGTAAAAGCAGTGACTTGCTTGAGCTCTTCCCCCAAACCCCTACAAATACCTATAAAAAATTGGCTCTAAACAAATTCTAAAGCAGCAGGACACACAAAAAGACAGAGTGAAACAGATTTCCAGCCCTAGACAACCTGGATGGTTGATCAGAAAGGTATATTGCACTGGGCAGGGAGAGGAAGACAGTTCAATGTGGGCATGCAGGCCACAGTGACCCTGGAGCAGGCCTTAGAGGACTGAATCTCAGGCAGCTATGGCGGTTTCCAGATTTCTCAACCGATGAATGCCAAAGACAACTTAGGTCAGTGGGAAAGGTCTGTGACTGCAGTGGTGAGAGAGAAGCTAGGTCTCAGTTGCCCCCGGGACAGCAGCTACCTCCTGAGCTTCTGGCCAACAGACTGAGGGGGAATCAAGTGGCTGGTCAGAAGGGCATTGCAGGAATCTCTTGCTTTGCCTATGCTTGGATCTGGGTTAAAGTTCTGAGGGGTGGTCCTGGGGCGAGGAGGACTGCTGGTGCAGTGAAGCTTGCACTGGCGGTGGAGAGGAAACACCTCGCCCCTTATCATACCACCTTGGAAGAACTGAAAATTTACAGGTCCCTAGAAGTATCTCTGAAAACAGCTGAACAAACCCCTGAAGCTTGGGACATTACATTCTCCACATTGGAAGCAGACTCTTACCTTAAAAAAGAGTTTAAAACTCAAGTAATTGGCCGGGATCATGAGTAAGCAGCGCAGAAAGAGTCAGACTATATTATCTTACTTTAGCAACAAAGATCAAAACATACAACCAGAAGAACACAACAAAGCCAAAGCTCCTACACCCAAAGCCTCCAAGAAAAATATGAATCAGTCCCAGGCCTTGGAAGAGCTCAAAAAGGACTTTGAGAAGCAAGTAAGAGAAGTAGAGAAAAAACTGGGAAGAGAAATGAGAGTGATGCAACAAAATCATGAAAAACAAGTCAACAGCTTGCTAAAGGGGACCCAAAAAAATACTGAAGAAAATAACGCCTTAAAAAATAGCCTAACCCAAATGGCAAAAGAAGTCCAAAAAGACAATGAGGAGAAGAATGCCCTAAAAAGCAAAATTGGTCAGATGGAAAAGCAAGTCCAAAAGATTACTGAAGAAAATACTTCCTTCAAAATTAGAATAGAGCAATTGGAAGCTAGTGACTTTATGAGAAATCAAGACACTGTAAAACAAATCCAAAAGAATGAAAAATTAGAAAACAATGTGAAATATCTCATTGGAAAAACAACTGACCTGGAAAATAGATCCAGGAGAGAGAATTTAAAAATTATTGGACTATCTGAAAGCCATGATCAAAAAAAAGAACCTAGACATCATCTTTCAAGAAATTCTCAAGGAAAACTGCCCTGATATTTTAGAACCAGAGGGTAAAATAGAAATGGAAAGAATCCACCGATCTCCTCCTGAAAGAGATCCCCAAAGGAAAACTCCTAGGAATATTGTAGTCAAATTCCAGAGTTCCCAGGTCAAGGAGAAAATATAACAAGCAACCAGAAAGAAACAATTCAAGTATTATGGAAACACAATCAGGATAACACAAGATTTAGCAGCTTCTACATTAGGGGACTGCAGGGCATGGAATATAATATTGCAGAGGGCAAGGGAGATAGGATTACAACCAAGAATCACCTACCCAGCAAAACTGAGTATAATCCTGCAGGGGAAAAAATGGTCATTCAGTGAAATAGAGGACTTTCAAGCATTCTTGATGAAAAGACCAGAACTGAATAGGAAATTTGATGTTCAAATACAAGACTCAAGTGGAACATGAAGAGGTAAACAGGAAAGAGAAAATCATAAGAGACTTATTAAGGTTGAACTGTTTACATTCCTGCATGGAAAAATGATATTTGTAACTCATGAGACCTTTGTCAGTATTAGGGTAGTTGGGGGGGGGGAGAAATTATATGTATGTATATATAGATTTAGATAGATAGATACATAGATGGATAGATAGAGGGCACAGGGTGAGTTGAAGATGAAGGGGTCATATCTGGAGAATAAAATTAAGGGGTGAGAGAGGATTATACTGGGAGAAGGAGAAAGGGAGAGGTAGAATGGGGTAAATTATCTCACAAAAAAAAGCAGAAAAGAAAAGGCTCTTACAGTGGAGGGGAAATGGGGGAAGGTGAGAGGGAATGAGTGAATCTTATTCTCATGGGATTTCACTTAAGGAAGGAATAATACACACACTCAATTGGGTATGGAAATTTGTCTTACCCTACAGGAAAATGGTGGGGGGAAGGGGACAAGAGAGTAGGGGGATGATAGAGAGGAGGGAAGATTGGGAAGTGGGGTAATCAGAAGCAAATACTTCTGAGGAGGGACAAGCTCAAAAGAAAGAATAGAATAAATGGGGGGGGCGGGATAGGAGTAAGGGAAATAGAGTTAGTTTTTCACAGCATGTCTACTATGGAAGTGTTTTGCATAACTGCACATATATAACCTATATTTAGTTGCTTGCCTTATCAATGAGGGTGGGTGGGGAGGGAGGAAGGGAGAAAATTTGGAACCCAAGTTTTAAAAACACATGTTTAAAAAAAATGTTTTTATATGCAACTGGGAAATAAATACAGGAAATGGGAAAAAATAAAAACAAATAACAACAACAACAACAAAGAATGTGAGCTCCTTGAGAGTAAGGACTGTGTTTTGCCTTTTTCTGAATCCTCAGCAATTAGAATAATATCTGGCACATAAAAGGCACTTGGTAAATGCTTGTTGACTTAAAGTTTGATGTTGGAGTCTTTTGTTGTACCTAATATAGCTAGTATCCCTAACAAATAAGAACTCTTACAAATGCATGAAATCATGGAACTACTTCTAAGTTTTCTAAAAAGAATAACGATTTATTGACTTGGGTAAAATCCTCTGTTAGGAATGCAAGTATCACGATGCAAAAATATGTGGTTGTAGTTCTTTCAAGAATTATGAAATCCTAGTGTATTTCTGGAAATTCAAATATTTTATCATTTAATGACAGGAACTCAGGCTCATCTTAAATCAAAACACTAATATTTTTTTCTGTTTAGTTTTGTTGGTTGCTTGCTTTTTTTAAATTCTGAAATTAACAAACACTAAAAACAACATTTATATGAATATATAAAATAGAACAGCAAAAGAGGATTAAATGTGTAATCACTAATATTTATTATGTATAACTTGTTTTGTAAAGCATATAACATATTCAATAGTTTGCTTCCCATAAAAAAGAAATAATTGCAATATAATAGGTAGATAAATTATAAATCTGTATGATACTATATACTTAAGCATATATCACATACATAAATAAAAAGGTAACTGAAATCAAAAGGCCAATGTAATAAGACAGTGATTATAAGTGATCTTACTGTGTCTTTCATATCTTGGTAAATTTAGCAAAATGATAAAGATGAAAGTACTTTGAAAATAAGAGGAAAAATAGAATTGAAAACAAAAAATATTATTGAAATAATAATCCATCAACAAGCATTAAATACAGACTATTTTCCACACACTGTGCTGGGTGCTGGAAATGCAAAAACAATTAATTCCTACCCCTGCCCTTAGGGGACTTATACACTGTGACATGTATGTGTGTACACATATATATACATACATATATGTATACGCATATTCACATACATTATATATAAATAGATATGTGTATATATTTACACACATGCACACACACACACACACATACACACACACACACACACACACACACACACAGAAGGTGTCCCAAAAATCTTGGTGCAATTTTAACCTATTAAAGCTTGGTATAAGAAAATTGTCATCTATTAAGTTCAGCTTAAAACTGCACTGACTTTTGGGAACACTATATATTGTATATATACACATACACATGCAAAATAAAACTAAATGCAACAATCAATAAGGAGCTATTGGACTTTGTTTAATAGAGGAACACTATTGTTGCTACTGTGTTTTAAGAAAATCATTTTAGCAACTTTGCGGAGGATGAATGTACAAGGGCAAAGACTTGAAACAGGAACACCAATTAGGTGTACTAGTCATATGAGTAGAGAGAAAGAGATGGATAAGATACATGTCATCTAGGTAAAAGTGATAGGATTTGGCAACTAAATTTGTAACTAGTGTAAGAAAGAGTGAGGAGTTCAAGATAATTCTATGATTATAAATCTAGATGCCTAGAAGAATGATGGTACCCTTGTCAGAAACAGGGAAATCCTGAGGAGGGTCACAACCATGTGAGTAGAGAAGATGATGATGGAGGTAAGTAGAAGAGGATGGAGATAAGAGAACTTTTTGGAGGAAAACAGCAAGATTGAAAACTGATTGGATTGGAAGGGACAATGAATGAGAATGAGAGTCAAAGAGGACAATTTTGAAGCTAGATTCCAGGGAGTACAGTGATGCCCTTAATAGAAGTTGGAAAGTTTGGATGAAGAGTTTTAGAAGAAAAGTAAGTTCTGTTTTGGTCCTATTGATTTTGTTGATTCTTTAAGCCTAAAGAATAGCCACCTTGAAATGTCCAATAGGGAATTGGAGATGTGCAACTGAAACTCAAGACAGAGACTAGGGCGGATATATAGATGAGTTATCTGAATAGAGATACTTAAACATGTGGGAGCAAATAAAGTAACCATGAAAGAATATAAAGAAGACAAGAGGGCCTTAGAGTATACATACAGTTACAACCAAAAAAATCACTAAACTATTAGCTAATTCAATCAAAAAAGAAGAGGAAAACATTAAAAAAGATTTTTAAATGATCTTTTCCCCCTCATTTTCTCAAGAGGGAATTCACAATGATCAGAATCATGTGCATCTAGTAATGTGACAACAAAATTCAAAATAAATAAATTCAAAGAATGTCCACAAAATATAAAATATTCAAATTACAAAACAAGGAATAGAGAATATAATTAGCCCAGTCTTAGAAAGGGAAATTGAGAAAGAATGCATTGTAGCTTTCCAGGACTCTATTGCCAATTCCCATTTTCATTGGTTCATTAGATTCCCAGATGGCAATTACTACTACTCCCTGAGGATTCAAAAAGTAACCTGGAAGGGAACTGGAGTTACTAATACTCACAAGCCCCCACCAGCATGCTTCTCAATGATTATCAACTAGAATTAATTAGCTTTTAGAAAGGCTGTTTAATAAACAGATAGGTCAAGGGCAGTTAAAAAAGAATACCCCACACCCTCTAAAAAAAAAAAAAAAAAACAGAAAGAACCTGGGCACATTCTTCCCTTGCACATGCAAGAACCCTGGAGCCAGTAAACTCTACCTTCTAGGAAATAGTAGTATGATTCATGTGTGGAAAATACATGTGTCAAAGGGATAACTCATAGTTTGTAGTTACTGGGTATCTTCCCATCATTGTATCCTTAAGAAGTTTCCTTTAGTTGAAGCTCTCTTCTGGCACCTGAGGATTAATGCCTTCCTAGAGTCCCTAGCCTGTACTTCTCTCCACCCTAAGACACCACACTCCCTGAAATGTCTTCTCTTGATATGTCTACTTTATCCTCAGTATATCTCTCAGCTCCCAATAAAGACACGCCAAGGAAAACTGTTACCAACACTGACATGTTTCAATGCTCTCCCAGTCTTAAAAAAAATCTCAAGGTTGCTACATGAGCAATGGGAGTGAGATGGGGAGGTAACTTCCTCTCAGTAACTCTTCACTATGGGGTTTGACCACCAGTTACCTAATTTTATACATAGTTCCATTAAGGTCATGACTGATTCTCTTCAAGTAGTCACAAGATATTTTCTGTGTAGTATCACTTTCATCCAATGATCCCAATCCCTGTGAGTCTTTCAAATTGATTAAGTACTACATTGTTAGCAAATGTTGTGTCAAAACAAAATGTATCTATAAACATTTCAAAAATGTCTGCCAATTGTCCATACTATATGCCTACAAAAATATTTTTCATAAAAATTCTCAAGCAAAATATTTTTTAATCTGAAAAAATAACTATGCCAGAATGGAATTATAACCTGGAATATCTTTCCCATTTCACATGAATGAAAAATCTCTCCAAATGTGTTATATGTGCCACTGGCTAACAAGAGTTTTTATTATTCTTGACTTTTATAATAAATTATTAAATATAGGAGGTATGAACAGATTCATTTAATTTTCCAATAAGAGAAAATTTACATCATACATATGCTTCCATGTGCTACTAGGAATTGAGAGGACTTCATACATACAATGCTGTAGTATATTTAAAATGCTGTGTAGTCAGTGGCCCTAGAATATACAACTCCCAAAAGTCTTAGTGCAATCTTGAGCTTTATTGTTACTAAAGCTTAAAACTGCAGTAAGACTTTTGGGAGTTTCATATTTACCTTTGTCTTCCCACTGCATCAGTAAGAGGCATTCAAAGGCTATGTAGAGTTTTGGACTCATTTCGGGCATGAACTAAAGAAAGACATAAATGGTTCTTACCGTGATGGGACAATATGGAAAACAGAATTTTAAGTTGGGAGTGACCTTTATCCAATCCAAACCCCTTATTTTATGGACATAGAAACTGAGACCCAGACAAGCAAAGTGAATTAACTAAGAACACACAATGAATAAGTAGCAGAGCCTAGATTCAAAGCTCAGAGCTTCTTACTCCATATCAAGTAGCAATCTGGCTATGCCATAAAAACAGGAACTCTCCTGAAGATTTACTTATATTGTAAACAGAAGGGCAAGGGCCTTTTGAAAAACCTGGTACCCAGAATTTAAGCTTATATATTCAGTCAAGAACTTTCCTTATTCATCAACTTAAGGCACTAATTAAGCAGTCTGTTCTAAAGTCTAACCCTAAGACAAAATGCTTAACAAATTTGTTCACAGATTGAAAGAACAAGTAAAAATGATTTGTCTAATGATCACACTTGCATGATTCAAGTTTAAGTTAGTTCAGACATATTTTTTTACTGGAATAATGCTTTGTGTCCATTTGAATATTTTACTTCCATTCTTCTGGAGAAATGTGACTTTACTCAATGGAAATAAGGAAAATGAGGTGAAGCATGGATTAGGAAGAGAATGGATCATTGTTCTTACCTGTGGAAACACACAAAGTTTTGTTTTCCAGATGTAAGTCATTGGAAATTCTTCCTCATTATAAGTGTAGATGAAAATACAGAATGTTTTTGCTTAGAATAAGGTATCCAGTGTTATTTCATACAGCACACTCATTGAACCAATTTTGACAACTCATGCAAAGAATGAACCAAATTCAAAAGTAGGTGAAAAATCCAAAATTACTAATAGTAATAATGAGCTTAAAATTATTATGCAACCTGAATATGAAACATCATACCATAGGAAAAAAATAGAAATTAATGAGATCTTGTACCTTTTAGTCCCTAAGGCTAAGGGGAGAGTTCTTAATCAACAAGACAGGAATGATCACAAAAGATAAGATAGTTAATTACATGTTCCTCACGCAAAACACTCTGTCTCCAGACTCAGGCATTTTCACTGGCTGAACCTCATGCCTGGAATACTCTCCCTCTTCATCATCACCTCCTGGTTTGCCTGACTTCCTTCAAATCCCAGCTAAAATCCTATCTATAAGAAGCTTTTCCCAATCCTCTTTAATACAAGGACTTTCCCTCTGTTGCTTATCTCCAATTTATCCTCTATATATCTTGTTTGTACATAGTTGTTTTTATGTTGTTTCCTCCATTATACTGTGAGCTTCTTGATAATAGGTACTGTCTTGTATTCTAAACATTTAACACACTGCCTAATTCATTTTTTATGCTTTATCATGCTTTACTTATTGACTGACTGACTATTAAACATTTTTCCACAAAAAAAAAATATATGGAACATCTATTAAGACATTAGGCCTATGCGTTGCAGTCAGCATTAGGGAAGGGATTACCCATGTTCATAAAATCTGACTGGATTTTCCTCTGGATTAACTGCATTGACAGGATGTATGGTTATTATAGAGACAGTTACATGCAAGAAGTGGTAATATCTGTTCCTAAGAGGTATAACTCGAAAAACTTGAAAAAGCAGATTAGATGAAAGGGAGATAAGATAAGAGGGAGAGAGGTAAAATCATGTGGATGATGTGGGATAATCCCTTAGTGGTCACAATAGTTAATATTCAAACTACTTACACAAGGAGTTAATTAATTTACAATCTTTTTTTGGTGGGGGCAGAGTCTCATAAACACTTGGGAGGCTAGTGGAATGGTGCCAAAGCAAGAGGATAAAAGATCACACAAAGGCTGACATAAACTGTTTGGATTGCCATAATGAAAAAGTGGCATGCTAGTACTGATGTTACTGCATACCTAAAAATTGGCTCTTGTCAGCGGGTGGTCAACATAAAGAGGTGCTGTCATCATTGCATACAAATAAGGGTGGCAAGTGGAACCAACACTAGTAAGAATTACTTGAGAGAGAAGCAAAGGGAAGCCCCTGTTTCAGTCTAAGGATAGTGTGTCGCAATTTTCAATAGTATTCAAAGCCAAGCATTCAAAAGATGGTCCTTAGCCAAGACAAAAAAAAAACTTTCTTAATTTGTTTCTTTTGTTGTACTTTGCTTCAGATTTTTAAGTTTTTTAGTTTTAAAGGCCAAAATCATAAATATTTACAGAGAGATCTTACCAAGCAGAAAAAGAGATTAGAAAAATGTTTTTGTATGAATGCAACATGTTCCATGCAATTTGAATTATATAATCAATTTTATAATGGGGAAAGAATATATAAATCTACTTTTATGAGGCTACATTTCAAATGATACAAGAAGTTGTGACAAATCCAAATTAAGTATTTCATTTCTATCTACTGTATTTATTCATTTCTATCTACTGTATTTATTATGGATCAAATTAAATTTAATAAACATTGTCACCTATAGTAACAAGTATATTTCTGTAGGAGTGTTTAAATATCACCAAGTGAAAATACTATACCTGATACCAAGAATTACCTTTGACCACTAATGTTAATATAAAGTATTCATCTCAAAATTTTATTTTTACATCTGTGACACCTACTGCTAACCATATTTTTAAAACATGGTTTAGTAAACTTGGACACTCAGAGCTTCAGAAAAATCTCTTTTCCAGTGTCCTGAATTTCTAGGCTTTTGCTTAAAGTTTATCAATAATGAAATAGTAACCCACAACCAAAACAAATAAAGTTGGATCACATTTGTGAATAATTAGACAGTGGTTTCTTGTGCATAAACCACATTTGTATTTTATTGGTGTAAGAAAAAGACACTCACCACAGTCATTACAATGCCATCTGTAGCAACACCCAATAAGGCATTTAAATTGGCAATGTTTGAGGTTATATTCATTATTAATTAAGTGTTAGATACTAAGTAGAGATGGAAAGGCAACTCTTAAAACTGACCATTTTAGGCAGATTTACACTTAACTAGACTTTCATCCCCAAATTACAACGTGACTTTTTAAAGATGATTTAAACTGGGAGAGGATTCTGGGAAGATGGTGGAATAGGTCAGAAAACTTTCAGCTATCCAAATTTACTCCACAAAAAAAAGACATAACATTACTTCAAAGCAGCAGAAATAAACACTGGATAAAGCAGTTGTCCTCCTAAGACAATTGAGAAGACCCCAGGAAAGATGCAACCTGCATAGGGGGAGGTTTGGCCTGAGTGAAGAGCAAACACCCCCAGGCCAACTCCACAGAATCAACAAACAAGTCCTGGGAGTAGCTGGGTTAAGAAGCAGCCTTAGCCTTGGAAACTTTCATTTTGCAGACAGTATAGGGGTCAGATGACTGAGTAGAAGAAAATTAAAGGACCTTCCACTGTCAAGGGATGCCAAGCATAGCTATGCTGACCAGATGTGTCCAGGGTTGTGGCTGCAGGGAGAAGGAGCTAGCACATATCTGGTGAGTGCAGTAGTGAGGGACAGGATCCTGTTGGCTACGGGCACTTGCAAGAGAACACAGTCCCTGATTTCAGTTCCAGGGCAGAGAGGACAATTGTAGTTTGCAGCCAGCTGAGGGACCATGGGGAGCAAGATCATTTGTGTGGCTGAGGGCCTTAGCTGTGGCTTAGAATGGAGAAGAAAGACCAAGTTCGGGCCCCAAGAAAGACTTCAGAAAATAACACTAAGAAGGACCTGAGACTTGGGGCATCATTCCTATACTTCAAGACTACAATTTGATTTCGCTAATAGCTCCTAAAAACAAAATAAAAAATAACTAAACAAAAACA
This sequence comes from Vombatus ursinus, assembly GCF_900497805.2. Taxonomy (NCBI): domain Eukaryota; kingdom Metazoa; phylum Chordata; class Mammalia; order Diprotodontia; family Vombatidae; genus Vombatus; species Vombatus ursinus. The sequence continues at coordinate 30,197,910 of NW_020954550.1, forward strand.
AGTAAGCAAAGAAGTAACCATACCAACTCATAACCAAGCAAAATGAGTAACCATAGATGGTTACTATGGGGATAGAGAAGATCTGGGTTCATATTCAGAGGAAGATAATGGAGTTCAAAAAAAAAGCTACTCCTTTTTCAATGAGAAGCATCAAATGGTCCTCAGCACAAAGAGCTCTTGGAAGAACTCAAAAAGTACTTTAAAAATCAAGTAAAAGAGATTGAGGATAAAATAGAAAAAAAAATAAGAGGAAATTAAGAAAATTTTGAGAAGAAAGTCAACCAACTTGAAATAGAGAATCAATTTAAGAAAGAAAATAATTCCTTGAAAACTAGAACTGGGTAAGGGGAAATTAATGACATTCTAAGACACCAATATCATAAAACAAAATCAAAAGAATGAAAAAAATAGAAGAGAAAGTGAAATATCTCATCAGAAAAACAATTGATCTGGAGAACAGATCAAGAAGAAATAATATAAGAATATTTGGACTACCTGAAAATTATAATAAAAAAAGAATCTTGATACAATATTACAAGAAATTATCAAGTAAAATTAGCCTGAAGTTCTAGAAGAAGGCAAAGCAGAAATAGAAAAAATCCACTGATCACCACCTGAAAGAGATCCTAGGAGGAAAACTTACAAGAATATCATAGCCAAGTTTCAAAGCTCCTAAGTTAAGAAGAAAATATTGGAAGCAACAAGGAAAAAAAATTAAATATCATGGAACTACAATAAAGATTACGTAAGACCTAGCAGCTGCTATGTTGAAGGATTGTAGGTCTTGGAATACTGTATTCCATACAGCAAAAGAGCAGGGGTTATGACCAAGGGTAACTCACCCAGCAAAGTTAAATATAATCCTGAATGAGAAAAAAATGGATATTTAATGAATTCAAAGACTTTTAGGTTTTTAGGACAAAAACCCCAGAACTTAAGGAAAATTCAACATGTAACAGGAGAAACATTCCAGGAGAAAGGTAAACATTAAAGACCAATTATAAGGAACTCAACAAGGTCAAATTGTTTACTTCATATATGTGAAAATATTAGCAGTACTCTTAAGATTGTCATCATTATTTGGGTAGTTTGAAAGAAAGGCTTGGGCTGAGCTGAGTATGATGAAGTGATTCTAAAAATATAAAACTGTCTAGGGAGAGATAAAAAGGAGTAATTATCTCATACAAATGAGGCAAAAAAGGAAAAATTTACACAGAAGAAGCCAGTGCGGGGAGGGCAGATAGTGCTGAAACCTTCCTCTCCTAGATAATGAGTTAAAGACAGAAATCATATAAATAGATATACATGTATGTATGTATAAAAGTGTCTAAATTCAGAAAGAAATAAGAGGACAAGGGGGTAGTGTGGGGGTAAAGGATAAGGGAAGGATTCTTGAGGGATGGGTAGGTTAAGGAATAGGAGGGCAAGGTAGTGGGTAGAAGTAAAGCAGAGGAGTGAGGAGAGATAGGGTAACTAGGTTGAGAAGGCTAGTGAGGAAAAATAGGAAGGAGGAAAAAACACAAGTAATTATAGCTTAGAATGTGAATGAGACAAATTTACCCATAAAATGGAAATGAATAGCAGATTAAAAATTTGAATTCAACAATATGTTGCTTTCAGCAAACATTATAAAAAAAGAGGTACAAACAAGGGTAAAATAAAGGGCAGGAGTAGAATTTATTATGTAAAAAATGGCAGGGATAGTAATCATGATTTCAAAGTTAAAGTTAAAATAGATTAAATCAAAAGTCAAAAAACAGAGAAATTACACTGTGTGTCAGCAATATTATTAACGTTGTTTTAGACCATTTAAAATACCTAGACGCTATAAAATACCTGAGTGTATACCTGCCAAAACATAGAAACTACATGAATATAAACATAAAATACTTTTTATACAAATAAACTCAGATCTAAATAATTGAAGTAATATTTATTTTTCATGGGTAGGTAAAGCCAATATAATTCCATATGATAATTTTACCTATCTAATCCATTTATTCAATGTCATCCCAATTAAATTACTAAAAAATACTTTACTCAGTTAGAAAAAATAATAACAAAGTTCATTTGGAAGAGCAAAAGGTCAGGAACTTCTAAGAAACCTGGAAAAAAGATATAAAGGAAGTAGATTTGGCAGTATCAGAAACTATGCTATGAGGGAGAGCATTCTTGAAGTGTAAAAAAGGATCATTTTGATTATTTTAAATTAAAATGTTCTTATATAAATAAAAACTATGTGGCCAAGAATAGGAAGAATGTGGAAAATTGGGGGAAAACTTTCATAGACAATCTCTCAGATAGGATGTGGTTGGGTTGGAGTCTTGCTGTGATATAGGAAATGATGAGTTAGTTGATCTAGAAAAACATGTAAAGACTTGGATCTATGAAGGAAGATGCTACCCACCTTCAAACAGATGGCAGGTGGAAATAAGCATAGTATACCTATATGTGTATATATGTGTATACTTACAGATATCTATTTGTGTGTATCTGTATGTCCACACCTATTGTAGCCTTCTTTGGGGCACAGGGGATCAAGGGGCAAAAACAAAGTAAAAAGTACACAGCAAAAAACAAAAGAAAACCAACAAGTAAGTAAAGAAAAGCTGGGCAACTTTAAAAATAATATATAGTGTTGATAATATAGGTTTTTTTGAAATAGAAATTTATTATTTTATATTGAATCCTCTCCTATGGTCTATTGTGTACATGGCAATTTTTTTTTGCTTTTCTCATTTTGTATTTAAATTTAACATAAAAACAATTTATTAAAAAAAAAAAACCTCCCTATGTCTGCTTTCATGGATGTCCCATTTAGCTGTCCTTTTAGAAAAAGACAAACATGATGAAGGTTGGCAGCGTTGATAACAAGGATTTCTATTGCACGCTCAAAGAGTTGTAACTAGGACGAGAGAATGGGATGTTTTCCCAGGACTCTGAATTTAGAGAAGCCTAAAAGCTTTTCAAGTCCTTTAGCAAGATAGAAACAACAGAACTGGGAACTAGTTGACCAGAAGTGGGATGACACTAAATGGCTCACACTCCCACCCCGCCAAAGTACATGCTCTGGCATAATTTACCCATGGTCATAGTGTCCCAGATTAGAAAAAACAAATTGGGATGGATGGTTTTCATGGCTTGCCCCAGCCAGTATTCATGCTGTCCCATAAACAATGGCTAGTTACAGCTTTCAGGGTATGAAATAATGTTCCCTGAAGCTCTGACAAGCAAGAGTTCAGTGTTAGTGTTCAGTAGAGTTTCCCTTTCTTTCAAATAGTTTTTAATAAGTTTTTGATAATATAACAGTCCCTGGCAAGGGAGTTGGCATCACAAAACTCCCTGGGATTTACCAACATCAACATAAAATGTAGTCATTCATTCCCTAGCCTTTGTTGGTTTTATGATGAAGCAACACACACTTGTTGAAGTGTTGAAGAAAGCATAAGACCTGCATCTGACATGCAACTCATGGTTGTCAACCCTCACCTGGTATTGCTAACCAAAATTCAGATTACACAGGATGTTATTTCTATAGGGATTCCCAGGCTCTCTCCTAATGAAATTTAAATGAGGCAATTTCTCAAGAGCAGCTAGGTGGCACAGCAGATAGAGTGCCAGGCCTGAAGTCAGGAAGACTCATCTTCCTGAATTTAAATCTGGCCTCAAACACTTACTAGCTGACCATGGGCAAATCACTTAATTCTGCTTCCCTCAGTTCCTCATCTATAAAATGAGCTAGAGAAGGAAATAGCAAACCCTTCTAATACTTTTGCCAAGAAAACCCCAAATAGGATCATGAAGAGTCAGATATGACTGAAACATCTGAACAACAATTTCGCAAGGTATTACATTCTCTTGAAAAACTGTATTCCAAATTCTTGAATCTACATGCAGAGTGGTGGCTGAAACTCCTTAATGACATCAAGGGTCAACATGTCTGAACTGACTTGCAGATTTGGGGAGAGTTCTACATGTTGTGTTCTACTGATCCCATTGACAACAACGTCCTACTTATGTTAAAGAAAGCTTTGATGTTAGAAATTACTCTTTTGGATACTGCAGGATATGTAATGCAGGTCTTTTCTTGAGCCATTATAAATGTCAAATTCATTTTGGTCAAGATGCACTCCTGGAAAGCTCTATCATGAACTCTACATGAAAGACCCCCAAAACATGTCACTTTAAAATTTTTCCTGGTTGCTGTGCTCATCTAAATGGTGCATCTCTGAAATATAAGAAGCAACACACTTAACAGGGTCTTAATTCTATTTCCAAATTTTCAATCTCTGAACAGTAACTGATGGTGCTAACAAGAAGTATGTTTTCCATAACCTCTACAAATTCATTAAATGTGAAGTAGGAGCACTGGCAAATCTTACTCTGGCATATGTATAGATAGATCTGATAGGTTTCCAAGTGCATGGCACACTTCTACTATTTTGTTTGCTTGGTGGCAAAATGAAATTCTCTCCAACTATGAATCCAAAGAAGCTTGGCTAACCAGTATTAAATTCCTCAACATAGCCCCAAAGAGTCATCTTAAGTGCAAGCTCTGCTTAGCAGTTATGGCAGAAGTCAGATTTAATTTCTCACCAGTAATATGTAAGAGTTGATTTACACTGCCATTGACCACTTCATTTAGAAGTATCTCATCCTTAAAACCAGAAAAGAGACATTGGGAAGCAATGAAATATGCAGATGGCGTCAGTCTTTATCCAACAATACAATGCTTTATTGCTTCAAAACTGAGTTGCACTCATGCCACCAACAACTATCACAGCAGAAATAGAGACGGATGCAAAATCACTCATGTGGAACATCTGGATCGCTGTGACTTTTATCATTAAGGGTGCTCAGTTTCCAAGGAATTATCTTTATCCTCTGTTTTGTTATCAATCAACAAGCATTGTTAAAATTTTAAATTTTTTAAGTTTTTTTCTTCTCTTCCACAGCCTACCCTTTCCTGCATTGGTTAAGGCCAAAAAAATATGTCATTCTACATCCTGTGTTCATCATTTCTATCCCTGGAAGAGGGCAGCAGATGTCATCATAAGTCCCCTGTAGGCATGGTTGATCATTGTACTCATCAGAGTCTTTAGGTCTTTCAAGTTGTTTACAATGTTCAACAAGCATTTATTAAGTGTTTATTATGTGTCAGGCACCTTATTAACCATTTAGGATACAAAGATAGAAAAATGAAATAGACTCTGTCCTCAAGAAGCTTACATTCTCTGATCTACTGGGAATCACAACTGATTGAGAAAGTGAAAATGTAGGATTCACTTGTTCTTTGGTGAATCTTGCAAGTTATCACACACAGCCCAAATACATGGCCTGCCTATATAGCCCTTGCAAGACCTCTTATCTTTAAAATAGGCAAATCATCTATAACCTATGGTCTTAAAAATGTGTCCATTTTATGTGGAGACAGATCTCTATCTCTGTAAATGATATCATATAAAATTATATATAATACATATTAGAGAAGGATTTGATTGACATGGAGATATTGATCTCTATCTATATGTACTATATATAATACATAATATTATAGATATATATACATATATTAGAGCAGGATTTAATAGATACCAGTGCCTCTATCTATCAAATCCTGCCCTAATACATAGATGTAGATATGGACAGTATAATAAATGTCACTATATATCATATACAGTATAATACATGTGAATATCATTATATACAGTATATTATATCAATATCATTATATAATATATATGAATCTCATTATATTATAGGCAATATAATATATAAGAATGTAATTATATACAATATAATACATTAATATCATTATATATTATAATATAATCATTATAACATAGTGCATAATGTATATATAGATATAAATAGATACATACATACATACATACACACATCTCAAGATTAGAATCCAGGTCTTTATAACTCTAAGGATAGCTTGCTAACCAATATTTCAAGCTGCCCTTTCACTAATGTATAACTTCACAGAATGGACTTCTTATACAGGAAGGTCATTTACAGTGTTGTTATAGTTAGAACTATAATAAGAAAGCAAATGTGTCTCAATATATTCTATTTAATATTGTAGACACATTTCTTTCTTTACTCCACACTTCCTGTTGAGTAAAGGTCATGCCTTACAAAATTATATCACACATAGAATTGAAACTCATGGATGACTTAAGAGTCACTCATTTGGACTACAATATCCCCTCAATACGTTTACCTCTAGGCCAAATGTTGGTCACCCAAACTCACTAATGACATTATAGAGATCATAACTGCATTGTGCCTTTTTCTCTAAGAAAATGCAATTGAAAAGGAAAAAATTTAGAATATTTATTTTTCCAATCCCAAGAGAAAAATATACCCTTCAAAGCCACAAAGCTTCTATAACAAGAAACAAAAGAGCCGAATTAACTCCAATATTGAAACTAGAAGTAATTGTCGGTGAATTAAGAAGGACTAGCATTTCTCTTTTGGATCCAGAAGGCTCTAAAAAGATATGAATACCTTAGAAACCCTCCAAATTTCTCTCTGCCTCTTTCTTAGCATGAGTTACTTTTGGAAGGAACAGGTAGAAACCTATCATTTAAATCACTATTATGGATAAAATGTTAAATCATATTTTTCTTTGACAATGATATGTGGGACAGTGGGACAGAGACCACTACTCAAATTCAAAACAAAGACTTAGATACCTTGAAAGCAGAAAGGAGTTTATTGCTTTCTCATGAGAAAGGCTACTGCCCCTCATCGCCCTAATGGTGCTGGCCAGGGAGGATGAGTACAAGTTGGTTATAGAAAGCAAGGTTTATTTATACCCTAACGCGAGTTCCTTCTCCCTAACTCCCTTCTCATTATCCCATTGGCTGGGCTTCATGGGGCACAATCTATTCACGGAAATCTTCCCCAGCAACAGAGAACAAAGGCGGTTACACAAGTTTGCCCAGAGACAAGAAAAGGCAGGAAGTCTTGCAAGAGTAAACAGTTTAGGTTGGGGTAGGGCTATCTACCTGCTTAAAAACAGGGGGGGGGGGGGGGGAGGTTGACAAGGTCAGAAGGGAGTGTGTTTCAACAATACAATTAAATTCCTTGAGAAGGCCATCTACAACAGATGCCTACAATTTCTCTCCTCCCACTCTTCTTACTATCTGGCTTCTGACCTTATGTCTCTCCAAATTACCAGTGATCTCCTAATTGCTGCCCTGTATGAGAACTATTAACAAAAATTATTAACCCTTTGAGGAGGCTTCACTTCTGAGAGATCATCTCTCACAATATTAAATATGTCTCAGATAAAAAGGTAGCTATCCTACTTCCAGAGATGCCTTTCTCTATTCCACTCTCTCTTGTATTCTATACTATCAGAGTTTGACCCATCAATTATTCTCTCTTTCAGCTTTAACCTCAGACTCTCCCTGTATACTGGCTATTTGTATGCTCAGATGCTTACAAGCATTCTCACATCTCCTACATCTTTAAAAATCCTTTACTTTTCACTATCACCCCCTCAAGGTATTACTCTATATCTCTCTCTTTTATAGCCAAATGCCTAGAAAGAAATCTCTCCATTTATTACCTCCACTTCCTCACCAGCCCCTCAGTGTTGAAGGTCTCGTAATCTGGCTTCTAAGCCCAACACTTGACTGAAACTACTCTTTCAAGAGTAGGCAATGATCTCTTAACTGTTCATTCCCTGTTTTTTCCTTAGTGTTCATCCTCCTTGACCACCTGCTGTTTTTGATACTGTCAATAACCCCCTGCTCCTGAGTACTCTCTTTTCTCTTTGTTTCTAAACACTACCTCCTCTCAGTTCTCCTCCTACTTGTTTGAATACTTTTTCTCAGTCTCATTTTATGTATTGTCATACATCTCATATAGGTGCTACCCAAAAGTCGTTCTGGTATAGTGAATAGACCACTAGCCTGGAAATCAAGGAAGATCTGGGTATAAATACCACCTCAGATACTTACTAGCTATGTATGACCATGAGTACATTACTTAACCTCCTTGAGAGTCAGCTGTCTCATCTGTAAAGTGGGAATAATACCTGTATAATATGAATATGAATAATACCCACTTTACATGTTTCTTTCAAATTTTCTAATGTATGTGAAATTCTTTGCCTATTTTAAAGTGCTACATAAATGCCAATTATTATTATTCTCTGTATATAGATACTAGCCCCTGAGATAGGTTTAGATATCATCTCTGTGTATTTACATAGAGAGTGCAAATCTCTCTCCTAAACTCTAGTCCTATATCACCAACTGACTTCTGGACATTTCCACCTAAATATCTATTAATATTTCAACCTCAATATACCTCTAAACAGAATTCATTCTCTCATCCCCAAACCTGCCCTTCCTCCAAACTGTTTTGGGTACCAACATCATCCTGGTCATCCAAGTATTACTCTTTGGTCATCCTCATCTCTTCCTATTCCCTCACCCACGCACAGATCAAATCATTTGCCAAGACTTATCAATTCTAGCAGTACTGCATGTCTCATATCAGTCCTTTCTTCTACTCATATAGTTATCATCCTAGCTTAGGCCCTCATCACCCCTCACCTAGGTTGAAGCAATAGTCTCCTAGTTTTTTTTTTTCTTGATTTTAATCTCTTCACTTTGATACATCCTCCACACAGCTGCCAAAATATTTTCTCCAAGGCACATATCTGACCACATCAGTCACCTGACTAAAAAGATTCAGTGGCTACCAGTTGATTCTAAGATAAAATACAAACTCCTCAGCCTTCATTTAATATCATACATAATCTAGTTCTTATCTCTCTTTGAAATATTTCATATCATTCCCATCACTCACTCTATAGTATAGCCAAACTGGACTGTAGTTATTTCCTCAAAGATGATTTCCCACCTCTGGCTTCTGTATCTCTACACAGTCTGTCCTTTATGCCCAGAATACATTATTTCCTCAACTCCACTTCTCAAAAATATTTGTCTCCTTTCAAGACTCAGTTTAGGCACCACATTCTCTACAAAGCCTTCCTCAGTCCATACAGTTGTGAATGCTCCTTCTATATCACCTTGTATTTTACTTATCTGTGCCTGTTTTGTATGCTGTTAGTAGAATGTATGTTTCTTGAAGGCTGGAAATATTTAGCTTTTGCCTTTGTCTTCCCAATGCCGACCACAGTGCCTTGAAAATAGTAAGTGTTTAAAAATATTTGATGTATTGAATTATGGAACAAGAGACGATGAAAATAGATTTAACAATATCACATTAAGGATACTGTCCTTTTATGATTTAAATTCTGTATTTACAGAGTGTTTTAAAATTATTATTTATTTCCTTTCTATATGATACTTTTTCAACATCTTTAAAAGGTCTTCCTAATTTTTACTTTCCTAGAAAGTTATCATCAATTCCTCAAAATATTCCACCCTACTCCCCAAACTGAACAAAGAGCTAATTGACATAATCACAGCAGTAAAAGAAAAAAATGTGTTAAGGAAACAAGGGGAAAAAATAAAAGGACATCAGGAAAGATTGCTGGAATGGAGTAAAGAGAATTCAGGAGATATAAGGACTACCCTTCACTTCCCCACAAATTCTTTAGAGAAGTAAATCTCTTCCTTTGCATTTCAGTTTCCTCCTCAATGAAAAGAAAGTGCACATATTGGCCACAGAATACAAGTTGCTATGAGAAACAATTAGGAAATATAATAAAGCTATTTCAAAATATAAAGAGTATAACAGTAATCATTTCAATCTGAATGTTTGTACAATGAATCCATGAATGATAAAAAACCCCAGAAACACCCAATACTCATTGGATGCTATGTATTGTGCCAATGATCATTATTGATCTGTTGTAATAGAAGACTTACAATCCGAGATGAGATCTGTTAAAAATGTCTCTCCATATCCTTTGACTATTTATCAGTTGGGGAGTGACTCGTATTCTTATTAATAACAACACTGTTTTAAGAACGACTTTGAGTGAATAAGTGATTTTGACTATTATAAATACCCAAATTAACTACAAAGGACATATGAAAGAAGATGTTATCTGTATCCAGAGAGAAAAAAAAACAATAAATGGAAGTGTGTATAGAATGGCTATATATATATATGCATATATATGTTCATATATATATATATGTACACATATTTATATTTCTGCCTAATTGTAGTCATCTCTAGGGTGAAGGAGGGGAGGGAAGAAAAAAGGGGGGAGGGAAGATGCCTCTTCACATTACAACACAAAGTATGGTACTTCCACAGCACATTTTGTGTTGTTGTTTTCAGTTGTTCTCAGTGAAGTATATAATTCTGCCTTGAGAGGAGAGTGAGAGAAGAAAAAAAAAAAGGTCTGATCTTTATGCAGTAGTGAACTGCTTCAAAAAACTGATTAATAGATTTAGAGACAATTTTTCAATTTTTTTCATCTGGGTAAGTTGTACTGTCTTCTCCTACCATCATACAGTATTGCAGGCTGTCCTCCATATGCAGAATGCAGTCCCTCCTTTTTTCCCACTATATATTCTGAGATCTTGTTTTTCTTTAAGGCACAGCCCAGTTATGGCCTCCTCTGTGAAGCTTTTTCTGATCCTCACAGGTGGAAATGAGCTCTCCTTCAGATTTTCCTAGAACACTTTAAATCTCTTCTTTGACTTTATCTCACCTTTCCCAGTATAGCTTATTCATCTGTGTAAATGTCATTTACCTCCAGAGAGAATGTAAGCTCATTGAAGACAGGTGCTATGTCTTTCATTTTTGTATTCCTAGCACCTTACTCAATACCTTACATATAGTAGGTTCTTTTCATTAAAATAAATATTCATATGTTTTGTCAAAAATTGAAAGCATGTCTGTGGCAATCCCATATTCTAGCAAATGGCTCAAATTTAAATAGTTCTTTAAGATTTACAAAGCACTTTCTTTATATGATTGCATTTCATCTTGACAGTAACACTTGAAGATAGGAATTTTATTGAGGCAGGATTCAAACTCAGACAGGGTTGAAGTCAGCTCAAAACAACTTGCTCATCTTACTGTTAAATTTTCAATGTGTGCATTTACACCTTGGAAATTAGAAAAATGCTACAAATCAGAGCTTGATTTATTGTTTGATTGATTGTCTAAACTTAAGAAAGTAAAGAAGAAAATATTAATAATGCAAATTAAACTTAAAAGTTTGTCTTGCTTACTTTTTTTGTGGAGAGCCTGTTGTTAATCATTTGCCAACACATCTCTGAATCCAGGCCTTCCTGATCCCAAGTCTGTCTCTCTGCCTCTATGCAATGCTGCTCTTCAGTCAAAAACAAAAAAAAAAAAGTGAGTTTAGTTTTACATGACCTGTTCTTATTAAACCTGATAGAAAAGCTCTTCAGAAAGAAGGAGGGTGAGAGTGCTCATTCAGTCCAATACCATAAAAGGTCTCAGCAGAAGATCAGCAGCATTGCAGAAATGCAAAGCAGAGGGTCTGGGTAAGAAATACCAAGAAAGGTGCCACCCCAGATGCAAACAATTAACCACCTGAAAGTCCTAGAAAACAAAAGGAGTTTCTTAGGTCTACAAAGGTTCCTGTGGAGTTGGCAACCAGGACAGTATTTTGAATAATTATTGAGCACTTATTGAATGAATGAGTTTTCAAGACAGCTGGTCACTAATAAGTATAAGCTGTCATTAAATTCAGTGATTTGAATTTTGAAAGTAATAAGCAAAATATACATCAATTATTCCCTTCCCTGACTTCTGGGAGCCAAAATGGTGAAGTAAGCAATAAGCCACTCTCACTCTCCTTTATTGACCTCTGAAAACCCAGAAAATATCATCCTAGGCATAATCCTTGAACAGCAGAGCTAGCAGAAAAATAAAGTAGAGCATTCTATTAGCCTGGGAAGCTTGGGGGTCCATCTCACTATGGTAGAAGGAGAGCACAGTCCAGGAACAGAGGCATCCTGGCAAGCAGTGGCAAGCCCCACCTCAGCAAACCAGTAGAAGATCCTGAGCCCCAGGTGGTGGAGCAGGCAAGCACCAACACCAGGAACCACCCCCACCACCACCACCTGTGTGCCTTAACACAGCCAGGGGAACCCACAGACTTCAGATCAGAGAATCACCATGTGCAACCCTGGGCAGGTGTCCTCCAGCAGCTAAATCTCTCCTTGCTTCAGCACAGCCCCAGGGGGCCAATGTGAAAATATATTTTAAAAAAATTATTCCCTTTCCCACATAGGGATTTATGTCAAAGCATAAAAAAAGCACAAAAATCTGAAGAATTTGCATTTATCTCCTAGATAATAAGGAGCCACTAAAGATTTTTGAGCTTCAGGTGATGTACTCAGACTTGTGTCTTATAAGGATTATTTTATTGATTGTGTAAACACTGAAAAGAGAGAGACCCTTTAGAAGGCTATTCCAATAGTCTAGGTGAGAAGTGATGAGATCCTGACTGCCAATGTTGGCCATATAAATGGGAATATTGAAACATAGGAAAGAAATAACGATATGGGCAACAGTTGGGCTATATGGCTTTTTAGGTCCTTTTCGATTTTAATATTATTATTTTATGATTCCTTAACTTTGTGTACTGATTCTCTGGCCAATACTTGGACTAAGAATACTTATTATCTTGCCATGGACAATGATTAGTAACAATGCTGAAAACTATTGTATTATGACAACTTTCCTTAAACTCTATACACATTTTTCCCAAGGCATGTCTAAGTATGCCATTTTTTTTTAGGCAATTGGGGTTAAGTGACTTGCCCAGGGTCACACAACTAGTAAGTGTCAAGTGTTTGGTCTGAGGCCAGATTTGAACTCAGGTCCTCCTGACTTCAGGGCCAGTGTTCTATCCGCTGCGCCACCTAGCTGTCCGCCTAAGTGTGCCATTTTTCAAAGGTTTCCAAATCAGATTTCTTTTTGTGATGGAGAAATCACTCTCTTTATTTGTTTTTAAATTGTACATAAACAGAAATTATATTCTATTTAAATGTATTTTAAAACCTTGTGTTCTAGGAAAATCAACAATCCATTTAAAATGAGTTATTAATCTCAAAAGTCAATTTGCAAAGTTTACAATTGTCATGGTAAAGAACTACAATTCATAAATTAAGGGTAGACATTAGATACAGATTGCTTATTGTTATTATAAACCATGGCAGGGAGAGATCAAGTGATTTACAGTTTTCCTCTGTCAGTCAAGGGAACACAGAATATAAGCACTTTTCCTACTAATATATATAGTGTAAGAAGCAGAAAAGAAATGGAGTTTACTCAGTTTGAGTCCTAGAGGTAGATTGGGAGCTTGCTAATCTGTCCAGACCAGAATAAGGAGACCAGAGCAAGACAATTTTATTTGCTCTGTGGCTAGCACAACAGGGAAACTCAGGAAAAACAAAATATAACCATGGGAAAGGGGATGTACACAACTATTCCTTTTATACTGTAATTTAGGTTAGCTTGATAATAATTAGAAATGATAACAGCTAACATTTATACAATACTTACTATGTGCCAGGCACTGGACTAAGCATGTTATATTTCTTATCTCATTTGATCCTCACAACAACCCTGGGAAGTAGGTGCTATTATTATCCCCATTTTATAGATAAGGTAACTGAAGTAAAGAGATTTCAGGTAATTTGCACAGGGTCACACAGCAAGTAAGTGGCTGAGGGCAGATTTGAACTTGTGTCTTCCTGACTCTGGGGCATCTAGGTAGTACAGTGGATAGAGCACCTAGCCTGGATTCAGAAAGATTTATCTTCCAGAGTTCAAATCTGGCTTCAGATACTTATAAGCTGTGTGACCTTGGGCATGACACATAATTCTCTTTGCCTCAGTTTCCCCATATGTAAAATGAGCTGGAGAGGGAAATGGCAACCACTCCTGGATCTTTACCAAGAAAACCCCAAATGGGGTCACAAAGAGTTGAACACAACTGAAAAATAACTGAATAATGAACAACTTACTGACGCCAGCCTGGGCACTCTATCTACCTAGCTACCTAACTATTTAAAGATGTAGTCACTCATGCCAGAAAAAGGAAGATACAGGGTCTCCCCTCTCTTCACTTCCACACAATCACAGTAAAGAAATGAAGTATTCTGTACGTATTGGCTTGGAATAAATTCAGGTTTAAAATTGGAAGAAGTAGAAGAGAAAAGGCAGAGAAAGGAAATGTTTCTCATCTGGGATAAAAGATAGTGATGAGGACTATGGTCCAATGGTAAAATATGAGGGGTTAGTAACTTAGTAAACTTTGATAGCCAAAAACTACCTAGTTAACTTGGGGCTTAATGGATTGATTTCTTTCTTAAAGAGCAGGACTTAAAACTAATTCACTCTGGATCTCATGGATTGGACATTAGGTCCCCAAGCACCACTTAATGATTCTTTTTTGGGCCCTCCTGGCTCAAAGGGAATGTAAACAGTAATTGTTTCTCTTTTGGCCAGCAAACTTGAGGGTCTTCCTCTCCCGGTTTGATTTTTTTTTATTAAAGGGGCCATCCCTTGACTCACTTCTTAAAGAGGCCTATTCACTAAATAGGAGATAACTAGCATAGCCCAAAAGCCTATGTGAGAATCTTAACTTAAAAGATATTGAGTCTGTATACAGGTACTGAGAAGTGTGACCCTTCACAGAGAAACATGAATACAGAATTGCCCACTGTCAGGCCACTATCACATTTCCATACACCCCTCTGCTAGTGAACCTTGACATTGTCAGAGCATTTTCCTTCCACAGGAATGACAATGCTTCTTCTTTCATCCCCAGGTGCTTCCCTCCCATGTCTTATCTGCTCCAATTAGAATGGAAGTTTCTGGGGTAGCCCCACTATTTTATTTTTATTTCAAATGCATATAACTTTTTCATTCATCTCCAGATACCCCTGTCTTTTTGTTCCACTTTTCTCTATCTGCATGACTTTTCTCTGTATTTCTATGATACCTTCTGTACACCAGAAGCTCTTGATTAACTTGTGAGAGAATGTAAATTGCAGTCCAAAGAATAATAATTCAATTCTTTCTATTTAAGTCATCCTGACTCTTCTAACCCAGTTGGAACTTTTGCCCCCATATTATTCTGCCAGTAGATGTTCTTTTTATATTTGCATTGCCTTATCAAAAAAAAGTGGCAATATTAAAAAATAATAATAATGATAGTCTTCCTTCCTCCTGGAAGCATAAGAATATTTATCTGCTTAACATTTTCTTGGTAACTTATTTATCTTTCTTCTGTTTTTCTTGTTTGAGGTGTGTGCAGGTCAAAAATCCTGTTCCCTTTGGGTTTCCTTTGGAGGAGAGACTCAAACCTCTCTCTTTTGTTGGAAACGTATTTTTCTTCATGGATTATTAAGTTCAGCTTCATATGATCTATCTAGAGCAAAGGCTCTTAACTGTGTCACAGATCTCTTTGGTGATCTGATGAAGCTTGTGGACCTCAGAATAAAGTTTGCAAATGTACAAAACAAAATATATAACATAATTAAGGAAACCAATCATTCTGAAATATCAGTTACCGAAGTATTTTTCAATGAGTTCATAGAAGCCAGGTTAAGAACACTTCTTCTAAAGTATAATATTCTCCTTTCATTTTCAGAATGTCACATTATGACTTCTTTGACTTATCAAAGATAAATAATAATCCCAACTAATTTGAACTGATTTTCCTTGGACAGTGAAAGCACCTATGCTCTTTACATTATATCTATAATCCTATCTTTAAAGTCAATTGCTTTGTATTATATAGAATATAACTCTCAGTATTGTTGTCTTTTGATTCTGTTTTATCAAATTTCCTTTCACTTTGAACATCTGTTAATTCCAAACCTATTTTTTTTTTCAAAGATTCAGCTGATGTGGAGAAAATATCTGTTATGTGTTCTAAATTATTAATGTGTTTCTTTGTGTTTTCATTTTCCTCTTTGATAGATGATTTTTGCCTTGATTCCCATCTTTATTTCTTCAAATTTATTTCTCTTCAGAAGTCATCATTCCACTATATTCTAAGTTCACATAGAATTTAAATCCTAATTTTCCCTTTCATGAAATACTTCCTAGTTGCCTTCATCCACTTTGTAATATTTATTCTCTTTGAATCATTTGCTAATTTTCTCTTCTTTATGAATATCACTACAGGTTTATTTGAGGTTTATTTGTTGACTTATACTCAACCTTTCTCTTGCAATCTTTTCTGGCTATTCTTTTCCTTCTGTTCCATATAGCATTGTAACAAGCCTGGCTGTACTAGGGCCCTGCCTTACCCATTTATTTTCATTTCTCTTCTCCCCTGTCAAGATAACCAGGTCTAGGTTATACCAATGATTATCACCCCTCCTTTAAGAGATGAGGATCTGTCTGGGATAAGAACTCACACTTTGACAAAAACTGCTGGGAAAACTACAAAAGAGTATGGCAGAAACCAGGCATTGATCAAAATCTCACACCATATACCAAAATAAAGTCAAAATGGATTCATGATTTAGATATAAAGGCTAATACTGTAAGCAAACTGGAAGAGCAAGGAATAGTTTACCTATCAGATTTATGGAGAACAGAAGAACTCATGACCAAACAGGAGATAGAGAACATTGTGAAAAGCAAAATGAATAAATTTGATTACATTAAATTGAAAAGTTTTTGCATAAACAAAGCCAATGCAACCAAGATTAGAATGAAAGTAGGAAATTCGGAAAGAATTTTTACAACCATTCTCTCTGATAAGGGCCTTATTTCTAAAATATATAGAGAATTAAGTCAAATTTATAAAAATACAAATCATTCCCCAATTGATAAATGATCAAAGGTTATGAACAGGCAGTTCTCAGATCAAGAAATTAAAGTCATCTGTAGTCATATGAAAAAATGCTCTAAATAACTATTGATTAGAGAAATGCAAATCAAAACAACTCTCAGGTACCACATCACAATTATTAGACTGGCCAAGATTACAAAATAGGGAAATGATAAATGTTGGAGAAGATGTGGAAAAATTGGAACACTAATGCATTTATGGTGGAGTTGCGAAAGGATCCAACCATTTTGGAGAGCAGTTTGGAACTATGCCCAAAGGCTGTAAAAATGTGCATACCCTTTGATCCAGTAATAGCACTTCTAGGGCTATATCCCAGAGAGATCATACAAATGGGAAAAGGACCTACATGTACACAAATATTTATAGCAGCTCTTTTTGTGGTGTCAAAGAATTGGAAATTGAGGGGATGCCCATCAATTGGGGAATGGCTGAACAAGTTGTGGTATATGAATGTAATGGAATACTATTGTGCTATAAGAAATGATGAACAGGCTGACTTCAGAAAAACCTGGAAAAACCTGTATGATCTGATGCTGAGTGAAATGAGCAGAACCAGGAGAATGTTGTATACAGTAATAGCCACTTTGTGCAATGACTAATATTGATAGACTTAACTTCCTCAGGATCTAAGACATCTCCAAAGGCCTCATGACGGAAAATGCTATCCACATCCAAAGAAAGAACTACGGAGTTTGAATGCAGATCAAAGCTCACTATTGGCTATTTTTTTTTTCTTCTGTTGTGTTTTGTTTTCTCTTTCTGTTGGTTCCTCCTATTGGTTCTAATTCTTACCTACAACATCACTAATGTGAAAATATGTTTAATAGGAATATATTTCACACCATCTTGGGGAAGGAGGTGGGGAGGGAAAGGGAAAAATTTTAAACTCAACAGCTTATGGAAGTGATTGTTGATAATTCAAAATAAATTAATTAAAAATTTTTTAAAAGAGATGAGGATCTGGTTAGATCCCTACTATGTGAAAATTCCAATAGGAAATTATTACATCTGGGTTTATATCCTCCTATCTTCCCTCAGTCTTTATAGAAATCCATTTTCTCTGTCCTAGATAGCATTGTTATCCTATTAGTACTGTTATGTTTCTCCCCTACCTTGTTTCAGCAAATTCAATGTTTTTGCACTGTTAAGAGCTCAGGATGATGTCCTATAACAGCACTGTTGAACAAAATGTTTCAGATGATAGAACAGAAGACAACAAAGCCAAAATTCAAAATTCAAAAATGAACCAGCAATATGATAAGCAAGGAAGGCATGCTATGTACATCTAAATGTAGTGGGTGAATAATACAGCCTTATTTTTTAATTAGTAATTACTTTGTAAAGAAGTGTTTGGTTTCAACTATTCTTATTGTAATTTGTAGTAGTACTTTATGTGGTACGTTTTTTTGTTATGAGAGTAGGAACAAGGCTGAGATAAACCTTTCACTCTGTGAATTTTTCATTTTTTGTTTTGTTGTTTTTTAAAGTTGTCTTCATTTTTGTAGCTACAGTGGTGTATATTTTTTTGTTTTCTTTACTCTTTATCATTTCATAGATGTCTTTTCATGTTATATATATATACATATATATATAAAATATATATACATATATATAAAATATATATATATCTGTGTGTATGTATGTGTATATAAGTATATATATACATATATATATATATACATTATATATTATTCTTTATAGCCCAATGATATTCCATTACACTCATATAACATAATTTGTTCATCTGTTCTCTCATCATTGGGTACCAAGTCTGACTCCAACTTTTTGCTCTTTCTTTAACACTGCTATGAATATTTTTTGTAAAGATGGGTCTCTCATTGTTCTCAATAATCTCCTTGTAATATTAACCCAATCATGGAATTGCTGGATTCAAAAGCATAAACAATTCAGTAACTTTTCTTGAATAACTCCAAACTTTTCCCAAAATAATTGGACCAAAACAAATTTGTGGATCAACATGGTTATTTTTCTATAGGCCAATCAATATTGAGTTTTTCCTTCATTATCTCTGGCAACTTGATGAGTGTGAAGGATACCTCAAAGAAGTTTTAATTTCCATGTATTTAATTTTAAGTCATTTTGAACACTTTTATCTGCTGCTTATTGATAATTTATGTTTCTTTTGAAAACTGTTCATATTCTTCGAAGAGTTACCTATGTGGTGATATATTTTAAAGTAATAGATTTGTATCAATTTCCTATAAACTTTAGATATGATATTTATCAGAGCTATTTAATAAAAAGTTTCTTTATCAGTCCTTATTTTTCTTCTAATCCTAGATGAATTGATTTTATTTATGTAAAATCATTTTTCTGCAATAAAACCCATCTCTGCAGAATTTTATAATTTTTTCTATCTTGTTGCTGATTACGCAGATTATTTGCTACATACAAATGTGAAAGAAATAATTTTTCATTCTTTTCTAATCTTTCTATTAGTGTGACTTTAAATTTAGATCATTAACCCATTTGGAATTTGGTCATATATGTGGGAGCAGCTAGGTGGCCCAGTGGATGAGCACTGGGCTTGGAATCAGGAGACTCATTGTTTTGAGTTCAAATCTGGCCTCAAACACTACTAGCTGTGTGACCCTAGGCAAGTCACTTAACCCTGTTTGCCTCAGTTCCTCATCTGTAAAATGAGTTGGAGAAGGAAGTGGCAAACCACTCCAGTATATTTAACAAGAAAACCTCAAAATGGGGTCACAGAGAGTTGGACATGACTGAAATGACTGGATAACATATATGGTTATATAGATAGAGACACAGATGGATATGTAAATAGAGCATTTATTAATATAAATACAAGCAAGCAAGGTCTGCAAGGTGAGAGATTATCTTGGGTGGCAATTTGACTAGTGAGAAGCGGGGGAGGAGAGTCCAGAGAGACTACATTTCTGGTTGAATTAGACTTTAGTTTATTTTCTGTCAGTGTCCTATAGATTCTCAAGGTGGTCTAGATGCTACTGACCCTTGTTCTTCCCTTCTGGAGATTTATTCTTATTTTTTTTAACCCATAGTATTTTTTCATTTTATTAGAACCTCTATTTTTGTTTATTTATTCCTTCATTTTTGTTTATTTTCCTCTGAGGCTTTCCTTATGAGGGTTTCTTCCTTTCTGCTCTTTCCTAGTTACCATTCTTTTATTTTATTTGGTACATTTGTTACTATGATATCTTTTTCTTGTGATGGCACAGCAATTAGAATCCCAGTGAGGTGATTTCAGTGTCATAGAAGTCATTGATCATTAACATATGTGTTGACTTTGTTTGGAGGATCTTATAAAGTTTTTTGTTGACTGTGTCTACTTTTTAATCTACTGCAATAGCTGTTGACTCTTAACCTGCAGCTATCTTCATGGTGGTCCCTTGGCCTATGTTCCCCTTGAAGACTGCCAAGAGAGATGACCAATTATACCATTAAATGATGTTCTTTGCTGCCCATGGTGAAACAAACTTTATCAACTCATTTCTTTTCCTTTTCACATTGAGACATTAATCCATTTAGTCACAACTTCATGTTTCTTTATTGATTAATAATAAGAATGTCAATAAGAGTGTGGTAAAGTTATTCCAATGGTCATCTTGGGTCATCTTGTATTTATACTATTAACAAAGAGTTAGATGGTCTGAAAATCTAAAAATTATTATTCTTAGTCTCTTTTCCTCATTTACCCCCACTCCTTTCTATTTTTCCATTATCATTGTATAAACATAAGATTCAATATTAAATATGTATTTTATATGTAGTAAATTTTATGTATTTTTTCTATTTCTTGGATTCTCATGATCAAATAATTCACAACCTTGTGGCCAACCAGCTGGTGATAAACCTTTCAGCATTTACCTAGGCTTGCCCTTTAACATCAGAAATAGTCTGTAGCTGGACCCTTACTGGAAACCATCCCATCTTAGTAGAACCTACCAGAACTCAAATGGCATAGCCTTCAAGAACTCAACTCCATACCAAAATGATGCATCAGAATATGATTTATTTTCAGAAAGTTATCTATTATCTGACTGGATGTTTATTCATATTCTGGATGTTTATTCATATATACATATGTGTATATATGTATACATACATGCATATAAGCATACATACTTACACACACAGAAAGCATGATGTATTAAATAAAGTTGCAGGCTAAAAAATGAAAACACTTTGGTTTAACTCCTGTCTGTGACACTTACTAGTAGAATGACAATGCACAAGTAATTTAAACTCTATGTGCATTGCAACTCCACAGGACATATCTACTAAGTCATAGAGGGGTTGTGATGTGTACTGATGGCAAGAGGTCTTAAACATGGGTTCATATATTTGAGAATGTACATTTATATTCATACACACAAATATTTTACCAGTTTTGCCATACTGAAGTGACAGCTGGAACACCTCCAAAAACTAAAGATGAACATCACACAGAAAGAGACAGAAAGGTTCATGGTGAGTGTGAGCAGGTTGCAGCAGCATGTAATCAACTAGAAACTCTAAAGCAGAACAGAAGTAAAAGTTGTCATCAAAGAAAGTAAAGACAGGTTGATCGTGTGGCCAGAATAAGAGATGACAGATAGATGGCCAACATATTCTATTCCTACCCTTGCAATGTTAGGAGGAAGCATGGAAGGCCTCCAGAATGTTAAGGTGACAACCTGTGACAAACTTTCAGAAGGCTTGGATGTGAGCTGCACAGGATGGGTAGGCAGGGAGGAGTTTTGATCAGCATTGTTGGAAGAAACTTCCTAATCTATGTGATCACAGACCTAATTTTGAATCTGAGTATAATGAAGATTCATAGATATTGGCAGAGAACATGCTAAACATGTTGAAAACTTACAAATGCTTTGGGAACAAACAAATATCTGTTTTTGCCAAGCAATAGCAAAAGTTGGTAGTAGGTACATGCCACTTAATTTGTTTCATATAACCAAAAATAGTCCCTTACCTCTGAATGGAGCTTATGAAATGGCTAAGGTCCAAGAGTGAAATTAAAATGCCTCCATGGGCATTGAACTCATGAGTTCAACTAACAAAATGCTGACCACACAAACTCAACCAACAATATGCTTACAAAGAAGTATAAAACAAATGGTGGATTCATTTATAGGAATGGAGGGAATGGTTATGACAAGATAGGATCAGATTACTACTACTCAGAAGTTAGAAAAGGGTTAGCCTTAAGGAGGCTGGATTTTTTTTAATCAACATCAATTATGTAAATAAATGTTAGAAACTGTGTTTCACATTTCAGATTGTGAAAATTTGTCACTGAACAAATATGTAGTAAGATGTGACTTGGCTACAAAATTATACATCAGAAGCTTGCAATCTTTCATAAATTAACAGAAAACAAATTCCTGCACTACAAGCACAGACTTTAAAATGTCCTTGTAATTTCAGCAAACAAAATGTACTGGAACCAGCACATTAGCACATTCAAAGCATTGCCTACAATTGTCCAATCATAATATTAATCCATAAAAATTTAAAAATGACATTTTAACAGATGTGACCATACTAAATCTTTATAGACTTTAAGATATGTGGAATAAAAACCTTTCAAAAATACAGACTTAATGGAAGACATAAAAACCATATGAGAGCAGAATGAAATACATATCTTACTAATCCTCCTGTCTGATACAAAGTTGTTCCAAGGATACTTTTAGTGAGCCTACGAATGAGCTTCCATCCCAATACTTTTATTCAATTATTAAAATCAATCATTTTATCTATACATATAATAATTTGTAGAACATTGAATGTAAAAGAATAATATTAGCATAGTAACTGTCCATGACCCATTTCTAGCTACATTTCATTGAAAAAGATGAAAGTGATGGCATGGAGGATTAATAATAATAACAACAAATAATCACTACAACAACTTACATCTTAATGGGATTTTTAAACTTTACAAAGTATTTTTTTTCCTCACAACAACCCTGAATCATAGGTAGTACAAGTATTATCATTTATTGCCATTTTACAGTTGAGGAACCTAAGATAAAGAGAAATTAAATTATTTGCCTACAGCCATATAACTAATAAATGTCATCATTAGGACTCAAACTCAGGTCTTCTGAATTCAAGACAATCTCTTATTCTGCTCTACTATCAAGCCTCAAGGTTAAGCCTCCATATCTAATACACATTGATCTCTACCATCTGAGAAATTCTATAATATTTATAATTTATATCACATATTTTGTCACTTGATTATATTTAACAGGGATTCCCCTTCACATGTAAAGGGTACCATGCACCATGAAGCTTATATGTAATAGAGTTATTATGGTAGATAGCTCCACATGTAGCAAAGAATGGGGGAAGGGATAGAGGAGATGAGAGGAACCTAGAAGTTCTTAAAGGTTTCCAGAGAAAGAATACTACTCTCTCTAAGTATGGGCTTTAAGCTCACCAAAAGCAATGCCTCTAGTCCAGACTTGCTTCAGATCATTAATAACTCCCTGCCTACTTCTCTTCATCATCTTATGTAGGCTAAGGAAGGGTTCTAGACAATGTCATTAGGTTTAGGAGTCACTCCAAAGAGTCCTTTGTTCAGTTGTTTTCCTCCCCAGTGCTTGTCTTCTTTGGCTCCTAATTTCTATCACTCATATAATACACAAGATTAGTAGCTACTAATATATTTGCTGTAACACAAGAATAAAGTGGCAATGGGATGTATGGAAATTGTGAGAGGAAAAAAGGAACCATTGCAGATACAAAGAGACTGAGTACAGCTGGTTAATGCAGGAATTAGAATTTTCCTGCACAGCCAAGATGGCAGAGTAAAAGCAGTGACCTGCTTGAGCTCTCCCCCAAACCCCTCCAAATACCTATAAAAATGATTATGAACAAATTCTAGAGCAGCAGAAAACACAAAAAGACAGAGGAAAACAAATTTCCTGCCCAAGACAACCTAGATGGTTGATGGGAAAGGTCTGTTGCACTCGGCTGGGAGAGGAACGCAGTTCGGAGTGGAACACAAGCAAAGACCTGGCCTCAGAGAAGCTGGAGCAGGCCTGAGGGGGCTGAATCACTAGCAACTGTGGTGGTTTCCAGACTTCTTCAACCCACAAATGTCAAAGACAACTTAGAAGGTGAGTAGAAAAGATCTTTCAGATCACAGTGAGAAAAGAACTCGGTCTAGCCCTGGTCCCAGCACAGGCCCAGGGCAGCGGCTGCTTCCAAAGCTCTTGACCCACAGAAGGAAGGGGGATAGAGCAGGTGATCATAGGGAGATTGCAGGGATCTCTTTGCTGGCACTGAGGCAGGATTCTTTTGCTTTGCCTGTGCTTGGATCTGGATCACTGTCCTGGGTGGCAGTCCTGAGGTGAGGAGGAGTGCTGGTGAGGTGGAGCTTGTAGTGGCTGTGAAGAGAGAATCCTCCTCACAGTTCCAAGGCAGAAAAGAGTGCTTGTGGTCACTCATAGACCAGAGCATAGGCCAGGAAAGGAGTAAACACCTCACCTTTGATCATACCACCTTGGAAGAACTGAAAAATTACAGGTCCCTAGAAGTATCTCTGAAAACAGCTGCACAAAACCCCCAAAGCTAGGACAGTACACCCTCTACACTGGAAGCAGACCCCTACCTTAACAAAGAGTTTAAAACTCAAGAAATTGGCTGGGAAAATGAGCAAACAGCACAAAAAATGTCAGACCATAGAATGTTACTTTGGTGACAAAGAAGATCAAAACCTACAACCAGAAGAAGACAACAAACTCAAAACTCCTACACCTAATGCCTCCAAGAAAAATATGAATCAGTCCCAGGTCATGGAAGAGCTCAAAAAGGATTTTGAGAAGCAAAGAAGAGAAGTAGAGGAAAAACTGGGAAGAGAAATGAGTGATGCAAGAAATCATGAAAAGCAAGTCAACAGCTTGCTAAAGGAGACCCAAAAATATACTGAAGAAAATAACACCTTAAAAAATAGCCTAACCCAAATGGCAAAAGAGGTCCAAAAAGCCAACGAGGAGAAGAATGCCTTCAAAAGAAGAATTGGCCAAATGGAAAAGGAAGTCCAAAAGCTCACTGAAGAAAAGGGCACAGGGTGAGTTGAAGATGAGGGGATGATATCTAAAAAATAAAATTAAGGGGTGAAAGAAGATTATACTAGGAGAAGGAGAAAGGGAGAGGTAGTATGGAGTAAATTATCTCACATAAGACAGACCAGGAAAAGCTTTTACAGTGGAGGGGAAGTGGGGGAAGGTGAGAGGGAATGAGTGAATTTTATTCTCATTGGATTTGGCTTAAGGAGAGAATAACATACACTCTCAATTGGGTATGGAAATACTACAGAAAAATAGGATGCAAGGGTATAAGAGAGCAGGGCGATGATAGAGGGGAGGGCAGATTGGGGGAGGGGGTAATCAGAAGCAAGCACTTCTAAGGAGGGGCAGGGTCAAAGGAGAGAATAGAAAAAATGGGGTATGAGGTAGAATAAAGGAAAATATAGTTAGTTTTTCACAACATGACTACTATGGAAGTGTTTTGTATGACTACACATGTATAACCTGTATTGAGTTGCTTGCCTTCTCGATGAGGGTGGATGGGAAAGAAGGGAGAGAATTTGGAGCCCAAAGTGTTAAAAACAACTGTTAAAAATTGTTTTCACATGCAAGTGGGAAATAAGATATATAGGCAACAGGGTATAGATGTCTATCCTGCCCCACAAGAAAATAAAAGGGGAAGGGGATAAGAGAAGGTGAGGTGATAGGAGGGAGGGCAGATTAGGGGAAGGGTATTCAGAATGCACGCCGTCTTGGGGTGGGAGAAGGGGTGAGATGGGGAGAAAATTTGGAACTCAAAATCTTGTGGAAGTGAATGTTGAAAACTAAAACTAAATAAATTAATAAAAAAAAATAGAATTTTCCTGCATTAACTTTTTCTGCAGAGAAGTGAAGCACAAACTCCCAGAAAAGTGGAACAAAAGTGACAGCTGTCTTCTCCCTGTCTCAGAGCCATGGGAGGAGGAAATTGTTATTAGGCATAGCCGGAGGGAGAGGGGAAGGGATCATCTCACCCAAGCTGACAAATGCTTAGTGGTCAAAGTCACCCACCCAGCTGCACTACCAACTAGGGCAGCACCTAATAACAAACAGTCTCTCACAGTTTATGAAGGGGAGAGCAGAAAAGCACAAATAAGATGCCTAGTATTTGCCTGCAAAAGTCTGTACGGCCTCAAGATGGCAATCAGACCATCCATCCCTGTATTATAGCTTTCTCTTTCTCCTGGTACCTCTCTCCCAGAACTCTCCACTAACAATCTCAGAAGACTTCACACAGTTCATGACTTCACGGGCCAAACAAATTTTGTGGAAGCATCTGAATCTATGGTTAACCTAGAGAGGAATCATATTTTGACAAAGGGTTACAAATACATTTTACTGAATTTTTAAAAATAATTTTATTGGCATCTTTTGGTTTTTTACATCAACAAAATTTCCCATTATCCTCTTTCTTCTCCCTCCCAGAGAGCTATCTCATGTAACAAATAATATTTTTATTGCTCATAGTAGAATAAAGTCACAATTTTATTCCCGCTTTATAGAGAGATACATTTGATATAATTTAAAGCAATGACCCAACTGTTCTTTTCTTGCACTTTTGTTGTATTAACAAGTAAAAAGGAAGAAAATGTATCTGTTCTCCACAGTATGAATGTGACACCAGCTTCTAAGTGGAGGGCAGGATATGGAACCAATCAAAGTTCTCATGGTGAAGCTCTGGTTAGGCCTGGTACACACAACAAATAATATTAAAAAAAAAAATCAGCAAAACTGATCTACCATCAATTGGGGAATGGCTAAACCCATCAATTGGGGAATGGCTGAACAAGTTGTGATATATGAATGTAATGAAATACTATTTGCAATAAGAAATGATGAACAGGCAGATTTCAGAAAAACTTGGGAAGACTTGTATGAAGTGAAAGTGAAATGAGTAGAACCAGGAAAACATTATACACAGTATCAGCAACATTGTGGGATGACCAACTATGAACGAGTCAGCTCTTCTCAGCAACACAATGATCCAAGACAAGTACAAAGGACTCACAAAGGAAAATGCTATTGACATCCAGATAAAGAACTGATGAACTCTGAATGCAGATTGAAGCATACTTTTTTCACTTACTTTATTCTGTTGTGTTTTTTTTCTTTTGATCTGTTTCTTCTTTCAGAACTGTGATTAACACGGAAGTATGTTTTACATGATAGCACATGTATAACCTATCAGACTGCCTACTATTTTCAGAAGAGGGGAGGGGAGGGAGAAAGGGAGAGAGAAAAATTTAAAACTCAAAATCTTGTAAAAATGAATGTTAAAAATTGTCTTGACATGTAATTGGGAAAAAAATACAATACTATTTTAAAAAAATTTTAAAAACCTGATCTAAACCTCATACCTCTGAAGAGGAGTGGGGTCAAAAGTCTTCTCATATCTCTTCTTTAGGACTCTGCTTTTTCTTTGTATTTGGGCAACATTTACTTTTGATTTTATTTGTGTGATTATTGTTTTTCTTTTATATTGATGTCTTTATTGTGGGTATTGTTTTCTTGACTCCTGTTGCTTTACTCTATATCTGTTTTCGTAAATCTTTCTATGCATCTCTTTTTATGCATCTCTTTATGTATCATATTCATGATTTCTTGCAGCACAATAATGGTTCATTACACTCATGTACCATAATTTGTATAATTATTCCCCAATCAGCATATACTTTATTTCCAATATTTTGCTATCACAAAAAAATGCTACTATAAATATTTTGACACACATTAGGATTTTCTTCTTATTAATGGCCTCCTTGGGGTATCAGCCTAGTAACAGAATCTCTAGGTTAAAGGGTAGGAGTATATTAGTTGCTTATTTACATAGTGGTTATCCTGTATTGATTCACAGCCCCACCAACAATGCCCTAGTATGACTATCTTCCCACAACCCTTCCAACATGGATTATTCCCATCTTTTGTTGTCTTTGACATTTTCCTACATCATTTTTTTTAATTAATTAGTATGTAAGGGCAGCTAGGTGGCACAGTGGATAGAGCTCCAGCCTTGGAGTCAGGAGGACCTGAGTTCAAATCTGACCTCAGATACTTGACACTTACTAGCTGTGTGAGCCTGGGCAAGTCACTTAACCCCAATTGCCTCACCAAAAAGAAAAAAAAATAATTAGTATATATTTCTTTCCAACAAGATCAAAATTTCTTTCAGAGAAGGGGGAAGGAAAGGGAATAAGTATTTACATAGTACTTATGATGTGCCAAGCATTTTTCTAAGTACTTTACAAATATCATCTCATTTAATCTTCACAAAAAGCCTGCTAGGTTGGAGCTGTCATTATCCCCGTATTGCAGTTGAGAAAACTGAGGCAGACAGAGGGTTAAGTGACTTGTCCATGGTCACACAGCCACTAAGTACCTGAGGCCAGATTTGGACTCACATCTGACTATAGGCCCAGTGTATTATCTACTGCATCACCTCGTTACCTCAAGAAGAGATTGCGTTTTATACTTTTTTAGCTAGCATAATGATGCACATATAATGGATGCTTAAATAATTGTTAACTTGACTTTTTAATTCTTAAGGTCACTGAGTTATAGGAATCATTGAAGAAAACAGAGTTAAAATTATCTTTCCAAAAGTACAGTTAGAAAATTTTCATAGTAAAACTGGGCCCTATGAAGCATATGAGGCAAAGGAAGAAATATATCCCATTATCTGGATTATTGGCATAACCTTTTACTCCTGCATTCTGAAAAAAAAACAATGCAATGTACTCAATACTTGCTTGCATGCTGTAGCTCATTTTATAAAACACCCTGAGTATGACCAAAGAGCAATCAAAATTATGCAAAATAGCAGAGTAAGGCATTGGTTTATAAGTCATCTTTCCAAAATTAATAGAGCAAAGTAGTTTTTTACTCCAAATGAAAATTAGTTGGCTACAATATGGAGAATAAACTCAAACCTGGCAACACACCTAAAAGAAGGAAAACAAACAATCTTCCTGTCTTCAAAAAGAAATTTAAGAAACAGCAAATGAGAAAGAATTTTTAAAAGTCTATGCATCATAATGCAAACAGAGTGCTCTTGGGGAAAATAACCATTTCCAACATTATGCCTGAATTTAGAACCATAGAATCTCCCAACTGAAGGGACCTCAGAGTAATACATATAGTACAAGCCATATCTGGAAACAACTTTCTTCAGAATATCTGACAAGTGATCATCTAGTCTTTGTTTAAAAGAGAAATTGGGGAAACTACCTCCCAATCCAGCCCACAAGTATCTCTTATTGTGAGAAATCATTTTTCTACTGCAGGGTGAAACTTACTTCTGTAACTTCAACTCATTAGACCAAGTCGTGTTCTCTGAGGCCAAAGGACACTATTGTGAATCCTATTTCATACATTAGTACTTGAAAAGCTTGAAGGTAACAATCATACCTCAACCACCAAGTCTTCTTTACTCCAGGCTAAATATCCCAAGTGTCTTCAATGACAGCATGATTTTGAGCACCTTAAATGTCCAAGTAACCCTCCACTGGACATATTTTAATTGGCCAATAAACTTTCTACTCTGTGGACACAGAACTAATTAAAATGAATCAGGTATTTTCTAAATACTATAGAGAATATTTAGAGCATCATGTACTTTTTTCTGTTTTGGACCCTGCTACTATTACTATACAGTCTAATATGACATTAGATGTTTTTAAGGTCTCACATTACACTGTAGACATGCAATGAGTTTGCTATGTATTAGAATTATAAGGTCTTTTCCAAGTAAATTGCCTAGAACTTATCAATGTGACTGATGAACCTATACCTATTTCATGGATCCTTGAAAAAAACAAGAAAAACAGGAGAGTGTCATAGGACTTAGAGTGGGTCAATACTATCCTGTTTCCCAAAAAGGGGAAGGTGGATTCTTCAAAGTTTATATCTCTCCTACTCTGTATTTGTATTATTGGTTTCCTTAGCCCAAGCTGCTGCTACACTTTAATCCTCAACTTCCTCATCTGTAAAATAACATAGTAGAAATAGAGTGTCATTCAGGTCCCTTTCATCACTAGAGCCTGCTACTTTGTGGGTGGAAAATGAGAATTAGATTTTCAAATCTTAGGAGAAAAAGTTTTGGTAGAACTGTTTGTATGGAGATCGGAATTTTCTCTGCAAGCCCAGGTGTTTACTAGTTCTCGATGAATGCTTTCTCTCTCAGAAATTTGTGTCTGTTTTATTGATTGAGGTTTAGCACCTGATAATGAGTATTCGATCACTTGTTTAGTGACCCACAGAATGTCTGACTGCAAAAGACAGTAAAGATATTGTAAAATCAACATTTCCAAAACAGAATTGATTTTGTGTGCCCCCTGCCAAAACCAAACCATTTACTAAACTTCCCTATTTCTGTCAAGGGCACCATATACTTCTAGTCCACCATATTCATAAATTCGGCATTATCCTCCCCTCAGGTTCCTCATTCTATACATCCAATCAGTTGTAAACATTGCCATTTCTACCTCCACAATTTCTCTCATGTCTGTCCCCTTCTCTTCTTTCAAATATTGCTACCACCCTCATTCAAGTTCTTTCTAACTCTAACCTAAATTATTGTAATAGTCTTCTGGTTGGTCTACTTGCCTCGATTCTCTCCCTAATCTAACCTCTACAAAAATAATTCTCCTTAAGTGAAGATCTGACCATATCACTCTCCTAGTCAATAAATCCTAAGGCTTCCCTATTGTCTGTAAGATAAAATATGAATTCCTTGTTTTGGTATTCAAAGCCCTTCACAACTTGGCCCTCAACCTATCTTTATGGCCTTGTCACACATTACTCTTATACCCATACTCAATAGACCAGCCAAAATGGCCTTCAGTGTTTCTCACACATCACACACTCTATCTTCCATGTGCATGCCTTTGCACGATCTGTCTCCCATGTTAGATAAGAGCTCTCTCTTCTTTTTCACCTCAGATTTTCAATCCCTCCCTTCCTTCAACATTCAACTCAAGTACCATCTTCTACAGAAAGCTTTCCTGATTTCCGCAACTAGTGCCCTTCCTACCAAATTACTTTATATTTAAACACCATGTAATTATTTTGTATTTATTCAGTGTATATTTATTCTAAATACACATACATGTACACTCATATATGTATACATGTATATTCTCTCCCATTTCTCTGCATATATCTTGTATGCACCTAGTTATTTACCTGTTTTTCCCTCCACTAATATATGAACTCCTTGGGGGCAAGGAATGTTTTTGCCGGTCTTTGTATTCCTGCCACTTAGCACAAGGCCTGACACATAATAATTAATAATAACTTTTTGAATGATTGATTGATGTTGTCTCCCATGATAGAATAAAAGTTCCATAAAATGAAAGATGTTCTTTTTTATCATTGTATTCGCAGACCCTAGTACAATGCTTGACACATAGTAGATACTCAATAGATACTTGCTGATTTATTCTATTCTTGAGCTGGTCAATTGCATAAGTGATCCCATGAAAATGGCTTCTTTTCAAAAGCCAATCCCACAAAAATTCACAACCTTTTAAAAATTCCATTTGACTTTATTGTTGGCAATGTTTTTATACTCTATTTCACATTAGACTACAGCATAGCATACCCATTTCTCGGATGTTCCTCCCCAAAATGCCTAAGTACAGAGCTAACAGACCTACAGAAAAAGTTAGGTCCCATTTACAGCTGAAGAAAATATTTCAATTACTTTGTTGTTGTTCAGTCATTTTGCAGTCATGCCCTACTCTTTGTGACCCCATTTGGGGTTTTCTTAGCAAAGATACTGGAGTGGTTTGCCATTTCCTTGTCCAGCTCATTTTCCAGATGAGGAAACTGAGGCAAACAGAGCAAAGTGATTTGCCCAAGGTCACATAGGTAGTAAATGTCTGAGGCCAGATTTGAACTCACAAAGATGAGTTTTCTTTGTTCCAGGCCTGGCACTCTAACCCTTGCACCACCTAGTTGCCTCTTCAAGATCTAGATATTTTAAAGTTAACTGAGATTTATATTCAGCATTTCAAAGTTACTAACAGAAACAGTGTAAATTATTTCTTCTCTCAATACTTTGATGATGTACACACCTAAAGCTACATTACTTTCCTCTGACAAAAGTGTCAATACTTGCTTGTATTTACATCCCTAGTGCTTAGCACAGTTCGTGATTACTTAATATTTAATTATGTTATCTATCTATCTATCTATCTACCTACCTACCTACCTGCCTACCTATCTCTCTATATACCTATCTATCTAAAATTTTATAACTTTCTGAGGAAAATACATTATTTTTACTTCCTTCCCTGGGCAAGTTGAAAGCACTTCAAAGCTGTCATAAAGCAAATGAAAAAAATCCAGAGGTATGTTTAAAGATGCAATTACATAAAAAGGAGAAGGGAAAGCCATTGGCATTTGGGGTTCAATGAAAAATCTTGAGCTATTTTTCTAATGTTTTGGGTTCAGCAAAATTCATTTTACCAAACTCTATTCCCCTTAATTCTGAAAAGCCATGCATATTTCAAAGGAAATTTGATCCATATGTTTCTGATTCATTTACACTTAACTCATCAAAAGGTTGTTTTGTAAGAGCTATTTGGTGTCCATAAAGTCTTATGAGCCTTTTCTTTTTCAACCAGGAAGCTGTATGTTGCCAGCACTAAAAGGAACTCAGACCCTGAAACACTGAGACCTGTTTCCTAGAGATGCATTAACTAAATTTAAATCATTCACCCCTTTTCTACCCATTAGAGAGGGTATTGGCTGCTGAGAGATAGAGTGGCAGGTGAATCAAAGGAATAACAAAGAACAGGGGTTCTTAACCCCTTTTGTATCAAACACGTTTGGCACACTGGTGAAGCCAAGGGATCCTTTCTCAAAGTAATATTTTTAAACATATAAAATAAATAGGTTGGATTACATAGTACAGTTATCAAGTATGTGTGTGTGTGTGTGTGTGTGTGTGTGTGCGTGTGTGTGTGTATTAAATACCAATTCATTGGCCACAGGTTAAGAACACTTACTGAGGGGGCAGCTAGGTGGCACAGTGGATAGAGCACTGGCCCTGGAGTCAGGAGGACCAGAGTTCAAATCCAGCCTCAGACACATAACATTTACTAGCTGTGTGACTCTGGGCAAGTCACTTAACCCCAATTGCCTCACTAGAGAGAGAGACACACACAGACAGAGACTACTTATTGAGAATTGAAAGGAAGACAAGGTAAAAATAACTCCATGGAAAATTTGAATTCAGTACCACACAATTAATTAGCAGATTTGGTTCCCAACAAACCCAGGTTCTTCGAAGAAATGAAAGTCATGCATCCTTAGCCTTAGGTCTTCCTCAGCTATTCTCCATAAATAAATATGCTCTTTTATAACCCTACAGCATGAATTTATTTCCTCTGTTATTACATATATTTTGTCATGCTGTGCAAATGCAGTTGTGTTTTCTTTATATATCTATAAAGGGATTGTGACAGTGTGGATTGAGTGGTGGATGTGGAGTCAGTAAAACCTGGTTCAAATCCTATATCAGGCATTTACTAGATGTATAATTCCAGAAAAGTGAGAGCTTCAGTTTCCTTATCTGTAAATTGAAAATAATGGTATCACCTACATCACAGGGTAGTTTTAAGAATGGAATGATAGGAGAGGATTCTGGGGAAATGGTGTAGGTCAGAAAATTCCAAGCTCTCAAGATTTTCCCCCACAAAAGAGACAAAATAATACCTTAGGGCAAACAAAGTATGAGTGAAAATAAATAAGAATAGGAGCACAACAGGGGTCTTCCTTGGATAATTTGAGAAGATTAGAAGAAAAATCCCAGGACAAGATTTGGTCCCTATGAAGAGTAAACCCTCTAGGCTAGGGGCCTAGTTAACAACAAGCAGCAAGCTGCTTAAACAAGTGACAAGGTAGGGGTGAGAAGGAACCAGCACACTACTGAAGGAGTGGGGCAGATGGCCCCTGGCTGTGGGCACTTACAGGAACCTGGAGGTTTGGCTTTGGTTCCAGGCTAGAGGAAAGATCTGGGGCAAGAGGCACCACCCCCATACCCCAGGGCTAGAGGTGATTACAAAAATTAAGGTATTACTACAAAAAAAGCAAAGGCAAAGGAAAAAGACTCTAACCATAGAAAGCTATTATGAAAATAGAGAAGACTGAGGTTCACCTTCAGAAGAGGATATTGAAGCAAAGAAACGCCTTTCTACCCCAAAGAATAATATCAGTCACCTGCCCAAAAAGAATTCATAGAAGAACTTAAAAAAGACATTAAAAATCAAATGAGAGAAATGGAGGAAATACTAAAATAAAATAAGAATAATAAGAATAATCCAAGAAAAACAAGAAGACTTAGATTAGAATTAGAAATTAGAAAATTAGAAAAGGAGATCCAGAATCTTAAGGAAGAAAATGACACCTTGAAAATTAGAATTGGGCAAGGTGAAGTCAGAGAAATTATAAGAGATCAAGAAATAATTAAATAAAATATGAACAATGAAAAAATAGAAGAGAAAATGAAACATCTTAAAGAAAAAGCTGAAGAATAAATCAAGAAGAGAAAACAAAAATAATCAGATTAACTGAAAGCTATGATCAGAAAAAGAATCTTGATACAATAATACAAGAAATAATTAAAGAAAAATTGTCCTGAAGCATTAAAACAATGAAGGGAAGTAGAAATAGAAATAAAAACCTACCAAACTCATAGGAATATTATAGTCAAATTCCAAAACCCCCAGCTCAAGAATAATATATTAAAAGCAAAAAGAAAAAACAATTTAAATATGACAGTGCCATAGTTAGAATCACACAAGACCTAGCAGCAGAGACAATAAAGGACCACAGGTCTTGGAACACTATATATCAAAGAGCAAAAGCACTGGGGTTCTGGCCAAAAATATCATACCAAGCAAAATTAAGCATAATCCTGGATGGAAAAAATGGACATTTGATAAATTGTCAAACTTTCAAGATTTAGTTAAAAAAAAAAAACATGAACTTAAGAGAAGATTTGACATACAATAGCCAAGAGCAACATAAGGTATATACCAAACACTGATTACAAGAGATTCAATAAGGAAAGACCCTTTACTTTTTATATATGTAAAATGCAAAATGTATGTCTAAGATTCTTATTAATAATTAGGTAGCTCATAAGAAAGATTGGGGTAGACCTGAGTACGATAAAATTTTAAAAAGTAAAATCATGTAGGAACAGCTGAAAAGAGTAATTATTTTATACAAATGAGGTGCAAGAGAAAGAATTGATACAGGGGAATTAGTTGGGGGAGGAGGGCTGGTAGTTCTGGTAATCTACTTTCATCAGGAATGGGTTTAAGAGGGAATATATACACATTTAGAAGAGTATAAAAGTTTTCTAAATTTAGAATAAATAAAATGGTGAGGGGATAGGGAGTGGGGAGAGGACAAGGGAGGGATCTCTAGAGGGGAGGTTGAGGGAATAGATTATAGGGGGCTATAAGAGAGTGTTTAGATTTATGAATGGGAGGATAGAGGAATGATCATTGGAGGGTGGTAGGCTAAAGAAGGGCAAGGTAGAAGTAAATTAGGAGTCAGGAGGGATAGGAAACAAGAGATGCACAAATATAAAAACAAAGATTGAGTAGAATTTGGGAAAGTATATGTGTGTGTGTATATATATGTATATATGTATGTATATATGTATATGTGTGTATGTATGTATAGCTATAACTATAGCAAAATATACCCACACTCAATTGTAGCCTTGGTGGAAGAAACAAATATTTTTGTCTTTTTATTTTATTAGGTTTTATTTTATATATTTATTTTTATATTTATATATATAATATACAAATATATAAACATACAATATATAAATATATATTTATTTTATTATATTTTATTCTTTTCTTAATTCTCTGTAATCTGTTTTGCAACCTTATATCTTTGCCTTGGCAAAGAACAAAGTAAAAAAAGTACACAACAGAAAACAAAAGAAAACTTACAAGAAAGCAAAGAAAAGATGGACAGCTCTCGACACAATGTGTAGTATTTATCATACAGGCTTTCTTGAAATGAAAATTTATTGTTACATATTTTGAATTCTCTCTTATGTTCTGCTATGCACATGACATGCTTTTTTTCTTTTCTTATTTTGCAATTAAGTTCCAATATTTAAGTTTGTGATTTTTTTTTGTTTTTCTTTTCTCTATTCTGTATTTGCGTTCTGGTGTTTGAATCTAACATAAAATTCAATTAAAAAAAGAATGGAATGATAATGACTGTAAATAAGATTCTATGTAAATATCAGTTATTACTACCATTATTATATATGATTTACTACTTTCTTTAGGTCTTAAGAGCTTTCTTATATTTAATGACACTAGACTTTTTTAGTTAACTAATAAGCATTTTCTTTTTGTTTTTCTTGCTATTATTATCCCCACTTATTTTTTAAAAATATCTTATCTTTCCACTTACATGTAAAAACAATCTTAACATTCTTTTTTTTAATTTGAGCTCCAAAATCTCTCCCTCCCAACCCCCCCCAATTGAGAACGCAAGCAATTTGATATAGGTTATACACATACAATCATACAATAAATAGTTTTATAGTAATAGGTATTATCAACTCTGGCATTTGTCATTTTTTTTAGTTCTGTGACTTCAAAAAATAGTTTTGCCTTCTCTTATATAAGTTCAAAACATTATTTTGTATTATATTTACTATACTTTTTGGCTTGATTTTATATATATATATATATTTTCTGCCAATAATTCAGAATAACTTTTCAAGTAGTTCTAATATCATAATGGAGTCACGATGCAAAGTGGGAGAAGTGCAAGACTCTTAAATGACAATGAGCTACAGGAGTCTAAAAGTTCTTCCCCCATCTAGTCAAAATAACTAGGATAATTTCTGATGTTTGAACCTATCAAACGGTTAAGCAAGATGGCTTCTTATATTCCAAAAGTTCTGTAATAGGCCAATGTGGACACTTTCTGTATGGACACAGGTATCTTAACTTCTTCCACTCCTTAGATTATGATCTTCATAAATTACTCCAATAACAATTTTAAAAATCATCAGATGGTGACCAATCTTCTGATGAAAAGTGTCCCCTAACTCATCTAGACTACTCCTTGGACAGCAGGCACAGTCTGTTGCCATACACACACATGTGAAGCCTTTCCAGGTAAGACTTGCCAATCTTTTTGATCCATTGGCACATCCTTCAAGAACCAAGTCAGACAATCATAGGTTTAGGCCTGGAAGAAAATTTAGGGGTCACATACTTCCAATTTTTTTCTTATTTTACAATTTAAAAAGTGCCTTTTAGAGAAGTTGTAGTTTGCCTAAGATTGCTGAGGGGTAGCAGAGGCTTATTTAAACCAGGGTCATCTGACTCAAAATTATCACCATATTGCATTGCTAGCCACAATGATTGAAGCTGAAGAAAATCATGACATTATCCTGCTGGGTCCACTACAAATTTATGGGTTTTCACTTCAGCAAGATAATCTTCCATATTTCTCTAACCAATTCACATTCTCACTTACCACAGCAGCTTTTTCCAAATCTTTTTATCCTTTAGACTTCCTATTGCAATCCCCACCTTCTCAGCTGAGAACCTTGTTTCATATTTTACTGGAAAAAAAGATTGAGGCCATTCATCAAAAGTTCCCACTTCTCCCATCATCTCTGTCTCATAACACTCAGATGCCTTCCCCACTATCTCTTCCTTAATTCCTTTATCAATGAAGAGGTGGCCCTTCTTTCAAAGGTAAATCTCTCTACATGAATGAACCATCTTCTCCAGAATACTGCCACCTCTATCATCTCCACTATCTCTAATCTTCCTCCTTTCACTCTCTACTGGCTAATTCCTTGCTGCCTATAAATATGCCCATGTATCCCAGTCCAAAAATAAATAAATAAATAAATAATAGGAATGCATGGATTGATTGAGGTGTTTATCATCTATCATCATAAACTTTTCCTTTTTCATGGGTAAACTTCTTGAGAATATTGTACACCAATGATCCCCACATTTCTTTCCTCTTATTCTTTTCTTAATTCTCTGTAATCTGTTTTGCAACCGTATCATTCAGCAGGAACTCCATTTTTGAAAGTTATCAATGATCTTTGTTTAATTTATTTGTTTTCAGTTTTCAACATTCACTTCCACAAGATTTTGAGTTCCAAATTTTCTCCCCATCTCATCTCTCCCCCCACTCCAAAATGGCATGCATTCTATATACCCTTTTCCCTAATCTGCCCTCCCTTCTATCTCTACCCCCCTTCTCTTATCCCCTTCCCCTTCTATTTTCCTGTAGGGCAGGATGGATTTCTGTACCCCATTTCCTGTATTTCTTATTTCCCAGTTGCATGTGAAGACAATTTTTAACATGTGTTTTTAAAACTTTGGGTTACAAATTTTCTCCCTTCTTCCCTCCCTACCCATCCTCATTGAAAAGGCAAGCAACTCAATACAGGTTATACATGTGTAGTCATGCAAAATACTTCCATAGTATTCAAGTTGTGAAAAACTAAATATATTTCCCTTCATCCTATCCCACCCCCCATTTATTCTATTCTCTCTTTTGACCCTGTCCATCCTCAGAAGTGTTTGCTTCTGATTTCCCCCTCATCCAATCTGCCCTCCCCTCTATCTTCTCCTGGCTCTCTTGTCCCCTTCCTCCCCTATTTTCCTGTTGGGGAAGATAGATTTCCATACCCAATTGAGTGTGTATGCTATTCTCTTCTTAAGCCAAATCCAATGAGAATAAGATTCACTCATTCCCTCTCACTTTCCCCCATTTCCCCTCCACTGTAAAAGCCTTTTCATGTCTGTTTCATGTGAGATAATTTATCTCATTCTATCTCTAACTTTCTCCTCCCAGTATAATCCTCTCTCACCCCTTAATTTTGTTTTCCAGATATCACCCCTTCATCTTCAACTAATCCTGTTCCCTCTATCTATCTATCTATCTATCTATCTATCTATACATACATACATATAATTTTTCCCTCCCACTACCCTAATACTGACAAAGGATTCATGAGTTACAAATATCATCTTTCCATGCAAGAATGTAAACAGTTCAACCTTAATAAGTCCCTTGTGATGTCTCTTTCCTGTTTACCTCTTCATGTTTCACTTGAGTCTTGTATCTGAAAGTCAAATTTTCTATTTGCTCTGGTCTTTTCATCAAGAATGCTTGAAAGTCCCCTATTTCACTGAATGACCTTTTTTCCCCCTGAAGGATTATACTCAGTTGTGCTGGGTAGGTGATTCTTGGTTGTAATCCTATCTCCTTTGCCTTCTGGAATATTATATTCCATGCCCTGCAGTCTCTTAATGTAGAAGCTGCTAAATCTTGTGTTATCTTGATTGTGTTTCCACAATACTTGAATTGTTTCTTTCTGGCTGCTTGCAATATTTTCTCCTTGATCTGGGAACTCTGGAATTTGGCTACAATATTCCTAGGAGTTTTCCTTTGGGGATCTCTTTCAGGAGGTAATCTGTGGATTCTTTCCATTTCTATTTTGCCCTCTGGTTCTAAAATATCAGGGCAGTTTTCCTTGATAATTTCTTGAAAAATGATGTCTAGGCTCTTTTTTTGATCATGGCTTTCAGATAATCCAATAATTTTTAAATTCTCTCTCCTGAATCTATTTTCCAGGTCAGTCATTTTTCCAATGAGATATTTCATATTGTTTTCTATTTTTTCCATTCTTTTGAATTTGTTTTACAGTGTCTTAATTTCTCATAAAGTCACTAGCTTCCAATTGCTCCATTCTAATTTTTAAGGAAACATTTTCTTCAGTAAACTTTTGGACTTCCTTTTCCATTTGGCCAATTTTGCTTTTTAGGGCATTCTTCTCCTCATTGGCTTTTGGGACCTTTTTTGCCATTTGGGTTAGGCTATTTTTAAGGTGTTATTTTCTTCATTATTTTTTTGAGTCTCCTTTAGCAAGCTGTTGACTTGTTTTTCATGATTTTCTTGCATCACTCTCAGTTTTTCCTCTACTTCTCTTACTTGCTTCTCAGAATCCTTTTTGAACTCTTCTATGGACTGGGATGAATTCATATTTTTCTTGGAGGCTTTGGATGTAGGAGCTTTGACTTTATTGTCTTCTTCTGGTTGTATGTTTTGATCTTCTTTGTCACCAAAGTAAGATGCTATGGTCTGACTCTTTTTGTACTGCTTGCTCATGATCCCAGCCAATTACTTGAGTTATAAACTCTTTGTTAAGGTAGGGGTCTGTT
This sequence comes from Vombatus ursinus, assembly GCF_900497805.2. Lineage (NCBI taxonomy): Eukaryota > Metazoa > Chordata > Mammalia > Diprotodontia > Vombatidae > Vombatus > Vombatus ursinus. The sequence goes on from NW_020954550.1 coordinate 30,238,040, forward strand.
TCTAATGTGGCAAATGTACTGTCCCAAGCTTCAGGGGTTTTGTGCAGCTGTTTTCAGAGATACTTCTAGGGAACTGTAAATTTTCAGTTCTTCCAAGGTGCTATGATCAAGGGTGAAGTGTTTACTCCTTTCCTGGCCTGTGCTCTGGTCTATGAGTGACCACAAGCACTCTTGTCTGCCTTGGAACCGTGAGGAGGATTCTCTCTCTGCAGCCACTACAAGCTCGACCACACCAGCACTCCTTCTCATCCCAGGACCACCACCCAGAACTGTGACCCAGATCCAAGCACAGGCAAAACAAGAGAATCCTGCATCAGCAAAGAGATCTCTGCAATCTGCCTCTGATCAGCCACTTGATTCCTCCTCAATCTGTGGGCCAGAAGCTCTGGAGGCAGCCACCACCCCGGGGCCACTCTCAGGGATGGCTGGGACCCCACACTTCTCTCTCTCATCTCAGACACAGACTTTTCCCACTGACCTTCTAAGTTGTCTTTGGTGTTCATGGGTTGAGAAGTCAGGAAATGTCACTGGATCAGAGTCTATGAATGAAAGATCCAGTGACATTGGCCACCTTCATTTCTCAAATAGAGTCCTTCTGACTGTAAGCAATTTTCACTGACTGGTTTCCATGCCTGTAACACTTTCCCTCTTCAACTGCTCCTCCTAGCTTCCCTGGCTTCCTTCAAATCATAGCTAAAATTCCACCTTTGCTAAGAAGCCTTTTTTAGTCTTCCTTAATCTTAGTAACTTTTTCCAAGACTGCTCTCAAATAATCCTATATGTATTTTGTTTGTACTTAGTAGTTTGCATGTATTCTCCCCCATTAGACTCTGAGCTCCTAGAACAGAAGTGGGGAACCTGAGGCCTCGAGGCTACATGTGGCCCTCTAGGTCTTCAAGTGTGGCCTTTTGAGTCCAAGTTTTACAGAACAAATCCTTTTATTAAGGAGATTTGTTTTGTGAAGTTTGGATTTAGTCAAAGGGCCATACTTGAGGACCTAGAGAGCCACAAATGGTCTTGAGGCCATGATTCCCCACCCCTGTCTTAGAAGGTAGGGTCTAATTTTGCCTTTTTTTGTATCCCCAGCACTTAGCACAGTGATTAGCATATGATAGGTGCTTGATAAATACTTATAAACATGACTTGATTGGAATGAGGCATCATATGAAGATTTCAGTAGAGGTTAGCCAGATTATTTGAACAAAAGAAACACTAGATAGTAGCCACTGGATACTGCCACCTGTTTTTAAGTAAGCTTCTCATTATTTAAAAAGCCCTCTTCATTTTGAAAAAAAAGTTCATTCTACAAAATTCTTATTCTTATATAGTACTAATTAAACACCATCCTATCTGTGGTACTCTTGCTTCACTTGTGATTCTAGTTACATCTCCAAACAATCAATAATAGAGTGTGATGTCATTTGAATGGATCCCTGTAAATGATTTCTCACATTTTTTCCATCAGTATACTGAAATAATTTTGTTGTGTATAACCCACAAACCAAGAACAAAGGAACGGGGAGTGCTCCCAAAGTCAGACTGACTTCTATCAAAAAATATTTATTGAGTGCTATGTGTAACCAGCATTATGCCAGGAACTGTGGGGGATGCAAAGAGCTCTATGCTATGGACCTTCACACTGACATTCAAGTCTAGGGATGGAGACTCATAGGAGGGGCACATTTGATGGGCACATTCTATTCCCTGGCTCCCTTAAAAAGCACTTGATGTGGACACACAGAACAGCTTAGAGGGAATACTGATCCAATTTTCAAATTAGAATTTTCAAATACACACAAAAACATGCTGGCTTTTTTGTCCACTATCCATTGTATGTGGTTGGGAGGAATCAATATATATGTTCAAATACCTGGGGTTGCAAAATACCATGGCAGGAAGAAAGTAAAGGAAACTGACCATGCTTATCTTCTGAAAGCCTGGAAAATAAAATATACCCTAGATAGATCTCTATTCTACATGAGGGGACAGGATGCCTATAGCCTACAGTTCCCCTGCCCCCATATATACAAATCTTCTCATCCCCAAAGGATCTGCCCAACATGCCAAAAACTTTTCTCTAGTACTTATAATATCCCTAGAGTATATTGTCTGCCCATTTGTTGTCTCTTGTTCTCCCTATGTGATTGAAATACCTCATTATTCCCAATAAAAATTTTTACTGCACTTTTGTGCATGCAAATCCCTGTTGGTAACATGCTACACTCTGATTATGTCCACCAAGTCCCTCTGATCATTGTAACTTGAGTGATTGCAAGATCATTCTGTTTCTTGATTTGAAGCCATTTAGTATCACCCAAAGAATATGCAATTCAAGAAATGGGCTTTAGTGGAAATGAACAATTTTGGATCCCTAAATGAACTACAGTTTCCCAAGTGCAATCCAATTCAACAGCCTCCTTTTCCTCAACTGTGAGCCCAATTCACAGATTACCTAACACATGGGACCAACATACACATACTATCGGGCTGATTCAATAGGATGTCTGCCCAATTATATTGTACACAGCATATATGCTGCAAGTCTCCTCAGCAGAGTCTACAATGCAAAAGAAATGCAATCAGTATGCCAAGTATAAAATACCATGTAAAAGCATTAAAGCAAATCCATCTTCAATGAGATGCTAATAAGGTATGTTTCTAAGAACAAAAAAAGGATGCTTCCCCATATTTTATGTCTGGTGACTATTTGGGGGAGTGTAGAATTAAAGGTAGAATATGTCCAATCCAATCTATTAAATCCAATGAGGATTTATTAAGCAGCCCCTATATGAAAGGTGCTTACATCCTACTGTAGGGATACAACATGTACATAGGTAAGTTTTCCTAGGAGTTCCTATAATTAAACAGTTCTTCCCTCAAGTAATTTCTATTCTCTGGTTTATGGAACTCTAACATGTAGAGTTCAATTGTTTCTGATTTCATCCTTGTCTGGTCTGCTCCAATGTCTTAATTTTTTTCTTTTAAGCAGTACTAATTAATTCTGGTGATTATTGATTTATATGAAGTCTGAAAATGCTATTTCTGCTTTAAAGACCTTTTAGAAGATAGAAGATCAAAGCCCCACTTTAAAATTTCCCACATATTCCTAAAATGATAACAGGTAATTCTTGGACCAGAGATTATTATCTAACAAATAGGGACTCTCCAACTCTCAAGGTATTTCACATATAGCCATCTATGACAGGTTCAAGTTATCCTGGCCTCATGTTAACCATAGTTCATGAGCACCTTATGCTTGGTTTACCTTTAACAGTCAGTCAGAGAACACCATCTGTTCAAAGCAAAGGAGGTTAATGAAAAGGTATATTAAGGAAGGAAACTATATAATATTTAATTTATCAACCTGGGTCACACTCTCCCACAAGTGCATATATCATCTGCAGCAATAGAGAGGCATACACATAGGGTACACATGTAGCCAGGGCATATATATGGAAAAACTATTCATCTTCCTCTCTCTCAGGTATGGAAAAGCACATGTACAGGGAACATGTATCGTCAAAGCACATTGTGAATGGGCAAGTTATACCTCTAATGCTGTGGGTTAATGATATATTCTGGTGATGTTCTTATGTTGCTCCCACTGGGTCTGCTCCTTCCTTATCTATACCAGATGTTGCTCTACTGGATAGTTTTCAATTAATAATAATAAATGTTTATTGGATTGGATCAGATGCCATGGCTTTGCAGGGTATTGCTCAGTTATTCTCACTGGATGCTACCAGGAATGGTCCCACCGAGCATGTGGCCATGGACTTTCTCTTTGCTTCCAGTTTCTGGCTAAAACCACAGTCTTGGATATCTCTTCCTCATGAGAAGAATAAGCTCTTCTGGTCTCTTTTATTCAAATCCCAAGGCTATACTCTAGTTGTTTTAGGAAAGCTTTCATGTTGGCCACAGTACCAGTAATAGTCCTAAGGAAAGGGCATGTGAATGGACCCTTGTAAGCTTTTTTTTCCCCTTTAATTAGTGGCTGATCTTATTCCTTCAGAATTTTAATTTCTTTCACCTCTCCAGTAGAAGATTTTCAGCCCCGAGTGCTAAACTCTTTATAACATAAAGCAGGAATATGTCCAACTAAGTAGATACTGCTCTTAGGCTCATCTGCTTTGAATTCAACTTACTGGTTCAGAGGTTAGAATCTCTTGTGTAAGTTATGATGAGCATTCCATATCCTTACCAATTTGTCTATGAGCCATGTAATGGCATTAGTACAATACTACCAAACAGAGATGATGTGGAGGTAGAATTGATAAGACAATCACTTATAAGAAATAAGTCAAATCCAAAAAATTCAAAATTGCTATTAATTCAATTGAACAACACATATCTTGTTTCTCTGTTATACTAGATACTTATTTTATTAAACATTATTTAAAATGAGAGGTTGCACATCCTACCATTTGGAAGTTGTAAGTATTTTATGTTAAATGCACCATGCACAAGACTTTTATTATGATGTTTGCTATAATTGAATTTAACCTGTGGAGTCTACCAAGTAATTCAAATTCTGCTTTTTTGTATCATTTCCTGGTGCAGTAGAAAGATGAGATTTGAAATCAGATGAGTTTGATGGACAATATGTGATGATAAGAAGGTCTCTGTTTCCTCATCTATAGAATGAAGGAGTCAGTGGCCAATAAAGTTCTTCTAGTACTTTTTATTTTTTTTCTCAGTTCAACAAACATCTATTATGTGCACAGCACCACCCTTTGGGAAAGGAAGAGGGGATATTGGTAATGGCCAACAGAGTTTTTTTATGGAGGAAATACCACCATATTCTAGTATCTTTTGTTTATTTTTATTGCTGCATGTAGGTATCTCTGTTGCCTCTATTTTTTAATATGTTTTTATCATAAACCTAACAAAAGCCAAAATAGTGAACATATATTTAGTAGAATACACAATCATTGTATATGAAACCATATCATTTGCTTTTTAAAAAAATGTACATGAATTCAATTCATCACTGTCAAAATTCTCTTGCTTGAAATGAAGCCAGCAGCCCAAAGTTTAATAAACCCGAAGAACCCAGATACTAGGGTAAAGACTTATTCAGTAAAAGCTAGGAAACTGGAAAGCAATATGATAGAAATAAGATTTAGACCAGTACCTCACACAATATATCAAGATTAGTTCCAAATTAATATAGGCTCTAAGTATAATAAATGGTTAAAACATAAGCAAATTAAAGGAGTAAGAAAGAAATTACATTTCATATTTATGAAAGAGGGAAGAGTTTGTGATAAAACAAGGGATAGAGAGAATCACAGAAAACATATTGGACAATTTTGTGTTACAAAAATTAAAAAAGTTTTGTGCAAAACAAAACCAATGCAGCTAAAATTAGGAAGAAAATCTTTACAGCAAATTTCTCAGATAAAGGTCTCATTTTCAAGATATATAAGAAACAGATTCAAATGTATATGAATGAGGGACATTCCCCAGTTGATATAAGGTCAAAGGATATCACAAAGTAGTTTTCAAAGGAAGAAATCAAAGTTATTGGCAACCATATGAAAAAATATTTTGTTGCTATTTGAGAAATGCAAGTTTAAAAAATTATGAAGTTTTATCTTATACCAATTGGGTTATGACAAAAAAAAAAAGGAAAATGGCATTGGAGAGACCATGGGAAAACAGATACACTGGAATTGTGAATTTGTATAGCCATTTTCAAAAGCAATTTGAAATTATGCATAAAAAGAACTCACAAATATATTTATGTATGCATATACACACAGAGACAATGACAGTGGAGGGGAGGAGTATATATAAGTTTATTTTGTATTGGCAAAGAATTGGAAACCAAAGAGGTTGGGGGATTGTTGATCAAATTATGGTATATAAATGGAATGGAATACTATGCTAAAAGAAATGTTGGGACAGTTTCAGGGCAGCCTGGAAGACTTATATGTACTGGAACAAACTGAATTGAGCAATACCATGAGAATAATTTATACAACAGCATCAAAAAAACAAACAACTTCATTAGACTTAAGAACTCTGATCAATAAAATTACTTCCTTCCTCCTTCCCCATCCCCCCTCATTGAGAAAGCAAGCAATTTGATATAGGTTATACATGTGTAGTCATGCAAAACATTTATATATTAGTCATGTGAAAGAAAACATAGACCCACCCCAAAAAAAAAACTCAAGAAAAATAAAGATACTCACACATATACATATATGCTTCAATCTGTATTCAGACACTATCAGTTTTTTCTCTAGGGATAGATAGCATCGTTCATCATAAATCCTTCAGAGTTATCTTGAATCATTGTACTACTGAGAATAGCCAAGTCATTTATAGCGGATCATATTACAATATCACTGTAACTTTGTAAACAGTACATATCACTTTGCATCAGCTCACGTAAATCTTTCCAGTTTTTTTCTGAGAGCATCTTGCTCATTATTTCTTATAGTATAGCACAATAGTATTCCATCATAATCACATTCCACAATTTGTTCAGTCATTCCCCAATAGATAGGAATCCCCTCAATTTACGATTTACAATTCCACCAACAGTGCATTAATGTCTCATTTTTCCCACATCCCCTCCAACATTTGTCATTTTCCTTTTCTGTCCTGTTCACCAATCTAATAGATATGAGGTAGTACCTCAGGATTGTTTTTAATTTTCATCAATGAGTTACAGCATTTTTTCATATGGCTACAGATAGTTTTGATTACTTCATCTGAAAACTGATCATATCTTTTGATCACTTATGGGTAATGGCTCTTATTTTTATAGATTTTATTCCATTATCTATATGTTTGAGAAAAGAGGCCTTTATCAGAGAAACTTGCTCCAAATTTTTTTTCACAGTTACTATTGCTAACTGTATTTCCCTCCATCTTATCCCCTCCCTATTTATTCTATTCTCTCTCTCAACCTGTCCCTCTTCAAAAGTGTTTTGCCTCTAATTACTCCCTTCCCCAATCTGCCTCCCTTATATCACCTTCCCCTTCTCTTTATCCCTTCTCCTCCTACTTTTCCATAGGGTAAGATAGATTTCTATATGCAACTATGTATGTTATTCCCTCTTTGAGCCAATTGTGATAAGAGTAAGGTTTACTCACTCACCCTCATCTCCCCCCACTTCCCCTCTACTGTAAAAACTTTTTTCTTGCCTCTTTTATGTGAGGTAATTTACTCCAATCTAACTCTCCCTTTCCCTTTCTCCAAGTACATTCTTCTCTCATCTTTTACCTTTATTTTTTAGATATCATCCCTTCATATTCAACTCACACCTATGATCTCTGTGGGTGTGTGTGTATATCTATATCTGTATCTACATGTATATATATATATTATATATATATATATGTATATTATATATATACACATTCCTTCTAGCTACCCTAATAATAAGAAAATTTATGAGTTACAAGTATCATCTTCCCATGTAGGAATGTGAATAGTTCAACCTTATCAAGTCCCTTATGATTTCTCCTTCCTGTTTACCTTTTTATGCTTTGAGTCTTGTATTTGAAAGTCAAATTTTCTATTTAGCTCTGGTCTTTTCATCAAGAATGCTTGAAAGATTTCTATTTCATTGAATATCCACTTTTCCCCTAAAGGATTATACTCAGTTTTGCTGAGTAGGTGATTCTTCATTGTAATCCTAGCTCTTTTGCCCTCTGGAATATCATATTCCAAGCCCTCTAATCCTTTAATGTAGAAGCTGCTAAATCTTGTTTTACCCTGACTGTGATTCCATGACTCTTGAACTGTTTCTTTCTGGCTACTTACAATATTTTCTCCTTGACCCAGAAACTTTGGAATTTGGCTATAATGTTCCTGGGAGTTTTCATTTTGGGATCTCTTTCAGGAGGGAATTGGTGGATTTTTTTTTCAATTTCTACTCCCCTGGTTCTGGAATATCAGAGCAGTTTTCCTTGATAATTTCTTGAAAGGTGATGTCTAGCCTCTTTTATTTTATCATGGCTTTCAGGTAGTTCCATAGTTGTTAAATTATCTCTCTTGGATCTATTTTCCAGGTCAGTTGTTTTTCCAGTGAGATATTTTCATTGTATTCTATTTTTTTTTCATTATTTTAGTTTCATTTTATTGTTTCCTGATTTTTCATGAAGTCATTTTTCTATTTTCTCCATTATAATTTTTAAGGAATTATTTTCTTCAGTGAGCTTGTGCATCTCCTTTTCCATTTGGCCAATTCTACTTTTTAAGGACTTTTTAAAAAGTGAATTTTTGCATCTCTTTTTCCATTTGGCCAATTCTGCTTTTTAAGGAGGTTTTTTTTTTTCCTTCAGTAAATCTTTGTCCCTCTTTTTCCATTTGGCCAATCTCTTGACTTTTAACTCTTTGTTAGAGTAGGGCTCTGCTTCCAGGCTAGAGGGCACACCACCCCAAGCAACAGGGGTTTTGTGCAGCTGTTTTCAGAGCTACTTCTAGGGTCCTGTAAGCTTTCAGTTCTTCCAAGGTGGTATGATCTAAAGAGATGTGTGTTTACTACTTTCCTGGCCTGTGCTCTGGTCTATGAATGACCACAAGCACTCTTTTCTGCCCTGAAACTGTGAGGAGGGTTCTCTCTCCATTGCTACCACAAGCTCTGCTATGCTAGTGTTCCTCCTCACCCTGGGACTGCCACCCAGGACCCCCGGCCTGGATCCAAGTAAGGGCAAAGCAACAGAATCCTGCCTTAGTGCTAGCAAAGAGACCCCTATAATCTCCTTCTTACCAGTTGTTCAAACCCCTTACCATCTGTGGGCTTAGAGCTTCAGAAGCAGCTGTTGCTGCTGCTGCTGCTAATTCGGTAGCTCCCAATGCTTGCTCCTGGTTTGCTGGAGCCCTGTCTGGGCCTGTGCTGGCACAGACTATACTGGACTGTGCTCCACTCTCACGCAGATGCAACAGACCTTTCCTGCCAACTTTCTAAATTGTCTTTGGCTGGAAAATTATTTCACCCCATCCTTTTATGGATTCTACTGCTTCAGGAATTGTTTTATGGCATTATTTAAAGGTGTTCAGAAGGGTTTTGGGGAAAGCTCAGGTGAGTGACTGACTTCTCTGTCATCATGGCTGCATCCCCTCTGGGCATGTTTTAAGATGTTTTGATGGCCCTCCTCTTTTTTTGCTTTTCTTTCTTTTTTAAGACATCACCATCACACTACCCTAATTAGACACAGGAAATAAAAACCATATAACAAATAACATCATCAAGTAAAACAAATCCATACAGTAATGGCCAGAAATACAACTCTTTCTTCACCTTGAGTACATCACCTGTCTTTTAATCATGGGTCCTCTGGAGACACGGTTATTCACGATATTGATCAGAATTTTTAAGTCTTTCAAAGACTTTTTTTTTACTTACAAGGTTGCTACTATATAAATTATTTTCCTGGTTCTGCTCACTTCACTCTGCATCAGTACATATTTCCAAGATTTTCTAGAGTCTTCTCTCTCATCATTTCTTCAATAATATTCAATCACACTCACATAACACAATTGGTTCAGACATTCCCCAACTGATTATAACTCTCAGTTTTTTGTTTGTTTGTTTTTTCCTTTAATCCCCTCCTTCAAGATCAGGAAGTTTGTTTTCATTGTGACACCCCTTTCTGGTTTTACTTTTCCTCTTAACCACTTCCTCTCCTTATCCCTACTTGATTTCCAGTTGAGTTTGATGTATTTTACTACAAAGATGTATGTGTGCATGCATATACTCCTTTGTCTAGTGAAGATAAGAATGATGTTTATCTAATGGCAGCTACTCTCAACCCTTCATTAATATTGGTATACTCTTCTTTTTCTACATCTCAGTTATAATAAATAGGAAGTTCCACTTCATTTTCCTTTCTACATTAGTGTATTCCTTTTATTCTCCTTTTTCCCCTTTTAAAACCTTCAAAATGAAAATGGTCTACCTCCAGGTCCTCTGTTTCTCTTAATTACCTCCCTCAATACCTTTCAAAGATATTAAGGTTCTAAAGGGACACTTGTTTCATTACCATTTGAATGTTACTCAATTCCAGTTACTCAAATAATTTTATATTTCTAGATTCTCTTGAGTTTTGTCTTTACATTTCCAAGTTCTTACTCAGCTTTGGTCTTGTCATCAGGAATGCTTGAAAGTCCTCTATGCCATTGAAAGACTACTTTTTTACCTTGTAGAATTACATTGAGCTTTAAAGGGTTATTCCTGGTTATAAGTCTATGTCTTTTTTACCTTTTTGAATATCATATTTAAGATCTCCTTTCATATGTTATAAAAGCTGCCAGATCTTATGTGATTCTGACTGTGGTTACTCACTACCTAAACTGTCTTTTTGGCTATGTGCAGTATCTTTTTATTTTAATCTGGAAGCTCCAGGTTGTGGCTATGACATTGTTGGGATTTTTCCTTTTGGCGTTTCAGTTAGCCATTGGTGGCTATTTTCTATTTTCTATTTTGACTTTGTCTACTAATTTTAATAGTTCTCTGCAATTTTCACTGATCATTTCTTGAATTTTAGTGTACAGACTTGTTTAGATTGGCTTTCATAGAATCCAATGACTTTTAAGTATGTCTATACATGTACATATATAATATACATATATACATGTATATGTGTATATATATATATATATGGAAAGAGAGAGAGAAAGAGAGAGAGAAAAAGAGAGAGAGAGAGAGAGAGAGAGAGAGAGAGAGAGAGAGAGAAGTGGCATGGTGGATAGAATGTTGGCCCTGGAGTAAAAATACCCGAGTTCAAAACTGGCCTTAGACATTTACTAGTTGTGTAACCCTGAGCAAGTCATTTAATAACTGTCTGCCTCAATTCCCTCATCAACAAAATGGGGATAATAATAGCATGTACAGGGTTGTTGTGAGGGTCATAAGAGAATTGAAACTAGACCCTAAATAATCATGATGCCTAAACTTCATCTTGAAGAGGAGATGTTAGAATATAACTACCTCTCTTCTTTGGAAAACTTGAGAGGTATCAATTTGGACCATTACATATGTCAGACTTTATTGAAGTGTTACTTAATTTTATGGAGTCACTTTCTTTTCTCTTTTTGTCTTTTTTAGGAGAAGTGGGAGAGGGAAAGGGGTATATTAGAAATGGTGTTGCAATGGATAAAGTGCTGAATGTGGAGTCAAGACCTGATTCAGAATCTTGCCTCAAATATTCACAGGATGTAAGACCCTGATAAAGTCACTTAACCTTATGGAGCCTCATTTTCCACAGCTGTCAAATGAGAGAGTCATATTTGATGGCCACTGAGTTCCCTTCTAGCTCTAAATCTAAGATTCTATGTAAGAAAAAAAAGAAAGAAATCAACAATTTGTAAGAAAATATTTGGAGATTTTTACATCAGTAAAAAGAGCAATAATTGAGAGTTAAGAAGTATAAATTACAGAATTTAACATCTAGTTTGAAAAGAACAGCATGTCCCAATAGTGAGGCTGAGAGAACAAATCATCTGGACACAAAGTCAAAGGAAATTTTTAGATTTGTGGGTAAGCATAGGAGGAATGGGCAATATCTGGCCAAAGGGCAGATTTAAGTAATGTTTAGAGCTGTTTTGCTTTCAGCATATTTTAGGTGTTTTATTTATGAGCATAATTTCCATTTTATATTAAATAGACAATTTAAAGGGGGATAATTAAAATCATCCCACTCTTCACTCTCCCTTTCTCTCTTTTTATTGGTTGAAGTTGTAGATAGTGTAATAGTAAGGGGTTGAGAATAAAAAAGAAAGAGAAATTGTATAGTTTTTTTCTCTGCATCATATTTCTAAGACAATGTGGCATGGTCTCCAAAGGCATGTTGGTGACAGCCAAAAATGCTTGGAAAGCAAAGTTACCTTTGAATAGATTGGAAAATGCTTGAATCTACAACCTAGTTTATATAATGAAACAACTGATATTCCAGAATTGTTTTTTTAAGAGGCAAGGCAAATACCATGTAATTGTACTTGCTTCTACCTTTTTAGGAAGGAGGGAATGAAGGATAAAGGGAGAGGGGCACAGGAGGGAGAGAGAAAATGAGAGAGAAGAGAGAAAGAGGCAGGAAGAAGAGAAAAAAGAGAGGAAAGGAAGGAGAAAGGAGAGAGAGAGAGAGAGAGAGAATCTTGCAAAAGAACTGAGAAAGAAAATTGCCTTTTGATCCTCTCAGCAGTGTCTTGCTGGGCCTCAAGTTATTTCTTTCCAATGACTTCCCTTGGGAATGTTTGAGCTTTCCTGAATGTCCCCAACAACCTTGACTTTCTAGCCATGTGACCAAGAAAAGAGAACCAAACTCTGGCTTTGATTAGTTAGGAGCACATCTGCAAGTCGAATTTACAACACAAAACAATCTCAGTTGCTGATCTTGTTCTGTCTTCTGGACCATATAGTGTCAGTGTCAACAATCACAGTCAGCAGTACTGCTAGGGCTAACATAAACATTTCAGAAATCCTAGGTTTAATGTCATTGTTCAGAAGTTGGACCAAGCTATGACTAAACTCTTCAGCACTCGAGACTGCAGCCTGACTGACTTGGATACATTTCCAGAAGAAAGCGTATCCAAACCTGCACATTGGGATAAAAGGAAATGTTCCTGGCTTTGGGAACAGATGCAGCCAATAAACATCTCTGGTGGATGGGTGGAAGAAGAAGTGGAAACCGAGGAAGCTTGAGATTGGCCAGAGTGTTTGTGGCAAATGAACTGATTCTGTGGGTCACATGGTTGGCACAGAAAGGGAGGTCATAAAAGGAGAGATCATTGCTTTCTGTAGCATGAGTTCATCAACAGAAATTCCTCTTTGAGCCACATGTTTTGAGGGTAATAGTTCAATGCCATTCCTATTGTATGTGGGTTTTCTTCATGTCCAGACAAATTTATGCAAGGGGAAAGAAAAGATTGGTGGAGTACAGAAAGGGTTAGGCAACGGAATCTGTTGGATTTCTTTCTTTCTTTTTTCTATGCAGAGATGACAAGATCCACATGTGGAAGTGATGATGTGACAAGTATGTTGCAGGGGAGACTCTTTTTCAGGTATGAGATGGGCTAAATGGCTATTGTTATCCTGTAGGTGCATAATTAAGATGTACTCAACCACCCTGAACTTAAGGTAGTGAGGTGTCCCAAAATTTCTGTCACTGTACCCCCTGTAGAGCACTGTCTTTTTCCCATCCTTCAAAGATCTCCTGTCTTCCATGAAGAAATTCTTAAGTTAACCAAAAGAGAGACATTGACTTTCTGTAATTCTCTCTATTTAGAGATTAAATGCTTAAATCAAAAAGGATCCATGGATTCCTTTGATTTTTCAAATCACCTTAAGTTGGTGTGTCTTATGATTTTAAGCCCCTAGAGGATGAGGGCCAAGATCATTAACTTTTTATAGTTAAGTTGTATAAAAATGTGTACATAATAAAGAATTTTATCTTAATGGTGGCAATTAACAATCAATTTGATTCAATTGGTCAACATATATTTATTGAGCTATTTGTTCAGAATTGTACTGAGTTGTCAGGAACAGAGAAAACTATGGCATTACCAAATGTCTACCAACAATCTCCATCTATATGTCTTCTCTTATATTCCACATGTCTAAAACTATACTTATCATCTAAACCCAATCCTCTTCTTGATTTCCCTTTCTTTGTTAATAACATCACCATTTTCCCAATCACCAAGGATCAAAACAGTAGCAAAAAAAAAAAAGATGAGCAAAAAAATAGAATCTGACCATAGAAAGTTATTATGGTGATAGGGGAGACCAAGACACAACCTCAGAAGAGGACAACAATGTCAAAACACCAATGGGCAAAACCCCAGAGAAAAACAGGAAGTCGTCTCAAGCCCAGAAAGAACTCATGGTAGTGCTCAAAAAGGAGATTAAAAATCATGTAAGAGAGGTAGAAAGAAAATTGGGAAAAGAAATGAGAGTGATGCAAGAGAATTTGAAAAAAAAATGTCAACAGCTTGAAAAAGAAAACAACTACTTAAAAAAGTAAAATTGGCCAAATGGAAAAAGAAATACAAAAATCTACTGAAGAAAACAATTCCCTAAAAAGTATAATTGGCCAAATAGAAAAGGAAGTACAAATGCTAACTGGGGAAAACAACTCCTTAAAAGTTAGAATTGGGCAAGTGGAAGCTAATGACTCTATGAGACATCAAGGATCAATCAAACAAAATCAAAAGAAGAAAAAAAAAGAAGAAAATGTAAAATAACTCATTGGAAAAACAACTGACCTAGAAAATAGAGCCAAGAGCAACAATGTCAGAATCATTGGACTACCTGAAAGCCATAATCAAAAGAGGACCTGGACAGTATCTTTCAAAAAATTATCAAGGAAAACTGTTCTAATATCCTGGAACCACAAAGCAAAATAGGCATTGAAAGAATCCACCTATCACCTCAGGAAAGAGATCCCAAAATAAAAACTCCAAGGATCATCATAGCCAAATTACAGAACTATCAGGTCAAGGGAAAACTACTGCAAAGGGCCAGAAAGAAACAATTCAAATATTGGGGAGCCACAATCAGGATTACACACTTAGCAGCTGCAACATTAAAGGACTGGAGGTCACAGAACATGATATTCCAGAACTAAAGCAGCTAGGATCACCACCAAGAATCACCTACCTGTCAAAAATAATACTCTAAAGGAAAAAGTGGTCATTCAATGAAACAGAAGGATTTCAAGCTTTCATAAGGAGAAGACCAGAATTGAACAAAAAAATTTGATTTCCAATATCAAGACCCAAGAGAAGCCTAAAAAGAGAAAAAGAGAAAAGAAAATATAAGGGATTCAATGGAGCTGAACTGTTTATATCCTTACATGGGAGGAGTATACTTGTAATTCTTAAAAATTGTACCACTAGTAATATGGCTAGAAGGAATATGCATAGATAGAGGGTACTGGTATAAGGTAAATTTAAGGGAATGACATTAAAAATAATCAAGAGATGAGAAAGAGGAGTACACTGGGTGCAGAGGGAAGGGAGAGGTAGAATGGGGTAAATTATTTCACATGAAGAGGTGAGAAAAACCTATTACAGTAGAGGGAAAGATGGGAGGGTGGGCATCACTTGAACCTTACTCTCATCAGTACTGGGTCAAAGAGGGAATAATATACACAATCAGTTGAATATAGAAATGTGTCTTGCCAGAATGGAAAGTAGAAGGGGAAGAGATTCAGTAAAAGGGGAAGAAGGAACTGACAGAAGAGAGGGCAGGCCAGAGGAGGTGATAGAAAGAAGCAACACACTACTGAGGAGGGAAAGGGTGAAAGAAGAGAGAGGACAAACAGGAGGAAAAATGGGATAGAGGGAAATAGACAGTTGATCATTATAACTATGAATGTGAATGGGGTGAAGTCTCCCAATAAAAAGGAAATAGATAGCAGAGTGGATCAAAAACCCAAATCCTACAATATGTTGTTTACAAGAAACACACTTGAAGCAGAGAGACACACACAGAATAAAAGGTAAGGGGCTGGAGCAAAATCTATTATGCTTCAGCTGAAGTAAAAAAAAAAAAAGCAGGGGTAGCAATCCTGATCTCTGACAAAGCAAAAGCAAAAATGTGATAAGTGGTAAAAGTGATAAGGAAGGAAACTACATCTTCCTAAAAGGTATGATAGACAATGAAGTTATATCAACACTAAACATATATGCACCAAGTGGTATAACATCCAAGTTCTTAAAAGAGAAGTAAATGAGTTACAGGTTCATGACCAAACAAGAGATAGAGAGCATTAAAAAATGTAAAATATATCATTTTGCTCATATTAAATTAAAATACTTTTGCACAAATAAAAGCAATGTAATCAAGATGAGAAGAAAGCAGAAAACTGGGAAACAATCTTTACAGCAAGTGTCTCTGATAAAGGCCTCATTTCTCAAATATATAGAGAACTGAGTCAAATTTATAAGAATACAAGCCATTCCCCAGTTGATAAATGGTCAAAGAATATGAACAGACAGCTTTCAGATGAAAACAACAGATAAGCTAATATGACCAAAAAAATAAAATTATAAATATTGGATAAGATGTGGGAAAATTGGGAAACTAATACACTGCTGGTGGAGTTGTGAACTGATCCAACCATTCTGGAAAGCAATTTGGAACTATGCCCAAAGGACAATCAAACTTTGTATTCCCTTTGATCCAGCAATATCACTACTAGATCTGTATCCCACAGAGATCATAAAAAAGGGAAAAGGACCTACATGTTTAAAAATATTTATAGCAGCTCTTTTTGTGGTGGCAAATTACTGGAAATCGAGGAGATACCCATCAATTGGGGAATGTCTGAACAAGCTGAGGTATATGAATGTGATGGAATACTATGGAAAGACTTGTACAAGCTGAAATGAGCAAAGTGAAATGAGCAGAACCAGGAAAACATTGTGCACAGTGTCAGCACCATTGTGTAATGATAAATGACTCAGTTCTTCTCAACCATACAATGATCGAAGACAAGTACAAAGGACGCACAAGGGAAAAACTGCTATTATCTACATCCAGATAAAGAACTGATGGACTCTGAATGCAGATGACTTTTTTTACTTACTTTGTTCTTTTTTGTGTTTTTTTTCTTCTGATATGGTTCTTTTTTTACAGCTGCCACTAATATGGAAATGTGCTTTACATGATAGCATATGCATAAACCTATATCAAATTGGTTTCATTTTAGGAAAAGGAGAGGGAAGGAAGGGTGGGGGGAAGTTTTTAGAATTCAAAATCTTAGAAAAACTAATGCTAAATAATTGTCTTGACTTGTAATTTGGACAAAAATATAATACTATTAAAAAGAGGAAAATACTATAAGCTAATATGTAGCTGCCAATCTGCTTGGGCAGAGAGATTTTCCTCACTGGGAATTTCCTTTCCCAATGAAATCAAGGGTTCAGTAAAGTAAACGGGATCTTACGATTACTCACTGTTTTCCAATTACATACTCTGTTCTATCACATTTTTCCCTTTGCTCTCCACATTTAATGCACCTAAAATGCCCTCCCCATCCTCATATATTGATATCCTATCCATCAAGGGTCAGCTTAAATGCCCCTTCCCCCGTGACACTTTTCCTGATAAAAGCTAGAAATGAGTGATTCTATTCTAATGTGATCTCTTTGCAATTTGTATTAGCCTTATGTATTTATTATATTTTATTACATATTTGTAATCACATACATGTGCTAATTTATATTTATCTGTGTATATATTTAATGTCTAATTGATTATAAACTCATCAAGGGCAGGGACTATGGTTATTTATCCTCACAGAGGCAGCTGGTGGTGCAGTGGTTAGAGTGCTGGGCTTAGAGTTAGGAAGACCTGAGTTCAAATCTAGCCTCAGATACTTTCTAGTTGTGGAATCCTGGGCAACTCAAACTCAGTTTCTTTAACTGTAAAATGGGGATAATAACTCCTATCTCACAGAGGATCAAATAAGATAATATTTGTAAGAAGCACTTAGTAGATGGTATATAAATGTTTATTGCCTTCCCTTTCCCCTTGCCTATTACTACTACCAGTACCACCCCCAGGCCTTGAGGAGAATTTTACAAATAGAAGACACTTCTTAAATGTTTGGCACTTAATTATTTTGATAATTGCGTTGTCTTAGTCTTTTCTATACAACTATTTGCAAGTTTCTTGAGGGTAGGGCCTACGACTTGGGCTTTTCTTTGTACCTTACAGTCCCTCGACAATGTTCAACACTCAGTAGATTATTCTTGTTAAATTGCTCAATAGATAAGGAAGATTAAAAAGAAAAGATCTTAATGGGAATAAGATGAAAGCTAAAATGTAGTCTATTAATTTTATTTTAGCTGGGCCTCTTTTTTATGTTTGTACTGGCCTTCTGAATTCCTTGGGTAGAGGGAACCCCAGGTAAGAAAACTCCTTCCAACAGTATAGAACATCATCTCTTGTACAACTTACAGTCTTAGAGAGTTTCTGGGATGTTTGAGAGATAAAATGAATGGCCCAGGACCACACAGCCAATATGTATCAGAGACTTGAACCCAACCAAGCATTGCTGATTCCAGGCCTAGCTTGCAATCCACTGCTCCATGCTATCTCTTTCAATGTACAGAATGTTCTGAAAACAGCAAAGAGTAAAGGGTACCAAGTCAGAGTTCTAGGGCCTGAGGAATACAAGAAGTCTAGAAGAAGATGAATTACAAATTGAGCAAAATATTCAGCATCTAGGGGCAGCTATGTGGCGCAGTGGATAGAGCATCAGCCCTGAAGTCAGGAGGACCTGAGTTCAAATCTGGCCTCAGACCAAACACTTGACACGTAGTAGCTGTGTGACCTTGGGCAAGTCACTTAACCCCAATTGCCTTACCAAAGAAAAAAATATTCAGTATCTAATCGAAGCGTCTGAGGATGTGTATTAGTAGGTTTGAACCATGCTTTTCATAAAGTTCACAGACTCCTGCAGATACTAATGGAGAAGCTCACTATGATCTTTTGGAGTTTCTGGAAAAAGCTTTACTTTGAGGTCCATTGAATCAGTCACCCATTAGAGAATGTCCAGAATGCCTTCTGCTATAGACTACATGCCTTACATTCATTATCTCCCTTGTGCCATCAACTAAATCAAACCTACCAAGAGTGTTGGGAATTTAACTTTGCCCTTCAGTGAAGTATGAGGTGATGGGACAAGAGATTTGGCCACCCCCAGCACAGAAAGCAAGAAGAAAAGATTAACACAAGAATCCGGACACACTTTTTTCTCTCTAAATCTGGCAGTATTCCCTGGCAGTGGTGCCCCAATGATTTGCAATTTCATAGCCAAAATCTCTTACCAACCATAAAATGAGAGAAACATTATTTCTGTCCATTTCTTTCTTTTCCTGCAATCCACGAAATTAGCCAGGTAATTGTTTGCTATTATCCATACGCATTGAAGGGGGAAAAATGGCAGCAGGGACTTTAGAGGACCAACTCCAGGCAGGCCAGGTAGAAGGTAAAGTATTAGATTCTTTCCTGAGTCCTTTCTGCCAGCTGGTAAATCACTCAGTTCCTTCTTGTATGCTGGAGCGGGTAGGCTGAAAACTGAGGTTGTTAAAGGCTAGTTATTTTCAGAAGCTTGTTAGTGAGCCCCCTGAAATGGTGGAGGCTATAAAATAGGCCATAAATGTCACTTGTGGTTGAGGAAAATGTGTGGATAGTGGTTCATTAAAACATACACACAAACACATGAGTGCATTAGGAAAGCAGCAGCTGTGCTACTGTTTTATTCATAGATTATATATGACCCAATGAAAAAGGGAGTTTCATGGGAAAAAAAGGAATCATTTACCTGCACTGTCTGGGAAGTCAAAGCCCAGAGAGGTGACAGCTAGTGATAGAGGGAGGAGGCTCTTAAGTTGGAGGACCTAACCCCACCTCCAACACCTTTTTCCTGTGTGACCTCAGTAAAGTCTCTTAAATTACCCTGACCTCAGTTTGCCTCGTCTTTAAAAGAAGGTGGTTGAACTGAAATGGACTCTGGGGTTACTTCTAGCTCTTATACATTCTTTCCTGCTAACCAAAAGGATCACATATCTGTCATTTAACAGATAAGGAAGTTGAGGCTCAGAGAGGTTAACACAGCTTAAGTCTGAGACAAGATTAGAGCTCAAGTCTTCCTGAATTCAAACCCAAAGCTTTACTATAGAGGTTAAAATGGCTGTCTCACCGCCTGCCTGTGCTCAGAGTTGATGTTAAAGTTACTGATGTTAGATGGGGAAAAAAATGGACCTTGAGACTTGGGAAATGAAAACTTGAGCTAAGTGACCCAAACGTCCAAAAAAAAAAAAAAATTCCCTTATTTCACAATAAAAGCAAAGAAAACAATGACCTCGCACCCCCTACCTAATCTCACCCCTGATCACTTCTCTGACACCAACCCTAGTAAAAACCAAAAGGCATTTTTAAAAGAAAGCCAAGAAACATCTGCTTTGACTTGCATATTTCACTCCAAAAAGCAAAATTGAGAAGATAAAGGTTGCATGTTTCAATGGGCCATGCAAGACGGAGGAGAGGGTTCAACTGCTTATCCCACTTGACCTTGGCTTTAACACAGGATCACATTGATCCAGATAGAGAGATTAAGGCACATAGTCCAGAAATGCTCATCAAGCAAGCTCCAAAGTTTGAGAATCCTTAAAGTTCCCTGGCTCTCAGGCTTCACACGGCATTAGCAGGGAAGCTCTTAGGCTGCAAATGGAGCAATATTTTAAGTTAGTGTGGAGAATTTCAAAGACAAAGATAGACAGGGGGCCATACTGAACTCACTTCAAATGCTGTTACTGCCCCAGAATGCTTTGTCAAGAAAACACACATACTTATGAGGAGTTACTGAAAGATTGGTCTCTTCTGCAAGAAAGGATACACTACAATATGTAGTAAATAGATGAGAAACACTGAGGCAAACAAAATAAATTCTCTATACGCCCATTCATCCTACCATAAGACAAAACCATAGCATACCTTTGGGTCCTTTTGAAAGTCCCTTAACCTCTCTGATCCTGTTAACTTATTTATAAAATGAAGGATTTGGATTAGATGCTTTCTAAGATTCCCTCTGTTCTACATCAATGCTTCCATGTTACATGGACATAATTCCGACATTTAAAATTCTATGCATTTTTTTTTCAGTTGAAAGTGAAGCAAGAGGGACAACTAGGTGGCGCAGTGGATAGAGCTCTGGCCTTGGAGTCAGGAGGACCTGAGTTCAAATCTGGCTTCAGACCAAACGTTTGACACTTACTAGCTGTGTGACCTTGGGCAAGTCACTTAACCCCAATTGCCTTTAAAAAAAAGAAAGAAAATGAAGCAAGAATTAAATGTGATAGATCAGCAACATGAGACTTGAAACCAAAGTTAAAAATCCACAAAGGTAACAAAATATTCTACATTTACATGTATTCTATCTTCTACACTGTTTTAGTGTAAGTCACCTCGAACTAAGCTTTAGGATCTTTGGATCCTGGTCTTAGAATTGCCACTGACTAACTATCTGACTTCAAACAACTTCACCTCTCTGAGGGTAAATGGAACAATAGTTTAATTCAGGGTTGAGAATGTCAGAAATAAAGACATCCTGGCTGCACTGAACTCTTTTCAAACACTGTCACTGCTGTTTCCTGTTGTTTCTTTATTTATAGAGGAAATTAGAGAGTTGGAACATACGATGCCTAAGGTCTCTACTGGGGCAGCTAGGTGGCCCAGTGGATAGAGCACCAAGCCTGGAGTCAGACTGAGTTCAAATCTGGCCTTAGACACTTACTAGCTGTGTGATCCTGGGCAAGTCACTTAACTCTGTTTGCCTCAGTTTCTTCATCTGTAAAATGAGCTGGAAAAGGAAATGGCAACCCACTCCACTACCTTTGGCCAAGAAAACCCCAAATGGGGTCACAGTCAGACTTGACTGAATAACAACAAAGTCTCTTTCAAGAGCCTTTAGAAAGTCTATCATAGAGATTAGGAATCAATCTGTTAGAGTTCTTTAAAAATACTTGTTAATTTAGTTTCAGTTTCTAGCAGACTAAAGTATAAACTATTTACTCTGATATCAGATGCCCTTCACAATTTGGATCTAACCTGTCTTTCTAACCTGCCAACTCTCCAGCGCAAGCTGCTCTGTCTATACTGGTATATTCACTCTTGATCACATCTTGCTCAGTCCTTACATCCCTTTGATCCTCTTGTCAGCCATCTCAGAATGCCTTCAATATTTTTCTTCTTCACCTACACAAACCCTAGCCACCCCTCAAGACCCAGACCAAATGTCAGTTCCTCTATCAATCCTTCTCTTATCATCCCCCTACACAGTGATCTCTTATTCCCCTGAGCTCACAGAATTATACAGCAATCATCATAGGCCCATATGACTTTAGATCCAATGGTATAAGGCAAAGGCATCAAACGTGCAGCCGAGGGGTGAAGGGTAGGGAGAAAGTATACATACCATCTCCCACAACACTCCTTAAGCTCCTTAGTGCAGCTCAAATATATTAAAATGTAATTGGGAAATATTTCTTAAATAAAAATGCAATACAACATAAACGGTGTTAATTTGTGTTCTACTAAGTCAATAGGTTACCTGTTTCTATTTCGGTTTGACATCACTGCTGCAAGGGACCCCAAAAGCTGTACGGTTCAAACTACTTCTTTTACAAGTAAGGAAAATGATACCTCAGAAGAAAGTTAGGTGAATTGGCCAAGGTGACACAAATAATATGCACCAAAGCTGGGATTATGAACCTGAGCTCCCTGATGTTAGAGTCAGGCCGCTTTCCGATGATGTTCCTTATGATTTAACTTTTTGCAAATGAATGCCTGATCTTTCTTAGTGGGAAAAATCTAGTGGACTGTAAATTCCTCAGTCTTTTACAGTTAATAATATATCTCTAATACAGTGTTATACGTATAGCTGGCACTCAATAAATGTTTATTGAAAGACTGAATGAATTAGTAGGCACTTTTTAAAAATTGATTGATGACTATGATCTTGGTGATCGGAAATAAGACCGATCTAAAAGACACATTGTTAAATAGGAGAAAACTTGATTATCAGAAGATATTTGCCCACTCTTCACTGAGCTGGGGGGAGAGCAAGTATAGCAATGTCCCCACTTACAAATCTCACCTGAGTGGAGGGGCTGGACAACAGGGAAAAGTCCCCACATTTTGTTTGTAATCTTCACTTTGAAAGGAACAATTTCACAGTTCAAGATTTGCAGTCACAAACATAATGTTTTCAAGAAAAGAAGAGGAAAGAATAATCTTCCTAGGCCCAAACTTAATCTTATTTTTGCTTTAGTGTCTGAAACTCCTGCTGTCTTTCTTTAACCAGTATCCAAATGTATTTCTGTTGCTTATTTCTCTCACTACAATGAGCACTTCTAACATGTTTCAAATGATCACGTTTTTCTTTCTATTCCTATCATAATTTCTTTCAGCATGATCTTGTGATTTTGTGGGGCCCTTCTGTTTAAAATTAGCATAGATATTCCATGAGGTTATTAATATCACTATTTCCTACAATGCTCAAAAGCCAGGACAAAAACAACTAACTAATTTGTTTGTGGATTTTACCAATATCACGGGCTCCTGTGGCCAGACATCTCAACGTTTTATATTCAAAAATATGTTTATGCCAGAGATTGGTCTGGAAAAATAATTGCATTAACAACTATAGGCAAATGAAGAAAATAAAAGGCTTTGAAATTGTAAAAGAACCTTGCAACATCTGTAGGAACAAAAACTTGTTCCTTCCTACCATATGGAAAGTTTTCTTTGTTGCTAATTAGATTTTACCATTCCATTGCTCTTTACTGCATAAATGCCAGTTTTACACTGCTCATAACTTCAATCAGTTTTTCCTGTGCTAATGGCTCAGGAAACTTCTTACATATTTTCCTTGCCTGGCATTGTGGTTTGTCAGTCCAGATTTGGGAAGGAAGCAAAAAGACAATTCCAGCTCTATGGGAAAAACAAACACCTAGAAGAAAGAAATAGTGAACAAAGCCAGGAACAGAGCAGGTGATTGAAAAAAGGGACAGGTTTGTTCATTGTGCAAGATGCTCATCCAGCTGATGGGAAGTGAAAGAGCCAACATTTCCTTTCCCTGTGGTTTTTGGTTCCCGGTCCAAGTTCACTATACCAAACTTTGTTGTTGTTGTTGTTGTTGTTGTTGTTGTTGTTGTTGTTGTTTTTGACCAAGATGTATTTCATAAATGAGCCTGACTTATTTAGTCACAACAAAATCATTAGAAAAATCCAAACCAAACTGAGTTCATTATAAGTTATTTGCAAAGGCAACTAACAACAATGGATTTACTGGGAAAGAACCCTCCTAATAGTATCCCTGGGGCCCTTTATTGGAATGTATTGCCCCCTCTGCCCTTATTCCTACCTTAAAAGGGCAAATTTGAGCATCTTACTCAGATAAACAGGAGCACTGTTTAAGGCAGCCAAAGTAAAGTCTGAGCCAATAATAACACAAGGCACACACATGCCCTTCATAGCCTGCAATTATGGAACTCAGCCTGTGACCACAACATGTGGTATGAGACCACAGATGTTTCATGGCACTTATAGGCTCTGGACCTGAGCGACTGGACCTGAAAGCCTTTGGCGAGATACCACTCAGGTGGGCCAGATCACACCAAGGACAGCCTTTCAGGCCAATTACCTCAAAGCCACTGAAGTGGCAGATTTGTTGTAAGCCCCTTTATCAGGCTG
This sequence comes from Vombatus ursinus, assembly GCF_900497805.2. Taxonomy (NCBI): domain Eukaryota; kingdom Metazoa; phylum Chordata; class Mammalia; order Diprotodontia; family Vombatidae; genus Vombatus; species Vombatus ursinus. The sequence goes on from NW_020954550.1 coordinate 30,262,267, forward strand.
GCCAATGTCTGACACAGAAGCAATACCTCTTAATAGTCAGTAGGCTAGATCCAAGACTCACATAGTTTCTGAAGCACTAAACATTAAGATTTGAGGAAGGTTCTTCTTTAGGGGAGCTGTTTTGTTTTCAATTCACCAAAACCAAAAACTACCTTTATGAAACTTTTGCTCAAGGACCCAAAATTTAAACTTAAGCACTATACGGATCTGATTGACACAAATGTTTTGTTTTTGTTTTTAAAGGCGAGGAAGGGAGAGGGGAGGGAAGAAGGGAGAAGGAAATAAAGAAAAAGGATGTCAGCTCGTATTAACTCTTTCCGTAGTTCTCTGTATTCATCATGCTCATCGTTTCTTATAGCACAGTAATATTTCACTACATTCATGAACTACATTTTGTTTAGCCATCCCCAAGTTTATGGGTACTTACTTTGTTCCCAGTTCTTTGCTCTCACAAAAAGTGCCAGTACATTTATGCCTTTCTTTTGTTATCGACCTCCTTGGGTTACATTTCTAGCAGTAAGATTTCTGGTTCAAAGGATATGATCATTTTAGAAACTTTCTTTACCTAATTCCAGTTGTTTTCCACAACAGTTATGCAAATTTGCTTGTCAACCAACAATGTCTAAATGCATCTGTCTTTCTGACTGCTCCCATCTTTTGTCAACTTTGCCGTTTAAATTAATCTAAAGTGAAATGTCAGAGTTTTCTTAATTTACATTTCTCTTATTATTAGTTGATTTGATGCATTTTTCACATGACTCTTAATAATTTGTGATTCTTCTTTCAAGAAATGTTTATTCATGTCCTTTGATTGCTTATCTCCCAGGGAATGGCAGGACCATAGATTTTAGAGCTTGGAGATTACCTAGCATTTCCCTTTGAGGAAACTGAGGTCCTGAGAAGTTTGGTCCCAAAGTCACACAGGGAGTAAATAAGCAAGACTAGGTTTCACATTCAGGTCCTCTGAATCCAGAGCCAATCTACCCATCACAACTAAAAGGTTTCCTAAGTGGTATGTTTACTTTGTCCTCCAAGAGAAATGAGGATACCATTTAAAAAAAAAAAAAGAACATATATATGATGAAAATATTCTATGTTGGGAGGGCTGTAGAAAGATACGCTAACACTATTGATGGAGTTGTAAACTGGTTTAACCAATTCAGAAAGCAATTTGGAATTATACTAAAGTAAATAGCTAAGTTATCTATAATGTTTGACCAGAGAGCCCACCATTAGTCATATACCCCAACAAGATCAAAGAGAGAAAGTAGCAGTATATACAACAAAATATTCATAGCACTCAACATACAACAGGAGGTCTTTCTCATTTTCTCCTATCATAGGAGTACCATTAGAACACCCTAGATGTCTACTTATCATCCCTCAATCTCTCCATGTGATCAGCCCATCTCTTCTACAACATGATTGTTTGATTATACATTTTACTCGTGTTCATCAGAGCTACCCATTGGTAATATGATACATTTTATAGCCTTCTTACACCTACTTTAAGCCTTCCCATTACCCTCTCTGTGACATTCATTTTAAATTCTTCAGAAACATTTGAATTCCATATGTCACTGCTATATAACAACACCAGTAGAATGTTGGTATTAACAATATGGGCTTTAAAAATATGAGCTTTGCTTACATGGGAAGCCTGGGATCAATAAAGGAGCTTTGTAGCTTCCTGAAGGCAACCCAACATACCCTTTTCTTCCTTTTCAATTCTGGAACCAGAACCCTTTTTCTATATTGTCTATTCCAAACATAAATACTGATGGGAAAACAATATAGGTTATCTACCCAAATTCAACTTGAAATGAGAGCAATAGAAATTATTCATCTATTTGGTCTTTCCTGTATATATAGTCAGGCCAAACTTTTATAACTGATTACATATCTTTTCTGGGAAAGTGTTCTTTAGCTTGGAAGAATAAATATATTGTCAACCACAAAGACAAAAATCTAAGGAACTTCACCATCTGTAGGGAATCCCTCTTTAACCTGAACTCTGCATTAGATCTCCTTCATCACAGTGGTGAACACTAGTGATGATCATACTGTTTTATCTTTGCCTGATATTTATTATCAGAGGGTAACTAAACAGGGTTAGTTCTCTTGTTACATCTTCCATGGAATCCTGAGTGATTTTGATGCAAGGATAGAAGATATCTTATAAAAAGCCTGTAAGGTAGTATTTTGCTTACCTGCATCAAATGCTTTTTCATAATAAAAAACTATAAACACAATGAGCTCTTGTATTCTCTACATCTTTAGTTAATTGTGAAGTTGTTGAGTATTGTTCGTCAAAGCCTATTCATTCCTGACTAATGTTGTCCTCAAAGTTGCCTTTGATTTATGTACAGATGATTCTTATAAGGATTTTCTATAGTTGGGAGAGTAGGCATATAGGTCAATGGTAATTGATGTTTGCTCAGCCACCATTTTTATATCAATGAGGTCTTTCCTCCAGATATTTTGTATATATCTCTTGATACCCACAAAATTATGTTACTTCCAGCATGGATCTACTCTATATTCACTTTGTCCAATCCAAGTGGTTTTATCATCATTATTCTTTTTTAATGTCATCTCTATCTTTCCTGTGAGTATATCTGGATTGGAGATAAGAAAATCAAAATGCAGTAATTCTACCCTCCTTTACCATTGGAAAAAAAATTTGTCATATTGATTTTTAATATGTTCTATTTTTCTTCTGTTTGTAATCTTCCTTCCATTTGCATCCTTAAATATCCTTGAAGTAATTTTGGTTAGTTGGATATCTTACCAAGCTTTCTTTAAATTGGTTTTGCCTTCCATTTCTTCTCTGTTTTGTAAACTGATAATGCTTAGAACTTCATCATTCTTTTTATAAGTTATTACAAGCAAGTTTATATTCAAACACAGTATTGCCTTTGGCAAGTATTTCTCTCCATTTGGCAAATAAGTCAGAAGCTTGATGACTAAGGTGCTTTCTAGCTCTTTTGATCTCCTTGTTTATCTTTTTTTTTCATTATAGCCACAGTCAGTATTCATTTTCCATTTTTTGTTTTCAATTACTAAGTTAAATAGAACACAATTAAATTGTTTCAAAATGTATGGCTTTTCTTTTTCCTGTTTTTTTTTTTCTAATTCATATCTTAGGCCTGACAAGTCAGTGATCTGACTATACATGGACAGTTGACTCAGGGATAACTCCTACATCAATAACAAGTCCTTTCCTGTCTATTAAAATGTATTTCATTCTTTATGGAGTTATTTGGAGCTTGCCGCATATGGTGCCTGCCAATTCTTTTCTCAAAGAAAGTGCGATATAGAGGCGTGAAGTTTCTATATAATCTATGATTATTTGATTTCTGTGCTTCTCCAAAGAGTATCTGTGCAGTAATTTAGCTACAAATTCTTTCTTCTAATTTTATTGATAGCAAGCAAGAATGTCAAGATCAATATGATTCAACTCTTACAGAAACATGTTCACTCATTGGTCATCGGACAGGAATTTCACAGTTATAGCATCAATAGTCAAATTAAAGTTTATTGCTTTCTAAATGTTGATTATCATCTGACCTCTTTCATGCCACTGTCACTGAAGAAGAAGGAGACAACATCCACCTGGTGACCATTTTATATTTTTTCTTATTTCTCGCATTGCTGTGGCTAAATAAATTTCATCACCACATGGCCAAACTGTTGTAATATGCCTCTCTCTGGTTAGCTTATTAAGTCCTTAAAAACCAAACACAATCTGTTACCTGGGCCATATTCAAAGACTTCTTACCATGTTAGTACTGGCCACAGCTTATGTTTTAGTTACATGGTCTTCAAGAACCCAAGGTCACATCTAGGCCATAACCGGACATCAAAGGAGAACTTTGTAGAGAATACAAGAAAAAAAGGGAAACAATTCCTGCCCTCAATGCACTTACATTCTATTGGGGGAGAATATACATACATACAGATAGATAGATAGATAGATAGATAGATAGATAGATAGATAGATAGATAGATAGATAGATATGAATATAGACATAGGTATGGATATGTGTATATGTATATCCAAGGTATTCATTTTTGCAGCTTAACTTTTCAATACTGTAAAGCCTGTTGACTTATCTTCACATTTCAGAATCACTGCCAATACATGGGCTGAAATACCCCAACATGATTAGCTTATCAGATTTTGGTAATGCAGTACTAAGTTTGTCCAGTTCCTTTTAGAATCTTTCCTTCCATCAGTACATATTTTGGTCATGTGGTGAAGTGAAATCACAATAATATCTAAGGCTCATCATCCAGTTCCTGAAGCAAAGGGATTTCACCTCAGTGCACGTTGATGTTTTCATTGCTGTCCAGGAGGCCCTACTGACATATCTCCATAGGACTTTCTATAACAACCTCTTTCTTCCCCTTTTGCAGCAGGTTTTCAGCTCCCATTTATGTGTTATTCCCTCATCACCTTAGAATTTAAGCCTCTTAAGGGCAGAGTTCACCTTTCTTTCTGCTTGCATTTGTACTTCCAGCACTTATCATGGTGCCTGGAACAAAGTAAGTGCTTAATAAATGTTTGTTGACTGACTTTTAAAAAATAGCATTGAGAATCTTAGTGTATACAGACTGAACTGCCTCACTACTGACAAGCTGAAATTTTGGCTTTCACAGGCATTCCTGCCGTATGATTTAGAATATGTAGCCTTCAGACTATGCTCAAGTCAAGTCCTAAAACTGGTCCTTTAATGTTTTCCAGAAGTTTAGCCTTTTTTTTCCACATCCATTACTTGCTGATGCTATCCTGCACAAAATTTAAAATGCAAGATTTGTTACTCTTCCCCAGAAATACATGGTTCTGTTCCTGAGAAACTTACTAGCTTAGACCAGTAATACCCACATTTTAAGAAAACTCTAAATCCATTATCATCTGGGGGTACTATTTTTCTGCACATTTGTTAATCAATTGCTCCACTGTATCTACAGACAAACCTCAGGCCATTATAGTTTAAACTGCCAAAGTAAGACTTCAAAGGAAGGTTTAGTGATTAGCATCCAAGTATTTTTCCCTAACACTGATCTCAGGAACTTTTGGATAATCGACTATTTCTGACATGTTTCCAGAAAACAGACTGGGCCTTTTCTGACTCCATATATGTGTCAGTCATGTCTTCACATTTTCAAAAAGCTATATAGAAATTCAGTGCTCCTATTGTGTCCTCATTTCTTATTCCATATATCATTTATACATAGAGTTAAAATCTATCTGTGTTTCTATGCTCTTTACTATACTATCTCCATTTTGCTCAAATTTTAATTAAAATTGCATTCAGCAAAGCAGTAACATAAATTGCAAAAACTTAAACACGTAGTACCATGCAATAACAATAATTAAAGCATACACATAAATATAAATAATATGTCCAATAGCAATATGATCAATGCAATGTACATGCAATTGGACAACAATAGAATCAATAGCAGTAATTAACAACCAAACAGTACAACTATAGATAATCACTTGGAGCTGCAGATACTGGTTTTATCCTTCATTCTCAAAGAGGACCAAAATGACCTAGTTCTTTGTTCCTAGTTCTTTGCGACCATGGAAAGTTTTGTTATAAATATTTTGTTGTTTGTGTGCTGGCATAACTCTTGTCCGTGTCCTTCTACTGATCATCCACCTGGGGTACAGGAAACTTGCTCTTGACTTTGGATACCAATGTAGCATATGCAGGGGAACTCTTCTAACTTTCTGCAATCCTTTCCTCTTTCTAGACTATCCACCTGTATTTTCCCAGTGCGTGGTATGTGAAGCTGCTGTCTAGAGGCTCGACAACAGGCCAGGCACAAATAGTTCATGTGAACATTTGGAGTGGATTTGCATATCACATGCATTTCATGCATTTGAAGTCCTATAGGACACACTCACTGAGTTGGCCAGAAGAAGGGAAATGCTGAAGGGGGGAATTAAATACTAAATTGGAAAGCAAATTATTCTAGTGAACAGAAATATAAAATTTTTAAAGTATTTTTCAGTAGAGTTTTAAAAATTTTGACCAAAAGAAAACATCCCTAAACTAAACACACACAGACACACACACACACACTTCAAAGTTGAACTACCAAAGAACCAACTCTCATATGAAGTATTTGCCCTCCACCACCACCACCACCCAAAGACAGTTTGGGTGCTACAGTGACAGTGCTGCTGAATATAAGGGGTTGGTATGGTTTTCCCCAGGGTCCCATGAGGTTATTCTCTCTGTGCAAGACACCAAGTGGCGCTTGAGGTATCAGCAGCAATAGTTCTCTCAAAGTGCAAATAACCTCACAGTGACTCCCTCGTGCTTTCTAGATTCTGCATTCTGTCTAAGGAGCATGATACAATTTCCTCACAAAACCTCATAAATTTCTTTGGCTCATGCCCCCACCATTTGCAACCCAATCTTGCTTTCCTCTCAGCACAGTCCCCAAAGAAATCATTTACTTGGCACATACACTAAACAGAATTTATTAACAGGAAATTGGAAATAAAATGTAATCATCTTAACATCTATAGGGGCTAAACCACTGCTGCCCCTTCTGGCAGAGCTTGTATTTCCTCTACCCTCTTTTCTGTATTCTGTCCATCACTTTCACCACAGGAACAGGCATAGTTTTTGCAGTGGAATGAATACTAGCAAGTATTTTCTATACCAGGGGCACTGAGGAAAGACTAAACATCCTTACTTGAACAAGCTCACACCCATTATCATGCTGTTGGCCATCAACCTAAATTCCTGATGCCTAAAGGAGCACTCAAAGTGAAAGTTCCAAGTTATGGAAGAGATTGGCTCACCCCATTCAGTTAGTACACAATTTGTTAAATAATGAGCAACCATTAACAATCAGCTGCACCAACCTCTGTGGTTCTAAAGTAAAATCAACAAATCTTTGCCAAGCACTCACTATACTGCTTATAATATTTTTTGATACTTTAATAGTTCTGTCATCTCATTGATGTGCATATACTCTGCAGTGGTGGAAGCCATAACCCATCCATGTCTTCTTACCCTATGTGACCTGTTTCCTTCTTCTTGTGAAATTCTCCAGAGACGGTCCACTCAATGTGCTGAAGACCTTCACCTAGGCTTGCCTTCATGAAGTACCACGTGCCAGGTGAGTCAAACTACCACCACTACTTTGGCTCTGATCAAGAAAGCCTAAAACCATGAACCCAAGAACCTTGGGAATGGCAGTATCCCGCAAACCAGCAGACTTTCTTCTAATCCAGTCACTGAGGCCATCATTTAGGGGAGAAATCATTATGGAAAAGAAGTCCACATTCTTCCTCATTATAAGCAACAACTGCTGGTCAACTAACTGGCACAAATAGGTATGTGGACTCAAGATCCCAGGGAATGACATCATCTCAGACCATTGGCTCTGCTTCCAGTCTAACCCTTGCAGTCATCATCCAGGGAAGCAGGTCCTGTGGAGAAGGGGTCAGCCATCTCTACCAACTGCTAACCAACTCCTACCCAGAGGGTAGGCAAGCTAAAGCAGCAAGAAACCCTGAGAGATAGATGGACATTAGCATATGCCAGAAAAATCAAACTACCATGATCTTGACCACCATCTCCCCTCAGACCATGATGGAAACAGCCTAGGACCCTGAATCCAAGAGTCTTGGGAATAGCAATGGTTCTAGCCCGCTGCCTCCATCAATCATCTCAGAAAGTAACCACTTTAGAAAATGCAGCCAGCAATCACTGGCTAGTGAAAAGTCCAGATTTTGATCTTATGATCAAAATCTTTAAAATAGTCAAATGACTTAACATCAGAAATTATATGATTTTCTAAATGGAAGTGGCATTTAAAAAGAGATATTAACGACTGCTTTGCTGTTGCACTCTTAAGATCATGGAATTTTTCCATTTGACTTGCAGCTGAAACTTTCCATATGTGTTGTCTCCCCCATTAACATGTGAACCTGAGAGCAAAGCTTGTCTGTTTTATTTGTATCCCTAGCACTTAGCACAGTGCTTTGCACATAGTAAGTGCTTAATAAATACTTAATTCTTTCACTTACTTTAGGTCTTTTTAACAGTTACAAATACAACCCATGGGCTGTCCATCTGTTGTCCAATATAATAGCTCATTTTTATATATCACTATACTATATGATTTACAAAATGCTTTCCAAAAAGAAATGAAGAAAGTAGTGCCAGAATTATTATATATAAATGAGGTAACTGGCTTTGGGAAGATGAGTAATTTGTCCAAAGTCATGTAGTGAATCACCAAACTGGGACTTGAATGCAGATCTGTTATTTCTGGTGTTTTATCCAATGCTCCATGGTGCTGCTCATAACTTACATTTATGTTGTGCCTTCTGATTTGCAAAGTGTTATATACACATTTAATTTCTCATAATAAACCCTGAAGTAGATGGTACAACTATTATTGGTCCCATTTTACATATTAGGAATAGATTTTGGTGGCTATTGTTTATTGACTCTCAAAATAGTCTCCATACTTCCTCAATGGGTACAGTGCTTGGTTCACAGTCTTTCTCTCAACTACAACTCCTGCCCTCACACTTCGGGGACTTGAACATACCATATTGATGTTCTCTCAACTACCCAAACATCTGGTTTCCTAAAACCACTCAGTTCTCATGACCTGCTCCTCAATTGTACTTCAGCTACACACAGAGCTGTCCATATGCTTATCTTGTCATTACACATGTATTTCACTCATTCATGTTCATAAACTCCAAAATTCTTTTATCTAACCATAATCTCTTACCATTCTATATTTATCTCTTCCTTATGATCCCTGACACTTTTCTTTATCCATAGCTTCACCCTCAGTTTTTTCCCCAACTATCAACCCCTGCAGTGACTACACTCTCTTTCATTCACTTGGTAAACCACTTCAACTGGTTCACATAAAACTATACTCCAACCTCAAATCCTTTGACCCTGTGCCATCTTGCCCCCAACCTTGGACTGTTATTCATATGTTGCTAAATGGAGCTTGAGAAAATCACAAAACAGTATTGAATGAGTGCAGTGAAAACTTAGATTAAATAATCTCTAACTTTAACTCTCTCTCTCTCTTTCTCTCTCTCTCTCTCTCTCTCTCTCTCTTCCCTGATGCTTACAAACTGTATCCCCCATCCTTAAAAAAACTATCCCTACTGTCTATCATCTAATATTCTTTTCTTCTAAAATCAGCTCCTTGAGAAAACTATCTACACCAGATGCTTCCATGTGCTCTCCTTTCACTTCTCAACCTTCCTCTCTACTGGATGCTTCCCTATCATCTAAGAAGATTGAAGAGATGATAGAGAAGACAATGTCCTGGAGAAGACAGAATGGAATAGCATTATTTGTACAAGGGGTTACCCTTCGCAAGAAGTGCCACCTCTTCATCTGAGACATGGATGAAGGAGAGAACAGTGGAGGGAGGCATCTGAATGATGTGAGATGAGGAGGAGAGGGAGGTCTTAATGAACACCCTAGGGTCTCTCCAGGCAGTATGTTCCATCCCCAGTGTTTGTAGACCTCTTTATTTGTCTCTCTTTGCTGACTTAGGCAAAATGAAAAAATGAGCCATGTTTTTCATTGGATTTCCCCATTACTACTTCTTCTGGTTTATCATCTAGATCTTTGTGGAGTAGTTGTGGATGAGAGTTCAGCTGTATTATCTTTATTTCACAATCTTGGCTGGTCCAGGCAACTTTCTTCTGTCAAAAAAAATCAAGACCTTTGGCCTTCTCTGATCCTGAAATATCTTTGCCCTTGTATGTGATCTTTTAAAGGTCACAAACAGTGGCTTAGCAATCACATCTACCAGTCGTTTGGTACCTGTCTCTATTCATATGACCTGCATGACTTGAGCTCATCAAGGGCAGCTACGTGCTTTTTTGCTATATCTCTTCCTTGGTATCAACTTCCTATGAGCTATTTTTGTTCTGTCCTTTCCAGTACCAAGATTCTTTTTCTTTGCTGAAAAACAGAAGCAAAATACAAGTTAAGCAGTTATCACTATGCAATCCATCCCAGGCAGCAGTCTTACCCTTTATTCAATCTTTTATTTTCCCCAATATAGCTTTTAAAAATCCTTTTTATTATTTTAAGAGAATAGATGAAAATGTGAAAGCAAGGTTTTCTTAGTTGAGAGTCAGCTACACGTACATATAGCTATAGATATATGTACACATAACAGTGTTTTTCAAATTTTATTTTAATTTTAATTTTCAAATTTTATTTTAATTTAAATTTTAATTTATCTATTTTATTTTAAGGTTTGCATTCATATCCCCCTTCCTCCACTGAGAACACAAGACTATAATAATGTTCTGATAGAATGTTGAGAAATTAAATTTTCCTGTGTCTACTTATATATAAATATATATGTATATATACAAATATACATATATGAAAGACATGTGGATAGCAAGTCTTTGATGTTGACACTGAAATGATGATAAATAAGCAGGTGCTACTGAAACAATATCTACAGAAGAGTGCTTCTTTCACTATAGACTGTATAATTTTTTTAATTGTGGCTCTGATTGCTGTTTGTAGAAGCCATTAGTAACAATTCTGGCATTTTGACCATCAATTCAAAAAATGTTTATTATGCATAGACTATGAGAAAGCCAGGGGCATCTAAGTGATGCAGTGGATAGAGTTCTAGGCCTGGAGTCAGGAAGACTCATCTTCCCAAGTTCACATCTGGCCTCGGTCACTGAGCAAGTCACTTAACCCTGTTGACCTCAGTTCCCCATCTGTAAAATGAGCTGGAAAAGAAAATGGCAAACCACTTCAGTATCTCTGCCAAGAAAACCCCAAATGGGGTCATGAAGAGTCAGACGCAACTAGAACAACAACAACAAAAATGAAAGCCCAAGTTAAAGTTTCTAAGCAGTCTAAAAACTCTGTAATTCTCACTATCTTCTGCCCACCCTTTTATCTCTTCTGCCACTGTCAGTGGCAAAACCTGAGAGGGACTATCTAGGATTGAGGAGTACTTTGTATTTTTCCTTGTTATATGGGTTTCCACGGTCAAAGAATTAAAGATGAGGTGGCCAGGCTACTGTTGACAACTCTTTTCATCCTTAGTTAGCCCTTACAAAGTAGGATCAGCCTGTGACTTGCACCATAGAAAGGCACTCAACCTTTCCAATCCAGTTACTTCCTGAAGGCCACCATGATAAAACTCATCAGTGTAACACTATAGAACAGGTGGTACCATACAGCAAATAATGACCTTTGAAGACTAATGCATACTAATGCATACATACATACTAATGCATATATAATGCAGGCAGACTGCATATTGATTTAGTTTTAAAATGTAACCTTTTATGTCTTATTGCACTTTTAATTTATTTGGTTAAATGCTCTCCAATTACATTTTAATGTGGTTCAGGCCTCATTGGGAAGTGTTGAGAAGCATTAGGGGCAACATGTCTCTGGTTAAGGGGCAGGAATATGGAGATAAACACAAAAACAACACAGTTCCTGCTCTCAGGAGCTCTTAAGGATAAACTACATGCAAAATAAGTGAGACTGGGTAGAATGTGGCAAGTGAAAAAGAGAGATCTAAAATGTTATATGATAAAATTTCAGTTGGAAAGACCTTGCAAGATTTCATTGAAGGGATGATATCTGAGTTGTGTTTTGAAGGAAAAGAAGCATTTCAACAGGTGAAAATATAAAGAGTATGTATTATAGGCAGCACAGGTGGCCTGCATGACTTCACCAATTATATAGAATGCCTATTCCACTTATATTCTATGCAGCATATATTATAATATAGTGGTTAACACCCTTTCCAAGTTTATAGACTCTTTGTTTCATTCTTCATTGATATCAGTAATCAGTCTGCCAGTTAGTCAAAAAGCAAATATTAAGCACTTATTGTGTGCTAGGAATTGCTCTCCCTATAATCTGCAATCTAGGCATACTGACTTCCTTGCTATTATTCCTCACACAAAACCCTCTATTTCATGATTGTGAATTTTCTCTGGCTATCTAACATATATGGAATTCTGTCTCCTCACCACCTCCAGGCTTCCACGGGCTTCCACCGCTTGCTTCTATAAAAATTAGAGAGATCATGATAGGCAAGTATTCAGAGGTCACGCGGAATTGGGGTTAGCTTTGTTCTGCTGGACCCCGGAGGGAAGAAACTAAGAGCAATGGCTGGGAGGTATAACCGAAAGAACATTGAATTTGAATTCCCAGATTCAAATTTCCCCTCAGATGTTTCCTAGCAAATCACAATTTCTGTCAGTTTTCTCATCTGTAAAACAACAGAGTTGGACTCAAAGACTTCTAAAAAAAAACATGGCTTTAATTCTATTGTCCTATAACCCTACAAACTTGTATGGAGGCTGAATGTAAAGGGAAACTTTCTAAGAATTAAAGCTAATCAAAGTGAAACCAAGTGTTTTAGGAGTAGATTCTTAACTAGGTCAGGGCACCAAAACTTTGTCCCTTTAGATGACACTGGGTGAACAGAGATTGCATCTACATATCTTTCGATTATACCTCCCAGCCATTGCTCTTAGTTTCTTCCCTCTGGGGTTCAGCAGGTTTTATTCATCACAAGACCATCTCACAGCTTTGAATAAAATGGTTTTGAAAATCTGTTGTATAAATGCTAGCTATTATTATTATTATTACTGTTATTATTACTTCTTGAAATATTCACATCAATGTTAATTCATTTGTTAACTATTTATTCAACCAAGTAAGCTTCCAAGGTCCATGCAGATAAATCTCATTGCTTTAACCTACTTCAGCCCAACTGATCTATTTTTAAATACAGGCCTTCTCCCTAACTGTGTAATACAAAAGCCTTAGTACAGAGATTGGAATACATGTTATCTATATATAGATAATTTTTTAAATATGTTGAGTTCTCTATTTCCCTTGTTATCTAAAAGTATTTGATCATTCACTCAAAAATCCCCTGTGACAACCAAACTCATTTTTGTACCAGAGAGCTTTCAGAATGACTAATCCATGAGAACGATAGTGATTAGTGAAAGGCGGTCACAGGCTAAAGCCATGTGGAGCTGAAAAAAATCAAAACTTTTGGAAGGAACAGTCTAAGAAAGCCATAAGGCCCTTTGCTGTCATTAAGGCTAAGAAAAATAAACATTGTTTTAAACTTTGTTGTGTTTCTGGCTCACAGTACACCACCATCTTATTGTATTTGGTCTCACATGGTCCAATTTGGGGGTTTTATTCCCTTTCTGTGTCTGGTTTTTTTTCAGACTTTATCCCAAATCTCTCATTTTTAAAATGCACTTCTATTTTTCTTTTTATACTTATTTTCACTCCTCCATTATTTTTGTCAAATTATGTCATTATGCTGCATCTTAGCTTTTTAAACTTTCTTGTTTCCTAGTTTTCATGTCTCTCTTCTGATCTTATCTCCTCAAATAAGAAAACTAACAGGGGCTCCTCTGCCCTAGGCAACTGGGCTGAACAATGGAATAATCATGTGCCTAGATATGCACACAACTCTGAGCTACTGCCTCTTGCCTACTTATCCCTGATTACCTCATCTCCCTGCCCACAGGGCACATTTCCTCTATAAGAATTCCTAGCTTCTCTTGGCTAGTGGGCATCTCCCTTGGGGGGCCATCTCCTTTAAGGGACTGTGACCTCCTTTAAGAAGGTGTCTGCTTGCTGTGGTCCCCAGAATAAATGTCTTTACTTGATTTGTAGACAGCCAGAATGAATTCTGAGACAACACTATCACACACATACACACACACACACACACACACACACACACACACACACCTTGCACCCCAACCGTTTGGCGACCTTGCATCTGGTCACATTTAGTGTAAAAAGCTAGTTATCAGAGTAGAAGGGATTGAGAAGGATGCCAGTATGGTGCTTCTTCAGTGTTCACATGATCCATTTAATTTATTATCCATTAGCCCATATGCTAGACATTGTCCAGTAAAACCAAAGGTTCAGAGCTAGGCACTGCCATTGAAGAGTTTTCATAAATTCATACTTTATTTACCAAAAAAGAACCATAGCTTGTGAGCCTTGCAATTATTTTTTAAAATATAATGTAGCATAAATTTAGGTTTCATTGACCAACCTATTTGAATCTCATTATCTTATTGACGAATCTCAGCATCTCCAGAAATGCTTCAGCTAATCTCATAAAATGTACTTATATTATGTAATACACTTTATATACCTTCATTTCTGTGACCTTCTCTGCCATAGTAAATGTCATTAATATTCCTGCACTTATTGAAAATTATACCCAAAAGTTAATATCATAACAAAAATAAAAACAAATCAACAAACGTCTATTTTGTTTCTTTCCTGTCTCTACGAAAGATCTCATGCTATTATCTGAAGAAAAACAATCACAATTGAATCTCATCAGAATTAATCTTCAAGTACTGTGAATTTACTCCTAAATTTTATTCTGATGTTCTTTGATCTCTTAGGAACCTTTCTACCTCTCAAATTTTGTCACACTGCAATTCTAGTTGCAAAATTCAATTTAATATATGTATATTGTATTAAGCACTAGGAATACAAAGATGAAAATCAGTACAGTTCCTGCCTTCAAGGAATTTACAATATATTTGAGAAAATGCCACATGTACACAGGAGTATGTTTAACAACATCGAAGTTTTGCTCCAGTCAGAACATCACACAAAAATCAGGAATGTTGTGGCCAGCAGATATTCATAATAAATAAACAAATATGGCCCAGATGCTTCACCTGGCCTTTTATTCATGTATCACTTAGTTTCATTTGCATACCAATCAAAGAAGATCTTGGCAACCAGGCTGACCTCAGTACTCCAGTCTCCTGGTTGTAAGACCTGTGAATTTTATTTTTCTTCCTGTGGAAGAGTCCCTGAAATTGCTGTCAGGATCAAAAGTTCATAATCATGAATATAATGGGAGTTATAAGGAATTTTCTAACCTTATGTCATATAGTTGTCTGGGATAAAGAATCTCAAATGAGCACCAATAAAGGCAGTCAAAAGAAAAAACAATCTTAGACTGGGCAGCATATTCTTCTGGCTTTTCGTAGCTCTATGCCTGAATATGGTAGACCCATAGCCATGGCTATGTAATCAAAGAACATCAGGTTCTACCCTTTTTAGGGAAAGGCTTTTTGGAAGTGGACATCAGTAAATGAGAGCAGAGTCACAAACAGCTGTAAAGATTTGAAGCCCAGCAGATGGTAGTAGAGAGCAACTAAACAAACATGGACCAATAGTGACCACCAGCAAAGGCAAAACAACAGAGAGTAGAGATGGAATATCCAGGAAAAATAATATGACACCCTGAAGGGCACAAAAATGTGTAGCAAGAACCAGTCAAGGGAAGCATAATGACTTCACTTGAGGACTGTGATACTTCTGCCTCATTGGATGTGTGAGTTTCCATATCTACATGGATTACCATTTAACAATCCAAAGTGAGTCTTGACAACACAGGATGAGTTGCAATATTGAGTATAGATTATTCTTTCTAGGAATTTTACGATGAATAGGAAAAGAGGGGGGAGACATAATAGCAAAGGGAAATGAAAGGATAAATTCTTCTTTACAATGTGACTAATGTGAAAATATGTTTAACATGAATGTATATGTATAGCCTCTACCAGATTGCACACCAACTTGGCAAGCAGGGAAGGGATAGAGGTGAAGAAAATTTAGAACTCAAAATCTTATAGAAGTGAATGTTGAAAACTAAAAATATAAATAAATAAATTAAAAACTAAAAACATTACAAAATCAACTTCATAAATGCAAGACAGGAGAGGTATAGCTAGAGAATAGTTTGTGTGAAAAGGACTGCAGAATTTTAGTTTACTAAAAACTTTATGGGGGGCAGCTAGGTGGCGCAGTGGATAGAGCACTGGCCCTGAAGTCAGGAGGACCTGAGTTCAAATCCGGCCTCAGTCACATAACACTCACTAGCTGTGTGTGACTCTGGCCAAGTCACTTAACCCCAATTACCACACACACACACACACACACACACACACACACACACACACACACAAACTTTGTGTAAGATTTCAATGCAGCATAGCCAAAAAAGCTAATGTGATCTTAGGATACATTAATAGCAGTACATCTATTGTCTTTGACATGATAGTCTTACTGTATTTTGCCCAAGTTATATTAAATCTAGAGCACCACATTTTAGAAGAGAACTTGACAAGCTACAGATATCTAGAGAAGAGTTATCAGGATAGTGAAAGATCTCTGCTCAATGTCACCCAAGGTATAGTTAGAGGAACTGAGTATGTTTTGTAGAGTATAGAAGGCTTGGAAAGTAGGGAGGACAGGATTGTTATCTTCAAATATTTGAAGTATAACTATGTGGAAGATTTAAACTGCTGTTATTTATCACCAGAAAACAAAACTAACAGCAAAGGGTGGAAATAAGCAAAATTATATATTTAGGGTCAACATAAGAAAAAGTTTCCTAACCTGAGCAAAATTGAAAGAAGGTCCCTGAGATGTAATGAGTTTCCTTCACTAGAAGTCTCCAGGTAAAAGCTAGAATACCACTTGTTGGGGATATTCTAGAAAGGGGTCCACAGCACTCCCAAGTACAGCCTGAACTAGATTAAAATGTAATTGGTAAATATTTAACAAAGCAAATAAAAATAAAACAAAATATAGGTAATACAACATTTTTAAAACTGTCATTATGTAACCCATAGGGATCTTTATGTACAGCTTAGTGGCCTCTATTTCTATTTGAGTTTGATACCCCTATTGTAAAGGAGACCCTTGGTCAGTTATGTTTTGGATAGGATGATCTTTTAAGTCCTTCCAACTGTGAGATTCTATAATTCTCACACCTCTATGTAATTTCATGCTTCTATAAATTTCACACCTCTATTTTTACACCTATATAATTTAGATTATTTCAGAAAATATCCTCTAGTTCTATACTTTCATCAGTGTATTTGAATATATGTTTGTATAATATGGAATATTGCTGTGGTATAGAAAATAATGAGCTGGTGGACTTAGGAAAACATGGAAAGATTGGACTTATGAAGTGGTAATATGTATACTTAATATATGGTAAATCTGTGTATTATTAATATGTATGTGTGTGTATATATTTTTGTTGTTGTTATTCAGTAGTTTCAATTATGTCTGACTCTCCATGACCTCATTTGGGGTTTTCTTAGCAAAGATACTAGAGTGGTTTGCCATTTTCTTCTCCAGCTCATTTCATTGATGAGGAAACTGAGGCCAATAGGGTTAAGTGACTTGCCCAAGGCCACAAAGCTAATAAATGTCTAAAGCCAGATTTGAACTTGTCTTCCTGACTCTAGGCCAGGTGCTCTATCAACTGCACCACCTAGCTGCCTATATGTGTGTTATGTGTATGTTAGATCAATGAATCTTATGCACAGATCTCTGTTCTGCTCCTGGCATTTCTCCTGGTATTGTTGAGCAGCAATCACCATATCAATTGTTCCTCAACCCTTTCTGAAACCACATGGGCTCTCAGGTAGATGACCACTTTCCAGGTGAAGGATCAGCCTATTAAGGAGAACTCTGGCAAGGATCTTGCCAGAGCCAGCAATAACTAAAAGAGAGACACTTTGATTGTCACAGGACAATCTATTTCCTTTACCTTTATAGAGCTAGACAGTGAAAGTATCCTTGAATTCCAGAGGGATAACTTCCTCTTGCCATATAATCCAAAAGATGTCAGTCAACTTTTGCATGAGCAGTGAACCCCCTGCCTTGTAAATCTCAGCTGGAATAGAATCAACACCAGGCACTGTGCCACTTGAGAGGAGCCTAATAGCATCAAAAAACTCTTCTTCAGTTGGGAGTTTGGCTAGAGAGGGAGTGACTTCAACCTGAGGCATATGGTCAATGGCTTCAGCGTTGATTGATGACAGTCTGTTGAGAACATCGTGGAAGTGTTCAACCCATCTCTCCAGGATTGTATCCTTATTGTGAATCAACGTGGCTCCATCAGCACTGAGAAGTTGAGATGCACCATAGGTCTTTGGCCCATATTTCAGGGCATGAAAAAAAATACTTTGGATTGTTACTATCAGCATCAAACTGAATTTCATCTGTCTTCATAATGAGCCAAGAATCCTACATCTCTCTAAGCTTCACTTGCGCATTATTTTTGTTCGAATTAAATGCTGCCTTCTTAGAGATGGATGAACAAACCTGCTGTTAAACCCAGTGGAGTCCTTTTTTTTCATCTAGCAAATTCTGAATTTCCCCATCATTTTCATTAGAGCAATCTTTTTTTTTTACTAATTTGTTTTAAACTTAAATACTAAAACTTAAATACACAATAAGAAAAGAAAAAGAAACATATTATGAACTTAAATACAAAATAAGAAAAGAAAAACAAAAGCACAGCCATGTGCACTGCAGGATTCAAAATGTACATCAGTAAATTTCTACTTCAAGAAAACCTATATAATAAATACTATGCATTGTATTCAGAGCTGTCCATCTTTTCTTTGCCTCCTCATAAATTTTCTTTTGTTTTCTGCTGAGCACTTACTTCTTTCTTTGTTCCCCCTTCCCCCCCACCCCAAGACAGCTACAATTAAGTGTGGATACACACACACACACACACACACACACATATACATATATACAAATGCATATATACACACAAAAACATTTACATACATACATAAATATAGACATACATACATACACTTACATACACACATATACTTAGTTATCCATAATAATACTTATATACGGACATATATATTCATATGAATCTATCTAAGACCATACTATACTTGTTTGTCCTCTGTTTCTCTGATGGTGGATAACATCTTCCTTCATAAGTCCAATCTTTCCATGTTTTTCTAAGTCTACCAACTCATTATTTTCTACACCACAGCAATATTCCAACCTTATATTGTTTAGTTATTTTAAATAGTCTAAAACAATATTGATTACTATGGCTGACATATAGTGTAGTTTCCCTATTTTTCTCTTTTGATTAAATCTATTTTAACTTTCTGAGATTGTGATTACTACCCCTGGTTTTTTCCCTAATAAATTCTACTCCTGATCTTTATTTTGTTTGTGTGTATCTCCTATTTCCTATTCCACCTAACTCCTCTACTTTAATTCTATCTTGTCCTCTTATTACTTAACCTACCCCACCTCCAAAGATACCTCTGTTATCCTCCCCCCATCATGCTTTCCCCTTCATCTCTTGTTTCTATCTGAATTTAGAAAACTTTTATAGCCTTCCAAATATATATGTTGTTCCCTCTTTATCCTATTCCCATTAATCTATACACCCTTCTATATACCCTTATCCTATTCCTTCACCCTCTTATTTCTTTCTAAATCTAGAAGACTTTTATTCCCTTATATATATATTTCTCTCTTTAACCCAGATCTGATATGAGTAGGGTTCCTTCTAAAAATCCCTCCCTTATCCTTCCCCCCCAATCCCCTAACCTTTTATTTCTTTCTGAATTTAAAAGACTTTTTTACCCTTCTAAATATTCATGTATTGTTCCCTCCTTAACCCTTTCCCAATGAGATCAGAGTTCCAGAACTACCAGCCCCCCTCCCCCATCTAATTCTTCTGTGTCAGTTCTTCCTCTCACACCTCATTTGTATAAGATAATTACTCTTTTTTACCTTTTCTTAGGTGGTATTACTTTTTAGAATCACATCATACTCAGCTCTACCCCAACCTTAGGCATATGTTTTACATTTCCTCATATAAAAAGTAAAGATTCTGTCTTTATTGAGCCCCTCATAATTAGTCTTTGATGTTTACTTTATATTTCTCCTGGATCTTGAAGTCAATTTTCTATTGACTTCAGGCCTTTTTGCAATAAAATTCTGAAAGTCTGGCAATTCATTGAATGTCCTTTTTTTTTCATTCAGAATTATGCTTAATTTTGCTGTGTATGATATTTTCAGCTGCAACCCCAGTTTACTCTTTGATATACAGTGTTCCAAGATCTGTGGTCTTTTAGTGTAGCCACTAATCTTGTGTGATTCTAATTATGGCTCCTCCATATTTAAATTGTTTTTTTTTTCTTCTTCCTTGTAATATTTTCTCCTTTACCTGGGGATTTCAGGATTTAGGTATGATATTCCTGTAGGTTTTCCTCTTAGGATTTCTTTTAGGTGATAATTGGTGGGGTTTTTTTCTATTTCTACTTTCCCCTCTTGTTCTAATACTTTAGGAAAATTTTCTCTAGTTATTTCTTATATTATTGTATCAAGATTCTTTTTTTGATAGTAGCTTTCAAGGAGTTCAATTATTCTTATGTTTTCTCTTCTTGATCTGTTCTCCAAATCAGTTGTTTTTTCTTATGAGATATTTCACATTCTCTTCTATTTTTTTTTCATTCTTTATATTTTGATTTATTATTTCTTGGTCTTATAACTTCACCGGCTTCCCCTTGCCCAATTCAAATTTTCAAGGAGTCATTTTCTTCCTTAAGATTCTGGATCTCCTTTTCCAGTTGGTTAACTTTGTTTTCACAATCATCTTGTTTTTCTTGGGTTATTTTTTTTAAAATAAAATCCTCAATCTCTCTTATTTGATTTTTAAAGTCTTTTTTAAGCTCTTCCATGAATTCTTTTTGGACCAGTGACCATTTGACATTAATCTTTGGGGTAGGAGAGGCTTTTTTTTTTGCTTCAGTAACTGCCTCTGAGGGTGAACCCCAGTATTCTCTATTCCCATAGTAACTTTCTATAGTTGGGCTCTTTCTCCTTCGCCTACTCTTTTTTTTTTTTAATTTATAGCAACTTGTTGTTGTAATCACCTCTAGACCTGGGGTATGGAAGATGGTGCCTCTGGTCTCAGGTTCTCTTTCAGTTCTTCCCTCTGTCCTGGAAGTAAAAACAAGAACTCTGCCCTTCTATAAGCGCCTACAGCCAGTGCATCCCACCCCACTACTTCTGTACTCACCAGGCATGTGCTGGTTCCTTTTTGCCCAGGGTGGCATCTGGGCAGCACAGCTAAGCCTTATCAGTAGAGGTTCCCTCAATCTTCCCCTCTCAGACTCCCAACACCTCACACTCTCTGGGAGGTGAAAATTCCTATGGCTGGGGCCAAGGCTACCTCCTAACCCAAGTATCCCCAGGGCTCTCCACTTGCTGTTTCAGTGGAACTAACTTGGAGGTTTTTATACTTCAAAGGTTTTCTTCTGATCTTCTCCAGTTGTACCAGGAGGACTACTGTTTTTCTCCAATTCTTGTTTATTTTTATTGCTCTTTGTTTGCCCTAAGGCACTATTTTGTCTTGTTTATGAGGGAAATCTGGAGAGCTTGGAATTTCCTGAACTCCTCTGCCATCTTCCCAGAATCCTCTCCTAGACCAGTCTTAATGTTTGAGAGTATTCTGGCAAAGATGAGTAAATACAGGGCTATACACCAGATCTCTGAAAGCTGCCCACTCCTTTTCTGTTCCACTGTTACCAATCACGTGTTGGCTTAGCTTTCCCCCAAGTTAGCAATAAACTCTTCCCACTCAGAGAAGTGCTCTAATCTGTTGACATTAATTCTTCTGAAAGGTGTCTTGCCTTGGGGCTTGCCACTTTTGTTGAATGCAAATATTTAGGTTGGAGAGGACAAGTCTATGATCAGTCCAGCACTTTGTACCACACATTGCCTTTGTCACTCTCACATCCTGTCTATCTCTTCCCCTTAAAATGACATAGGCTATTAGTGGCCAGTGTTTGCTGTGGGGGTACATCCATGAAGTTTTATTGCATTTAGGTAAATGGAAGACAGTGTTGGTGATGAGAAGGTCATGAGATGCACAAAACTTCTGTAGTAAGTGACCATTGTTGCTGCTGTTTCCAATTTTCATTCCTCCCAAGGATTCTCTGCCATGTCTGATAGTCTGTGCATTAAATTCACCCAGAATTATAAGCTTGTCCTCTTTCAGCATATTGATGATGAGGATCTCCTGGTATTCATAATTTTTTCTTTGACCTTATCAGGACTCATCATGATGGGAGCATATGCACTGATGATGGGGGCATGTTGCTTTCCTGAAAGTGGCAATCGCATTGTCATGAACCTGTTCTCCACTCTTTTTAGGAGGCATGCAAGTTTCTTGACTAAATAGTTTTGACTGAGAAAGCTAGGCCAGCTTCATGGTGCTCCCTTTCACTTCAGCCACTCCGGAAAAATGTGTATTCAGCTTTAACGTCAATAAATTGGCCTTCATTTGCCAGCCTCTTTTAACTAAGAAATTAACTAAGCTGTTTTGATATGATACCTGCTGAGTTCTCTTACAAGAGCTATTCATCTTTCAGTTCTACTGGATTTCATGTTGTACATAAGTGTATGCAAATTCCATGTACTGATGGTGAGTGACATCATCTTCACCTTTGCTACTGTAAAATCATAAGGACTTGTGGGAAATGTGGCAAAATTATTTAACTTGAAAAGCTGCAGGCCAAGATTAAAGTGGATGGTTGGTACATGACTTTTGTTCACAGATGACTGTGCACTCAATGCAGCCTCTGAGGCTAACATCCAAAGAAGTATGGATTGATTTTCTGCTGCTTGTACTAATTTTGGCCTGACAATTAACACCAAAAAAACACAGGTTCTCCACCAGTTAGCACCGTACCATCCATATGTGGAACCATTAGTTACAGCAAGTGGAGAAATTTTGAATTTTGTGGATATGTTTGCTTACCTTGGCACTATACTTGCCAGGCATGTACACATAAATGATGAGGTCAACACATGCATTACCAGAGCTAGTTCAGTGTTTGGGAGGATCCAGCAGAATGTGAAGGTATACAGAGCCATTGTGCTAATCTCATTGTTATATGTCTGTGAAACCTGGATGGTCTACCAGCACCATTACAGGAACCTGAATCACTTCCATTTGAATTGTGTTAGAAAAATTCTGAAGATCACCTGGCAAAATAAGGTACAGGACACTGAGGACCTTTCTTGAGCTAAACTACCAAGCATTCAAACTCTCCTGAAGAGATCACAACTCTGATGAGCTGGCCACACTGTCCAAATGCCAAACATACATTTGCCTAAAAGACTATTTCATGGAGAAATAACTCTATTTCTAAACCTCTAAACCTCTCTTTAGAGCTGGAAGGGTGTCATTCACACAAGGGAAGTACTCATATGGAGGTCAAGAAGTGATACAAAGACACTCTCAAGGTCTCTATGAAGAACTTTGGAGTCAATTGTGAGGCATGGGAGACACTGGCACAGGACCACCAAGCATGGCATGCCTGCATCAAAGAAGGCATTGCGCTCCATGGGCAAAGCAGAATTGCAGTAGCTCAAAAGATACAGAGATGTGAAAATTTTGGACATCTCCACTCCAAATGTTCATATGAACTGCTTTTTCATGACCTATAGTAGAGCCTAAATTCTTATTAGTCTGATCAGTCACAATACAACACATTGTACCTTGACTGTAGCATAGTTATGTTATTTTGGTCCTCTTCGGGAATGAAAGACAGCAAAGACACACACACACACACACACACACGTACATATAGTTGTTGTCGTTCAATCGTTCAATCAGGTTCAACTCTTCATGACCCCATGGACCATAGCACATCAATACTGTCCATTGGGTTTTCCTGGGAAAAATACTACAGTGGTTTGCCATTTTCTTCTCCAGTGGATTAAGTCAAACAGAAGTTAAGTAACTTGCCCAGGGTCACACAGGTAGTAACTGTCTGAGGCTACATTTGAACTTAGGTCTTCCTATCTCCAGGTACAGTGCTCTATCCACTGAGCTACCTACTTCTCTCCAGCCCCCCCCCACACACACACATGCACATGCCTGTGCACACACACACACACACAACTTTGCAGTATTAAACCAAATTTTTCATGACAGAATACACTCTATTCATATTTCTAATTGGTAGCATCAATAATGAGCTTGATAACCATGACACCATTTTTTTTCAAAGATATCCATTGAGACTGCAATCCAACTTTTTGATGGAAAAATACATTGCAATCACTTAAATGTTACCATTCTCCTCTCAATTTATAAATCCAAACAATAAGTTGTCTTTTCTTACTTTTACCTCATTATATCTTCAACTAGTAGACTTTTAGTTATTCTTTCACATTTTTAAATAAAGTTTTAAAAACTTTTTTAAAAGCATGGTGTAAACAAATGGAGGAACTTTTCCATGTAATATGTTTTAGTTGGCTATAATACTAAATTTTTCAATTAATCAGCAAATATGTATTAAGTACCTTGTGTATGAAAGGCATTGTTCTAGAAAACTGGAGTATGTGAAAAAATAATAACTTATGAATAATTAGTTTTGTTAGAATATTTGTAAATGAGAGCATCTTTTATGTTCTGGAGTATGTTTGCTTATAAGTATATTATTTAAAGCATCATAGGCATTTTGTCATGTATCCTAAAATACATTTCTATGTCACCTAATAAAAATTAATTTCTCTTTTATAAGTCTGATTTGAAGATATGCCAACATTTTCTTCATCACTAATAGTCTTGTCAGTTAAATGAGTAGGACTTCTTACTGCCATACTTAGTTTTCTCTAGATAGTACAAATTCAAGTTGTCTTCAGAGTTGGGTATCATTTTTTCCCCACACACTCCTGTTGAAAAAGGCAAAAGTCAATAACCATCCCAAAGGACACTTCCATTCTGAAAACTTGCTGCAAGATCATTCACATCTCATAACTAAAATAGAGTTACTATTAATTTTAATTATATCACTTATTTTGAAACTGCTTTCATTTTCTTGACATTCTACCTTTACACAATCCTAGTTGTAAAATAAGAGTTTAATGATGTCATTTATATAGAGTTCATTAAAATAAAAATAGAGATCACATTTTCATATGCCTCTATATGTATGTATGCCTCCAGTCCCTCATGCCTGAAATAAATTTACTGGAATTTATATCTTTACTATATGCTGAGGATACAGCTCATGAATAGCTAAGCCAAGGACACAGTGTTCTATCTTTACAATCAAATACAGATTTCCCATTAAAAAGCAAATTCTCTATTTCAAAAGATTTAACACTATGGTGCTTAAAAAATAATTCCAGATGGTTAAATTTAGGGGACTGAAAATATTCCACTGAAAAATAAATTTTCATTTGATTGTAATTTGGACAGTTTTTCATTTACTTTAAGGTCTTGCCATTCAGTGCTTTCTTCTAGGAAACAAGTGTCAATAAATATGTTGGGCTCAGTAGTATGACCTCCCTTTCTTCTATTATCTGTTTCAGTTGTATTATTGTCTGTTTAAGATGGCCTCACACTTGCTGACACATTTTAAGTGATGGATTATGCAATACATGGTGATATTTTCCTGTATCGTTTTGTTTCTCCATGTATTAACTGTCATCTTTTTTTTACTCCCTTGCAACCCCACCCTTTATTTATTGAAGTCATCGTCTGCTTAACATGAAAAATATACTTTAGTCAGTAGACTAAATTATATTAAGAAGAAAAAAAATCAAATACACAATGATTAAGCGGATAGGCATTAACTAAAACAAACACATAAAACTACTAGTCTTTAATAAAAACTCCCCAACTATTTATTTTTCTACAAAGTATTTTTCCATTATGCAAGGCTAATTTTTCATTCAACCTCAAAGCCTTTACCCTATGTAACAGTAAAATTTCTTGTGTTTTAACTTTTAATTAATAGTGCTGCTTAATTGGCTGTTATCTGTGATATTTCACTCACTATATATCAAATTATATTACTGTACCATATAACATGAAAAACTGAAGTAAAATCTTTGATATGATTGCAATAGTATTGGTTAGCACTAAATAACATTTATTTTTCTTGTTAGCTAGCTAAAACCTTTGATAAAGCTCCTCCCATAAACATTGATTGCTAAGCCAATTTATACATGCAGTTTTCTATAAATAACTTCTTTTTTCTTTTTTTAATTTTTAGTTGGAGTTAAGTGACTTGCCCAGGGTCACACAGCTAGGAAGTGTCAAGTGTTTGGTTTGAGGCCGGATGTGAACTCAGGTCCTCCTGACTCCAGGGCTGGTGGTCTATTCACTGCGCCACCTAGCTGCCCCAATAGCTTCTTATTTCCAAAACATCATGATGAAATAGATCAGTCTTATTAAGGCAGGGGTTCTTAACCTCTAATTCATAAACTTTTTTATGTTTTTATAACTATATTTCAATATAATTGGTTACCTTTGTAATCTTATGTATTTTGGTCTATGACATAAAAAGGGTTAAGAACCCATACTTCAAGCCATCATCAAACAAAAAAATAAGATGCAAAAATTAGTCAAAAACCTACGTACTTTTAAAATGCTTTCTATTGTTTAATTGCCTTTGCTATCAGTCTTATTTAACTTAATCATCTCTGTATCTATACTCACTCTAAAGAGCAATCTCTCACTTCTTCCTTTAAAATCTACCTTTAGAACTCATCACACATACTTCACTGCACTCAGCTTTCCCTGTGTCACTACTTTGTGACTGCTTGTGGTCTCATAATTGCTTCAGACAGCTTGCTATGTGACTTCAAGGATCCAAAAAGGATCATCAATCATGACATTCCTTTCTCTCCCCATATGACCAATTCACATTCTATTCTGGTCACGCATTTCTCTGACAATATGAAATGAGCTCCTGAACCCTTCCATGACATTGCACTATACCAGGAGACATATCCAATCTGAAAAGCTGTCAAAACTTCAAATTCATAGAAACCAAGAGACAATTTACAAAAAAATCCTTCAATATATAAATGAGGAAACTTGTCCCATAGAGGTTGAATGATTTTCCCAAAATTACACAGGTATTAGCACAATTAGTAATAGACTGAACTATCAAAGTTTCTGTTCTTTCACTCAATTTACCATTCTTTCTACTGTACTTCACTGTCTAATATATATTAATATAAATTTGGTATTCATCCTCACCCAAGCCAACTGCTTCTCGTGATCCCTCTTTCTGCTACTAAAACCACTATTTACACAAGAATCCATGTCAAAAACTTTGAGTGATTTTTTTAGCTTTTCCTTGTCCTTCATCCAACAAATCTTACTAGTTTCCTAGTTGCACAATTATACTTTTCCAATGACTCTTGCATCTGATTCCTCCTTTCCATCCTTTCTACTATCTCGTAGGTCTCATATAGACAATTACAGTAAACTTCTGCAACTGCTTTGGTCATAAATTCCATTGCTTATAAAACTGTAATGATTAACACTTCTTCCAGATTAAGTCCAAGCTTTTGACATTTAATACCTTCCACCAACTACAACCTCCCTTTGAAGTCTAATCTCAGACTATTCCTTTGTATGTGCTACACTTCAGCAAAACTGAGCTTATTGTTTTCCAAATGTTCTTTATTTCCATTTCCATTTCCATGCCTTTACTTCTACCCTTAAGAGAAAAACAGCAAGCATGTATTAATCAGTTCCGACATGTTGAGCATCCAGGAAACAAATATAAAAATGGAAAAGCAGTATAGGATAGTAGATAGGGTACTGGACTTGGAGTAAAAAATCCTGGATTCAAATCCCATATTAGGTGTTCTCTAGCTATGTGACCCCAAGAAAATTATTTTACTTCTCTATGCCTCAGTTTCTTTATTTGTAAAATGAGGGGACTCAGTGGACTT
Source organism: Vombatus ursinus (assembly GCF_900497805.2). Taxonomy (NCBI): domain Eukaryota; kingdom Metazoa; phylum Chordata; class Mammalia; order Diprotodontia; family Vombatidae; genus Vombatus; species Vombatus ursinus. Next base: position 30,289,926 of record NW_020954550.1, read on the forward strand.
TAGGGCTTTTCCGGTTTTAAATCTCTAATACTATATAAGAAAGCCCCTGCCATTAGAAGGCACTAACATCTGGAGGCCTCCCAAAGAAAGTGGCATTTGAGCTGGGCCTTGAAGACAGCTAGTAGTTCCAAGAGGCAGAGGAGAGAAGGAAGAACATTGTAGGCATGAAGATACTCTGTGCAAAGCCATAGAGAGGCAAAATGTGTGATTTTGTGTATTTTGTTGGAGTTTAGAATAGATTATAGAATCACAAATGCACAGGTGGAAGGTACCTTAGAGGTAAAAATGCCTCATTTTACAGATGAGGAAACTGAGGCCTAGCAAGGTTAGGTGATTTTTTTTTTTTTTGCAAAAATCACGTATGTATCAAGTGGCAGGACTGGACTTCAAACCAAGGTTCTTTTATTCCAAAACCAGAACTTTTTGAACTATACCACACTGCCTCCTAGGAAAGTGGAAGTAATGTGGTATTACTATATGTAATCAGCCTTAAAAGATAGACAGGAGCAAGAATCTTAAGGAAGTTTGTATTTTAACCTAAAGGAATTGGAAGTCACTGAAACTTCTTGAACAGAGTAGTAACATGGTCAGACTTACATTTTAAGAATATGAATTAGACATCTATGAGGAGGATGGAATGGAGAGAGAAGAGACTAGATACAGGAATATTAATTAAAAAGCTATTATGAATCATTAAAAAACCATTCGGCGATAGTTAAGAAATAGAAAATTAGAATATCACAACAAATTAAACAAAGGAGAATTAGATATACTGGAACTCAAAAACCCAGTGTTCAATAAAAGCAAAAATATAAATTATTTAGAAAAGAATTCCCTATTCGATAAGAACTGGTGGGAAAACTAAAAAGCAGTCTGAAAGATGTTAAGCTTAAACAAATCTTTCACCATGTTCCATAATAAATCTGAAACAGATATGTTAACCTTGAAATTAAAGGTCATACCAAAAAAAAAATTAGACCAGCCAATTATATAGCTTTCAGAGCTAAAAGTAGGAAGGGAATTCATGACTAGGCAAGGAATAGAGGCGATTACAAAAGGTAAATTAGATAACTTTGATTACATGAAAATGAAATATATATATATGTATATATATTGCATCTAGAATAAGAAGGGAAGCTTTGAACTGTTTTTTAAAAATATTTGCATAAAGGGCAGCTAGGTGGCGCAGTGTATAGAGAACTGACCTGAAGTCAGGAGGACTGAGTTCAAATCCAGTCTCAGACCAAACACTTGATACTTACTACCTGTGTGACCCTGGGCAAGTCACTTAACCCCAGTTGTGAAAAAAAAATTGTACAAATTATCTCTGAGAAGGGTCCAGTATCTACTGTATATACACAATGAAATCATACCTTCCAAAAGAAGACCTTCCCAATCCCTCCTAATTTTGGTATCTTCCTTCTGCTGATTATTTCCAATTTATCCTGCAAATAGATTATTTGTACAGTTTTTTGCAAGTTGTCTCTCCCATTAAAGTGTTAGCTCCTCAAGAGTAGGAACTGTCTTTTGTCTTTCTTTGATACCCGGTACAATACCTGATGATAGTAGGTGATTAATAAATATTTATTGACTGACAATTAATAGAAATATACAAGATGAAAAATTATGCTTCAATAGAAAAGTGATCAATTGACATGAACGATTCTTATAAGAATTGTAAATTATTAACCACTATGTAAAGGAAAGTTCCAAATCACTAATAATAAGAGAAGTAAAAAATCAAAACAACCTCATGCCCAGCAAGTTGGCAAAGATGACAAATGATACGGATAATCAAGGTTGAGGGGTTGTGGAAAGACTGGCACACTAATGCAGTGTTAGTAGAGCTGTGAATGAGAATAACCACTCTGGAAATCAATTTGGAATTATAAAAATAAAGCAGCTAAAATGTCCATACCATTTGACCAAAGATTTCATTGCTAAGCAGATAGCCCAAGGAGCTCATCAATAAAAAATAAAGGTTCATTATACATCAAAATGTTTATAGCAGCTCTTTTTGTGGTATCAAAGAACTGGAAACAAAGTGTATGCCCATTGTGGGGAATGGCTAAATAAATATTGGTGCTTGAATGTAATGGAATATAATTATATAGTAAGAAATAAAAACCATGATGAATACAGAGATATACTGAAACACATGAACTGATACAAAGTGAAATAATCAGATCCAGAGAAACAATGTACACAATGACTTGAAAAATGTTAATGGAAAGAATAACTATAAAACAATAAAAAAGAATGTTAAAAAATTAGAAACAATAAGAGATTTGAGAACACATTTACTACTTCTTTACAGGAGTAGAGAGCTCATAGGCATGAAACATTGCATATAATATCAGATATTTTCAATATGTTGATCAATTTTGTTAAGTCTTTTTCTATTTTTTTTTTAATTCTTTGTTATAATGGGTGGCTCTCTGGAAAAGGGAAGAGGTACACAGGGAGAAATCAAAGTGATTAAAAACAAAAGTATATCAGTAAAATCGATCTAAACTGGACAATTAAAAAAGTTTATTGAAAATAATCAAAGTCAGAGGTGATGAGCATCTGAATTAGAGTGTTTGTAATGTGTGTTGAAACAAAGAAACAGATGAAACAGATATTGAGAAAGTAGAGTTGAAATGACTTGGCAACTGATTGGATATAAGGGTTGTGAATGAGAATGAAAAATAGGCAATAAATCCAACTTGTAAGGCAGAAGATGATGCTTTGCCTGGGTCACTGAATGGTTTCAGGTAAAGCTCATTTTAGTGTATCAGTGACTAAATCCATTTTGTTGGAATACAAGACAAACACATCTTTTACAGAGTTTAGTTCTATTTCAAATAATTTTTAGCAAGGCTATATAGATAGTAAGGCACACATTTTTAACGTGAGGACCAGGAACTTTTTTCAAAATTGATATTTGTGTTTCAATATAATTGGTTTCTTTTGTAATCCTATTACTTTCAGGCATTTAAAAATATTATTCTGAGAAAGATGAAACTAGTAAAATAGAAAAATGGCCCTGATAATAAGCTCCAGACTGTCAAGGGGGTCCATGATATAAAAAAAAAAAAAGTGTTCTTGCACATCTAAATCCTCTAATACTTGACAAAAACTTGGTAGTGGGAATGATTTTTTCATCTTCCTAACTTCTCATAGAATCTTTTCATAAATTCTTAGCGTGCTGACATTTTAAAAGTATTATTTTCAGTAAAACACAGAGGATAACATTTTTTCTAAAAATATAGCATGATTGTTTGTACAGCTTTGATGTGCCTTCTTCATATTTTCTGTCCCTTCCTTCTACTTCCCTTGTTTCCCTATTTTACTTGAATTAAATTAATGTCCAAATGCAGGTGAGGCAAAAGGGGCCAGTGGGACAGGTCAATGGCCAATTACACTACCACTGCCACGTGTTTAGGCCTCTAGGATGTTTCTTCAGCTCCTAATGGGGTATTTTGACTTTGGGTTCAGTCACTCTTTAGACTATGTTACAATATGATCCTGAACTTAATTAGGCTGTCTGATACTTCCACTCCACAGGTTCTTAACCTAGTTTCCCTCACCTTCATCTCAGCTGCCTGGAAAGAATACACAATTAGGGAAAGTAGGGTCATGACCATAGCAGTTTGTAACAAATGAATGCTGAAGTTTTGATCCTGCAGACCATCTTCTGCATTCTTGTTAAATCGGTTTTTGTGCATATGTTGGGAGGTGTGATTTCTGGCATTAGCTTGAAAGGAAGAAAATTTTGCCCACCTTAAGAGACTACTGGCTAGATGTTTTAAAAAATTATTTGTCCAAATGAAAAACCCTGTATGTGCTTCCCTGCACTAATACCCATACATAAACAAAATGACACCAAATAACACCAATTTTCCTTCAACTACCATGCAATACAACAATGGTTTATTAAGAGCTTATTTTGTGTAAATCTCAGTGTTCATTGCAAGTATACTTTTCCCAAAGGTAGGGATGGAAGGAAGAATTGAAGAGGTAAGTGGAAGTAGGAGGTCATATTGAAATTTGGTCCCCTTGTTCTTGGCTAGGCTTTGTCACTACTCACAATCACTAGACTTTATTCCAAGAAAACAAAACCTTACCAGCCTTATCTGGCACTTATTGAGCTAAATTTTCTTCCTCAGTTGTAGTCACTTTTTTTATCGATCAGATAAAATGAGCCACTAGCTTTTTTGAAGGTATACACACACACGCAAACACACACACACACACACACACACACACATACATACATATCTCCTCACCCAAAGCAACCATCTATGGTATCACACCCTCGCAAAACACAAGGTTCGATCTCTCTAGAAAGTGGGTGCTTATTTAGTCATAAGGCCAAGGAAGAGAACTTGAAAGTGAACAACCACTAGAAAAACTATTTGAGGTAAAGGTTCAGAGAATTAGAATGGTTCCAGTTAAGAACCCTCAACATCTCCCTGACTGGCAGAGCACTTTTGCTACTGTTAAACAAATCACTTTTATCTGCCATGAAACTAGTATAGAAGTAGAAGACCCCAGATATGTAATCATCTCTTTTAATGAACTGGTTACAATTAGGGGCAGGGACTGGATCTGTGATTTCATTGGGATAGGAAAAACTTCCAAGGGAATAAATTCCTCCAAGTAATACAAGTTAGTATCTTCTCTGCAATTTATAGTCTTAAAGAGTCACCTAAATAATGGAGAAGTTAATTGAGTTGCCCAGGGTCACACAGCTTTTATGGGTCAGAGGCAAGACATAAACCCAGGTCCTTCTAGCTTAGAGATCTGTTCTTTATCCACTCTGATATACTTGTTTTATAATCATAGTTACACAAATAAGATAAATAAAATAATAAGTGAGTCATGGAAGTGGATACATGATAAAACTATTGACTACTGTTATTTATTGAGTGCCTAATATATGCTAATATTATGACAGGCATAAGAATAGGATGTAGTATAAGTATAAAGTATTAATACTCATTCTCTGGACTCAGGATTATATGCAAATACTTCTAACACATGCTTCAGTTTATACTGATAAATACAAATATGTCAGCATAGGAAAGACAGTGAATTGACTTGAAGCAAATGGAACAAATCATATTCTATTCTTTGGGGAATGGTGGATTTTGATCCATAATTTAAAAGAGGGAAGGGACACAATGATATGAGGAAGAGAGCCTTTTCCTAAATGGAAAGAGCAACCTATTCATGGATTTTAATCCCCAGAATTCAAGGATAAGGTAAAAAAAAAATCATTCCCTAAAACTGAAGCTAATGAGTCAACACAAAGCAGATTTATAGCACACATGAAATTATCTAGTTACAGAAGTAACCCACCCAAAAAGATGATTTGCGAATGTGCTACTAATGAGACTTGGGTGTCCTTATATCTCACTAAACACCAAGAGAAAATGCCACAAATGCAAGATTATAGTTTATCTTGGAAACTGGAACATATTAATAACAATACATCTAAAAAGGAAGGTTGTGAACTACATTAAGGCTCGAGAAGGAGGCAGAGGGGATGAAATAGCATGTCCCAGATGGCATCCAAGAAAAGAGGTGGTCCACTTTTAATGACCTAGAATGAAGATGAATAGCATGCCTAACTGTATTAGTATAGTTGATCCCATATGACTAATCTATATACAGCTCCCTTCTGACCTCCACTTGTTCCATTTGCTCAGGAATGGGAAAAGCTCAATGCATCCAACAGCTAAAGAGAGCCATTTCTTCATTCCCTCTCCTTGTTGAAAATGTTAGGGGAAGAAGTCTTTCTATCAACAACAATTAAGTTTGAAAGATGTCTCTACCAGGGTTCTTGGCTATGCAAAGCAGAACACAGAACCCAAACCTCTACCATAGATGATTTAATTAGGCATGACATGGAGAGAGGCAGATTGAAGAAGAGGCTTACGTGTCCCCCACATGAATTGCCCTTTCGCTGAAGTTTTCATCTTTAAGACTTCTCAGAAATAGTTGCCAACAAAGGGAAACTAAATTCAACCTTCCTATATCTGAATATAACTCTCAAGGAAAATGAATTTCCAAGCTATTCTGGGAGAAAAGGGAAGGGTCCTCCTTATTTGGGAATGTGTGCTGATATTGTTTCATTGCATTAATATTTATTCTCCAATTAAATATTTTATTGTTTCAGTGTTGCTTCTGTGTCTGAGACTGTTGGCATAGTGAGCAACCCAATGCCTAGTGCTGGATTGACTTCAAATGTTCCCAGTTTCTTTTTAATTCTCATTCAGAGTCCCTACTATTTGAACCAAGAAAGTCTTTACAGGTGACGGGACTCACAGCTACTTTGGCTTATTATTAATGGTCTTTTTCTTATTTACAGCTTACCAAGGAATGTTTTGCTTTGTAGTTTGCTTTCCTGAATTAAATGCCCACCCAGAAGGGGATAATGCCATGTGCAAAGAGCCAATGTAATTTATTCAATCATGCACAAATCCTATGCAAAATTAACAAACTAGCATTTTGTCTTATGTCAGTCTTTTATGAGTTTGATTACTTGAAATCAGATTACCCATTGGAGAACTGATAAAATTAAGTTAGCAAAATTGCAAAGAACAGAACCATTATCTTAGTTGATGATGACATCATCATACAACAATAATCCCATGAGGCCAACCTAACACAACTATTTAAATGTCTTAAATATGATAGTGGTCAAAGGCATGCACATACTTAAACCATAAACTCAAGAGTATATAGACGGAAGGGACACAATAAGACTGAGGAAGAAAGAGGCTTCTCTCAGTAAGTCTTGTATTTGATCCTGCTTATGTTCTATAAACTTTAATACAAATCTGGCTCTTCCCCTATTGATAAGTATCCTCTCCAACCAGGTCAGGTGGAGGTATCAAGACTGAAGCTAGCTAAATTGAAATAGATGACACAAACTATGTTCTGTTCAATTGGGAATGGTGAGCACAAATAATAACATCATTTTCATTTCTAAATTGCCTACATTAAAAACACCCATTGACAGTAACAACAATTAATAGTTATTGGTATCTAAGGATCTGAAGGTGACAAACAAATCAGTGGCAGAGGACTGTGGCCCCCTCAAAAATCAAGCAAACCCTTTTAGATATCAACAACTGAATAAAGGGTCATGGTCAATATTCTATGCCATAAAATATTTTGCTGTTTTTGAAATGTGTTCATTTGTACTCTTTCCCAGGCATAATAGGACTTGCCTATTGCATACATACTCATAAGACTTTTAGCATCTAAGGCATTTCTAGAGAATATGCAGGACATATTATCAGAATCATATATTATATTTTTATGTTATATATCATATCATATATATATGCACATATATGTGTATATCTCTAGAGTATATAAGGGACATATTATCAGGTTCTCTCAGACCATCAGAAGAGTTCAAGATCTAGCCAGCAAAGAGATGGCTTTGGGGGGCCATCAAAAGAGCTCAAGCACTTGCAGAAGAGTTCAGGGACCAGCTGAAGTAGCACCATCTGCTATAGATCATGTGTAAAAGCATACATCCTCCATGGACAGTCAGGGATCCAACCAGGACACCCACTAACACTCAATAGAGAATCTAGCAACAGAGTTTAGCTCTCTTGGTCCATATGTGTATATCTCGATAACACAAATGTTCAGAAGGAAATTATATTCAAGAAAGCAATCTGTTCACTCTTCAATGCCTTTAATTTCCAACAGTTAGATTCAATTCAACATATATTTGTTGATTACATATTATGTGCAAAGCAGTGTAATAGATAAGCTCTGAAGTAAGATGATGAGATTTGGTCCCTGCAAAAATCACAAAATGTCAGAGCTAGAAGAGGCCTCAAAGATTGAGTAGAGGAGCATGAAGCTTATGGACTCTCTTCTCTGAATAATATGTTTTTCTAAAAATTCTTAACTGCATAAAATTCTAAATTTCAGTTAGAGGTTAGTGAAAATAAAAGTGTAATTTTTATTTCCCATCCAAGTTCACAGACCCCCTGAAATCTTTACATATATCCCTAGGAGGCCCATGAATCCCAAGGTAAGAACTACTAATCTAATCCAACTTCTTTAGTTTTTAACAATGAAGAAAACTGCCTAAGCCTTAGTTAAGTAAATTGCTTAAAGTCATACAACTAGGTACCATTATGGATTGAACTAGAACCTGACTACCCCAATTCCCAGCTGGGAATTCCAATATTCTTTCCACATTACCTCCATAACCACCTATATAATTACAGCAAGAGCTCAGAAATCCATCTTTTGCCAATACAGGAAACTCTATTTTTTGGATCTGTTTGGGAAATACCCACAAGGTAATTTGAATAATCCATTCCAACATCTTCCCAAGATGAAAAAGGAGGATAGAAGGAAGAGGAAGAAATATGCAGTTTTCCTCAACCTCAAGTTTAGTCCAAGGTCCTAATATAAACAAGAGGTATGCTGCATGCTTGCTGGCAGAAAAAAAAAAAGCAGCCAGCAGCACAACCACATTATAAATCTATATAAGAATCTGAGACAGAAACCTATTTGGAGGTACAACAGTCTTCTTATATCTACTTACCCACCATTATAAATCTATACTGTGATGTTTGTGCAGTACAGAGAACACCTGCCAAAAAAAAAAAAAACCTTAAGAATAAGACTAATAGAAACATGTTTACTGAGCAGGGAAAAGTACTCTCTGAGCCTGGTTCCATATGGTCCAGGTCTGGACTGAGCAGTCCTCTGACAGGAGGGGGATTAGTGTCACCTGCTACAATAGAACTAAACTGTCCATAGCCACAAAGTACAGCTGAGCAAGCAGATGGGGAAATCAATGCTATATGTTAAAGGAAAACTGAACTGAGAGAACATTGAGCTAATCTAAGTAAATGATTGATGAGTACTATCTATCACAGATAAGCAAGCAGAGAAACAGAATTTCTCAGCAGCATCAACCATGAGGCAACAGATACCAGCTGGTATGAGGGGCTGTTGAAAACAGCAACAGTAGTGAGGAGGCCAATGACAGTTATGAAGAAGAGCTTAACTGGGGAAGTGAAGAAAGACTACAGATTGGAACAGCAGGGTACAATGGCTAGAGATGCCTTCTGGGAGGAGAAGAGAGTTGCAGTAGGTAAGTAACAGTTCACAGATGAAGAAGCCCTGGAGGGGAACTCCAGTATAGGAAATCAAAACCTATGCACCCCTGAAAGGGGTGTATCGTAAGTTAGAGAACATAAATCTTTTCCAAGGGACATACGCAAGCTGAGGGAATACAAATAAAGACAAACAGGGAAAACCATGCAGGCAATTCTTCATGGCTGTTCCACAGTTATCACCTTATGCTCTTGATCATTCTCTTATCACTTTATTTTCTTGATCTTTCCCTAATCAATCCACTAAGCTCTACACTCACAATATAAGACCTAGTTTAGGGAATGTTAAAACAGAAGTCTAGTCTATCTTTTACAACCATTAGATTGCAAGCTCCTCCATTAGATTATAAACTCTTTGAAGGAAAGAACTATCTTGTGCAGCCTTTTGTATTCCCAGTGCTTAGAACAGTCCCTGGCACATAGTAGGCCCTTAATAAATGTTTATTAATTGGTTAAATGATATCTTTGCTTAATAAGTCTTATTAAGACTGATTCTCTTATCAAGGCTAGTAGAAGCAACTGCCTTCTTGCTCCCATAGTTTAACTCCCTTGCCTCCCTAATTGAGGGAGCAGTCACCAAAAGCAGCTACTGATTCAAAGAGCAGAAGAAATGGTGTATCATGTGATATATTTTATTTTAGCAATAAATTACTTTATTCCATTATAACCAACTTCCAATTTAGCATAACTTCATTTAAAGTAGTGAATAATACTTCATAGGAGATTTGTGAGGTTTTCTAAAAATAAGTTCAATGTTTGGGACATGTTTTAGCATTTTGAATTAGTACTGCGTTTTTTAACATCTGTTGGACCCTCGTTAACCTTCCAAAGGATGTAACCCAACTCAATGTTGCAGATGAAATGCAACCACAGACATCTTCCAGACATGAGAAAATTTACTCTAACAGATGGACTTGAATGCACTGTTACAACTACCATTTACATAAAAAGTATTAACAAGTGTAACAATAAAAGTGGCAGCAGATCAATGAATATGTTGTTGGTAAGTTTCCTATTTAAAAAAAAAAAAACTCCGTACAGAAGTAAATAGGAAAAAACTGATGAATGACAGAGATAAGTGCAAAAGAAATAGCTCTTGTTTTCGTATTGTTTGTAAAATGAATAAATGCCAAATTGTGAAACTTTAATGAGAATCAGTGAACAACACCAAATGTTGGGGAAGAGATTATTTCAAAAAGAAAATTTAAATTTACTTTCAACTATTAATAACATCATGTTCCCAAAAGAATAGAGTTAATCTTTGGTTGTTATTGTGATCATTTCCTTTATTAAAACAAACCTGAATTTTTATAATGCAAAACACTGAGGGGTTCAAATCCCTTATTAATACACTTTGTCCTTTTCTAGACCCTGCTTCCTCTGTTCTTTCTAGGAGGGAGGACTAAATGATACTACTGGAAGAAATTTAGAAAGTAATTCCAGTGACTGAAGTTTGTGGGCAGAACTTCCAAATAAAAGCTTGGATTAATAGAATAGTTTAAGGGAATATTAGAAGTCTAAGTGTTCAATCATCCTTAGCAATATCTGAAGTTAACAATTGATACTGTTACCTTCCAGCTGCTTGGGAGGTAGTAGAGGAGCAGGAGAAACCACCCCTCCCTCACATGGCTACAGCAAAGAACATGAGGTTTAAGGAAAGAGCAGTTCCCAATGGGTCAGGAATTGATGGAGGAAGCACCTTCTATTATGAATAGAACTAGACATTCTTGATTTAAAGTTTACTTAAAAAAGTGATTGGGAAAGCTGCCCGCTGACCTTTATATATGGCAGAACTTGAAATATAGGAAATAAAATATTGCTTCCAACCCTCAAAAGGGCAAGACTGGCAGGTCTGGATGGCAGCAAAGAAGGAATGTGAAGAGGAGAACTTTAGGGAAAATATACAGGGCTTTGAGACTCAGGTCTTCAGAGATGTTTGTCTTCATTTTCCCTTCTCTTCTAATTAAAGAAGATAGAAGAAACTTTACTTTTTTTCTCCTCTTTTGTTTTTTTCCTTCCCTTTCTGCATGTACTTTCCTCATCTTCTCCTCACCACTCTTCTCTTTTCCTCTCCTTCCCTCCCCTCATCTCCTCTCTTCTCTTTCATCTCCCCCTTTCCTCTGTTTCTTTCTGTTTCTGTCTCCATTTTTGTGCTTGTCTATCTCTGTCTGTCTCTCTCTGTCTCTGTCCATCTGTCTCTGTCTCTCTGTCTCTGTCTCTTTCTGTGTCTATGCTGTCTGTCTGTCTCTCTCTCTCTCTCTCCCCCTTTCCTTCTCACTCTCCCTCTCATCTTGATGAGCAAAGGAATACCACTTAGCCCATCAACCCTTCTCCATTGACACAGTAGACACTATTGGAACTAGGAAAGGAATGCACAGAAAATCCATTTCAATCTTCCTTTCATGAATATTTTAGGAATGTTATTTAAAATTATATTTTAATTGTTAATTAATTTTATAGTCATATATTTGTATTAAGCTAGGAATTTCCTCCTCATAATCCATAGTTTTGTTAATTCTCCGATTACTAAGAATTTCCTTTAGGTATATGTATATATCTATATCTATCTATCTCTCTCTCTCTCTCTCTCTCTCTCTCTATGTATATGTATATATATATATATATATATATATATATATATTCCTCTATGTTTCCTCTTCATAATCTCATGAAATACCTCTTTCTCTTGAGCAAAACTTTATATTTATTTTGTCAGTGTTCAGTTCTCTAGATATTCAATGACACCTGCCAGAAGATTTTAAGAATACTGAGACACCAAAAAACTTATGGTACAAAGGACAAGAGATGCATAGTTGACTACTGATAGTGTTTAAGAACACAATCTGGATTGCTTGGCTATAGCTTAAGGTAGCAGAATAACTGCTATCTTATATAACTCCTGACAAGGAACTAAGCGCAACTCATATGGAAAAGGAAATGTATATTGCATAGAGAACAGCTGATCGGGGAGGTAGAGCTGAGATGACACTGCAAAAGGTCAGGGCTTACCTGAGCTCTCCCCCAAACCCCTCCAAATATCTTTAAAATGACTCTAAACAAATTCTAGAGCAGCAGAACTCACAAAAAAGACAGAGTGAAACAAATGTCCAACCCAGACAACTTGGAAGGTTGGCAGCAAAGGTCTGTTGCAGTTCAGCACAGGGCACACAAGCACAAACCTGGCCCAGCCTTCAGAGTGACTGAATCAGCAACAGCAACTACTCCTGGAGTTCTCAGTCCACAGATGGTAAGGGGGTCAAACAACTGGTCAGAAGGAAATTAAAGGGGTCTTTTTGTTAGCACTGAGGCAGGACTCTGTTGCTTTGCCCATACCCTGACCTGGGACCCAGTCCTGGGTGGCAGTCCCAGGGTAAAGAGGAGCACTAGCATAGCAGAGCTTGCAGCATCAGTAGAGAGGGGACACTCCTCACAGTTCCAGGGCAAAAAGTAGTGCTTGTGGTCACTCATAGACCAGAGCACAGACCAGGAGAGTAGTAAACAATTCTCCTTAAATACAGGTCTCTAGAAGTATCTCTGAAAACAGCTGCACCAAACCCCTGAAGCTTGGAATAGTGAATTCTCCACCCTGAAAGCAGAGCCCCATTTTAACAAAGAATTAAAAGTCAAAAAAATAGGCTGGAAAAATGAGCAAACAATGGGGAAAAACTCTGACTGTAGAAAGTTACTATGCTGACAAGGAAGATCAAAACACACACTCAGAAGATGACAAAGTCAAAGCTCCTACATTCAAAGCCTCCAAGAAAAATATGAATTGGTCTCAGGCCATGGAAGAACTCAAAAAGGATTTTGAAGATCAAGTAAGAGAAGTAGAGGAATAATCAGGAAGAGAAAATCATGAAAAATGAGTCAACAGCGTGGTAAAGGAGACACAAAAAATATGGAAGTAAATAACACCATAAAATAGACTAGGCCAAATGGTAAAAGAGGTCCAAAAAAGTCCATGAAGAGAAGAATGCCTTAAAAAGCAGAATTGGCAAAATGGAAAAGGGAAAGTTCACCAAAGAAAATAATTCCTTAAAAATGAGAATAGAGTAAATGGAAACTAATGACTTTATAAGAAATCAAGAAACAATCAAACAAAACCAAAAGAAAGAAAGAAAAAATAGAAGACAATGTGAAATATCTCATTGGATAAATAACTGGAAAATAGATCCAGGAGAGAGAACTTAAAAATTATTGGACTACCTGAAAGCCATGATCAAGAAATTAGCCTGGACATCATCTTTCAAGAAATTATCAAAGAAAATTGCCCTGATATTCTAGAACCAGAGGGTAAAATAGAAATTAAAAGAATCCACTGATCACCTCCTGAAAGAGATACCAAAATGAAAACTCCCAGGAATATTATAGCCAAATTCCATAATTTCCAGGTCAAGAAGAAAATATTGCAAGCAACCATATAGAAACAATTCAAATATGGTGGAGTCACAATCAGGATAATACAAGACTTAGCAGCTTCTACATTAAAGTATTGGAAGTCTTAGAATGTAATATTCCAGAAGGCAAAAAAAAAAATCTAATATTACAACCAAATACCACCTACCCAGCAAAACTGAGTTTAATCCTTCAGGGGGAAAAATTGACATTCAGTGAGATAGAGGATTTTCAAGCATTCTTGATGAAAAGACCAGAGCTGAATAGAAAATTTGACTTTCAGATACAAGACTCAAGAAAAGCATAGAAAGGTAAACAGGAAAGGAAAAGGGAAATCATAAGGGACTTAATAAGGTTAAACTGTTTACATTCCTACCTGGCAAAATGATATTTATGACTCATAAGACCTTTCTCATTATTAGGATAGCTAGAAGGAGTACATATAGACAAGGGGTACAGGTATGAGTTGAATATGTAAGGATGATATCTAAAAAAATAAAATTAAGGGGTAAAAGAGAAATGTTATTGGAGAAAGAGAAAGGAAGAGATAGAATGGGGTAAATTATCTCACATAAAAGAGACAAGAAAAAGTTTTTATAGTGGAGGGAAACAGGAGGGGTAAAGAAAAGTAAGTGAACCTTACTCTCATCAGAATTGTCTCAAAGAGGGAATAACATACACTCGCAATTAGGTATAGAAATCTCTCTTACCATACAGGAAAATAGGAGGGGAAGGGGATAAGAGAAGAAGGAGGTGACAGAAGGGAGGGCAGATTCGGGGAGGGGGCAGTCCGAAGCAAAATACATTTGAGGAGGGACAGGGTGAAATGAGAGAGAGAGAGAATAAAATAAATGGGGGGATAACTGTGAAAAAAAATGAAGCAAGTTTCTCTGATAAAGGCCTCATTTCTCAAACATATAGAAAGCTGAGTCAAATTTATAAAAATAAGAGCCATTCCCTAATTGATAAATGATCAAATGATATGATCAGTTTTCAGAAGAAGTAATCAAAACTACCTATAACCACATGAAAAAAATACTCTCCCTATTGATTGGAGAAATGCAAATTGGAATGATTCTGAGGCACTACCTTATACCTATTATATTGGCTAATAGGACAAAAAAAATAAATGACAAATGTTGAAAGGGGTGTGGGAACAATGAGACATTAATACACTGTTGGTGGAGTTGTGAACTGATTCAACCCATTCTTTAGAGCAATTTGGAACTATGCCCAAAGGGTTATAAAATCATGCATACCCTTTGACCTAGCAATACCACTGCTAGGTCTGTATCCCAAAAGAGATAAAAAAAAACAGAAAGGAAAAGGACCTATATTACAAAAATATTTATAGCAGCTCATTTTGGGGAGCAAACAATTGGGAATGGCTGAATAAGCTGTGGTATGTGATTATGATAGAATATTATTGTCCTATAAGAAATGATGAGCAGGATACTCTCAGAAAAACCTGGAAAGACTTGCATGGGTTGATGCAAAGTGAAATATACTGTGTACAAAGTAACAGCAATATTGAAAGATGATCAGCTGTGAATGACTTAGCTATTCTCAGCAATACAACAATCCAAAACAACTCTGAGGGACTTATGAAAAATGCTACCTGGCACCACAGAAAGAACAATGGTGTCTGAATACAGATTGAAGCATACATTTTTTTTTACTTTCTTTATTATTCTTGAGGGTTTTGTCTATGTTTTCTCTCATAATATGACTTATGGATGTGTTTTACCTGACTATACGTGCATAACCTATATTGAACTGCTTGCCTTCTCAGTGGGGGAAGGGGTAGAGAGGGAGGAAGAGAACTTGGAACTTAAAGTTTTAAAAACAAATGTTAAAAATTGTTTTTACATGTAATTTAGGAAAAATAAAATACTAAAATAAAAAATATTTTTATAAAAAAGAATTGCTGATCTGATCATATGAGGAAAAAAATAAAAGATCCCCAATGAAAAGGTCAAACTCAATGCTATAAAGAGCAACAAATGTCATATAGAAAGGAAAAGAGTCACTGTGGAAATATTCTCAAGAATAATCTGACCTAATTCAAAGGCATGGTTACATGGAATGAGCCTCTAATGGAAAAGATAGCTCAAGAGCAGAGGTGTCATGAACCAGATCAAAATGTAGGGATATGATTATCAAAAAAATTAAAATACAGTGTAAATAATGTTCATTTGTGGTTTTCTAAGTCAATATCCAGCCAGCATGGACCATTTCAATTAGAGTTTGACATTACTGCTCCAGAGAAATGATAAGGATATATGATAAACTTTTTGAAATGAAATTCTGGCAATATAATTGGAACTGATCACAAAATAATGAAGAAAATGATAAGACATCTAAAACGACAAATATGTCCACATGGGAATTTTTTCTAATGAGTTCAGGTAATACAAAATCGAATAATAATATATATCAATAAATAGAAACAAGAGATATAACAAGAGTCCTGTTCAACTGTTCTGTCTCCTTCATGATATTCTTAGTCATAAATATCATATTTTGTACTCTCATTATACTTTCCTTTTTTTATTTTTTGTAGATATTCTTTTGGTATCATCTCAAAGGATCTTCTCCAACAAGGAATCTCTTATGCATATATTAAGATCATAGAAGATTCCTTGAAAAATGCAACCATAGAGATAACTTTGTTCATTGACTTTCTGATTATTAGTAGTAATGATTACTATCAAGTAGGAAATAAAACAGAGACATGCATACTTACCAAAGGTGTTTTCCACTAGCATGGAGAATGCTTTCTTGCACATAGTCCAAAAGGAGGAGAGATTCTCCACAAATGGAGAGATCCTCCAGATGGTCCTATTTGCATATGATATTGTGCTAAAGTTCCACAAAACTCAATGGCCATTACAAATGCAATGGCACTAGTAGGTCTATTTCCAAAGATGATTAGGGAAAAAAGGGAAAAAGCTTATATGTTCTAAAATGTTTACAGCAGCTCATTTTGTGTTGGCAAAGAACTGGAAATTGCAAAGATACCCATCAATTGGTGAATGACTAAACAAGTTGTGGTATATGACTATGATGGAATACTACTGTGCTGTAAGAAATGATGAGCTCAATGATCTTAGAAAAACATGCAAAGACTTGCAAAAAAAAATAATCAAGAGTGAAATGAGGAGAACCAAGTGAATAATATATACAGTAATAGCAATGTTGTTTTAAGAACAACTTTGAGTAAATAAGTATTATAAATACCAAAATTAACTATAAAGGATATGAATAAAGATGCTACCTGCATCCAGAGAAATAACTGATAAATAGAAGTATGAATAGAATAATTTTACATATATGTGCCTATTTGTGTCTAATGGTAGCATCTCTGGGGGGGAGGAAAAAAAAATTTACGTGATAACTTTATTATATATTTAAAAGAAATAGCAAGTTATAAATAATAGATTTGCATTTTCATGTGCAACCATCTTTTTATTATACTACATTATGAAAATGTGTGTTTTATTCCATAAATTAAACATAAAATAAATTTTATAAATGAAATTTTAAAAACTCAAGACCCAGAATGAGCAGACAAGGAGAGACTGGTTTAGATTGTATTTAGGAAATTGACAGTACTTTTTAACTATATTAAGATGATCCATCATGTAAATACTCATCTTTTTAATATACTCTCCCAGAGTAGTTTTCAGTTGCAGGCCTTAGAACATCACAATTTCTAAGGTAAAGAAGGCCCAAACATCAATGAAGAAATGCATAGTGAGTTCAATGAAGCTATAGCACAGTGACAAAGATGTCCTGCACTCAAGAAATAGTATAAGGATGTCTATTCATTTCATCCTTAAGGATGCTTTTCATTGATGCTACCAAACTGGCTGCCACTGCTCAAGGGATTCTCATGGGAGAAACCACTCCATTGCACCAGACTAAAAGCAAAGCTGACAGAATTTCTGGGGCACTTTTTCTTTCTCTTCCTTTTTACTGGGGAGAATCTAAGTGTATACAGGGATAAGGATAGACAATTATATTCTATGATAAGGTTAGATTATACATTTTTCAGGTCGAATTAATAATAGGAATTTAGGGTTAGTTCAATATGGGGAAAACTATAAATAAAATATAATGTTAAAAATAAAAACAACAAAAACCTCATGATTATGTCAATAGAGGCAGAAAAAACTTTTGATAAACTAAAATATCCTTTTAATGTTAAAATATTAAAAAATATGGGGAAAATGGATCTTTCCTTAATATGATATATAGTATCTATTAAAAACAACGAACTGGCATTATCTCTAATAGAGAAACACTAAAGAACTTTCTAATAATATCAGAGATAAAGCAAGTTATGTCTATCATCACTATTATATGATATAGTAAATGCTAATTATAGCAAAAGACAAGAAAAAAAAATTGAAGGAATAAGTATAACCAAAGAAGAAATAAAACTGTTAACTTTTAAAGTTTATGGTAGTTTACTAAGAGAATCCTAAAGATTAAACTAAATTAAAGTAATTAATAACCAATAAAGTATCATTGACTTTAACTGAACTCCTACCCCAATCTGTGATGCCCCATTCTGTCATTGAGGAAAAACATGGCTCTACTAGGTTGTACCAATGAAGCAAAAACTCTAGAGTGTCCTATCTACCACACTTGAAAAGGTTTTGCAGGAAACCAGTCTCACAATCTGTCATCCAAAGATCAGGCTAAGTAAGAGAGGAGAGGATCATACCAGAAGTCGGCCATCAGTAATCTTGAAATGAATTTTCTTTTTTGCCTCAGTAATCATTAAGGGATCAAGAATAGTTCCAATGTGTGTTGATGGAGGAAGTAGCCACACTGATGAAATCATGGATCCATTAAAGCAAAGGTATACAAGAACGTGGAATACGGAAATTCCAATGAAAACAATTTAAATCAGGTAACTATGGTTCAGATTACATACTCTCAGGTCCCTTTGACTATGTTTTTCAGGAAATGTGTTCCCCATTACCTCACATACCCTGTGTGTCCCAATGAGTCTGCTCTTCCATTTGTTTATTTAGTTTTGAGTCACTGCTTCTGCTGCGTTTCTGTGTGTCTTCCTCTTTCAGTCCAAAATGACCTACTCCTTTATGAAAGCCAGTAGCTTTTACAGTGTTAGGAAATAATATCAGCGAATGGGGAGAAAAGTACATGTTAGTTAACTGTAGATTAGGGACCTTGATGGTAATTATGTACTTTTTGATGTGTTCCTTTCCAAACAGTTGTCATTATTGCTTCTCTTTTAGACACAGATGCCATGTCACAAATATAAAAGTGACAGAAAATATCATGTATGATACCTAGATATTTTGAAGCTCATTATTATTTTAGCAGAAAAGTGTAAGGTTTCCTTACATGCATAAGTATGTTCTTCTCATACTTCCCCACCCCTTGCTTATCCCACCACCCTTGCCAACTGCCCATTATTTTAATTGAAGTGGGGAGGGCAAGGAAATGTTTCAGCAAGAGTGTTGTGTTTGGTACCCCATAAGCAACAGGATATCAAGTAAAATAAGGAAAATTCCAATTTGCATTTATTGATCTTGGGCTTTCCATCCAACAATGTGTAAACAAATGCAGACATTCAACTTGTCCTGAATTCCATTTATCAGGAGAGCTATACAGTATATTCTGTTGTTGAGTGATTTAAGTTATATCTGACTCTCCATGACCCCATGACCATTGGGGTTTTCTTGGCAAAAATATTGGAGTGGCTTGCCATTTCCTTCTCTAGCTCATTTTACAGATGAGAAAATTGAGGCAAATAGGGTTAAGTGACTTGCCCAGAGTCACACAGCTAGTGTCTGAAGCTGAATTTGAACCAGGGCTGGCAATCTACCCACTGAACATAACTGTCCATAATCAACACTATTGTCCTCATTAACTATCATAGCAGCTGTGGGATCTGCCCAGCAGCTGATACATATAAAAGATCAGAGTCAGAAAATTCTGACTTGGAAATCAAGTCCAACCCAAAGTGAAGAGAATTCCTACTACAACAAACTTATCAAATGGCCATCCAGGCTTTGCTTGAAGATCTCCAGTGCAAGCTAATCCACTACTACCTGAGATGGCCCATTCTACTTTTGGATAGCTCTAATTGTTATGGGAAAATTTTCCTGATGTACGACATAAATTTGCCTCTTTGTAACTTCCACAGCCCCAATCTTGTTCCTAATTCTTCCTTCTGTGGCCAAGTAGAACAGGTCTGATTCCTATTGCACATGACATTATTTTCAAATACTTGAATGAATGAAACATTTTAAGTGCCTACTATGTGAAAAGCACTGTGCAGAGTGCTGGAGGTACAAACAAAAAAGTAAGATGATCTCTATTCTCAAGGCACTCACATTAGGCACACACATATGGAAGATTTCAAAATACAAGTCGTCCCGTGATCCTTAGGTTGCAACAGCAAAGTAGATGATAATGCCCATTCTTTAATGTCATTTCCACTGATACAATCATATCCATTTCTGATGTTGAACCATATCACAGTACCATAGACTCTGATGACAAAAATTTTCATTTTTGAGTTTTCAAAAAATGTGACTGCAGCATGTATCGCCAACAATAGCACCAGGAGATCAACTGCCACCAACGGGCGGCAGACATGGGAGCCTTGGCAGTGGCAGCACCACCGCTCCTCAAAACCATTGGTTCCACTTCCAGCCAACCCCTCACAGCCATTAAGTCCTCATGATGTCTTCACTTCTCCATGCTAAATATTCCCTGTCCCTTCAACTGATTTTCATAGTATACAGATTCAGAGTTCCAGTTGCCTTTTCTGGACATACTCCAGCTTACCAATTTCCCCTCTCCATAAAATACTCCAGATGAGTTATTACCTCCTTATTCCTGACAAAAATACCTCTTTTGGAGGCAACTAGGTGCTGCAGTGGGTAGAGTACCGGCCCTGGATTCAGGAGGACCTGAGTTCAAATCTGGCCTCAGACACATAACACTTATTAGCTGTGTGACCCTGGGCAAGTCACTTAACCCCATTGCCTAGCCAAAACAAACAAAAAAAAAATATCTCTTTTAATGAGATAGGTATAGCATTAGCTTTTGGGATTACTTTGACACTGTCAGTTCATATTGAGATTATAGTCCAATAAGACCACCAAGATTTTCTTCAGATGAACTGCTATCTAAGCATCTCATCATCTTATATGGGGAGTAAATTTCTTGACCCTAAATGTCAGTCTTTATATTTAATCCTATCAAGCAGCATCATATTAGATTCAGCCTAATTCTTTAGCCTATCAAAATTTTTTTGGATCCTGACTGTGCCTTCCACTATATCAGTCCTCCTAGCTTTCTGTCATCTACAAATGTCACAAGGATGCTATCTATCCTTTTATCCAATCTTACATGCAATTTTAAAATGAAGGCCAAAGTGAAACTAGGATTTTAAAATTGTTTCTCCAGTACTTATCACAGATCCTAGTAGGAATTTAACACTCATTGATGATTTATTGACTGCCTGACATACTCTGAATATTTATTAGAATAACACACCTTTATAGTTAGACATTCATATGTCATTTTTTCAATATATTCAAAGACATCCAGTCCCACTGAAATTAGTTTGAAGTATTAACCATTAAGTCAAGTGATGGTATATTTATTTATGGAATTGAACTGGCATATAAATCCACAGAATATATTTAATTTGAGAAAAATATTAGATTTTTGGGTTTTCTTCAATTTTAGCCAAAACATTCTAAACCTAAAGAGAATTTGGTTCTGAATGAACACTATGGTACTAGAAATTTATTGTTATATAACAAAAATATAGCTAGCCATTTTCACATGGAGAACCACAAAAAAAGTGACATAATACATGTAATCAAAGCATTTCATTAGTATTGTTTCATTCAACAATTGAAATCAGGTGCTAGGAGACAATGGATATAGTAGCTACAACACTAGGGCTGATGATCAAGAGAACTAGATATCAGTCTAATCTCTCTCACTAACTCATTTTAGGAGGAAAAAAAAACACTTCAACACTCTCAGTCTCAGTTCCCTCATCTACAAAATAAATGAGTTTGACTTGATGTTCTCTAAGATTCAGTAGAGCCTTAAAATTCAATTCAATAAGAGACAATGAAAGTCCTATGGGAGGTCTACCCACCCATAGCAAGTGATATGAGAGGGCAAAAGCAAAGTAAGCAATATAGAAATATAGGTTTACATCAGAAAACCGAACAATTTAGCAGAGTCAGATAATGAAGGACTGGAAAATTAGAATGAAATACAATGTCTTTTTGTTTAAAAACATCTAAAAGTATGAATTTATCACCTTGAAATGCAAGATGATAAATATTAAAGACAGCAAAATTGGAACATAGATGATAGCTATCTGGAAGCCAGTAGGATAAAAGAGTCAGATCTAAAACTGACCGTCATTAAAAAAAATTAACCATAGGAACAGCTGGCCATTGGAATATGCTACTAAAGAGGGTGATTAAGTCAATATCTGCAGATCTTCATGAACAGATATAAAATACTAGCTGGAGTATAGTAGTGACTCACTTGCAAAGTCCAGAAGACCACAGCTGATAGTGATGGTATATCCAGCATAAAGATAAAAGAACATAGCAAGAACACAGAATAACACTGCAAATTGGGGCCACAAATTTAAACAAAGTACACATCAGATGACAATATAAGTAAAATTGTCACGGTCTAGTTAATATTGGCTGGAGATGTTTCCTTTTGAAATTCTATGCATCCCTGAACACAGAACTTCAATGAGCATAATAAAGAGCTTTCATTGTAAATTATGGCTAAGTTGTAAAAAGCGCTTTCATCTAAAAAGGCCAGTATTCTTTTTCTATAGAAAAACTCCACAAAATTAGAAATGAACTTATCTAGGTCCTCAAATGTTGAATGAACATGTAACATATATATTGCAATTATTTAAAGCAAATAGAAGAAAAGAGAGCCGGAAGATATAAGGAATAAGGAACAACCACCAACTATATAAAATTTTTCCTTTCCAATTGAAAGGGGATAGTTAAATTTTGTGCTGTTGTAAACATGCGTGTTAATTGAATACATCAATAAATCACTCATCCCAATTGAAGTAATTATCAAGATGCTATACCCTGACAGCTCTATCAAGTGACAGTACATCTTTTGAATCTATCATACAATGAAAGGGAATTAAACTGATGTGAATAACTTAGTTAATTAATTTGGAAAAGAACAGAAAACTTCCAGACATTGAATGAAAGGAAATGACTACACAGGAAGTAAATTGAGAGTGATTCAGTTTCCCATTGCTTTTCCTAAATGTAGGTATATCAAACATTAATTTTCATGTACATTAGGTTCTATTATTGAATTATTTATTTTGTTCTATTGATTTGTTGCTCCATGCTTTTTCTAGTAATACATAATCCTTCTCATTACTGCCTAATACTGCATTTTTATATAATAGTAGTACTAGTTCCCCTTTGCTGGGTTTTTTTTTTAATACAGTTCTTATTCATATTCTTTTATTTCTATTTTCTGTTCATTTTGTTCTTATTTTTTTTGTTAAATAGTCTAGTGTTATCTTATTGGCATTGTATTTAATCTGCAATTTAGCTTGGAAAATAACTCTATAGTTACCACATTTATTTGAACTAAACATAACAGGAACATACCTTGCCACTTATCCAGATCTTTATTTGTGTTAAAAGGATTTTGAAGTTTTCTTTATATGTCTTTGTGTATGTTTGATAAGCTAATGCCCAAATATTTCACCCATCTTGTTATTTTAGAGTATTTCTCTTTCCATTTGTTTCTCATGATTTTTGTTGATGGTATATAGCAATGAATATGATTGGGAGTGAGAGGAGGTAGAGCTTCTATAGCCCATTACTTTACTGAAGCCATCACCTCCATTAATTTTTTGTTGACTGATCTGCCTTATATACATATATATATACATATATATATACATACATACATATTATATATATACAGAGAGAGAGAGAGAGAGAGAGAGAGTCATCTTTCCTGCTGATAGACATAGTTAAATTTCATTGTTGCTATGTATTGCTTTAATTCTTGGCCTGTTGCTAAAATTTTGAAGACTGTGATCTGGTAGAGACAAATGTACACATATTTGTTCAATACTGCTTTCAATGGAAATGCTACCAGTGTTTCTCCATCATATATAATATTACCTCATGGTTTCAAAGAATTACTCTCATATTATAGAATGAATGTTTTCCCATATTTTCCAACTTGTTACATAAATAAGAACTACATTTATTGAAGGCTATCTCTAGATCTAATTATATGGTCTTGTAGTCCTTGTTGTCTCTTGTTAATAAAATGTATTATGTCTATTGTTTTCCTTTTATTAAACCTATCTTGCAATCTATATCTAAAATTTGCTTAGTACAAGATGGATATTTTAATGCACTGTTATATTCTATTTTTATTTTACTTAGCATTTTGCATCATGATTCATAATTATGTTGATCTATACTTTTCTTTCTCACCTTTGTCTTTGTTGACATTAAAGAACAATGCTACATTTGTCTCTTAGAAGCTGTATGGATAGTCTACATAGCACAAAACTTAGTTGTTCTTTTAAAGTTGAGTAGAATTTGCTTGTGAATTTGTGTCCAGTGTTTTCTTGCAGAGAACTCTTTAATGGTCTCTCTGATTTCTTCTTCTGAAATTGTTCTATTTATGTTATTCACTTCTGGTTTTATTAATCTGATTTTTTTTTATTTTTGTAAATAATCATCCATTTCTTTTAGATTTTCAGATACATTAGCATAGAGCTTTGTATAGTAATCTCTGATAATTTTCTTTTTTTCTCCTTATCATCATAGCTATTATTGTCACTAAAATCATGTAACAGATATGAGAGGGACCACCATACAGGGGTAAGTACAGAAAAAGTATCAGACGTGGTCCTTGGCTTCAAAGACTATGACCCATCTCAGAGCAAGTGAAAATAAGTATATGCAATAAATGAAAAATCATTTATTAAGCACTTACTATATGCCAAGTACAATACTTAAAATTAAAAGTATTTGTACTAGTCAATAATGAAGGTGAATTTTAGCAAATATTCAATATTCTTCATTTCAGAAACATGAAAAATATTCAGCCAACTTTATTTTCAGATGGTGTAGTGTTACATATTCACACAAAGTAATCACGGACTATAATAATGTATCAGCTATAGGTAAATAATGTCTTTGAAAAATTAATATTCATTTTATGTGATATCCTGTATGGTCTGCGAGAACTCAGAAATGATAAACCAAGTTGAGTGGGAGTGTGAGGGAATGTCTCATAGATTAGAGGAGACTTGGTACAGCCCTAAAATACAAGTAGCTTAATAACTTAATAGCTTAGTAACTGCAATGACTACAGCTGACTGATGCAGTGCACACCTATAAGGAACAAAGGTGCTTCAGAGTAAAAGTTTCAAGGAAGCACAAGATTCCTGGGAGAAATAGCAATAGTTAGGATGTCACATACCAGTAAGTATAGTTGCTTAACAGGAAAAGACTTGACTATTAGAAATCTGAGTTCTTTTAACCAAAATCCACTTCAATTACCAGCCTGGACACCTGATAGAAAATAGTATATGCTCAGGCAGGTCTTCAAAATGGCAACCGCTGTACAGCCTGTTTACTTAAATACTTCAAGAAGTTGTGATCTCATCTGTATGGGGTCTTCCCTCCACCCACACAAATCACAATCCTTCTATAACTTAGTAAACTGTTGTGAGTTGCTGGGGTCTAAAAAAAAATCATTCTATGGCCAACAAAATAATAAGCTTCTCCAAATTTAGCTGGGTTGATCCCAGGATAATTGACATATAATCTGTTCCAAGGCCAGGAAAGCCCAGTAGGACCTGCCAGAAGTGTGCTCTCACATACCTTTCAAGAGTCCAGGGTTACCTCCATGCCATAGTCAGGAATCCAGGCAGAATTTTAGTGGAAGCAAATCCCACTACTCACTGGGAAAGAAAAGAAAAACCAATGTAGTGCAACTATGAAGCTAACAGCTTGCAGAATCATTGAATGAAAAGGAAAGGAAGGGAAGAGAAGGAAGGAACGGAAGGAAGGAGGAAGAGAAAGAAAGAAAGGAAAAAAGAAAGAGAAAGAAAGAAATTGGGAAGGAGGGAGAGAATAAGGGAGGGAGGAAAGGAAAAAAGGAAATAAAGAAAGAAAGAGAAAAAGAAAGTTAGTTCCATTTCCCCACTCATTATTACTGAGGATTTTCACAGCTGCAGAAATTGGGGCCAAATATGGAGAATCTCCTAAACCATCAGCCTAAGACTGCACAATGTAACTGACAATGATAATACATGTTTACAATACTTTATAGTCAACAGAAGACATTACATAATTAAAGGAAGTGGGCATTTCAGACTTCTCATACTCAGATGCTATTTTTAATTCACTTCTAACTTCCTTATTTAAACATTCTTTCCCCCAAATTAGCCAAGAGATTCTTTTTCAGTGAGCACAAGCCACATGGAAAGTTACAATTTTTAAGTTCCTGCCATTTCTGAGTTCCCTTAGTCAAATACAGAATAAGTTGCTTGGTCTCCAGAAATCAAACTTTTAAAAAGAATTGCATTTGGGCTAAGATCAAACATAGAGATTTTCATCCTGAAAGGATAATTTTATAAGCGCAATGAATAATCAAAAATGGAAGCTCCATATTCCTAATGACAGAGTAAATTATCAGAGCAGATAGGTTCTCAATGAGCTAAGAGAGTGATAAGGGTAAACCTTATCTCACTAACTAGTATTAAGTGAATGAAAGCAAATTGCTATAATTTAAAGTAGCATACAGATGCACCACATGCACCAGAAACATAATCTCAAAGGATGTATATCTGCCTCACTGTTTCTCCAAAGTACCTTAGAGCATCCTGGCCTATCAGATGTATCCCTGCCATTGAGTCTTCTAGATGTGGATACCTGAAAAGCAATAGAGCTGGTGGACCACCCTGGTGTGCACCTGTGAGGAATGGAATTGTTTTTTTCCTCAGTAAAATTTTAGGCCATCTATGAATCTAGAAGAAATAATCAACAAGCCACAGCACACACTTCAGACATTAGGCTTAGCCTTGTGTGGAAAGGATCCCATGACTCTACAGCTATGACCAAACACACACAGATAATGATTCACCACCAGAGTTCACTATCTTTTTCCCTCTCCATTCCCAGCCCCAACACAGCTCTTCTACCTAAATTTCCCATCTCTACTGATAGCATAATTATTCTCCTACTCATGTTAAAAACCTCAAAGTCATCTTTGGTTCGTCTCTCTCCCCCCTCTTTCATTCAGCTAATCATCAAATATTGCTGATTATTTTTTAATGTTGACCACATACATCCATTCCTCCCATTCTCACTGCTACTACCTTTGTTCAGGTTATCATTACCTAACAACTGAACATTTTATAATAACCTCCAAAGTAGCTTTCCTGCCTCCATTCCCTCCCACACTCCATCCGAATCATTGCATATACAATGACCAGAATCACCTTCTTGAAGTACTATTTTAACTATATTTCCCTCTGCTTGGAAGCCTTCAGAAATCTCCCATTTCCAACAGAATTAAATATGGTTTCCACAGCATATTGTTGAAGACCCTCCATGATCTACACCCAACCTTCATTTCCTACTTTATTTTCCAAATGCAAACCCTTTTCTTCAGTCAAACTGAATAATTCTTTGTTCCTTGAACATACCACTCCCTATCCTATCTGTATAATTTTGTCCATGCAATTGTGTCCACCAGAACACCCACTCCCCCTTACAATCTACACTTATCAAAACTCTCCTCATCCTTCAAAGCAAACTTCAAGAGAAAGACTCAGAACTGGTTTAATAAAAGGAAACATCCCCCAAAATGTTTATTAATGAATAGATGTCAACTTGCTGAGCATCTGTAGTAGACTATCATAGAGCAGTTTTGGGGCCATGTTTTGTTCAATTTTTTTTTTAATCAGTGGCTTGAATAAGAAATAGATTCAATTCTTATCAACTTAGTGAGTGACTCAAAGCAAATAGCATAGCTAACATATTAAATTACAGAACTGAGATGCCGAGTAATTTGAACAAGCCAGAAGAGTGAATTGAAACTAATAAAATATGTGCTTGCCTCAGGACTTCCAGGATCCATAATAATTTTTGTATAGGATTCCCTCCTCTAATGTAGATTGAAATCTTCATATTTTAATTCATGAATTAGCTTTCATATTTGCAGTGGCTGAAAAAAATTATCACCTTATGGCTAACAATGTGAAGATGAACTTCTATGAACTTAACTAGATTGATCCTCACTGAGAGCCCTACATACTCTCAACAGGCTCAAACCTGAAGCATTGACAGCTAAAGCCTGTCAAACCTTGTGATTCACTGGAATAGCCTTTGGGAAACCAATGTCACTTTCAGGGCCAATAAGAGTAGGTTTCAGTGAACATTAAGTGAAGTTTTATAGGTATGAATATAACACCCATCATTTGGTTTTAAAATATTAGCTGCCCAGATACAAGATGAAGGGAACATGGCCAGATGGTAGCCTATTTGGAAAAGACAGAGATTCCAGTAGACTACAAGTTCACTTTAATGCAATGTTATGACATGGAAGCAAAAAAAAAAAAAAGGCTAATGCAATTTTAATCTGCATTAATAGAAGTAAAATGTCCAGAAGTAGAGGGTATACTATACCTTGACCTGCTGGACCAAATCTGTAATATAGTGCCCAGTTCTGTGCATTACATTTATGAGGGATTAACAAACTAGAAGGCTTCCAGAGGAAAGTGAATAGGATTATAAAAGGGACTAGAAATAATGTTTTAAAGGTATTTGTTGAAGGAACTATGTAACCCAGAAAATAAGAGTCTTGAAGAGACTGTGATCTCTATCTTCATTTATCTGAAGGGTTACCATTTGGAAGGAGAATTAAAATTGTTCTTTTTGGTCCCTAAGGGAATAATTAGGGCCAGTGGGTTGAAGTTGCAGGGATGTAGCTTTAGGCTTAATATAAGGAAAAACTTCATAAATTAGTTTGGAGTTATCCAAAAGCAGAATGGCCTGATTAAAGAAATAGTGGGCTACTTCCCACTTGATATCTTCAATAGAGGATGAATGGTCACTTACTGGAGTTATTGAAGATTGAAGGCAAAAAGGGAAGGCAAAGGATGAGGTGGATAGATAGTATCATGAAAACAATAAACACAAACTCGGACAGACTTCAAAAGATAGTGGAGAATAAAAGGGCCTAGCATGCTATGCTCCATGGGGTCACAAAGAGTCAGAAATGACTTAATGGCTGAAAAACAAAAGAATATGGCATTCATATTTTAGATAAAGATTAAATTTGATGGTTCCTGAGATCCCTTCCAAATTTTATGATTCTGTGAAATACCACCTCTTCTACGAAGCCTTCTCAAATCACTTAGTTTAAAAGATAATTTTCTCTTCTGAACATCTATAACAATTTGTATTCCTCTTATGGGATTGCTCACAATCTGCCCAGTATTATACTGATTTGTTTGAGTGTGTTTCTCATTTACCCTTCTAGAGTGAAATAGTAACTATTTCTCAGTAACTATGCACATATTTTAACCCTCACATAACCCAGTAATGTGTTTACCTAGCAATTGTTCAATAAATACTGAGTAGAGAGGATTCTGGGAAGATGGTGGAATAGGTCAGAAAACTTTCCACTCTCCAAATTTTCTCCATAAAAAAAGACAGAACATCACCTCAGAGCAACAGAAATAAACATGGGATAAAGCAGTTGTCCTCCTAAGACAATTTGGGAAGAGCCAAAAAAAGACCCAACCTCCATGGGTGGAGGTTTGGCCTGAGTGAAGTGCAAACCCCTAGACCAACTCTGCAGAATCAACAAACAAGCCCTGGGGGCAGCTGGGTTGAGACATAGCCTCAGCCTTTCATTTTGCAGATAGTGTAGGCTTCTGTCCTCTAAGGAGGAGGACACAGAGTAGAAGATTGAAGGACCTTCCATTGTCAAGAGACTCCAAGCACAGCTGTGTTGACCAGACACATCCTGGGCTGTGCCCGTAGAGAGAAGGAGCTAGCACACCCCTGGTGAGTGCAGTAGCAAGGGGCAGGGACCTTGTTGGCTGTGGACACTTGCAGGAGAGCGGAGTCCCTGGTTTCAGTTCCAGGGCAGAGAGGACAGATGTAGTTTATAGCCACTGACGGGATCACAGGGAGCACTGGCAGGACAGTGTGGCTGAGGGTCCTAGCCGTGGCTTAGGAGTAGAGAGGAGAGCCCAAGGTTGGGCCTCAAGATAGGCCTCATAAAATAACAATAAGAAGGACCTGAGGCTTGGGGTATCATTCCCCATACCTCAGGACTACACTTAGTTATACTAATAGCTGCTAAAAACAAAATAAAAATTAAATAAATAAAAATGAGTAAGAAAAGGGCAAAGAACCCAACCATAGATAGCTAATATGGGGATAGAGAAGATCTGGGTTCATATTAAAAGAAAGATAATGGGTTGAGATTCTTATAATCTAGCCACTGCTCTGATTCTTAAAATCTAACTAATAACTTACTAATGTTCAGACTCCTTAAGAGTCTGCCAATAGAACAGATGTTCTAATAAACCTTGTCTTTGACTGAAAGAAGGCTTGAGTCGAATTCTTTCGGGCAGGATCCACGTGTTGTGATTTTGGGGTCCCAGCACCCCTGAACCCCTAATGACCCGTACGGGAACAGCCTAACCTCAAGTTCCTCTCCAGCCAAGACTGGAAGGTATGTAAGCCTCCCCCCTCCCCTTCTTTCTTGCTCTGCAGTTGAGGTCGCTCTCCAAGCACCAAGGCTTGGAGGTGCTTTTCTGACAGACAGTTATGAGGCTGTCTTGAGCTCAGCCTGACACTCTCAGGCTCTTGATCCACTGGATCTGTTCAAGGCCATGGACCTGGGTACACCTTCCGCAGCATAGAGGACAAGGATGGATGCCCTATCTGGAAGTGTATGCTCAATTCTGTTAATTCCCTTGGCACTAGGGAATTGGGGAAAACTGCAGTTGCTTTTTGGTTCCCTGAGGCTTACTTACTCCCTTCCCTCTTCACCTCTGAATCCTCCTTCAGGGAGGTTACAGGGAAAATTAGAACAGCTAAAAATATCTTGGCAGATTCTGGAGGTTTTGTTATTGACACCTGGACAACCTGGTCACTCCCTTCCCTTGAGTCAAGAGGGTATCTGTTAACCCCTCTCATAGGAGAAGAGAGTTTCACCCTTTACCCCTCACCTTTGATCTCACCCTCCCCCACCTGGGAGAGGAAGGAGGGGGGAGGGGCAGCAGTTACCACATGAGTCCCCCTGGCAATAGCCTAGGGCAACCTTTGCCTGGAAGCATCACCCAGGTTCAGCACATCCTGCTCAAGGTAATGAACCTAGCCTCCAAAGTTGGGTAAGCACACTCTTCTTAAAGTTTTAGTTTTAACTGTTAATGATGAGATGTTGATTCTCTGTGTAAAATAATTTGGAAGTGCATTTAACAAAACTGAAGTCAGCTGATTGGTAATGGGTTTGTTTCAAGTTTCAAATTGGTGAACTTTCTGTATCAGTTATGTCGAGCAACTTTTCATAATTTGGTTACCGCTAAAATAATTTAGCTATTGTTGGTTATTGTTTTAATGTGTAAACTAGCCAAAAAGCTTGTTTGGGTTATGGCTTGCTGAGAATTTGCAAGTGTATAGAAATCTCTAATGATTGGCTTTTTACATTAGAATAAATTTAAATTTGAGATGTAAATCCTGGAAAAGTTTTTCCTAAGCTGTGATTAGTAAAACTTGCTGTTCGAGGTAAAAACTCATAGGATTTTATTTTGAGTTGTCTGATGGGTCATAATCCATCAATAATCAATAACCCACCATCTGAGAGAAATGCCACAAACTACTCAGAGAAGGTGATACTGGTGGGAAGTCAGCATTGGGAAAAGCTGAGAGGACAATTTTAGCCTCAGTCTAAGATGGGATCCTCCTGGCTCAGTTTCCCCATTATGTTCCTTTGAAGGGGAATGTTACCCACCTGGCTATTCCTGAGTCTGGCTATGAGGTGGATTTGATACTGCATGTTTGGAAAACTGAATTATCTGAATCCAAACAGAGCTAAGGATGTCTTATCCTCTCAAAGTTGGGCCCTAAATCTAGTCCCGGCTTTATATCTGGACCCTGCAGTTTCTTCTGTCAGATTTGTGTCTTCTGGACTATGGGCCATTCACCTACAGTTGGTAGGAAACAGTGAGTACTAGCCAATGTCCCCACATCGTTCCCTGGATGCAGCCTGTGCTCGGTTCCAGTCCACCTCCTCTTTGGGACCCTCTCAAGGCAGGGACAGCTGTACACCCCTTGCCAGCAGGAAGCAGTTTTAGAAGCCGAGACCTTCACCCCTTACTCCAAAAGAATTTGGGTCCCATTTGTTTGAGGGGGGAATGATGGGGTTGGGATCTGGGCCCCAGAAAGGAAAAACCCTGGACTTTCCCTGCAGGGCCAAATTACTGGCATTTGCCTGAGGCTATAATCCCATCAACTGGCCTTTCACTGTGACTACACCCAATCTCCCTTCCATTGTCTTACCTCCCTATGGCCCCTGACCATTTTCCACACTTAATCCTAGCTAGGCTCCATTGTTCAGGTCCCAGGAGTTCTGTTCACCCCAGTTTACTGGCCTCTTCCATCCAGATCTCCTTAGGCTCCTCCTCCGATCACCCCAAACTACTTGCCCACTCCTAGATACCTCCCACAGGCTTTCTGTATATAAGGTCCATCTTGTCTCCATTAAGAGGCTGAAATTCTTATAATCTAGCCACTGCTCTGATTCTTAAAATCTAGCTTACTAATGTTCAGACTCATTAAGAGTCTGCCCAATATGATGGATGTTCTAATAAACCGTCTTTGGGTAAAAAAAAAGAGAGAAAGAGAAAGATAATGGAGCTAAAAAAAACACTCCTTTTTCAATGAGAATTGTCAAATGGTTCCAAGCATAGGAATTCTTGAAGGAATTTAAAAAGGACTTTGAAAATCAACTAAGAGAAATCAAGGAAAAATTAGGGAAAAAATAAGAACAATCCAAGAAAATCAAAAAAATTATGAAAAGAAAGTCAACCAACTGGAAATGGAGAATCAAAAATTTCAGGAAGAAAATAATTCCTTGAAAACTAGAACTGGGAAATGAAAAGCTAATGACATTCTAAGACACCAAGAACTCATAAAACAAAATCAAAGGAATGAAAAATAGAAGAGAAAATGAAACATCTCATCAGAAAAACAAACAATCTGGAGAACAAATCAAGGAGAAATAACATAAGAATAGTTGGACAATCTGAAAATTACAATAAAAAAGAACCTTGATATAATATTACAAGAAATCATCAAGGAATATTGCCCTGAAGTTCTAGAACAAGAAGACAGAGCAGAAATAGAAAAAAAGTCACCAATCACCAACTGAAAGAGATTCCAGGAGGAAAACTTACAAGAGTACCATAGCCAAGTTTCAAAGCTCCTAGGTTAAGGAGAAAATGTTGGAAGCAACAAGAAAAAAACAATTTAAATATAATGGAGCTACAATAAGGATTACACAAGACCTAGCAGTTACTATGATGCAGTTTAGGGGTTCAGGGGTGCTGGGACCCCAAAATCACAATACACGGGTCCTGCCTGAAAGAATTCAACCCAAGTCTTCTTTCAGCCAAAAACAAGGTTTATTAGAACATCCATCATATTAGGCAGACTCTTAAGGAGTCTGAACATAGGTAAGCAGTGACTAGATTTTAAGAATCTCAGCATCTTAATGGAGATAAGACCGACCTTATATACAGAAAGACTATGGGAGGGATCTAGGAGTCTATGAGGTAATAGAATTCGAAGGACCTGGACCACATGGCCAAGGGAAAATGGAGAAGTGGCCTGGGTCCATAGGAGGTCCACAATGAAAGGCCAGTTGATGGGATTATAACCTCAGGGGAATGCCAGAGATTTGGCCGTGTAGAAAAGTTAAGGGTTTTTCCTTTCTGGGGCCCAGGTCCCAACCCCATCATTCCCCCCTCAAACAAATGGGACCCAAATTCCTTTGGTAAGGGGCAAAAGTCTTGGCTTCTGAAACTGCTTCCTGCTGGCAAGGGGTGTAGAGCTGTCCCTGCCTCAAGGGGGTCCCAAAAAGGAAGTTGGCTGGAACCAAGCACAGGCCGAATCCAGGGAATGATGGGGGGGTGGGAACATTGGCTGGTACTCGCTGTTACTAACTGTAGGTGAATGGCCTGTAGTCTGGAAGACACAAATCTGACAGCAAAGACTGCAGGGCCCAGATATAAAGCCGAGACTAGATTTAGGGCCCAACTTTGAGAGGATAAAACATCCTTAGCTCTGTTTGGATTCAGATAATTCAGTTTTCTAACCATGCAGTATCAAATCCACCTCATAGCCAGACTCAGGAATAGCCAAGTGGGTAACATTCCCCTTCAAAGGAACATAATGGGGAAACTGAGCCAGGAGGATCCCATCTTAGACTGAGGCTAAAATTGTCCTCTCAGCTTTTCCCAATGCTGACTTCCCACCAGTATCACCTTCTCTGAGTAGTTTGTGGCATTTCTCTCCATGGATTATGACCCATCAGACGACTCAAAATAAAATCCTATGAGTTTCTACCTCAAACACAAGTTTTACTAATCATAGCTTAGGAAAAACTTTTCCAGGATTTACATCTCAAACTTAGATTTATTCTAATGTAAAAAGCCAATCATTAGAGATTTCTATACACTTGCAAATTCTCAGCAAGCCATAACCCAAACAAGCTTTTTGTCTAGTTTACACATTAAAACAATAACCAACAATAGCTAAATTATTTTAGTGGTAACCAAATTATGAAAAGTTGCTTGACATTAACTGATACAGAAAGTTCACCAATTTGAAACTTGAAATAAACCCATTACCAATCAGGTGACTTCAGTTTTGTAAAATGCACTTCCAAGTTACTTTACACAGAGAATCAACATCTCATATTAACAATTAAAACTACAAATTTAAAAGAGCATGCTTACCTAAGTTCAGAGACCAGCTTCTTTACCTTGAGCAGGACGTGCTGAACCTGGGTGATGCTTCCAGGCAAAGGTTGCCCTAAGGCCCAAGGCCATTGCCAAGGGGGCCCATGCTGTAGTTGCTGCCCCTCCCCCCTCCTTCCTTTCCCAGGTGGGGGAGGGTGAGATCAAAGGTGAGGGGTAAAGGGTGAAACTCTCTTCTCCTATGAGAGGGGTTAACAGATACCCTCTTGACTCAAGGGAAGGGAGTGACCAGGTTGTACAGGTGTGTCAAAACTCCTTAATGATCAATCACAAAACCTCCAGAATCTGCCAAGATATATTTAGCTGTTCTAACTTTCCGTGTAACCTCCATGAATGAGGATTCAGAGGTGAAGAGGGAAGGGAGTAAGTAAGCCTCAGGGAACCCAAAAGCAACTGCAGTTTTCCCCAATTCCCTAGCACCAAGGGAATTCATACACTTCCAGATAGGACATCCATCCTTGTCCTCTATGCTGCGGAAGGTATACCCAGGTCTATGGCCTTCAACTGACCCAGTGGACCGAGAGCCTGAGAGCATCAGGCCAAGTGAGAGACAGCCTCGTAACTGTCTGCCTGAAAAGCACCTCAAGCCTTGGTTCTTGGAGAGTGACCCCATCTGCAGAGCAAGAAAGGAAGGGAGAGGAGAAGCTTACATACCTTCCAGCCTTGCTGGAGAAGAACTTGGGGTTAGTCAGTTTCCCCATATGGGCCACCAAAATGATGTGGTTTAGAGGTAAGGGGTCCTGGGACCCCTAAATCACAACATGTGGGTCCTGCCTGAAAGAATTCAACCCACGCCTTCTCTCAGTCAAAAGCAAGGTTTATTAGAACATCCATCATATTGGGCAGACTCTTAAGGAGTCTGAACATAGGTAAGAATCTCAGCATCTTAATGGAGACCAGATGGACCTTATATACAGAAAGACTATGGGAGGGATCTAGGAGAGGCCAAGTAGTCTATCAGGTAATAGAATTTCAAGAACCTAGACCACATGGCCAAGGGAGAATGGAGAAATGGCCTGGGGCCATAGGGAGGTCCACAATGAAAGGCCAGTTGATGGGATTATAGCCTCAGGGGAAAGCCAGAGATTTGGCCATGTGGGAAAGTTCAGGGTTTTTCTTTTCTGGGGCCCAGATCCCAACCCCATCAACTACACTGAAGGACCATTGGTCTTAGAATACTATGTTCTGTATGGCAAAAGAGCTGGGGTTATGACCAAGGATAACTTATGCAACAAAGTTAAGTATAATCCTGAATGGAAAAGATTGAACATTAATTAAATTCAAAGACTTTCAGGTTTTTGTGACAAAAACCCCAGAATTTAAGTGAAAATTCAGCATATAACATTCAGGAGAAATATAAGAATATAAGAAAAACAAGAAACATTAAAGAGCAATCATAAGGGACTCAATAAGATCAAATTGTTTATTTCATATATGTGAAAATATTAGCAGCACTCTTATGAATGTCATCCTTATTTGGGTAGTTTGAAAGAAAGGCTTGGGCTGAGCTGAGTATGATGGGGTGATTCTAAAAAAATAAAACTGTGTAGGGAGAAATAAAATGCAGCAATTATCTCATACAAATGAGGCATAAAAGGAAAAATTGATGCAGAAGAAGCTAGTAGGAGGGAGAGTGGGTAGTGCTGGAACCTTACTCTCATTGGGAATTGGTTAAAGAGGGAAAATATATGTCCAGAAGGGTATAAAAGTCTTATAAATTCAGAAAGAATTAAGTGTGGAAGAGGAGAGGATGAGGGAAGAGGACTAGGGAGGGACTCTTAGAGGGGTGGGTAGGTTAAGGAATAGGAGGGCAAAGTAATGAGTAAAAGTAAAGCAGAGGAGTGAAGAGTGATAAGGTAACTAGGGTGAGAGGATAGTGAGAAAAAAATAGGAAGGAGGAAAATACACAAGTAATTATAGCTTAAAATGTGAATGAGATGAATTTTACCCATGAAACAGAAATAGATAGCAGATTAAAAATTTGAATTCAACAATACGCTGCTTTCAGGAAACATTTTTTAAAATGAGAGATACACACAAAGATAAAATAAAGGACAGGAGTAGAATGTAGTATCTAAAAAAAGCAGGGATAATAATCATGATCTCAGACAAAGTAAAGTTAAAATAGATTAAATCAAAAATGAAAAATAGAAAAACTACATTATATGTCAGCAATATTATTCAATATTGTTTTAGATCATTTAGAATACTTAGTATAAAATACCTAAGTGTATATCTGCCCAAATACAACTATATGTTTGGGCACTATATGAATTATATGAACATAAACATAAAACACTTTTTATAAAAATAACTCAGAACTAAATAATTGAAGTAATATTTATTGTTCATGGGTAGGTAAGTCCAATATAATTTTAAATGACAATTTTACCTAATCTATTTCTTTGATATCATCCCAATTAAATTACTGAAAAATTATTTTACTGAGTTAGAAAAAAATAATAACAAAGTTCATCTGCAAAAAAAAAAGGCCAGGAACTTCAAAGAAACCAGGAGAAAACATATGTAAAGGAAGTAGATTCAGCAGTATCAGACCTTTAAACTATACTATAAAGTGAAAACATTGTTGAAGTATAAAAAAGGAATATCAATTATTTTACATTAAAATTTTCTTGCATAAACAAAACCTATGTAGCCAAGAATAGAAAAAATGCAAAAATTGGGGGGGTGCCTTTCATAGACAATCTCTAAGATTGGACGTGACTGGGTTGGAATATTGCTGTGGTGTAGGAAATGATGAGCGGGTTGATTTAGAAAAACACAACTATAACTCCATTATCTCTTACATAGACTACTACATTTGTTCTTCCTGTTTCCAGTCTCTCTACTACATCACTACATGGTTGCCAAAATAACTTTCCTAAATATAATCCAGCCTCTCAACACTATGCCTTCTCCATTCAGACATCATCTCCCCATCAGAACCTTAAACTCAATAGCTGGAACAACCCCATGCTCTGATTGTTAATCTTCCACCTTTTCTTGCCAAGATCCAGACCTCCACTGCATCCCCAGACATCTCTCCACTATGCTGTTCATGTACCCACATTCCAGTTCCCCTTTATGTGTTGTCTTCTCCCATTACAGTATAAACTTATTGAGGATAGGAACTTAACACAGTTCCTGGCACATAGCAAACATTTAATAAACCTTGCTTCCTAGTACTCCCTCTTTCCCTACTCCACCCCATCTGACCCTATCATTCTCAATCAAAAATTTCAGTGTTTCCCTATTATTCTCTACTTCTTATTCTCTCACAATACCGGTTCCTTCCCTATTGCTTTTAAATATCCCCGAGTTGGCCCTGTGCTTATAAAACTTTCAGCAGATCTTTCCATCCCCTCAAGATATCATTCTATATCTTTTCTCTCTCAGCCAAATTCTTATAAAAACTATCAACTCATTGTCACTACTTCCTCACTCTCTTTCTATTTCTTTCTATCTCTGTCTCTCTCTCTTCTTCATTCATTTTCTCTCTCTCTCTCTCTCTCTCTCTCTCTCTCTCTCTCTCTCTCTCCCTCCCTCCCTCCCTCCCCCCCCCCCTCTCTCTCTCTCTCTCTCTCTCTCTCTCTCTCTCTCTCTCTCTCTCTCTCTCTCTCTCTCTCTCACACACACACACACACACACACACACACACACTCACACCAGTCTTTAGGGATGGGGATGGGTTAATGGGTGGTTTGAGATGAGATTAGGCTCACATCTTAGCTCAAATTCTACACAACATTAGTCCCACTAATTAGTCCCAGTAAATTGAAGTCCAAAACTAGAAGTGCCTAGTTTCTGCTATGCTAGAGTGCCGTCAGGGTGCCACTGCTTGGCTACCTGCAGCATCTTGCCTGGATTCCTAGATTCCCAGATTCCTATGGCTCATCTTAAGCACCTGGGCAATATTGGAGATTTTACTCCCTACATCTAGGATAGAAAGAAAAAATAAACATAAAGTCCAAAAACAAGAAACCATTTCTTGGAGTCACATGGCAAATGAATGTGGATGGGAAAGAGGGAGTCCTCAGGCCCCCACCTCTTACCACTTGGTGTGAATGGAAGAGCTCTTTAGCCTCAGTCATGAAGGTAGCAAATGCCCCCCCAGATACTGAGTAGGCCATTTTCAAGACACTGAGTGTGCCAGCTACACAGTTAATTGAAAAATTGAAAATCAAATTGTTTCCAACTATGTGCTAGGTCCATAGATTCCTCTAGTCTCCTGGAAGCAGGTCCCTAGTATCTTCCACATGAGCAACACCAAATTAGATGGTCTAGACATGTGCTAAGTCCATTACACTCACATGTATAGTAGAATATAGCACTCTATGGTTTACAAAGCACTTTCCTCACAACAACCCTTTGAGATAAGTAGCACCAGTACCATTAGCCCCAAATAACAACCACAAAGAGGTAAAAATGACTTCCCCATGGTCACAGTCAACAGGGAACAAAGACAACACTCAACAACATGTGTTCGGGCTCCAAGAATAAGTACTCTTTCTTCTACAAGCCTGTCGCCTCTAAGGAACATATTTTTAACAAACTCTTCATATATTATATCATATCGTATCAATTATATTATATCATATTATATTGTAAAATAGATTCAAAAGTTCACAATGAAATCCTTATTTACTATTTCTATTCTCAATGTTTCTCTTGTAGAACTAGTACACTATTTTATTTCAAGTGCAGTAGAATGGAAAGAGGTCTAGTTCTATTGCTGGAGGACTTGGATTCAAATCCTTCCTCCCACAACTCCTTTTAAGACCTGAGCAAGTCACTAAACTTCTATGGGCTTTAGTCTCCTCATCAGTAAAATGATGGAGTTGGATTAAATGACGTCTGAGGCACCTTCCAGCTCTACATCCATAATCCTCTAAAGAGGGAGCATTGTTGACATAAACTAAAGATTTGCTAAGGAAATCCAAGAGACAAGGGCTACTTTTGAGCTTTCCTATTGAGGACCATGGATGCCAAACTCTGGTCAGCCTAAGCATCACATTGCCATCTCATCATCCAACCAGGCAATTCTCTATGATTCAACAGAAGTCAGAAATTTGAACAGACTCAAACAAATGATTGATCTTAGAATCATAAATAATGCTTCTGAGTACCTAAACCACTTTCTCAACATCTTCCAAACCCGTATTCATTAAGGATCTCTTGTATTGTTAAGCTTGGCAAATCACTTTTAATTTGTTGAAACATATGTTTTGCATATGTCAAATAAAAATTAGCACTAATAAAAATTAAGAGTAGAATCTGTTAGGGAAAGCATATGTTTATATATGTATGTACGTATGTATGTATGTGTATATATGTATATGTGTATGTATATATCTATATCTATAAATAAATATAACCATGCTTAATTGTAGCCTAGAGCGGGGAAGGGGGGAGGGAACAAAATAAAAAGTATACAGCAGAGAACAAAAGAAACCCTACAAGGAAGCAAAGAAAAGATGGACAGCTCTCAACAAAATGCACAGTAGTAATATATAGGCTTTCTTAAAATGGAAATTTATTGCTATAAGTTTCAAATCGTCTTACATTCTGCTGTGCACATGACATTTTTTCTTTCTTATTTTATACTTCAGTTTTAATATATAAGTTTATAATGTTTCTTAATCTTTTCTTATTATTCAATTAAGTTTTAATTAATAAATAAAATACAATAAAAAATGACACTTAAAAAGCAGGGAGGCAACATAGTGAAGTGGAAAGGATCACTTCAAAAAAAAACCCATCAGATCTAGATTCTAGTCTCAGCTACTTTACTTGTTAGCTGTGTAACCTTGAGCAATCAGGCTATAAATATTTATTAAAAACCAGCTATCCTCAGAACTAGGTACTTGATTGATTAGTTGATTGGAAACAATACAAATTTTTCCATATTATAAACTTTCACTATGCTTATGAGGTAGTTAGTATGCATATTATTAGCTTTATTTTACAGATGACAAAATTAAAGTTCGGAGAGGTTATGTAACTTGTGGGAATTTAAACTTGACACATTCATACAAAACATACCTGAAATAAGTTCTTCTATTGCAACAGGGTTTGCTGTACTTTAAAATTAAATATAATTATGGAGAATAATTTGGAACTATACCCAAAGGGCTATCAACCTGGGCATACCCTTTGACCCAGCAATACCATTACTAGGTTTGTATACCAAAGAGATAAAAGGAAAAGGGAAAAGGACTCACACGTATAAAAATATTTAAAAGCTCTTTTTGTGGTGGCAAAGAATTGGAAATTGTCAAGATGCCCATCAATTGGAGAATGACTGAACAAATTGTTGTATATGGTTGTAATAGAATACTATTGTGCTTTAAGAAACGATGACCCTTTCCTCTGCCTCACCATGTCATCATACCTGCAAAACTGTCAGCATCCGATAATGTATATTCCTCCATCATATGCTTGCCTTGGCAAAGCTGCCAGAGATCTTAAACAAAAGATTTGGCTTTTGGATTGGTGAAACTGGATATGAAAACAAAGTCCTGCAGTGGAGTGGAATTCTCATCATCGGGTTCATCTAATACAGACACTGGAAAAGCTTCTGGAACTTTGAAGACTAAATATAAATTGTGTAAGTATGGTCTGACTTTTAGAGAAAAATGGAACATTGATAACACTCTGAAAACCAAAATCACAATTGAAAATCATATTTGCCAAGTTTTGAAGCTGATATTTGACACTACCTTCTCACCAAACACAGGAAAGAAAAGTGATAAAATAGTCTGCTTACAAATGGGCATAAACCTTGGCTGTGACACTGACTTTGATTTTTACTGGACCTGCGATTCATGGGTCAGCCATTTTTTGGTTATGAAGTCTGGCTTGCTGGCTACCAGATAACCTTTGATAGTGCCAAGTCAAAGTTAACAAGGAATAACTTTGCAATGGGCTACAGGACTGGAGACTTCCAACTACATACTAATGTCCTCCAGAGGAAAAAAAAAACTTGTGAACTCTGAGCATAGTCTAAAGCATGTTGTTTTTCACTTTCTTTACATTGTTTTTTTTGCTTTTTTTTTGCTATATGGCTAATATAGAAATGTGTTTTGTATGACTTCACATGTATAATGGGTATCATATTACTTACCTTCTCAATGAATGGGGTAAATTATAGAGGGAGGGAAAGAATTTGAAACTCATTTTTTTAAATGAATGTTAAAAATTTTTAAATAAAATTAAATTAAATATAGCTGAATGCATATAAAAGTATTGCTATGTTTAGGGAGGGTACTTAGCTAATTAGGACATATCACAGCTAACCCAAGTTTTGGTCTTTATAAATAACTAAACAACATTTATTTTTGTGAATAAGATATCAACACAGTAGATAAAATATACACTATTTAAATAAGTCCGTGTCACTTAACCTTTCTAAACCTCAGGGGTTTTTTTTTTCAACTTTAGAGAGGAAATAATAATATGCCCTGCCTATATTATAGATTTATTCTAAGTTTCAAATGGGACATTGTGCACAAAACATTTTGAACTCTATAAAACTATGTATCTGGAGGTTATAATTTTTTAGAGATATCCATTAAATTCCTCAAAATCAATAGCTGTAAAATGACAACTCTTTAATATCAAATCATTAGAAAATTTGCTGGCATTGACTCCCAAATTTACAACTCTACCTCCAACCCCTCTCCAAGCTCTGGCCCATCTTCTCTACCTGATGGCTAGACAGGTCCATCAGATCCCTGTGATCCTTGCAAGCTCAGCCTGATCACTATGGAGCTTATCTTTTCCCCAAAACTTTCCCCTTTCTCCTCAATTCCATAATTGAATTAATATCATCACTATTCTCTATCTTTTGGGTGTGTCTTTTCCCCACCACCTGTGACAAATACCTAGTCTTCATTATACCATTGAACAAGAGGTCATCCTACCTGTGAAATCCATCACTCACAATGAATGGGAAATCTATATTGTCAACCACAACTCTCAAGAACTCTTTTGGCTCTATGGTAGTTTCTTCAATGTGCCCTTTGGCTCTGATTCTTCATAGTTGATATCTTTGATTTGCACACTAGTATAGGGTTGGTATGGATTATCCTGTCATATCATAGCTGGCCCCCATTCTCCAAGGACAATGTATGCTTTCATTGTGATTTTATGTCCTCTAGA
Organism: Vombatus ursinus; assembly: GCF_900497805.2. Lineage (NCBI taxonomy): Eukaryota > Metazoa > Chordata > Mammalia > Diprotodontia > Vombatidae > Vombatus > Vombatus ursinus. The sequence goes on from NW_020954550.1 coordinate 30,332,739, forward strand.
TCACGAATCTATACAAATTTAATTCAATTAAATCAAATATAATAAAAGCAGAAGCATTATTCACATACAACCAAGGTTCTACATTGTCTTAGTCTCCCCAAAGGCAAAAACCCTTCATGAGTTCCCCACTTCTTTGTTTCACAATGATATCCCAATATCTCTATTCTTCTAATCTTAGAACAACATCTGGTGGGCTTCCGTCCTAAGAAAGACAGCTTCTACCTTCCGTTAGTTCCTTTGAAAGGAAACAGCACAAGAGGAAGTAAGAAATCTGCTCAATCATCATTTCTTCTCTTCCATGGTCTATGAGAAGTCCACACATCAGCAACATCTCTTTGAATAGATATATGCCTCCTACAGTAAATCTACCTACAGGCTACCAGTCTTCAGGAAGTACCTCCCTCCTTTCTCAAAAAGGTTAGTCTTTGGATGAGTCTTTCTCTCTAACATAACCACTGTCTTTTCATTTGGGACTTGAAGGTATACATTGGAGTACCCTCAGACTCCCTGCTTCCAACTTCATTAAGCTCCTCTGCTCAGCCAAAGATATGAATGTATTTTACCATCATTTATAGTTGTGTCAATATCATGATCTGGAATTCAGAAAATCCTCCTCCTTGATCATAATCTCCTCTCTCTCTCTCTCTCTCTCTCTCTCCCTCCTCCCTTATTTTCCATCCTCATCTCAACTTCTAGTCTCTACATTACTCTGTTCTCCTTATATATCATCCCTCCTTTGACTTCACTTTCCCGCCTTGACAATGTTGACACTATAGTTTGGAAGTCAGCAGACTCTGGCTTGAGGTCTGTATTTTTCTAACCCCTGCTATAGGTAACCAATTCAATCTCTCATTGACTCTCTTGATCCTGCCTTCTTTCCCCTGAATATCTGCCTTCTTTATTTGTGCTCCCAAGCTGCTAAGCACTGTTGGAGAATGTTACACCAGTGGGTCAAAAGAGTTCACAACAGGGGCAGCTAGGTGGTGCAGTGGATAGAGTAACAGCCCTGGAATCAGGAGGACCTGAGTTCAAATCTGGTCTCAGATCAGACACTTGACACTTACTAGCTGTGTGACCCTGGGCAAGTCACTTACCCCCAACTGCCTCCAAAAAAAAAAAAGTTCACAACAAATTCAAGTTATCTAATTTCAACCTCATCCCTACTGTTATAAAGCAAATGTTTTCTTTTTCTTAATTGACTCTCCATCCAACTTCCCTTAACATACACTTCAAACTTGCTCTTCTCCTCCCAGCCCCTAACATCTTCCTCCGCACTGCCGCTCTCTTAAAAGATGTTCTAATTTACTGTAAAAAGCAAGGTCATTCATTATGAGCTACCTTATCTTTTCTATTCCAGATCTGAAAACCCATTTTAATTTTACCTATCTTCTTTCCCCTTAATTGATACTTCTGTTTTCAACCAACCCCTCTATCATTCTCTCCATCTCATTCCTTCCTATTCCATCACCTCCATGCCTTCCATTGATCATTCCCTCTCATTTTCATTTTCTACCTAATTATTAGCTCTTTATTCATTACCCACACAATATGTTCAATTTTAACATCTAGGTATGGTTATTACCCCATTTTTACAATTAAATAGACTGAACTAA
>NW_020954550.1:30334361-30382676 GCF_900497805.2 Vombatus ursinus
TACCCCATTTTTACAATTAAATAGACTGAACTAAACAAAGGTTAAGTTAGTTGCCCAGGATCAAAAGCTAGTAAGTGTCTGAGGTCACATTTGAATGCAAGTGTTCATGACTCCAGGCCCAGCACTCTATCCATTGCACCACTTGGCCACTTTTGTAACAAACATGCAGAGTCAAACAAAATAATTCTTTCATTTGGCCGTGACTCCAATATATGTGTCAGTCTACACCCTGAGTCCATCACCTCTCTATCAGAAGGTGGGAAGCATGTTTCATCATGAGTCCACTAGAATTATGTTTGGGTGCCTGGTTATGCTTCTTGATTTTATACAAATTGTTCTCCTGGTTCTGCCCACTTTATTCTGCATCAGCTCATATAAGTCTTCCCAGATTTCTCTAGAACTGTCCTCTTCATCATTTGTTATAGCACAATAGTATATCATCATATTCATATACCATAATTTGTTCATCTATTTCCCCAATTGATAGGCACACCTTTAGTTACTAGATCTTTGACATCACAAAAAAGGTACTGTAAAAAATTTTGGACATTTGGGTCCTTTTTCACTTTTCTTTGATCTCTTTGGAGTGTAGACATAGTAGTGGTATTGCTGAGTAAAAGGGTATGCACATTTACAAAATTTGGAGTCATAGTTCAAAATTGCTTTTTTAGATGACTGAACAAATTGTGGTACTTTTGGTGATACCTCTAAAGGTAGCAGTAGCTTACCATGAGGTACTCCCAATCCCATCTGACATGAGAGTGCCCCATCATAGGAAGAAAAGCTAGGCCTGGGCATAGAACAGCAAACTTGCTCAATCACAAGTGTTTTAATGTACCTTTTTCCTACTACCCCTCTGGTATTTGTAATTTTCCTTTTTTGTGACCTTTGCCAATTTGATGGGTATAAAGTGGAATCTCAACTTACATCTCATTATTAATGGTTTGGAACATTTTTTCCATATAGCTACTGACAGCTTGGATTTCTTCATCTAGAAATCACTTATATACATATCCTTTGACCATTTATCAATTGCAGAATGACTTATTATTATAAATTTGAATCAGTTTCCTATGAATCTTATAAATGAAATCTTAATCAGAAAAATTTACTACAAAGACTTTTTTCCCAATTACTTTTGTTTCCCTCACCTCACCCACCCACCACCATCTTTAAGAAGGACTAAGTCCTGAATCAAAATTATCATGTTGTGAGTAATGCCAAATTTTTGCAATTCACAAAGGGTCTCTTCATGTGAAGAGATAACCATGAGCAGGAACAACACCAGGAATGTCAGGGCTACAGTGATGATGATGATGATGATGATGATGATGATGATGACGATGATGATGATGATGATGATGATGATGATGATCTTTCCTGCACAGTCATGGATCCAGGAGAATTGCCCTTTATAACCAATGATTTAATGTTCCCTGGCATACAAGCCAGGACTTTCCCTTTCCTAGGAGAGCTATGGGGTAGATACCAATTATTTGCCCTATTAGAAATTTCTGATGAACTGTCTGTCTTTTTGTGGGGGATGAGTAGATTCTTTCACTTCCCCCCTGTTGCCAGAAAGCAAGCCATCTCTCAATAATTCTAACCCTTAATCTTGCAAGTCCTTCCTGGAAGAAGTTGTCCAATGATCAGTACAGCAATATGGAGAGGCCAGTTGGTTCTAGATTATGGTGAGCAAAGAGTTATACTGAGTATGACTTTGCCATAGCTCATGTCATTGCCCACTCCTCTGGGGCCCATGATTCTATCCACACTACTGTTTCTGTGCTGCCATTGCCATTGTCTCTGGGCCCCACACTCATGCACTGCCACTGATCATTCTGGCTCAACTTCTACCCCCTGTGCTGAACCTTGAGTACCAGCATGGTATTTCCACAGCTCCCCACCCTACCTTCATTATTTCCATGCCAAATGAAGGCTATTACACTATTAGATGCTGCCACTGATTTCCATATCCCAGGATATGCCTTGCTCTGTTCCCCTTTTGTGGAGTAAGAATTTCTCCCCCATTCTTGGCCTGATTCTGCCCCTTATGGTCAGATGGAGCATTGCAAGTGTCTGTGTTGCCATTTTGTCCCCAACCATTCAGAGACAGGAACATTATGGACACCACCTCTGATTGGACCTGACTACCACCCTACAATAGGGTAAAAATTGCTGTTCTATGCCCAGGCCTAACTTTTCTTCCTATGATGGGGCACTCTCATGTCAGATGGGATTGGGAGTACCTCTTAGTAAGCTACTGCTACAGTACCACAAGAATCATGAAGGACAATTTAGACCCACCTTCCTCCATTGTCCATCCCCTCTTCAACTAGATCATTCCATTTCAATGCTGCCAACTATACCAATTGTCCCGGGCTAGGTCTGACTCTGGCCAATTCTCTGGAAGTTTAGGTTCAATAGTGAAGTAAAATAGAGATACTCACAAGTTATTAACAATTGGTAAAATGAGATTTACTTTGCCATAGAAGAAGAAGAATATTCAACATGGATATGCATCAATGATAGCACAAGTTGATCTAGCTGAGTGGAGTTTCTTTCTCTGCCTCTGAACTGCCCATTTTAATACACTTCCCAAACCTCAGAGCTAGTCTGATGTTTTTACTCAGGTAACATGAAAGTGATGCCACTTGCTCAAGTTCTTAATCCCTGAGCCAATCAAGTCCTGATTATCCTCTCAATACATTTTAAGGATAATTAGATCAACTTGAATGGGATATTGCTTCCACCAAACTTACCTAAACCTATATGTCTTCTAAACATCCCTGTTTTGGTCAATGGGACAAGCATAGTCATAGTCACATAGATTTGAAACCTCAAAGTTTCCTTTCACTTTTCCCACTCCTTTGACACCTATCATCTATTACCCAAACTCAATTCTCACGTCCTGTCAACTTTACATGAAAACACCTTCCCTTTACCCACACCTCCACTGTACTAGTTCTGGTCCTATCTTAATCTCCATGCTTCCAAGTTTCTCCTTTCTCCAATTTATCCCGTACACACAGCCCCAAAAGAAATCCTGAGGCACAGTACTTTTCATGTTACCTCTACAAAAATATTCAGTGACTCACTGTTTCTGAGAAAAAATGCAAATTCTTTAACCTGACATAAAAGACAGGCACCTTTGTCCCATGCCAATACCTTCCGTAGATGGTAATATCGGAGACAGAAATGGAAGCGAATGGCACTTTGCTAGCAGGGCCTGTATGTTTTTCATTCCTGAATGACTCTGACTAGCCTATTAGCAAAGGGACAGACGCTACTAAGTGGAGATGCCTGAAAGGGAAAGCCTGCCTAATACCATGCTGCCCTCAAGAGAGACCAGCAGAAATTTCTAAGTTTCTGTCTCACGTCAACAGGAGGCTAATCTAAAGGTTAAATGAGTGAAAACTCTGGGCAAACAACTCCGCTAGCTCCCCATTGGGAGCAGTTAGAGAGAAATGAACTTTTGTAATTTGGGGCCTCTCTGACTCTGAAGAGATTAATGTGGAGCAAGTGAGAAAGAGCATAAACTGGGGAATAAGCAGAATGGGCATGTGCATTGGTGTGAACTTGTTTTTATTCATTTCAAATGCCCTGACTAAAACATGAACTTTAAGGAATACACAGAACAGTGAGAAATGAAGGGGACTTTTCACAGTCCTCCAAACCCCACCCAAAAGAAACTATGCGCCAGATACAGAATGATTACAATCTCTAATAAAATGACATCCTAAATGAATTAACTTTGGATATTTCTAATATGTGGAGCACCCAATCAGCACCCATTTTCCACTAGCCCTGGGCTTCTTAAACTTTTTCTACTCGTGACCCTTTCAATGCTTTTTAAACTGTGGGTCACGACCACATATGTGGTCGTGACCCACAGTTGAAGAAGCATGGCAAGAATCCACAGAAAGGAAAGAGCACACTCCCAGGGTTTTGCAGATTCCAATCCTAGGGTATGGACCCTTGCTTGCTTCAATGATTCTCCCTGAACACCCCCAATACCCCAACCCAAAATAATCACCACATGCTGATTCCTTCTAGGAAAGGAGCAGAGCAAAAGAGAAACTGGGTAGGCAGAAAATATGTACCCTTTTACATACACACACACAAGCACATAGTGACTCAACCCCAAAAGCCACTATTCCACAAAAAGTGGCAGATACTGATTTTCAATCATGTAAAGGAAAGGAGATCTGAGGCAAGAGCTAGGTATATAGCAATGTTGGGGCTGCAAAAAAAAGGACACCAGAATCCTCCTGAATCAGGTCTATCTCTCCAAACGTTATTCAGGGCAAGAACTTATGCTGATAAACACTATATCCGCCATCACAAGACAGGCTTGCAGGCCAGCCTCTGGTGTCTTTTTAACAGCAAAAAGTCAGAATTTAAAAAAAAACCTGGAACACCAAAGATATCAAAAGAAAAGACTTCAGTAAGCTACACAAGCAGATAAACCAACAGACAACATCCTAAAACCTAATGTAAGAATGAGTAAAACTTCAAAAAGAGTTCACAACTCTTTTAACAAATATTATAATATGTTGGGAAGTAAACCAACAGGCCCTGACAAAAGAAAGAATTTTATGGAGTCCCCAGATAGTGAAACAAAAACAAAAAACCTTCAGAATGGTTCAAAAGAAAAAGAAAATCCACAAAAGATCAAAGAGTATTTTACAATTTAAAAAACTTTTCCTCACATTTACCCTGTGAGAAGTTAGACTTGTCAAGTGCCACCTTCCACATGAAGTCTCCTATCACCAAGCTGCTGGAGCACTCCCTACCAAAACTACCTGATCTTCACTGTGTGTGTGTGTGTGTGTGTGTGTGTGTGTGTGTGTGTGTGTATGGGATATACTTATGTAGGTGTTTTGTCTCTTGTGTTAGAATGGAAGCTCCTTGAGGATAGGAACTATTCCACATTTAACTTTGTATTGCTGGTACTTAACATATTACCTGGCACATAGTAATTGTTTAATAAATCCTTGATTAATTGATGTAGTTGACCCTGGAAGGCAAAACTAGGAGAATCATTGTAAGTCACAAAGAGACTAATTTAGATTTGATTCAAGGACGAACTCCCTAATAGTTAAAGCTATCCAAAAGTATTGGCTGCTAAAGCTTGTGATTCACTCTTTCACCCAATGCTCTTACGCAAAGTTGGATGAACACTTCTTGGTGTGTTGTAGAGAACACTCTCCTTCAGACGTGGATTAGACTGGTTGGACCCTGAAGACCTTTCCATCTCTAAGATTCCATGAGGCAAGCTCTAGTAATACTCTTTTCTCCCATCTTACAAATGAGAGAACTGAGACTCAGAAAACTCAAGTAACTTGCCCATAGCTACTTAGTAAGTTATGAAGCTAGAGTTCAAACTCAGGTCTTTTAACTGCGTGTCTAGTGGTCATTTAATTATTATGTTAGTGGTAATGAACAAATGCAAAAAATGAAAGGACAGTATAATTAAACATTATTCATTGAGTAAAAACAAAGTAATTGAAGATTTAATATAAGGGTTTAAGAATATAAGAATTTCTATCAATTAATTGTCCTCCCAACAACCATGTGAGTTAGGGAAGATCTAGGCACTGTTTGTGATTACTTTGTATCTAGAAACTGAGGTCCCGAGAGATAAACTAAGTGCCTGTGATCACACACTGAACTACCACCAGCACAGAAAATGCATTCCTGTGGTAACTGTGGTAGCTTTCTAATTAGCGTTGTTGCCTTCCATTGATGATTTGATTAAAATCTTTTCCTTGTCCCTACTCTGGACTGAAGAGTACTAGTGAGTTCCCCTTGCAAACAATGTTCTACTATTCAAATTGCAAGCAGACAGGCCCTTCTGTCTAATTGTTGAATGATATGAAAGTTGTGTGAGTCACAAAGCCTAAATGGCCCTAGTTCTAGTCACTTGAAGAATCAGTCATATCCCAACAATGCACCGTGGAGATGAGTGTCTTATTGCTTTCAGGAAATGGAATTTATAAATAAAAATAAGATGACTTCTGTTGGACTTTTTCATCACTACAGAATGTAACTTAGAAGCAAGCCTAATAAACATGAAGCCTATTTTAGCCAAGGGATCATCCATGGCTTTAAAAAAATTAGCCTTCCAGAATAAATGCATTAAGCATTGATCTCTGTTACCTTTTGGTTCAGCTTTTTGTATATAGCCTCAAAATCATGCCATATGTGGATAGATTAAAGAAACTGGAGGTGTTCATTCTGAAGTATAGAAGACTTAGGGGGAACATGATGTCCATCTTCAAGTATTTTTCTGTCACGTAGAAGAATTAATAGACAATCTTCTTGGTCCCAGTATTGACAGTGGGCAGCACTAGGAGAAATGAGTCAACATGGCAAAGGGTCAAATTTAGGCTTGTGGTAAAGAGAGACTTCCTAACAATTAGAGCTGACTGAAACAGGAATGGGCTGCCACAGGAAGTAGTGGGTTTTCCTCACTGGGGATTTTTAAACAAAGGTTGGATGACTGCTTGTCGCAGTTATAAAGAAATTCTGGCTCAGTTATGGGGAAACTATAGGGACTAGATGTGCTCTGAATTTCCATACCACTCTAGGATTGATTCTTTGATAGTCATTAGAAAAATCAGGAACTCCTTAGGATTTCACTTTTTTCTTTCTATACCTGTCAGTCAGTCAGTCAACAAGTATTTATTAAGAGCTTACTATGTGCTAGGCTCTATGCTAAGTACTGGGGAATACCAAAAAAGGCAAAAACAAATAGGCTCTGCTTCATGGAGCTCACGTTCCAACAGGGAGACAACATGCACTTAATTGGACACCACAAAATTCCCTACTGCAGACTTAACCAGATTAAAATGTAATTTGGAAATACTTAATAAGATAAATAAAAATACAATATAACATAGATATTATTAATTTGTGATTTTATAAGTCAATTTGTGGCTTACATACTCTATTTGAGTTTGACATCACTATACTACAGGATATATACAGAGTAAATAGAACTCTATTAATTAGAAGAGGTATTAATAGCTGGGGGTACCAGGAAAAACCTCCTGAAGAAGGCAGAATTTGAGCTGATTCTTTAAGGAAGCAAGGGAAACTAAGGAGAGGTGAGAGGGCAGGGTGTTCGAGACTTGGGGCACAGCCAAAGTAAAGTTATGGAGACAGGAATTGGAACATCGTGTTCAAGGAACTGCAAGACGCCCAGTGAAAATGCATCATTTTGTTGCTGGAAGGGAGTGATACAGAAGAAGGCTATAAAGGTAAGAATGGGGTGGATTAGGAAGAGCTTTAAATGAAGACTTGGTATTTGATCTTGGATGTAATAGAGAGCCACTAGAGCTCCTTGAGTAAGGTGCTGAAATGATCAGATTTATGCTTTAGAAAAATCACCTTCAACGGGAAGGATCAGTGGGAGATGGGAGAAAGTTGAGGCAGGAAGATCAACTAGAAGACTACCATCTTCAGTCTTCTTACACCTTGAAGACTCCAGCCTCCTCACACTACCACCACATCCTCTTCATTCCAGTGATATTGGCCTTTTTGCTTCTCCATGAACATGACATTCCATTTCTCAGTTTCAGGCATTGTTTTGGGCTATCTCAGAAACCTGGGATGCTCTCCCTCCTCATTTCTGGCTTCTAACTACTTTGGCTTTCTTCAAATCCCAACTAAAAATTCATTTTTTTGTAGGAAGCCTTTCCCAACCTCTCTTAATTCTAGTGTTTTCAAATTGTTAATTATTTCTTATGTATCCTATATATAGTTTGTTTGCACGTATGTGTTTGCTTCTTGTCTCTCCCATTACAATGTGAGCTCCTTGAGGGCAGGAACTATCTTTTGCCTGTCTTGCATCCCTCGTGCTTAACACAGTGCCTGGCACATAGTAGGCACTTAATAAATGGTTTTTGATTAACTGACTATTGCAGGCCCTGGGGAGAAGTAATAAGGGCCTGAACCAAGATTGTGGCTATACCAATACCAAGGTCTATAGATGCTTAGTTTTGGAGTAGATTTTACAACCTGCTTTCCTTACCCATTCTGAGCTCTTATTACCCACTCTCTCCCCTCCATTTTTTTCCTCCTTCTGCTTAACTCATTCTCATCTATAATGATGATGTTCTTTGTAGCACCTAGAGATATTTGGAGAAATACCATATCAATCCTCCAAAAGAGAGAAAATGGGGAGGGGGAGAGGGAATTGAAATTACATGAATTAGAAAGCCAGAAGGAGATATGTCTTCTTCCCCTGTGGGAAAACAACACCAGAGAAATCTTCAGTAATTTGTTCAAAGCTATATATACCATTGTTTAGTGGCTGAACATGGGCTAGAGCCCAGTAGCTCTATAGTATAATAGAAAAAGAATTACATTTTGGAATCAGAATATCTGAGTTTGGATTCTGACCCTAATACTTACTACCTGTGTGACCTTGGGCAAATCAACTAACTTTTTTATTCACTTTCCTCAACTGTAAAATGAAGGGGATAGATTGATTTATTTCAAATGTCCTTTCCCATTCTAAAATCTTACCATCTTATAATCTTATTCCCTGATTGAAAAGATTTAGCCTTTTTTTCCCCAGTTATCTTTCCTTGCTAGTATAGGTAGAGAGGAACTCAAAGTCAGACTCATCCCATATCAGTTAAACTCAATTTTCAATGGTCTTTATCCTCCAGAAAACTGTCCAACTCAGACCACTTCCCTGGTTGCTTCTCACCAGACCAGAGCAATCATCCTTCCTTCAGAGAGATCCACTTTTCCAAGGACACAAGGAAATCTCTTCCTTGTACTAGCTGCAAAGGCTCTAGCAAAGAATCAGTCGAAGTGATCCCAGAGATTTTAACGGTTGAATTCTCCAGGTCCTGTATGAATGGAATCATACAGGTTTTCTATTCTGCCAAACTACTTTCTAATTTTCCCAGCAGTTTCTGTCAAATGGCGAGTTCTTAGCCCAAAAGCTTGAGTTTGTCAAACACTGGATTACCATGGTAATTTAGTACTGTGTATTGTGTATCTAATTTATTCCACTGACCCCGGACTCTATTTCTTAGTCAGTACCAGATTGTTTTTAGGATTATCACTTTGTAATGTAGTTTGAAATCTGGAAATTCTAAGCCACTTTTCTTCTTATTTTTTCATTGATTCCTTTGATATTCTTGACCTTTTGTTCTTCTAGATGAATTTGTAATTATTTTTTTCAGGCTCTATAAAATAATTTATTAGTAGTTTGATTGATATGGAACTAAATAAGTAAATTAACTTAGTTAGAATTGTCATTTTTATTTTATTGTCTTGGCCTACCAATGAACAATTAACATTTCTGCATTTGTTTAGATCTGACTTTATTCATGTGAAAAGTGTTTTGTAACTGTGTTCATATAATCCCTGAGTTTGTCTTGACTGATAACTCCCAAGTATTTTATATTGTCTGTAGTTGTTTTAAATGGGATTTCTCTTTCTACTTCTTCCTGCTGGACTTTGTTGGTAGTATACAGAAATGTTGGTGATTTATGTGAGTTATTTTGTACCCTGCAACTTTGTTGAAGTTGTTAATTGTTTCAATTAGTTTTTTAGTTGATTCTCTAGAGTTCTCTAAATATAACATATCATCTGCAAAAAGTCATACATAGTTTTGTTTCCTCATTGTCCATATTCCTTCAATTTTTTTCTTCTCATTGTTATAGCCAACATTTCTAATAAAATATTGAGTAACAGTGGTGATAATGAACATCCCTGCTTCACCCTTGATTTTATTGGGAAGGTTTCAAGTTTATCTCCATTATAGATAATGCTTATTCTGGGTTTCAGGTACATATCACTTACCATTTTAAGAAAAGTACCATCTATTCCTATGTTTTCTAGTGTGTGTTTTTTTAAATAGGAATGGGTGTTGTATTTTGTCAAAGCCTTTTTCTGCATCTATTGATATAATCATATTATTTTTGTTGCTTTTGTTATTGACATGGTCAATTATGTTGATTGCCTTCCTAATATTGAACCATTTCTGGCACAAATACTACCTGGTTGCATAGTTTATGATCTTTGTGATATAGTGCTGTCTTTTTCTTGCTAGTATTTTATTTAAATTTTTTGCATTAATATTTATTAAGGAAATTGCTCTGTAGTTTTCCTTCTCTGTTCTTGCTTCCCTGATTTAGATATCAAAACCATAGTTGTGTCATAAAAGGAATTTTGTAGGATTCCTTCTTTACTTATTTTTTCAAACAGTTTATATAATATTAGGATTAATTGTTCCTTAAACATCTGGTAGAATTCACTTGTAAATTCATCTGGACTTGAAGATTTTTTTCTTATGGAGCTCATTTCTGGCTTGTTCAATTTCCTTTTCTAAGATAGAGTTATTGAAGTATTCTAGTCCCTCTTTTGTTAATCTGGGCAGTTTATGTTTTTATAACTATTCATCCATTTCACTTAGATTATCAGTTTTACTGACATATAATTGGGCAAAATAACTCCTAATAATTGCTTTAATTTCATCTTAATTGATGGTACATTCACCCCTTTCATTTCTGATGTTTTTTTTTTCATTTGTTGTTTTTTTTTTTCTTTCTCATACACAAATTAACTGATGACTTATCTATCCTATTGGGTTTTTTTTTTTCAAAAAGCCAGCTACTAGTTTTATTTATTAGTTCAATAGTTTTTTTTTAATTTTATTTACCTTTCCTTCAATTTCCACGATTTCCAATTTAGTGTTTAATTGGAGATTTTTAATTTGTTCTTTTTCTAGTTTGTTTTTTTTTAACAGCATGTTCAACTCACTGATCTGCTCTTTCTCTCTTTTATTGATGTACACATTTAGAGATAAAAAATGTTCTCCTAAGTACTGCTTTGGCAGCATCCCACAAATTTTGGTATGTGGTCTCATTGTTGTCATTCTTTTTTAATGAAATTATTTATTGTTTCTATGATTTATTTTTGACCCATTCATATTTTAGGATTACTTTAGTTTTGAATTAATTTTTAATCTATGCTTCCACAATACTTCATTAAATGTAATTTCATTGCATTATGATCTGAAAAGGGTGCATGTAATATTTCAGCTTTTTTTAAAATTTAGTTGTGAGGTTTTATGCCCTAATAAATAGTCAGTTGTGTGAAGGTAATGTGTATAGCTGAGAAAAAAAATATATTCCTTTCTATTCCCATTCGGTTTTCTCCAAAGGTCTGTCATGTCTAACTTTTCTGAGATTCTGTTCATCTTAATTTCTTTATTTGTTTTATGGTTGGATTTAATCTACCTGTGAGAAGGGAAAGTTGAGGTCCTCCACTACCATAGTTTTACTATCAATTTCCTGAAGCAATTCATTTAAACTTTCCTCTAAAAATTTAGATGCTATGCTATTTGGAGTCTTTTAGAAATACATGGTTTCTTTGCTTATCTCTTTTAATCAGGACTATTTTTGGTTTTGCTTTTGTCTGCGACCATGATTGCTACCCTTGCCTTTTTTACACCAGCTGAAGCATAATAGATTACACTCTAACTCCTTATTTTAACTGTGTGTGTCTTTCAGTTTCAAGTGTATTTCTTGCAAACAATATGTTGTTGGATTCTAGTTTCTAATCCATTCTGCGATCCATTTATGGTTTATGGGTGAGTTGATCCCATTCACATCCACAGTTATGATTGCTAACTGTGCATTTCCCTCCCTTCTGCTCTTTTTCTGTTTATTTTTATCTCTCTCTTTTTATCCTGTCCATCCCCAAAAGTCTGTTTGGCTTCTGACCATTGGCTTCTTTTATCCACCCTCCCATTTGTCAACCCCACCCTTTCTTTTTTTTTATATTAAATAAATTTATTTATTTTTAGTTTTCAACATCTACTTCCACAAGATTTTGAGTTCCAAATTTTCACCCCATCTTGCCCCTCCCCTCACCCCAAGATGGCATGCATTCTGAATACCCCTTCCCCTAGTCTTCCTTCCCTTCTATCTCTCCCCACCCCCACTTCTCTTATCCCCTTTCCCTTCTATTTTCCTGTAGGGCAGGATAGATTTCTGTACTCCATTTCCTGTATTTCTTATTTCCCAGTTGCATGTGAAAACATTTTTTTTAAATGTGTTTTTAAAACTTTGGGTTCCAAATTTTCTCCCTTCCTCCCTCCCAACCACCTTCATTGAAAAGACAAGCAACTCAATATAGGTTATACATGTGCAGTTATGCAAAACACTTCCATAGTAGACATGCTGTGAAAAACTAACTCTACCCTTAATTTTATTCTCCAGATATGACCCCTTCATCTTCACCTCACCCTGTGCCCTCTGTCTATCTATCTATCTATCTATCTATCTATCTATCTATCTATCTGTATACATACATACGTATAATTTTTCCCTCCAATTACCCTAATACTGACAAAGGTCTCATGAGTTACAAATATCATCTTTCCTTACAGGAATGTAAACAGTTCAACCTTAATAAGTCTCTTATGATTTCTCTTTCCTGTTTACCTCTTCATGTTCCACTCGAGTTTTGTATTTGAAAGTCAAATTTTCTATTCAGCTCTGGTCTTTTCATCAAAAATGCTTGAAAGTCCTCTATGTCACTGGATGACCATTTTTTCCCCTGCAGGATTATATTCAGTTTTGCTGGGTAGGTGATTCTTGGTTGTAATTCTATCTCCTTTGCCCTCCAGAATATTATATTCCATGCCCTGCGGTCCCTTAATGTAGAAGCAGCTAAATCTTGTGTTATACTGATTGTGTTTCCACAATATTTGAATTGTTTCTTTCTGGCTGCTTGTAATATTTTCTCCTTGACCTGGGAACTCTGGAATTTGGCTACAATATTCCTAGGAGTTTTCCTTTGGGGATCTCTTTCAGGAGGAGATCGGTGGATTCTTTCAATCTCTATTTTGCCCTCTGGTTCTAAAATATCAGGGCAGTTTTCCTTGAGAATTCCTTGAAAGATGATGTCTAGGCTCTTTTTTTGATCATGACCTTCAGATAGTCCAATAATTTTTAAAATCTTTCTCCTGGATCTATTTTCCAGGTCAGTTGTTTTCCCAGTGAGATGTTTCACATTGTTTTCTAATTTTTCATTCTTTTGGATTTGTTCTACAGTGTCTTGATTTCTCATAAAGTCACTAGTTTCCAATTGCTGTATTCTAATTTTGAAGGAAGTATTTTCTTCAGTAATCTTTTGGACTTCCTTTTCCATTTGGCCAATTTTGCTTTTTAGTGCATTCTTCTCCTCATTGGCTTTTTGGACCTCTTTTACCATTTGGGTTAGGCTATTTTTTAAGGTGTTATTTTCTTCAGTATTTTTTTGGGTCTCCTTCAGCAAGCTGTTGACTTGTTTTTCGTGATTTTCTTGGATCACTCTCATTTCTCTTCCCAGTTTTTCCTCTACTTCTCTTACTTGCTTCTCAAAATCCCTTTTGAGCTCTTCCGAGGCCTGGGACTGATTCATATTTTTCTTGAAGGCTTTGGATGTAGGAGCTTTGACTTTGTTGTCTTCTTCTAGTTGTATATTTTGATCTTCTTTGTCACCAAAGTAAAATAATATAGTCTGACTCTTTTTGTGCTGCTTACTCATGATCCCGGACAATTACTTGAGTTTTAAACTCTTTGTTAAGGTAAAAGTCTGCTTCCAATGTAGAGAATGTACTGTCCCAAGCTTCAGGGGTTTGTACAGCTGTTTTCAGAGATACTTCTAGGGACCTGTAAATTTTCAGTTCTTCCAAGATGGTATGATAAGGAGCAAGATGTTTCCTCTCCACTGCCACAACAAGCTCCACCACACCAGCACTCCTCCTCACCCCAGAACTGCCCCTCAAAACTGTGACCCAGATCCAAGCACGAGCAAAGCAAGAGATTCCCGCCTCAGCACCGGCAAAGAGATCCCTGCAATCCCCCTCTGATCAGCCACTCGATTTCCCCTCAGTCTGTGGGTCAGAAGCTCAGGAGGCAGCGCGGCCCGCGTCGAGACTTACAGCTGAGACCTAGCTCCTTCTCTCACCACAGTCACAGACTTTTCCCACTGACCTTCTTGTCTTTGGCGTTCCTGGGTTGAGAAGTCTGGAAACCTCCACAGCTGCCCATGATTGAGTCCTCTCAGGCCTGCTCCAGGTTCACTGTGGCCTGCGCGCCCACACCGAACTGCGCTCCTCTCCCTGCCCGGAGCGATATACCTTTCTGATCAACCATCCAGGTTGTCTTGGGCTGGACATTTGTTTCATTCTGTCTTTTTGTGGGTTCTGCTGCTTTAGAATTTGTTTAGAGCCATTTTTATAGGTATTTGGAGGGGTTTGGGGGAGAGCTCAAGCAAGTCACTGCTTTCCCTCTGCTATCTTGGCTTTGCCCCCAACCCCCCCCTTCTCTTATTCTTTTCCCCTCCTACTTCTCTGTTGTGTAAGATAGATTTCTTTGACCAATTACATATGTGTGTATATTCCCTCTTCGAACCAATTTAGATGTGAATGAGGTTCCAGTATTGCCACCTCCACCCACACACTATTTTCCCCTCTATTGTAAAAGCTCTTTGTTGTGGGCCTCTTTTATGTGACATATACCCCATTATTTCTCTCCCTTCCCTCTTCTCCCAAGAAATCCCTCTTTCTCACCTAACCATTTTTTTCATAATCCAAACATATTCAACTCACTCCCATGCCCTCTTTCTATGTAGAATATGTTTAACAGCCCTAATAATGATAAAATTCTTAGAAATTACATGTATCATCTTTCTATACAGAAAGGTAAACAGTTTAACCTTGTTGAGCCCTTTATGTTTCTCCTTCATTTCATCTTTTTATGCTTCTTTTGAATCTTGTATTTGAAAGTCAAATTTTCTATTCAGCTCTGGTCTTTTCATCAGGAATGCTTGAAAGTGCTCTATTTTATCAAATATCCATTTTTCCCTTGAAGGATCATACTTAGCTTTGCTTGGTAACTTATTCTTGGTTGTAATCCCAACTCTTTTGCCTTCTGGAATATCATAGTCCAAACCATTTGTTGCTTTAACATGGTAACTGCTAAATCTTGTGTCATCCTGATGGTGACTCCACAACATTTGAATGTTTTCTTTCTTGCTGCTTGCAATATTTTCTCTTTGACCTGGGAGCTCTAAAATATGGCTATAACATTCTGGGGAGTTTTCATTTTAGGATCTCTTTCAGATGGTGATCAGTGGATTCTTTCAATTTCTCTTTTACCCTCTGGTTCTAGAATATCAGGGCATTATCCTTTATAATTTCTTTAAATATAAAATCTAGGGTGTTTCTTTGATCATGATTTTTGGATAGTTCAATAATTCTTAAATTCTCTCTCATCGATCTATTTTTGAGCTCAGTTGTTTTTCTGATAAGATATTTCACATTTTCTCCTCTTTTTTATTCTTTTGACTTTGTTTTACTGTTTCTTAATGTCTCCTGTAATCATTAGCTTCTACTTGCTCAATTCTAATTTTTAAGGAATTATTTTCTTCAGTGAGGTTTTGTAATTTTTTTCCATTTTGCCTATTTTTGCTTTATAAGATGTGGTTTTCTTTAGTATTTTTATGCCTCTTTTATCAACCTGTTTGTCTTTTCATATTTTTCTTCCTTTGTTCACATTTCTTTACCTAGTTTTTCCTCTACCTCCTTTATTTGATTTTGGGAATTATTTTTTAGCTCTTCCAGGAATTCTTATTTGGCTCATGTTCACTTTACTTTTTTTTTCTTTGAGTTTTTGCTTATAGCTGTTTTTACTTCATTGTCTTCTTCTGAGATTGTATCTTAATCTTCCCTGTCATGATAGTAGCTTTTATAGTCAGGTTCTTTTGTTGTTGTTGTTGTTGTTTGCTCATTTTCTATCCTATTTTTGATTTTGAACTTTTGGTAAAGTTGGGTTCTCTTCCCAGCATGGGGAGGAAGGGTACCATCTCATGCTTCAGACTTTTTTTTTTCCACTGCTGTTTTCAGAGTTAGCTCTGGGAATTTGGAAGTTTTTAGTGCTTCCAAGGTGGTATCATCTGGAGTGAGGCATAGTCACTGTTCTCCTGGTCTTCACTCTGATCCTTAACCAGGAAGGGGCTCTGATCCTTTGGGAATGCAATAGATAATTCAGGGCCCTTGCTCCCTTGGAACCAGAAGTGATACTGTTCTTCAAGGTCCCTGATCTCTTGTGACCAAAAGTGATATTGCTCCTCAAGGCTGTCGCTCCCTCTTGACCACCCTTAAACTATGACCTCAAAATGGGTATAGGCAATGGATTTACCGAATACCATCTGGTCTTATTTCCATTGCCAGCACAGAAGTCCCCTGTAATC
This sequence comes from Vombatus ursinus, assembly GCF_900497805.2. NCBI lineage: Eukaryota > Metazoa > Chordata > Mammalia > Diprotodontia > Vombatidae > Vombatus > Vombatus ursinus. Next base: position 30,350,634 of record NW_020954550.1, read on the forward strand.
TCTTTCTGACCAGTTCCCAGATCTCCTTACCATCTCTGGCTTAAGAGCTCCTGAAGCTGCTGCTGTTTCTGTCACCACCACCTATTCCCACCACTGATGTTTCATCCATATGGGCTCTGGGTCCAGCCTCCACCCCCCATATCATAGATTTCTCTTTCTGACCCCCTAAGTTGTCTTGGACTGGAATAACATCTCACTCTGACTTTTTGTTGGCTCTGCCACTCCAGAATTCAATTTGAGGCTTTTTAAAGTTGTTTGGAGGGAAACATTGCGAGAACACAGCTGGGTGCTCTCTCTACTCTGCCATCTTCTCCCCACCCCTATTCCCCATTCTCACTCCTTAAAATCTTGAAGTTACCTTTGATTTATCCTTCTCCTTTATACATATATTCAGATAGTAATCAAGCCATGTCAATTTTTCCATGGAAATATCTCATCTCTATCACTTCCTTCCTATTCTCATTGCTACTATGCTATCCAGATCCTCTTCATTTTGTGCCTAAATTAGTACACTGGCACCAACCTCAGAGGTAAACTTCCAGTCTTCATTTTCAGATGAAGCCTCAAGTCACTGGAGGCCAGTAGAGCTTCCTGTGTCATCTCAGTCGGGCACTGGAGTTGCATATTTCTCAGCAAGAGTTTTGTTCTTGGAGTTATGGAACCTGAGTTCAAATCCTAGCTATGCCCCTTACTGCCTATATGACCTTGAACAAGATACTTAACTTATCTGGGTTGCAGTTTCCTCTTCTATAAAATGAGGGTATTGGACTAGATGACCTCTAAGTTTCCTTCCAGCAGTAGATCTAATCTCCTTTGATCTTTGATCTAATTCCATCCTGTGCCTTTCCAGTCCCTGGTGGAGCCAATCCACTCAGTTTTGAAACTCCCACCTTGAGAGTTTTGGTTGGTAGCCAGGGAGTGCAACCTCAATAAGCTCATTATATCCATCTGGTCCCAGACCGCTAGACCTGGCCTTGCTTCACATTCCTTCCAATTGTCCATGTCTGTTATCCTGCCATTTACCATGCCACTGCTTATATGTAACATTCCTCATTCTGAGATCAGTAATAATATTAATATTACCATACATCAAAATGACATGTGAATTGACTGCCTTATGGCCTTATGTATCAATTCCCAGAGATTGCCTTCTCTTACCACTACTCTTACGTATGTATTGTTTCCTATGACAATGTAAATTTGTTTAGTCATTCTAAAGACACAGGTTTGGGCCACATTAGGTGTCAAAGGAAGAAAAGGATAGAGGGAAAAGGAGGAGAGGGAATACATATAACCACTGTTGTTTGGTCATTTTGGTCATTGGTGTTCGTTACCCCCTTTAGGGTTTTCTTTTTTTAGCAAAGATACTGAAGTGGTTTGCCATTTTCTTCTCCAATATATAGCCACTGGGAGCCCCAAGAACAGAGGAAGGTGGTCACCTCAGCCTATTGGGGATGATAGCAAGTTCACAGGGACAAACAATTATTCAGGCCAACCCAGGAGGAAAGAGAAACTATAAACATGTGAAATCAGGACCTTAGGTTTTTCTTATTTTGTTGTCTTTCTAGAGTGATTGGTATCACTGCAAAGACCTTTGCTAGATTGGATACCTATAGCCTGAAGAAACTATAGGTAAATGGATTCCCAAGAGAAAAAATGATGCTTCTTGGCAAGACAATGGAAAGCACCTTCTCCACTTGAAGTACTTGTTCCTAGAATGTTCCAATTACAGCTTAGTCACTGTGTCCCGCTAATCAAACCTTCACTCATCTCTTAACTTTGCACTTTTCCCTCGTAACATTGTACCCTGCCCCATTCCTCTTTCAACTCTGTACCTTCTCCAATTTACCCTTTACTTTCATTTGTACTCCACATGTTTTGATATCTGTACTCCAATTCTTTCCAACATAGCAGAATCTCCATTGGTAGAGTTTCAAGAACCATAGTCCACCTCTGAACCCAATCAGGCATTGGAACAGGACTTTAGTGAAGATTCCATTAATGAAAGGAAATTTTTCTAAAAATTAAAATGTTTAGGATCTCGTGGCTCTTCAGGTCTTGCCAAATGATTTTCAGAGTGATCCCTACTAAATTCCATAACCTTAGTTCTGATAATTTAAGTAAAAATAATGCTGCCTACCCAAAGTCACTTGGTTGCCCATATTTTGACAAAATTAAATGCTAAATTTTACCTGCTTATACAAATCATCAAAAGTCTTCCTGGAACTAATGGGTTGTGCTTTTATAACCTCGGACAGTGCCTGGAACATAGTAGGGGCTTCATAAATGTTTTGGCGATTGAGTTATTCCTTATTAGAAATATTGAATGTTTCTTATCTTCAATGATTTTTAGACCACATGAGAAATGTTTATCTTTTCTACCTCCTTATCACTGACTTCTAGGTGCCCATTACTTTCCTGTCCTGTCTTTATCCTTCCTTTATCCTTCCTTTATCCTTCCTTCCAATCAAAGCCAGAACATGAAGGTATTAGTACTTTTGATTTTTTAACAAAAAAAATCCCATTAGAATAAATCACTTTTGCTTTCTAAAAACTGGAGATCAATTCTGAGAATACATTGATGTCGGTTCTGAATTTCTGTCATAAACATACAGTGCCTAGTCCAGCACTATCCAATCCTAGAATATGAATAATGACTTTAGCGACAAATACTCAATTGATGAATGGGACTCTGAAAGGTATTATCTGTCAGCATGTTATGATGAGGGAGCTCATAGCACTCTGAGGTTGGAAAATGGCTCAAACCCTTTTCCAAAAAGTTGGGGAGCTTTGTATTTTTTCCTTTCCCCATAATTTTTAAATTCTATTGTGTTTCAAGGGAAATTTAATCCATGTGTTTCTGATTCATCAAGTAATGTTTTGTAAGAGCTATTTGATGTCCCAAAGCCTGACGAACCTCAATAAAGTCTGTTTCTTCTATTAGAAAGAATCCTATAGAATTCTCCAAGAATTTCATGAAACTGGGAGGACAAGAAGCAGAGTTTTTCTAGATGGTAAGATTTTCCCCATCTTTAAGTCTAAGATTTTTTTTAGCAAAAAAAAATGATTAGGAAAAAAATTCTAGTCATAAAAAAATCACTACTCTAAACTAGATAGAGGTTTCCTAAAACAAGGGATTTTCTTAAAAGGCAGCTTCTAGCTTATTTATACTCTCTTAGTATTCTAACTTACAGGTATATGTTCACTATATCACAGCTAGTGATGTTGTTTTTTATCTGATCAATAACTGGGGTTGAGTTTTTATGATGCCTTTGTTTTAAATCAATAAGAGTATTAATGTTCCATGCCATTTAAAGTTTTCTGAAAAATATGAGTGGATAGAGTTCCCAAACTGCAAGGCATCTCATGTTTGAAAAAATAAAAACAAGGAGCTCTTATAATATATATTGAGATAAAAGGGTAGCTAGGATGAAAGGATTTCTTTTGGCTAGAAACCACATAGGATAGTTTCAAATTAATGAAACTGTAGGTGTAGAAAATATTTCACCAGCATGAATAGAAGGATGTATCCTTTTTATCTTATGAGAGTCAGTTGTAGTCGGAAATGCAGTCCTGGGGCTGTGAACTGAAGCAATGTGGGAAATTCAATAGTAAGGTAATTAAGAACGAAGCTCTTTAACCAAATTACAGTTTTGCCTTCCTGATGTATCCCAGGCTTTTGTTATTGCTTTCTCAAATAAGTCAGCGAATTGAGAAAGAGTAAATAACTCAAATTAGCTTGTGTTTTGAACTCCATCAATCTGGTAAGTCGTAAGCCTTTCTGTGAAAGCAGAGTTTAATCAGGACAGGGAAAATTATTCATGCAAATTTTTTCAAGTAGCACAGACTGACAACAAGAACCAGCAGGGTGCCAACCACTGTTGATTGGGAGAGAGAGAGGAATGTTCTAAAACTTGCTTATAGCTGCTTTCTACAGAATGCATACACTAGTGAAGAGTATGCTATAAATTGGAAGCCAAGATTGATATGTTAAGGCAAATTAAAGGGTAAAAGAGTCATGTGCCATTAGTTGAAAGGCCTAGAAAGTCTCTAAAGGAAGTTGCCAAAGTTATAAATATCCAATCTCTCTGGTTGTGGTTAAAGATTTCAGATATCACCAGTCTTTGCTTTCCCCTTGACATGTTGCCTCTGGCAAGCTGATGAAGTACTGTTGGGCCGTTTCCTGTTGAGAAAGATGGCACACAGTAGTCAAGTCAGTCAAAATCCAAGGACACATGATTTCAAGTACAACCAAAGGCATCAAGAGGTAGGAAATCCCAAATGATCATATGGGGATGCTAAGAATCAGAACTGACTTTCATTACAAATCAGAAGGCAAAAATACAAATCAAAATAATCCCAGGGTGGGTGGGTGGGTGCCCCCACAGGCATTGACATCTTGCACACATTACCGTCCCTTTGATATGGACATAATCTAGTTAAAATGGAACTGTATTAGGAAAGTCAAACAATTAATTGATCCAAGAAAGGTTGTTTCATGTTTTGTGTAAATCAAAGCTAAAAATTCATTTGAGGAACAGTGCTATATTGTAGACTAAACACAATTTGGCATGAGTGTAGGGTTTGGTGTGGGTGTTAAAAGTTGTCCTGGGCTACACATGGTCGGTAATCCTCAGCAGAAATGTTAACTCAATTTGTCAGTATTATCTTTATGTCAACAGTAATGCTTAAATATTTACAATAGGCATAGTACTCTGAGAGTTAGTAACGCAAGATAAATTGGAAAAATGTTAACAAAATGGATGGTACTAATAGAAAGCCCTGGCACTACGGACTCTGGTTTTATATACAACGGACTGGCCTGAAGGTGGGATTTTATTAGGATCTATGGTTTATAGGTTGCTCCAAAGTTTCTTTTTTTTTTTTTAAAAAAAAAGGCAAAACTTCAAAGAATGGAAGCATAATAATTAGTTTACTGTTCTAATTGTATGTAATGCAATCAATGCACAGATCTAAAGTACAGGCTATATACTACATGGTTACAAACCAACATAAATGAAATCATACAACTTGATTCTTTAGGCATTCATGAAAAAGGTTATACTCTCAGAAATTCCACTGAGTTAAATAACAGTTACCCAGTTAAACCTGAAAATAATAATGGAGGCAGAAATCTCTTTTTCTGCTCTTTTGCCACTTCTTTTAGTACTCCAGTTTGTTGCAGGAAAGAATATCCCAATTCGTAAGTAAGACCTTTGGCGCCTTGTGTTATTTGAAAGAACACTGCTAGATAAAGCTAAGAGATGGTTAGATAAAATATTTGAAAATAAATGAAACAGTGATGCTACAATGATGTTCCAAGATTTGTCCCCTCTCATCCTCCCAAAAAAAAATCCCACAAAGGATCTCCTACCAAAAGTAGTGAACCTCAAGGACAGGAAAACATCAGCCCAGAAAAATGAAGAAAACAGGAACCTGGAGTAACAAGGTTCATAACATAAAATAGGGTGGGGAAAAGTGCCCATGACCATTTGGAGAAGGGAGAATTAGGAAAGTTTTGAACAAGATCTTGAAATTAATTGGAGCCAGTAAAAGTCCAGTGTTTGTTATCCACTGTCAAGGGAAAGTGAAAGGGGTGGAATGAAATATGTTTTCATTGTGCAGGACAACAGTAGCCTCAAAGCTCCCTTCTAGATTAGTTCATTTAATTCGGTCTGTATTTGAGGAGGTTGGGGCAGTGGGAGAGAGAAGAAGGAACAATTTACTTGAAACAAGCCTAAGCAAGGAAATATATCCCTTGTTCCTTCCCCTCAACCAAAGTGGATTGAAATATTTATCACCTTCCATGTTGTGACTTCTTTTTACATGGATTTTGTCACAGGATCAGCTGCATCTGTCAAAGGCATCCTGTAACACCTGTTTCCATAACATCTGTTTCCTGAAGGTTTCCAGGACATTATTTTTGAACGATTCTCGTGCACCACTAGCACTTCCTCCCATAACAGATCCTCCTTCATCTCCTCTCCAAACTGTGGTCAAGGACTGTCTTTTGTGTCTTCTTCTATCCCTAGCACTTAGCACAGTGCCTGACACATAGTAGGCTCTTAACAAATGTTGATTGATTTTCCACTCACTTTAGGGTGCTTATAAATCAATTACTCAGCCAAAACATATTCATTATTTGCCTGTGTCCCAGACACTGAGCTAGGTGCTCAGGATCAGAGAGAGAGACGGAGAGAGACAGAGACAGAGAGTCAGACAGAAACAGAGAGAAACAGAGAGACAGAGAAACAAAACTTAAATTAAATAGTGTAAGAAACACTGATTTTGGAATCAAAGGATCTGTGTTCAAATTCTGCCTGTTTTATGCATTGTATATTATTAGAAATTCACAAAAAAAGCCCTATGACAAGTACTACATGAATGATTATATCCATTTTACAGATAAGGAAACAGAGGTTCTAGCAGATAAAGTATTAATAGCCAGTATGTGTGAATTTGTGTGAGTTACTTAGCATCTCTGGGCCTCATATGTAAAATGATTGGATTAGATTTGATGGCCTCTAATATTCCTTCCAACTCCAGAGCTATAATCCTCCAACTAGTGCATATAAGCAAGGAAGGAACCAGATAATTTTAAATCTTCCTACAATGTTTAATATTTCAAAGCACCACTACCAACCATCTTCGATGTACCCTTTTTCTTTTGTTCACTTATTCCCTCTCTTCCCTCCCTAGGCATCTGATCAATTGGTAGGATGTTGGGTGCCTGCGTTAAGGAACTATGGACAAGAAACCAATAAGCGTAGGAGAAGAACGTTATCTATTCACTGCTATGTAGGACATAGCTATAAGGTGGAACAGAACCACTAAGATATGAACAAAACAGCAACATTTTTATAAAGAGAATCAACATTCCTATTAGGCATTTCAACATGAACATAATTCTTTTTTCAAGGGTTTACCATTTATTAATCTTAAAAATTCCCTGGAGATGAACATTTTTATCTCAGTTTTGCAAACTGGAAGGTACAGATGAAGGGGTAAGACCACTGGAACAATAGCTGTCAGAGAAAGGAAGACCTCTCCAGAAATACATTGTCTTATGCAAGGTGCTGTGCTTGTTGGAAATAAATGGTTTAAAAAATGATTCTTTAAAAAACTACAAAATGGAAAAATAAGGAGTTTTTTTCTAAGCAATTAGCACGTCACACATCACTACCAAAGCATAGTCTTGCAATGCATATCTGTAACACTAATGTCACTGTTTCCTACTGACAGTTTTTCAACACTTCAAAGGACCTGTAATTGCAATGATGTGAGAAAGGTAATGCAGTGTTGTAGAGAGAGTGTGGATTTGGAGGAGAGGAGAGAACTGGGTGGAAATGCATCCCTGACATTTATTTGCTGAGTGAGCAAGGGCAAGCCAAATGAGACAACATATGCAAAACACTTTGCAAACCTTAAAGCACTACATAAATATGAGCTATTAATACTTTACCTGCTGGAGCCTCTGTTTCCTCATCTGTAAAATGGGTATAATCATTCCTGTAGTATTTAAGTCATAGGGTTTTTGTGAATTTCCAGTAATTTACAGTGCATAAAGCACTTTGCAAACCTAAACTAGTAAATACTATGTGGATTCCCCTCCAATAGTACAGATCGAAACTTATTCATAGTTCCTTATACTGTGGAATTCTTATCTATGTCTGGAAATGAATCCTCATATGAGGAGCCAATCAATAGGCTAGAACCCTTTCTCTAAGACTTAACATTCTCCAGGTTTTAGTAAACCACTTTGGCTCCACTTCCATCACCCCTTACTCTCACTCTACCATGGCCCCACCCCCTATTACAATCATACATTATATAAATGGTATATTTTATGCCAATGCACATCAGTATCTCCTTCTCTGCAACTTAAATGTTTTGAAAGTTACCTAGTATACTGAGAGATTAAGTGATTTGCCCAGGGTGACACCATAAATCTATGTCAAAGGCAGGACTTGAATCCAGTGCTTAGCATATGTATAGTAAGTGCTTAAGAAAAGATTCCTGTTTCCAAAGGCAACTCTTTTCCACCCTGTCACACTGCCCCCTCAGTCAGTGAGATCACAAATATCTTACCCAAATTCCCTACATCAATGAAACCTTAGGTCTGTTAAAAACAACAACAACGCTTTTGTACCATATCTTGAATTCAAATCATTACTGGTAATAAACTGCAAACTACTCCCATCCAGTATTTACATGAACAACATATTTCTCATGAAACCCCTTCTCATCACTCACACAGCCACCTCCTTAATTAAGGCCCTCATTGCTTCTTGTCTTAATGATTTTAGCAACCTCCTAATTGATCTCTCAGCCTCAGTCTCTCCCTACTGGAGTCTCTCCTACACAAAGCTACCAAAGGAATTTTCCTTGAGTGTGAATCCGACCATGTGTCTCATCTACGCAATCAACTCCAGTGGCTTCCTACTACCTCTAGGATAAAATAAGAATTTCTCTGTCTTTGAAAGCACTAGGGAACCCTGGCCCCAAACTCAGTGAAAATCACTCTTCCTTTTCACAATCTGTGATCCAGCCAAATTGGCCTACTCTCTTTTCCTAACACATAGCACTTCATTTCCTATCTCCACACTTTTGCCCAAGCAAGTCCTCATGCTAAGAATACATTCCCTCTTTTTTTCAGTTGTTTCCTCACAGCCTTTATTATTGTTTTCACATTCATTTATTTTATCTTTAATTTACGGAATAGAACTTCCATAACAGTATAATAAAAAAGTGATTACACATGAAACTGCAAATCTATTATGTACAACTTGCTATTCCTTTTAAATATATAATAAACTTATCATGTAAACTTCTCTTTTTTCTTTTTTTCTTCCCTCCCCCTTCACTCTAAGAATGGCTACCATTAGACACAAATAGGTATATAGATATAGCTATAGATAGATAGATCCAGATATAGATAGAGAGATAGACATAGATATATAGATATATATATCCACATATATATACATATATATGTGTGTATGTGTAAAATTATTCTATACAAACTTTTGTTTATCAGTTCTTTCACTGGATTCAGGTAGCATCTTTCTTCATATCTCCTTTATAGTTAATTTGGGTATTTACAATAGTCGAAAGAACTTATTTGTTCAAAGTAGTTCTTAAAATAGTATTACAGTTACTGTATAAAATGTTCTCTTGATTCTGCTCATTTCATTTTCATTACTTCATGCAAGTCTTTCCATGTTTTTCTAAAATAATTGAGCTCATCATTTCTTATAGCACAGTAGTATTCCATCACAATCATATGCCACAGCTTGTTCAGCCATTCCCCAATTGATGGGCTTCCCTGTAATTTCCAGTTCTTTACTACCACAAAGAGAGCTGCAATAAACATTTTAAAACATTTAATCCATTTGAATGGAAATATCATTTTACAAAGTTGGAGTTTCAATTCCCTATAACTTTCACTTGGTTTTTTAATTGTAAAAATGTGGTCAGCTCTGGAAAATCGTTTTTAAAAAGCTGTCTGGACTTCCGGATCATATGAGCAACAAGATGGAGGACTAGCATTTTCTTTGACCTGCATGACCTCTCAAACCTCTCCAAAACAAAAATTAAGTGCCAAAGACAAAATAGCTCCAGCTGTCTCCATGGTCTAGGAAAATCAGAATCCAAAAGAAAGTTAAAAAAAAAAAACATGAATTGACACTCACTGACCCTGAACTCACTCAGCATCCCTCCTCAACCTCCCACACTACAATGAGGCTTCACTAGCAAACTCAAGGACATGATACAAGCTTCCCTTTCCAGTGCCTTAGAGACCCCAGCTCCAGGCTGTAGAAGTTTGTCCGGGGCCATTACAAACAGACAGTTTGGCCACAGCCCTTCAGAAGAAAAAGCCTACAGAGTGTGGACAAACCCATAAGAGCAACCCAGCAACTCTATGAACTCTAGTGCCTGACCAGAGAACTAACAAACAGAGAGAGTGGACAGGATAATTCAGTGGGGAGTGGGGGGTAAGGGAGTGGGGTGGGGAAACAGGGGAAAGCGTTGGGCAGAACTCCACTAAGCCTGAGAAAAAGAGCACAGCATCTAGCTGGGGCCAGTTATGACCACCCAAAAGTCACTTGGGGCAGAGGCCTAGGCTCTTCAACCATAAATTGCCCAGAGGTAGGAGGAGGCTGAATTGCTATGAGATTTAGCCCCCAAGGAAACTACCACTGAAGAGAACAGAGTCAGAAAGTGAATGGGAAAACATCAGTTAAAAAAGGGTAGAATAAAAAGCTGTCCCCTTCTCATATTTGCAATAAAGATACATTCAAAATATCATTGTTATAAAGATACGTAAGTTGCCATATGAACTGATAGTTACATCTCAGTCAACTGTTTTATGGTAATATCATTTATGGTTCTTTTCTAATCATTCAGTCTCTTCCCTTCTCATTTTTTGTGTTTGTTGTCATCTTTCTAGTTTCATGGATCAAAGTTGAAGATTCTGAGGATACTAGCTGGCATTTATTTCTTGTTTTATTGTTTTTTGTTTAGTCATTCCAGTCATGTCCAACTCCTTGTGACTGCATTTAGGGTTTTCTTGGCAAAGATACTGGAGTGGTTTGCCATTTCCATCTCCAGCTCATTTTACAGGTGAAAAAAACTGAGGTAAACAGGATTAAGTGACTCACCCAGGGTCACACAGCTAGTAAGCATCTGAAGCTGGATTTGAAATCAGGTCCTCCTTACTTCAGGCCAGGAGCTCTATCTAATGTGCCACCTAACTATCTACTTTATTGTTTACAAAGCATTTTACATTTGACCTTTAGAAGAAGCCTGTGAGATAGGTGCTTTTATTATCCCAATTTTACAGATGAGGAAACTTATACTGAGAGAGGTTACATGATTTGCACAGGGTCACACAGCTAATAAGCAATAGAGGCAGGATTCAAACTCAGATCTTTCAACTACAAGACCAACCCTCTATTCATTGGTTGACCAAGTTGCCAACTTCATTAGATCTAATACCAAGCTTTCTGAAGAATTGTTTTTCCTTCCACTGTTCTCAATAGTTTATAATGTAGACTTTTCATAATTTTCTCTTCCTCTGGCTCAAAGTATTGTGAATAACTTTACATTTAAAACTTATATTTCCTTGATGGCCATGTCTCTCTGCCTGCCTGGGCTCCAAAAGAAATATTTGGTTATGGAGCAGCTAAGTGGCACATTGAATAGAACAACTGGCCCTGGAATCAGGGGGACCTGAGTTCAAATCTAGCCTCAGACACATAACACTTACTAGCTGTGTGACTCTGGGCAAGTCACTTGACCCCAATTGCCTTACCAAAAAGAGAGAGAGAGAGAGAGAGAAATATTTGGCTACTAAGGCTGTTTCTGAGTTCTTTGGGTCTCTTCTTTGTGGTAAATTGGGCAGCTAGGTTGTGTGGTGGATAGAGCTCCAGACCTGGAGTCAGGAAAACTTATCTTTCTGAATTCAAATCCAGCCTCAGCGACTTACTAGCTATGTGACCCTGGGCAAGTAATCCTTTTGACCTCAATTCATCATCTGTAAAAATGAGATGGAGAAGTAAATGGAAAATCACTTTAGTGTCTTTGCCAAGAAAATCCCAAATAGGGTCACAAAAAGTCACAAGGATACGACTGAACAAAAGAAAATTATACTCCTTGCCAATGTTTTCCTTTACCAATGTACCAGTTTTACAACCCATAGCTTATTTGAATAGGTCAGTTTGGCATTGATATTATTGCACTCAGGGTCTTCTAATTTTTATCCTTTTTTTCTAACTTGGTATTGATTTTGACTTTTGCCCTAACAAGTCTATAGTCTGACTGCACAAACTAACTCTGATATGACTCCCACATCTGTAACCAGTCAGTATCTGTCTGTTAACACACAGGTAATTTCCATTTTTTGCTATACTATGCATGTCCAGCATCTTCTAACTCTCTTCTTAAAGAAAATATTCATGATATACAGACATGAGGATCCTAAGTAAATTAAAAATGTTTGGCTTTCTCCACTTCTTATTCGTGAACTTTATTTTCCAACATTTGCTCCTCTCCATATCTAACGTAGCGTTGAAGCCAGTGAATTTTAAAGCTATAAGTTGACATAGCTTAGAAAGTTTATTCTTCATAGAACTTTATAGAAGTTCTCTACTTCTATGACATGTTTGTGCGTGACCTACAATTATCTCAAAAGGGATCTTTTTGCTTATGTTTCTCATAAGGACTACAAGGTGAGCTAAATATCCCATAAAATAATGTTTGTTGATGCCTTTGAGTAAAACAAATTCCATTAAATTTCATTAACTCCTTTGTTTGTTTCTCCAAGGATATGGAAGCTGTGAGTCATGCTTCCATTCCATTGAAACTTTCTGAAAACTTCTGTTTTTATTTTTGCCAAGGATGAGATTTTTGACATGGCTCAGTGCTTCCAGTAATATAGCAGTTCATTAATCTTTGGGAAAGGATCTCATGTATGGAGTCTCAATAGTTAAATTATTCTTTCTAGATGGTCTTAGATATGTGATTCTTAACACCCACTGCCCCCATTTCCACCACTCTGTCTCTGTCACTGCAGAATGAGAAGGGGACCAAGAACTATTTTGTATTTGTTTTTGTTTTAGGGGTTATAAAACCAAAGAATTTATCACCAGCTGGCCAACTGCATGTTCAATCTCTCTATACCTAACTAGGCTTGTCTTCAAGCAGCATACACAGTTTTTCCCTGGGACTAGGCAAGTGTCTTGGGAAAACTAGCCAAAATTTGTGTTTCACTAGCGTTAACTTCAAGACATTCTGAACTCTATGGCCAATGTGCTACTACTAGCAGTGCTTTTGGTGATACCACATCCTTCAAGCCTTGTCAATGGGACAGGGAAACCCACTGACCCTATGGAATTAGGAAGTCAACTGTCTATAAGCATTCAGTAACTAGAGGGAGATGAGAATGTGCTCTGGGTCTTTAACAACCGTGCCTGAAGATGGTAAGTGTTCTCAGTGCCTTTGTATTTGGGGGTGATTTTGGTCTCTCGAGCTATAGCAGGCTTGGGCCCTCCTTTAAAAATGTAAGTTGGGGATTGTTTAAGAACTGTGCTGAATAGACTGTTTGGGACTCTTATGTGGCATTTAAGAGACCATTAATAATTAATTGACACATGAACTTTGTTGAGAATCTTTAGGGTGAGGGACTGGGGAAGGAATTTGAAAATACTCTCCCTAGGACCCCAGAGACTTTTCTGGAAATGGAGATATGGAAAAATGCCACCCACTTTATTTGTTAAGGATGGGGTAGTAAGAGGTGAGTTATTTTAAAAGTAGAGATAGCTTCTGCTTTCTTTTTATAACTCTCATCTCCTCTCTCTCTCTCTCTCTTTCTCTCTCTCTCTCTCTCTCTCTCTCTCTCTCTCTCTCTCTCTCTCTCTCTCTTTCTCTCTCCCCCCCCCAAGTAAGGACTAACAAAGTGGGCTCTAGCTGTCCTCTCCAACCACAACAGAACCAATGACTGCTCGCATATGGCAGTTAGAGACATTTATCTGCCTTTATGAGCTGAAGCTACCTCATCTGGCAGCTAGGTGGCACAGTAGATAGAGCACTGGGCCTAGAGTTAGGAAGATCTGAGTTCAAATCCAACCTCAGACACTTACTAGCTGTGTGATTCTGGGCAAGTTACTTAGCCTCTGTCTGCCTTAGTTTCCTCAAGTCTAAAATGGGAAATAATAATAACACCTACCTCCCAAGGTTGTTGTGAAGATAATGGAAATAATATTTGCCTAGCACCCAGTAGGCACTTAAGAAATCCTTATCCCTCCCTTACACACACACACCCACACACACACACACACACACACACGCACATCCTCCTCTTTCCTTGAGCATTGGTAAAGAAGCAGCAATTCTAAGATGAGCATTTTAGCCCAGGTGGCAGTAACCTTGTCATCATCAAGCCTGCAAAGGGAGATAACAGCAGTGACAGTAGCAATTCTTGGGCCCTAGCACAGAGGGCCAATACTCAAAGCCTTAGGAGGGGAAGGCGAAAGGGAAGGGGAAGGGATGCAACACCAGCATCCATAAGTCCTGGCATGAAGGGAAAGTGGCACATGGGGCAATAGAAAGACCCCGGCAGAGCAGCAGTGTCACAAACCCCAGAATCAGCAGAAGGGACAATGTCACCAGCATCAACTGAGTAGGCAGACCCAGCAAAGCCCTTTGGTTATTGTAAGCTGACTATTTATACGTACGTGTGTGTGTGTGTGTGTGTGTGTGTGTGTGTGTGTACATATTATATATATAATATGTATATATATATAAAACATATATATATATATATATATCCATACACACATTTATACACATTGTATATATGTACATGGTATGTTTGTGATACACACACACACATATACTGTATGTGTGTATATGTGTATGTTGTTCTTCAGTCATTTCAGTCATGTCTGACTCTTCATTACCCTCATTTAGGGTTTTCTTGGCAAAGATACTGCTGTGGTTTGCCATTTCCTTCTCCAACTCGTTTTACAGATGAGGAAACTAAGGCAAATAGGGTTAAGTGACTTGCCCAGGGTCACACAGCTAATAAGTATCTGAGGCCAGATTTTAACTCAGCCCTTCCCGACTCCATGCCCAGCACTCTATCCACTGCTCCACCTAGCTGACCATATGTATGTATATGTATATGTATATATGTACATGTATGTACATGTGTAAATATATATGCATATATATCACATTGTATTTCAAGAAGGAAACATATCTCAGTAAAGGAAACACATATCAAGGAAATAGAAAAGCACAAAGTATTTTTAAGTGGATGGCAAGCAGACTGATTTTGCAGGAATGAATAATTCACAGAGGGAAGTAGTTAGAAATCCAGCTGGAAATGCAGATGGAAAGCAGATTGTAGAGGCCATTAAATGGCAGGCTATTAACTATATACCTTGGGTAATGAGAAGGCATTGAAAGTTTTGTTCAGGGACATAACATTTTGAATGCAGCACCTAAGGAAGAGTAACCTCTGGGCAATTTATAGACCGGGCAGACAGAAGAAAGCCTGGAGTCAGGAAGCACAAAAACAGGTTTTTGCCACACAGATAGCGCCTCAGGTAGTAGAGCCTAGGGCAAATTATGCTGTGAATTATCCCCTTCCACAACAAATAAACAAAACAATTTTTATACAGGTGAAATTGGGTTAAAATGAACATGAAGGGGAGTCTTCAATAGCCAAAGCAGGCACAAAGCATGTAGCCTGTGGGTAGGTAGAGACAAAGACCCAAATGGTTTGCCTTGATGATGCTGATAGTGCCTTTGAAGGGCCATTACAGGCAAATTATATGAATTTCTGATCTTGGTTACCCCCAGCTTGTCAAGTCATCATATTTTCTAATCTAATGCTACTGCCCCCATCCAAATCACCAATTCTGTATATATTTGGTCTTGCTTATCTATGTACATGCTTTCTCCTCCAATAGATTGTAAATGATTTTTGTCTTCATATCCCTAGCACCCAGCATAGTACCTGGAATATAAATGATTATTAATTGGTTGATTGGTCAATCACCCCCAACTCCTTAACACAGGTATCATGCTATTAATTAACCAACCAGATTCATCAATAGTTTGAAACACCCAAAAGGGTGAGATTCAAGATGATCCCATTCATTTTCCATACACCAGGGCTGCTGTGATAAGGGTGTAAATTAGGGCAGTATGAAAAAGAAAAAATAGATGCAAGAGACATTAAAAAAGCAAAATCTATGATTACATGGATTCATATAGATGTATACATCATGCCACTTAAAACCTAACTACATATAATAATAATGGGCCCTGGTTTCAAATATTCAAATGAGTCCATGATCTCACTGGTGTACCTATCTCTTCCAAAGACTCAGATCACAATGTCTTAACTCTCACTGATTCATTGATCTAGTGACATTGGACTTCTTGCTTTTCTTCATTTAAGACACTCCATCTTCCAACTCTAGAAGACCTGAGTTCAAACCCAACCTCAGACACTTACTAGCTATGTGACCCCAGATAAGTCACTTAACTTCTGTTTGCCTCAGTTTCCTTAATTGTGAGAATGGTGATAATAATAGCATTCATCTCCTATGATTGTACATGGAGGATCAAATGAAATAATATTTGTAAAGTGCTTAGGATAATGTCTGGTACCTAGTAAATACTAATAAATGCTTGTTTCCTTCTTTCCTTCCTTCCTCTAAGCATTCATTGGCTTTCTCCAATTAATGGAATTCTCTTTCCTCATCCCTGCCTCCTGGCTTCCTTTAGCCCAGCTAAAATCTCATGTTTCTACGAGAAAGCTTCCCCACTCTTCCTTAATTCTTGTACCTTCCCTCTGTTGATTATCTCCAATTTTTCCTGTATGTATCTCCTTTACATGTTGTCTTTCCCATTAGACCATGAGCTCCTTGACAGCAGGGACTGTCTTTTGCCTTTCTTTGTATCACATTGGCTTATCACAGTGCCTGGTATTGTAATAGGCACTTAATAAATGTTTATTGACTATTGACAACAAATCCATGTCAACCTTTGCAATTCTTGTCCATGTCCTACCATACTGTTGACACCAGGAAGCCTACCAGTTATGCTCAGAGCCTTACTCACTTTCTGCTGACCAGTGGGGCACAGGGACCCATCTAATAATTCTCTCTCTTATAACATAACCAGATTCTCTTCTCTTTGATCACATATTGCATTGATGATCTCCTTTACTCCAGTTCTTCTAGTGTTGCCCCCTACTCCCAATCATGGTGCACTGATCCATGGCTCTCTGGTAATCAAATTCAGTTCTTCAGAGACCGTAATGTCCCATGGCCTTATGAGAAGGCCCAAAAGTTAAATATCAGTTCTATCCCCCAAAATCAGTATTATATAAATAAATTCTACAATATTTAATTCTTCAAAAAATGATAATAGGATTTATTCCCATGAAGTAATTCTTCAGGTACCCTTAGTTCCTATAAAAGAATTTTCTTTGGTTCCTAGTTTATTCTAATTTAAACTAAAAGAAAATTGACCATTTTGGTCTCAGGACCCCTTTATAGCTTAAAAGTTATTGAGGACCCCAAAGAGATTTTGTTCATGTGGGATACATCTATTGATATTTACCATATTAGACATTAAAACTGATAAATTTTTAAATATTTGTTTATGGATTCATTTAAAATAAAAATAATAAACCTGTTATATGTTAACATAAATAGTATATTTTATGAAAAATAATTATTTTTCAAAAAAACAAATTAATGAAGAATGATACTTTTTGACTTATATTTTGCAAATCTATTAATAGTAGACAGCTAGATTTTCATATCTCTTTCTACAGTCAATCTATTGTAATGTATTGTTTTGGTTGAAATTTATGAAGAAAATCTAGCCTCACAAAAATAGGTAGTTGGAAAAAAGAGCAGGAAAAGGGTAAATAATGCATTAGTATTGTTATGAAAATAGTTTTCACTTTAGGGATCCCGTTATAGGATTACTGGGATTTAAACATAGAAGAGTCCTTAGAGATGATAGGATTATGGGAATCATAGAAGTTAGAATGGGAAGAGACCTTCAAAGGAAGAGAGAGAAAGGAAGGGAGTGAACATTTATATAGCACCTACTATGTGGTAGGCACTGCACTAAGCACTTTTTATAAGTACTATCTCATTTGATCCTCACAACAACACTGAGAAGTAGATGCTATTATTATCCTTATTTTACAGTTGGGGAAACTAAATCAGATTGCTCCAGGTCACACAACTAGTAAGTGTCTGAGGCCAAATATGAACTTATAGCTGAGGAAATTGAGGTTGAGAAAGAATAAGATACTTGTTCTCAATTACATAAGTGGTAGAACTGGGATTTGAACCCAGGCCTTCTGATTCTAAATCTAATGTTCTTTCCACCATACTGTCCTACCTCCCCAGTCATCAACTCTAATATTTTCATTTCACAAATGCAAGAATTAAGATTCAGAAAAGTTAGGTGACTTAACCAAAGTCACATAAGCAGTAAATAGCAGATTCAGGATTCTACTATTTTATCACCCTATCATATATGTAGTCTATCTAGAAGATTTCCATCTTCCATTCATAAGTCAATTCATAAGTCTACAAGCATTTATTAAATGCTTGCAATATGCTAGTTACTGAGCTGCAATGCTCAGATTACAAAGAAAACCAAAAGATGGTCCCTACCATGAAGTAGCTCATATCCTAATAAAGGAGAGAAAACACAAATAACTGTGTACACAAAAGAGATTTACAATGTAAATTAGAGCTAATTTCATAAGGCACTATCAGTAGTAGGGAGACTAGGAAAGGCCTCTTATAGAAACAATCTTAACTTTCATAATGTACTGTCTTTGAATTACCAGCTAGTCCCTTTTCTATACTTTTCCACATACTCTGTTGGCTAAGTCCTACGAGAATCCATGGGCAGCTAGGTGGCACAGTACATAGAGTGACAGGCCTAGAGTCAGGAAGACTTCATGAGTTCAAATCCAGCCTTAGATACTCACTAGCTGTGTGACCCTGGGGAAGTCCCTTAACCTCTCTCAGACTGAGTATCCTCATGAGAATAATAATCTTACCTACTTAAGAGAGCTATTGATGAGGATCAAATCAGATAATACATTTAAAGCACTTTAATAAATGTTAGCTATTACTATCTTACCTTTAGAAATAGTCCCAGGTCTTCTATTCACTAGCTATATGACCTTGAAGAACTCTAGTTTCCTTAAAGCTGCCCTTATAGATTAGGTTTTTTTAAATTACATCTCTCTCTAGATGGGAGAGTAACTATATGTGATATATCTAAGCAAGGAATTGTATTCTATGCTCTTTCTTCTGTCCCCATGCAAAGTGGATTGCAACTGTCATTACCTTCCATGTTATAATTTCTTTTTATACGAATTTTGCCTCCGTCTACCACTTCTGTTAAAGTAATCCCGTAGCATCTGCCTCCATAACATCTGTTTCTTGAAGGTTTCCAGGATGCTGTCACTTGTTTTCAAATGATGCTGATGTGCCAATGGCCCTGTGCAGCAGCAGAAATCTCCCTCCTTTCTTCCCCTCCAACTCTCCCAGTATAGGCTACTAATTGAGTCTCATGGTATGGTGGGGGAAAGCACTGGCTTTGGAGTCATAAGACTAGGCTCAAATTCTCTCTCTGTCACATACTACATACGTGACCTCTACTATGTGAAAAGCATTGTGTAAGTCACTGGCAATAAGATACAATAAAATAAAATAAATGAAACAATCCCTGCTCTCAAGGAATTTATTCTGATTTTCAATTTCTTCATCTGTACTCACTGTGTGATCCTGGGTTGAACTAGATGACCTCTAATATGCCTTCTAAATCTATGATTCTAGGATTAATATGCTGTTGAGTCTTTATTTTCAAAGAGGACCAATGACATCATGGGGTGATGTCTTAAATTCATGTGTGAATTGGATTGAATTGAGGCAGAGTTACACAAAGTCGTCAGCCTCACTCTCTATTCTAGAGTCATCAAAGTCCATTGGCGAGACAAAAGTCAAGACGACTGGCAGTGGCCCAGGATGCACCAGATGACCATGGCATCTCTGATGACCATCCACTCCATAGCACCACTTCAGCTGCCTTCACGGTCACTGGAATAAACTGCTCTCAACTGATCATTCTACTGAGAGAAGTCTTCACATGCTTGGAGTAGACATCCCCCTAACTCACCAACAGGTTTGAACCCTATTGGTTACTCTTAACCTGGTGTAGCCCATGGACTGAGACATTACTGGGATGTGGCTGCTGCATGTTATAACTTCTTGGAGCCACAGGTGAGAGTTGAGTGACAGGTGGTCACCAAAGGTAGATGAGTAGCCCTGAAAAGGGTTAAGCAAGTCCTCATACCAGAGGTGCTAGTCCTCCCTGAATACCCAATACATCCATGAACTAAAGAGATAGTGAAGAAACTGAATGACTTTTGATCTCTCTAGGATAGGATAAGGGATAGGAACTGGGCCTGTAATTTCATTGGTATAGAAAATTCCCAAGTGAGGAAAATCCCTCCATCCGTATAAGTCAGCACCTTATCTGAAAGCTATAGTCTTAAAGAGGTGCCTACAACACTGAGAGGATAAGTGCCCTGCCTGGAGTCACACAGACACTATGTGTCAGAGGTGGGATTTGAACCCAAGTCTCAATGGCTTCAAGGCCAGCTCTCTCTCTCTCTCTCTACCAAATCATCTTACCTCTCTTCATTCATACTTCAGTATCTCAATAAATAAATCAACTGTAAAACTGTGATAGTTACTTGAGATAGTTGTGAGAATAGCTCTTTGTAAATCTTAATGTACTATAGAGATATTAAATTATTGTTTTTATTCTTGGTGGTGGTACAGTGGTGATTTTATTAAATTAATTAGGCTTATGCATTCTTTTTGTCAATAACTAAATTCCATTCTTAATCCAAGATTAGATAATTGGGCCATTTTTATTTCAACAACTCACTTTTCAAAAAATGATTGCAAAACATATCTGGGGTACCAAAAAGACCTCAAATGTAATAGAGGGAATTTTGGAAACTGCCCTTGATATTTTGAAGGATAAAAGTATTTTAAGTTGTTCTATTTCTTAGAGTATAAGGTATGGACTTTTTGCCATCCTCATTTATCTGAAAGTTTACAGGCCTGCCATATGGTGGAATATTTGCCTGCTTGCAGTTAATAAAAAGGAAATGACCTGGATTTGGACATTTTCTTTAAAGGGAACCATAAAAGCCACGTTTTGAGAATGGATGAAATCCCATCTTGTCTTTGAGCTGCCTTTCAAACATTGAGTCTTTTGCCACACACTCTATTAGCTATTCGTATTTCCAACCTGTGATATCTGACTCCTGTTTGTGTAATTTCCATCTTTTGTTCACAAGTCTTTTCTCTTTACAATCCCTCCATTCAGAATAAGGTATGTCTTGAATTGTCAAGAAGGACTTTGTTCTGATAAAGATAGCATGATAGTGTTTCAAGACTTTCTGCTAGAAATTTACAAAGTACTGCCATTTTGGAGAATATTGCAAGTGAATGAGCATGAAAAGTGGAACTTCATAAAGTGCCATGTAAGCATTTTTAAAGCATTTTCAACAAAAGGATGGAAATATTTCATTGGTAAACAGTAATAATAACAAGCACCCAGTAAAATAGTCACCATTACTATGGGTTAATTCAAAGGCAAAGCTTGAATCCAAGTTGCTATGATTCATTACATACTCTCTTGAATCATTCCTTTCCAATATTATTATCCATCTTTCATTTTGGACAGTTCCATAACTACAGTGGATTCTCTTGGGATTTAAAAAAATTATATAATATTCCCTAGCCTCTGGGTATATTTCCAATGGTCAGAGTCATCAAAAAATTAAATTAAAAGTAATTTGGAATTCTTTGGCAATCTTGCCACCCACATTTGTCAGGCAAAACTTGACTGAGCAGATGGGTTTCATTATTAATTAACACTTCTTGACCACCAATGAGTCTTGCTTCATTCCCTAAAGACCCACAGTTCCAATTGTCAGACTGAAGACAATGTGAGCCCCTGGGACTGGAGACCTACACAGAAACCAACCCACAAAGTTGAGTTAAGGGAATATCAGTTAGGCAACCTCAACTCACTTCTAGTGCAGCAATGGAGGAGAAGAAGGACCCTTCTAAACTCTCCCTAAAGTAACTAGTGTTAAAACAGATAGGGATTTACAGATGAATGTCAATAACTGATCTTGAAGGAAAAGCAATCCTCCTTGTACACTGCAGGCTGTTCCTGTCTCCTGACATTCCCCTTAAGACATATACCAATGATAGCTTCCAGGTGACTTTTAAAGGTCACTTGTAAACGTCAGTTCAGCAGTATTTCCTGCTGGGAAAAGAAGTGGGTCCCGGAAGTAAAATATAGGGGTGTTAAGTGATATTGTTTTAGAGTTAGCTATAACTCACATATATGTGCATATATATGTATATATATTATAATGTTTGAAAGTTTACAAATCACTTACAACAATCTTGGAGGTAGATGATGGTGGTTTTCTTGCTCTGACACCTGCCAAGACAATCAGCTCTGTAGACAGTACAAGGACCAGTTTAGGAACATTAGCCCAGAGGTTCTGGGTGTCCCTGTTTTTATCTGCTGCCTACAGGCAGCTTCAGAAGCACTCAGGGCTTGCCTTTCTGTTCCTACAGAAAATGTCCCTGCCTCACTCATCATCCTAACAGCTACACTCATATTTGGATTAAGTGTATCACATATGCTCATGCAGGACTCAATATTATCCAATACGAGGGCAAGGTACTGAGCATGCCCATAACTTTCCTGACCTGAAAATCTAATTGACAGCAAGCAAGAGTACCACAGGAACAAAACAAAACAAACAAAAAGCACACGAGGGCAAAGCGTGACAGATTAAACTTGATCAAATGGCAGTAGTTTCTAATACCTCAGCAGAGGAGATTTAATTTGTCCCCAGGAGTTAGCAAAGGGCTTTCCAGATTTTCAGTGCTCAGTACAGTGCTGCTGAAGCCTGAAATTGACAGGATGCTTATTAATCTTAAATTTTTAGTAGGTGTTCCAGCCACTGGGACCAGTGTTCCTTTGACACTCAGGCTAGCTTACTACATAGCACTTATGTATAGAATACTTTGCACAAATGTTCAAACCTGGCCTCAGATTGTGTGACCCTGGGCAAGTCATTTAACCCTGTTTACCTCAGTTTCCTCCTCTGTAAAATGAACTGGAGAAGGAAATGACAAACCACTCCAGCATCTCTGCCATCTTTGCACAGCTGATTGTGTTGATGGTTGAAAGAACAAGAACCACCTACTCTGTGAGGTTTACTCTGTGTAAACGTTAAAGGGTTATATAAATGGTGGTTATTATTATTGTTATTACTAGCAAATGATTTCTATTGGATAGAAAATTATTTTACAAATGCCAGACCCTCAATTTGTCACATTCTTTCTGTCAACACCATCCTAGACCCTAGAATAGCCTTTAGTCTATCTTCTAAAACATCACTGAAAATTTTTATAAAGCTCTTCCTCCACTTCTTCATGGAATACTTACATTGACATTTATCAGACCAGATGCATGTTACATTGTCTTAGTTATAGGATCATTAATATTCTCTGGTCTGCCCTGCAAACCCAATTAGGGCAGGAATCATATCTTCATTATGCCTTAGAGTTAGATGAATTATGTTTTCTGAATAAGAAGTCAGGCTTCATTGTCTGACAGAGGCTATGTTTTTCCAAAGCTTTGTTAAAAATACTTTATTTTCTTGGAATCAGGACCATCAAAGAAAATCCATACCTATGACATCAGCCAACAACGATGAGTCAAATTTATTGCTTAAGACCACATATATGGTATTAAAAGAGATGATGTGTATTTTAGATGACACGTATATTTTAGTATCTTGATATAGGAATAAAGAAATTAGATGATTCACAGTCATCCACTGCTTTGCTGCTGCACCAGCCAGCTGTTCTGACTCTTCACCTGGCCTCTGCTGGGCAGCACAGGCAAATACGAAGAATCAGAGTAGAGGAAGCCAATGCTTAGTCAAAGCTGCAGACCAAGATTTGCCACTAAATCAACAGCTTCTGACCTGAACTTGATATTCCAAGAATTCTCTCTTTCAGAGAACCCCAAAGAGAATGGAGTAAGGAAACAGGGCTCCTAGTTTTCAGCTGACCCTCAAGTGAGATCACTTTACACCCCAATATTTTACCTCAGGGGCCCCCTGCTTATCCCAATAAGAAACATTGGTGAGCTGACTTTTCCAAGTAAAAGACTGAACACAGCACCAAGGACTGAACAAAGCCCAATATGGCCATTTAGGTCCAACAATAATAAAATGACAGTAATCATCATCATCCCTTACATTTGCATGGGTCTTTAGAGTTTCCCAGGTATATTCTTCTACATTATCTCATTCATAGTTCTGCCAGACACATTGATATTGCATTCTGAGTCTTTGCCACCCCACCCTACAGACTAGTAACTATATGCTAGCTACTTAGAGCTAAAAAACTTCTTAATCCTGTTTTTAGGATTAAAAAAGATACCTAAATATGAAATCTTTGGGAAGATCCCAAAGAATATAGCTTACCAAGCATGAAATATTAGCTTGGAAAAACAATTATCTTTTTGAGTCAAGATCCAAATTATATCTAAACTACGTTTGTTTTTTGTTGTAGGCATGTCGTTTCATAAGTTTAAAGAGAACTCTTTATGGGGAAACTCCCTTCACCATGCAGATAAGCAACTCATTTGTAAACTTATATTATTAGAGAGTTGCCTGAGGCTTTGAAAGATAAAGTTACTTAAGATCACTTAATTAGATTAATTAAGATTAAGGCCACAGATACAGAATAGGCCAAAAACAGGACTTGAACCCAGGTCTTCTAGACATTAAGTGTGGCCTTCTCTCCACTACTCCATTTGCCCCATTGTTCTGGGGTTTTTTGAGGGGATTTTTTGGTTTTGGTTTTCATTTTATTCTGTATCTCTAGTACTCAGCACAGTGCCTGACACATTGTAGTCACTTAATAAATGCTTATTGATTCATCTTAACTTTACCTCTCTAAAAGAAACACACGTTGACAGGATAAACAGCTCCTTTTCTCAGATTAATCAGTTATAAACACATTTAATTCCATGGTCAAGACCTGAGAAATTGAAAACAACTGAAGCAAAGGATTATCTGAATGGTTTCTTTCTGTTGAAGAGTCAGCAGAATGAAATTAAATTTATGTTTGTTATATGATATGAAAGTATCTATCTCCGTATGTGAGATGAATGAGAGACTTTGTTGGGAGAGGTAAGTGTCATTTCCTTTAGCTCCCTGTGCATTCTGTAAGACCATGTGGATGACCCATGTCAGCAGTCAGCAGCACCTCCACTAGATACCAAACAGGGAAGTGGATTTGCTAGCCATGGCAGCTACTCCTCAACAGATTCCAGAGGCAGTTATTGGCTGTGGCTTTAGTTATCTGAGGACATGTCACATGTCTAGGCTGTTATATGATCTATCCTGGCTGCCTTATGCTCCTAAAAGCTTTTTCCATGCAATGACTTTTTACACATTTTTAACAATTGTGAATGAGGTGTCATGTGACTCCCTAATGAAATCTGCAGGAAAGCCCTTTTGTAGCTATTTAAATAAGGGAGGGGAGCAATCTTACTGACTATAAGCATTTTACATAGAAACTAGCCCAACCTACCTAACAATTGTCCCCTGGGTGGATCTTTTGTGTGCTCAACCTCAACTATATGTGTGTGTGTGTGTGTGTGTGTGTGTGTGTATGTGTGTGTGTATCCACATTTTTATGGAGCAAAATGTCCAAGAGCAAGACCTCCCTATCTTTTTATAGATTTTCTTGGTGATACCTGGTCTCAAGTCAATGCAATACAAAGCAACAAGCATGTATAAGACGCCTGCTGTGTGCCAGGCACTGGGGATACAAAGACAAGAATAAAGCAATCCCTGTCCTCAAGGAGCTTACAGTCACATACTATTTCCAACCGTGAAACACAATTTCTTGTTAAGGTTCATCAGATTTTCTTTTTTTAACTCTCACCTGAAATTAAAGCTCTCCAGGCAATTTAATCATGAGTAAGGTAAAGTGTAAAGGCCAAAGACATTTTTAAAAGACTTGAAACAAATATTAATGAATGTCTGCACTGTTTCCATTTGCCTTTTTAAAATCATAAAGACTTGCTCAGGAGTTCTTGATCATTATGGACTTAAATTATTTATAATTTACTTTAAATTATTTAATATACTATTATTTATATTAATAATATATAATAAATAATATGTAATAAATTAATAATATATTAATAAATAATATATTATTTATAATTTATTACACTTCAATTAGAGACCTATGCAAAAGTCAGAAAGTGGGGAAACTAACATTGCCAAGACAAATTCTTTCAATTCAGAGAAAATTTTGTTATATTGCTTCAAAAAATGAAAGAAAATTGTACAAATAATTGAGGCTGGGTGGTTTTCTCTACTACTGGCATAATTGTAGTCTGCTTGTGGGAGTATGGGTGTAAAAAGAGGGATGGCAGGTTATTGTGCTGTGATAGGATAATGGGGTGGGGGTGAAAGCATCAATTAAACATTTTAGATGCACAGGGGGAAAAAAGCAAACAGGACAAAAAGGGACACAAAAATAGAGTAACTGTGTTATGATACACTGTGTATTACTGACCTTGAACAAGTTACTTAATCTCTCATTGTCCAAGGCAGCTTTCTGAGATTGCCAGTGACAGAGCAGGAGGTAATTGGCATTAGTAGATGGATTTGACCTATACCAATGAAAGCTTTGTCTGTTTGAGGTTTTTTTGTTTCTGTTTTTGTTTTCAAATCACAGTAATATAAAACAACAAATTATTTTCTTCCTAGTACTGTCCCAAACAAGAAAAATGCTATATCATTTCAGTTTGCAACATATTCCCAAGGAGAAGTACTAGAAAAGGCATCAGGGACTTATATGACCTCAAAAAGAAAATGAAAAACAGTTAAAGAGACAGTCTAAATGCTATGCTAGGATCCCTGAGGATGTTAAAAGCCTGGGGAAAAGCCAATAGGTATATCCTCTATGTAGGAACTATATAAGGAACTAGACAAGAGTGCATGGGATAAAGAAAGCCTCAAATTACTATTATCTGTACTCATGGAGTCACAACTAAATTAGTACTTTTATTATTTCCCTGTGTTTACACATATATAGGAAGAAGCCTGATAATAATGGTAGAACCAGCCTACTAAAAAGTGAGAGGAAACCTAAGGGAGGTAACAAAAAGTTAGAGAAGTAGACCAGTTCCTTTGTGTGTATAACATGCATGTTCTCCAGTTGGTGAAACTGTTTCTCTGTCACCTTAACCCACCCATATTATTCTATCTTGATCAACTTTAAAGACTAAACCTTTTTTTAAAATGTCTTCTTTGGGGGCAGCTAGGTGGCATAGTGGATAGAGCACTGGCCCTAAAGTCAGGAGATCTTGAGTTCAAATCCAGCCTCAGACCAAACACTTGACACTTACTAGCTGTGTGACCCTGGGCAAGTCACTTAACCACAACTGCCTAAGCAAAAAAATAATAAAAAAAAATGTCTTTTTGTTTGAGGGGCAGCTAGGTGGTGCAGTGGATAGAGCACTCACCCTGGAGTCACGAGGATGAGTTCAAATCTGACTTCAGATACATGATACTCACTAGCTGTGTGACCCTGGACAAGTCACTTAACCTCTATTGCCTCACAAAAAAAAAATCTTTTCTTTTATCATGAAATTAACAACCAACAAACTCAAACATTTCAACACAGCAAGAAAGATAATTATACAGCAAACAACCTCAGTTTTATAGCTTAAAAAAAATGTGTGTGTGTGTGTGTGTGTGTGATTTAACAAAAGAAAGAGGCCTAATGACTATATCTGTAAATTTAATGCTCTGGGGAGATTCTGCTGAGGAACCTCCTCTACCAGTGTTCCTGCTCTGCAATTTAAATTTTTAAAGAGTAACCTAGAGTACCAGGTAACTTGTCCAGGGTCACATGGTCAGTATGTGTCAGAAGTGGGACTTGAACCTAGGTCTCTCCAATCCTCTATTTCACCCTGACTTTTTTCTTGTTCTCTTTGTCTAACTGTGTAGACTCCAAATACATACATATGTTTATGTAGCTCTCTTAATTTCCAAGTTACAGAGAAGATGCTGACCTATATTGGCAGAGGGATTCACTCCACCTGGAAGTTTCCAGGACCAATGAAATCATAAGTTGACTCTAGCCTCTAGCCCTAGACTGTATTGCATAGATGTACGTATGTTTTGTTTTGCTTTCTTTTTTCAGATAGTGAGGATTCATTTTGACACCAGACAGATTACTCATCTTTCAGCTCTTAAGAGATGAATATTCATAAAGAAATTCTAACAAAACCATATCAAAAGACTAAATTGCTTTTATTTGAAGAGTATTTTTTTAATCCCTTCCAGAAGCTTGTGTGCTGGACCTCTTGAGCTATGAACTGATTAAAGTACCCGAAATCAGAGCTAATTATGAAGACCACCCACTTTTAGACCTTAAGGACCACCCACTTTTAGAATTTAAGCAATAAGGTCAGGTGAGACCGGTCAAATCTAGCTACAAATTGAAACTGCCACATGGCAGTAGAAAAGACAACTGGCATGAACAGCACTTCAGATATAGATACATGTGAAGATACTATGATAATCTGGCAGATTTCAGATTTATTGACTATGAAACAACAAACAACCCTCAGTGGAGCCTTTAGCTGACTCTGAAATTGCTAGTACTTCTCAACCCAGATTGCAAGACAGAAAGAAAAAGATTTTTCAGAGTTTATCTGATGAAAACCACATGGCACACAAAAGGTTCAAAGAAAGATAGGGTACATGAAAGCAGTGAGAGTTGGCACATACCTCTGCCCCGACCCAAAGACTCTGCAATGACTCTTCATGAAGACCTCAATGTAGGACAGATTTCCACAAGCCTTTTCATTTTCATTTCATGTACATTGGTGCATCTGTGTTTAATTTTGAGTTTCCCAAAGTTCTCATGTAAAATAAGGGAAGCCCAAAGTCACCCAAGCTGAGTATCTTTTACTCTTATTCTTTTCAAGCTGAGACCCAGAAGCGTAAGAAAAACACATCTCAGATTCCCCTAAAAAATAAAAATTATGAGGAGCAAATTATCAACATAAGAATTCTAGAGTTTAGGGAAAGTCAAGATTAGGAGTTTAAAAAGCCTATATATCTGAAAACCAATACAGGTGAAATTAAAATGGAAATGATAAATGGTGAAGAAGTAGGTGGGGGGAAATCTTTGCAACAAATTTCTCTGATAAAGGTCTGATTTCCAAGATATATAAAGATCTGATTCAAATATATAAGAATAAGAGCCATTTACCAATAGATAAATGGTCAAAGGATATGAAGGAGCAGCTCTAGAATATCAACAACCAGCCATATTACAAAAAAAGTGCTCTAAATCACCAATAATTAGAGAAATGCAAATTAAAGCAGTTCTAAAGTTCCACCTCACACCCATTGGTAAACATGATAAAAATGGAAAATAACCTGTTGGAGGGTCTGCAGGAAAACAAGTACATTAATATATTGTTGTTGAAATTGGGAAGTGGTCCAGCTATTCTGAAAAGCAATTTATAACTGTGCCCCAAAATTTACTAAACTGTGTATACACTTTCATCCAGAGATACCATTACTAGGCCTGTACTCCAAAGAAATTAAAGAGGAAAAAGAATATACAAACATATATGTGTATATTTACATATACACCTACATATAAATACATATGTGTATATATGCACATGTGCACAAACATGTGTATATTATGACCATATGTGTGTACATGTATGTGTGCGTAAGTATATGTTGTATATGCATATACATGTGTGCTTGTATGACTGTGTATTGTGTTTGTGTATATACATACACATACATATATAGAAATATACATGTATATGTATCAGCTCTAGTATCAAGGAACTAGAAGCTAACGGGATGACCATCAATTAGCTGAACAAATTATAGTAAAAAGCTATAATTGAATACTATTCTGCCATAAGAAATGACAAAGGGATAATTTCAGAGAAATCTGAAAGTTTGATAAACTAATGAAGAATGAAGTCAGCAAAACAAGGGGGAAATTATATAATATCAATATTGTACAAACTTTGAAATATTTAAGAACTCTGATCAATGCAACAACCAACCGTGTTTCCAGAAAAGTGATGAGTTAACATGCATCTCACCTCCTGAGAGAAAGGGGGCAGACTCTGTAGAATGAAATTGAGATATATATATATGTGTATATATATATATATACACATATACATATATACATATATATATTGGACATGACCAATGTGAGAAAGGTTAACTTTTCTTTCTTTTCGATAAAGTAAAGGATGGAAGGGAGATAAATTAATGTTCATTGAAAACATAAAAGTTTTTTTTTAAAAGCTTGTGTGATTAAAGAAGAGATAAAAAACTCAAAAAGTCACTCAAGGATATAAATAGAAATGATCAAAGATAAAACTACGGAGAAAGCAAAGTGGGTCCTTGGTACCATGTCCTTTCAACCTATTATATCATACCCTTCCCTTGATTTGGGTCCGTCTTTACCTACCCTTTCAGGTATCCATAACCATAATAAGGGTTGTATAGTTAGACCTTTGTCCCAAGATGCCAAAATGTCAGTATTGGACACTGACAGCACTGTCCTAAAAGTTCTGGGTAACTAAGTTTTATAAATTAGTCATTTGTGGATAATGTTAGTGAGTTTTAAACCCAAATAGAAGATTTCCATTTTAAGGCAAGTTGAAAACAAGTTCATGCATTAACCCAAAGGTAGATCTAATGGTGAAAATGAGGGGTTGGGGTGGGGGGAGAAATGTTAGTGCCTGCTTTTATCACATCACATGGGCAACCATCTCCTTCATTTATACATAGAGATTAATTTGGGCATAAATAAAGGGACTTTAACCAATCTGACTCTAAAAGTTAGATCCTCAATAAATAGAAAATGGAAAATGTCTAGTTATTAGAGGAGCAATCAGGGATAGAAAACTGCAGTTCAATAGTGCGTCAGACATGGATAACAGACTTGACCTTGATGCTTGCCCTTTGGAGACCCAGCTAAAGACATTAAGCTCAATCAATCAACAAGCACGAGACATTGTGCTAGGTACTGAGGTTACAAAAACAAGAAAAGAAATTGTCCCTGCTCTCAAGGAGCCAGGTAACAACAACAACAATACGTATCAATTTCAGATTTGCAAAAAGTTGTTTTTTTTCCAAAAGTACTATGAGGTAGGTACCATTTGTTATTATAACAAAGGGCTCAAAATCTATTTGCATAAATCTCCTCATTGATGGAAATTAATTATTCAATTCTACATTCCTTTATCAGGGGAAAAGTTGACGAGAGCTTGGGAGAGGAGAGGCCCCTGAGATGCCTTCCAGTTTTGAAAAAGAAGACTCATGATTCCACATTTTCTTCAGGGAGAGGACTCTGAAAGAGGTCAACCTGTAGAGGGGCCAGCACCTCAATCAAGTCCCTATACCAACTTACCACTCTAGAGACTTCAGGGAATTCCCTTTGGGTGAAATCTAGGACTTTCTTGGTTGAGCTGAGACACCTCACTGACAGTGAGAGAGTTCATTCACTCTGTATTGTCTGATATATTCTCATCTGTGTAACTTTTCTGATTTCTCTTTCCTCTCAGCTTAGATAAATGGGTTTATTCGATACTCACTACATGTGGTCTTTGTATAACTTGCATTTGGTTGGAAATGAGTCTAGCTTTGGATATATGACTTAGTGTACTCCTTCCCTATTAAGGGACAGCAATCAGGATCACAGCTTGAACTTAACAATATCCTGGCGGGGGGGAGGCAGAAAGATATAATTTTAGCCCCCTTTCTGAGGAAAGCATAGTGACCAGACTCTTGGTCCCCATCTCCTGCTTTTTTCTTTTGACAATAATAAAAGTCTCCCTTAGAGAAGGGTGGCTGGAAAAGACTCTAGGAATGTCTGTTCATATCTCCATTTGGCCAAATCTAGATACTGGACACATAACCTACATGGACAACACAGTACAGACATACAATCATACAATTATACATATACATGCACACACACACCTTATATTATCATTCCCATTTTATAGATGCCAATTATCACCATTATTTAACATTTATAGAGCACCAATACCCTGCCTAAAACCCTACTCTGATACATTATCACAAAATAGAAGTAATCCTGGCATTTCAAAGATTGTTCCACTAGGATACAAGCTCTGGCAGGTCCCACCAAGAGAGAAATTCACTTCAGTTCAATTTAACAAACATGTATTAAGTGCCTACAGTGTACCAAATACTATGTGAGGCTATAGAGATGAAAGAAAGAAAGAAAGAAAGAAAGAAAGAAAGAAAGAAAGAAAGAA
>NW_020954550.1:30382686-30457718 GCF_900497805.2 Vombatus ursinus
AAGAAAGAAAGAAAGAAAGAAAGAAAGAAAGAAAGAAAGAAAGAAAGGAAGGAAGGAAGGAAGGAAGGAAGGAAAGAAGAACCCTTGCCTTCAAAAATTTTTCATTCTATTGAGGAGACAAAAGGTACACAAAGAAGTAAATGCAAAATATGTACACAATAACTTGGAACAAGGGAAAGTACTGATGACTAGGGAGTTGGGAAAGGTTTCACGTAGGAGGTGGTGCATAAGCTGAGCCAAGGATGAAGTTAAGAATTCAAAAATGAAGAGGTGATGGGGGAAAGCATTCCAGGCATCGAGACTAGCCTGTGCAAAGGCATGAAGGCTGGAGACATGTCCTATATGGAGAATAACAAATTGAAAGGTTTCAAGTTCAGGCAAAACAACCTCTATTCTTCCCAGAACACCAGATCCTTAGCAAGGGCCTCTGACCAACCATTCCTCATTCTCCTCCATACTATGCCATCGTGTTTCAGTTGCCTACTGGCCTACATGTCCCTTCTTGTATTGGTGAGTTCCTCCTAGAACCTCCATTTTCAGAAAAGTGCCAAACTAGGCAACCTTCCTTCTCCTGACTTCACCACCACCACAACCCATACCAGCTTTTCAGTTTCCTAAGTGTGGTCTTCCACTATCATAATGTAAGCTTCTTGAGTACAGGGAATATCTTTTTTTATTCTTTTATTTTTAATTAATAACATTATTTATTATTAAACTTTTGAAGTCCTAGCCTGCTATCACAAAGAGGCTGCAATTTGCATCAGCAGGGGGAGTACCCATACTGATGAAGGAATGAAGTATTTCAACTACTCAAATCAAAGAGGTTGTTGTTCTGCTGCATTTGTTTCATATTTTCACAAACCCAAGAGGAGTAATCACAGTAATCCACTTCTGTCATTGTCAATGCCAGCCAACAGGATCCAGATTAGGATATCCATGTTTGGGCACAATCCCCATTGCGCCATAGCTTATCTGGTTAGAACTAACCACCTCAGTAGTTGACTGTTGGCACTGAGCACATACAACTGTTACTAAATGATTCCAGAGGTGTCTCAGCCTGAGGGGGAAAAAATTACTTTAGACTCAGAAAGAGAGCATGATAAAATGTCTCACTTATCCATAGGTCAGCCTTCCAGCAACCTCAACCATCCAGAACACAGCTGTGAAACCGCAAGTAAGCTAAAAAAGCCTCTGAGCAGCAAATTGCTGTCACAAAGCCCATAACAACTCCCGTTTAAATGGTGCTTTAAGATTTACAAAGTGCTTTCCTTTCCATAATAGGGCCCACACTGTGATTCTGATAGGAGCATAGAATCATAGATTTAGAGCTGGAAGGAATGTTGGAGGTCATTTAAGCCAACCCCTTCATTTTAACAATTGGGGAAACTGAAGCCCAGAGAGGTGAGGCGACATTACAGGAAGTAAATAAATTTTAACCCAGGTCCTCTGATTCCAAAGGCCATGCTATTTATTTTTGATGCACCACAGCTGTCTCAAAGAAAATGCAGGACCATCTGCAGGCCCCCACCCTAAAAGCTAGCTAGGCATAAATTTGAATAACACTGAGGACACTGTGACAGGGCAAGTGATCACCAAAGAAAGAGACAAAAGAGATATCAAAGCACAGCAGTCTGATGCCATTTAAAAAAAGAACTCATAACCTTACAAACTTCAGTAGTTCTGGCGAACATCCCTGTCCTGAGATACAAGGCAACCTTTGATGTTCATCATAACAACCCTAAGGCATAAAGAAAGGGTTAGCACTTGTTCCACACCCATTATGTGCAGTAAGAATGCAGGAAAGCCCATAATGCATAACAATTCAAAATTAATCCAATCTTTTCAATGTTTGGTGGCACATAATACAGAATTCATCATCCTAGTGGGTGCCATCCATGAGAGGAGGTGTGGCAATAATAATAACAATCATCCTAACAACAGTAATAGTTCCCCATCATATCACATTTTATCATTAAACAGCTTTCCTCCCAACATACCTTCAAGGTAGGCAGTATAACTGTTATTTCCTTCTTATAGATGAAAGAATATGGCACAGGGAAGTTGATGACTTGAGGAGGCTCACAAAGTCACTCAATGTTGGAGAAAGAACCAGCGTCCCAGACAACCAAGCACAAACATTCCATTGCCTGTCTCCAATAAAAGGTCCAGTACATTCTTTACACTTGTATCCCCAGCACTTAATAATAAGTAACTTAAGGCAGCTAAGTAGCACAGTGGATAGGGCACTCGCCCTGGATTCAGGAGAACCTGAGTTCAAGTCTGGCCTCAGACTCTTACTAGCTGTGTGACTGTGGGCACAACCAATCGCCTCGAAAAAAAAAAACATAGATAATGTTAGTTTGTGGTTTGACCCAGCAATAACACTTCTAGGCCTATATCCCAAAGAAATCATACAAATGGGAAAAGGACCCACACGTACAAACATATTTATAGCAACTCTTTTTGTGGTGGCAAAGAATTGGAAATTGAAAGGATGCCCATCAATTGGGGAATAGCCAAACAAGTTGTGGTATATGAATGTAATGGAATACTACTGTGATGTAAGAAATGATGAGCAAACAGACTTCAGAAAAACCTGGAAAGACTTGTATGGTCTGATGCTGAGTGAAGTGAGCAGAACCAGGAGGACGTTGTACACAGTAACAGCCACGTTATGCGATAACTAATATTGATAGACTTAACCCTTCTCAGCAATACAAGGATCTAAGACATCTCCAAAGGCCTCATGATGGAAAATGCTATCCACATTCAAATAAAGAACTATGGAGTCTGAATGCAGATCGAAGCACACTATTTGCTATTTTTTTTCTTCTGTTGTATTTTGTTTCCTCTTTCTGGTGGTTCCTCCTATTGGTTCTAATTCTTACTTACAACATCACTAATGTGAAAATATGTTTAATAGGAATGTATATGTATAGCCTATGTCAGATTGCGCCCTGTCTTGGGGGGGGGGGGAAGGAGGGGAGAAAAATTTAAAACTCAAAAGCTTATGGAAGTGATGGTTGATAAATCAAAATAAATTAATTAAAATTTTTAAAAAAGTAACTTAAGGGTACTTAATAACTATTTACTAAACTAAATAGAGTGTTGGAGTTATGAAGATCTGATTTCAAATCCTGCCTCAGACATTTATTAGCTATGTAACCCTGGGCAAATCATTTATTCTCTCTCAGCCACAGTTTCCTCATCTGTAAAATGGGGGTAATAATAGCACTTACCTCCCAGGTTATTGTGAGAATCAAATGTGATAACGTACAGAAAGTAGTTTGCAAAACTTAAAGCTCTCTACAAATGCTATCTAGTAATCATTATTTACTAATTGATTAATTGAAGGCCTAAAAACATGACTTCTTGTCCTTCTCTCTAATGTCTTTTAATGTTCTTTCTTTCACACTATTGTGGTCACTGTATAAATTATTCTCTTGATTCTGTATCTAATATTCTCCACTCTGCTTTAGTTAATGTAAGTCTTCCTAAGTCTCTCTGAATTATTCATATTCATAATATCTTGTGGCAGAATAATATTTTGTTCCATTTATATAAGTGCAAATTTGTAAGTATAATTTTTTTTCACATAAGCCTTTCCCTCTTTTGCTTTTTTATAATAACCAGTCCTGGCTTATGACACCATATCATGTCTCCAATTATTTCAGATGGTGTTCCAAAAATCCAAATTTTTGGAAGTATGTTATACGTCTTAAAATCAAATAATAACAGAGTACCTCAAATCCTAAAAATTTTAGCATCAGTAACCTAGAATAATCTCATGTAGTGAGAGGGAGGAAAAAGCCAAGGCTTAGAAAATGCTTAGAACAAAGTAAATGCTTAACAAAAGCTTTTTAATTCATTCATTTATTTATTCAACTGAGGTATAGCTTATGTGATCCACTGGATCCCACATAATGGCAAGAGATACAGTGGAAGATCCTCATCAATTTGGGCAGATTTCATGTGAAAGATTTACTTGAAGCCATGGACATGTTGAGATCTAGACTTTTAGAGAGAGTCCTTCTATCGGTGGGATCCCACTCCATCAAAGTACTGAAATATATCCAGATTGGCCAAGGTCAAAAGCTTTCCAGAAGATCAGAAATAAAGGCTGATTCTAGATTATGATTATTAATATCTGGCTATACAAAAAGCATTGAATGCTTAGATACTGTTTGCTTATAATTGTCGTTGTTGTTGTTGTTCTTGTTCGTCCTTCATTTTTGAAGAGGACCAATGATATCATGAAGGTGATGCCTTGACTTGGGAGTGGATTAGATTTAAGTGAGGCAGAGCTATTCAAAGTCATCAGTCTCATTCTCTCCTCCAGAATTATCAGAGTCCAGTGGAAAGACATAAGTCAAGACAACTGGCGATGGTCCTGATGCAGTAGGAGACCTTGGCCTTCTTAAGGTACAGTTTTTCCCAGGTCTCAGTTTGTCTAAGGTAATGCCCAGTCAGTAATTAAGGCTAGGTAAGAATTGAGGCAAAAGATGGCCTACTTTGCCTTCATAAAAGAATCATTCCCAGCAAGGAAGACCCTCAGGGTTTCTGGCCAGAACAGAAACAATTGCTATTGACATTCACTCTGAGCCATCAAAACCGTTTTTCTCCGTTAAAGATGAGAATGAATCAGGAACAAGAACAAGAAATTTCATGCAGTCAGCCCTATAATTCAGTCAGTTAGCAAATATGTATTCTTATTTACTTATTTATAGTTTATTTATTTACCTACAATGTGCAAGCACTGTTACATATGTTATAGGAACAACTTATTGGGGGAAATAGAATTCTACACATTTATATTGTGTGTAAGTGAATGGTAATAGATAGAACAAGGCAGAGATATAATAAAAGTTTTGGTAGTGGGAGAACAGGAAAAAAAGAGCAGTTAAGTAAAGCAATAACACATGTGTTTGTTCTAGCAGAGAAAAATAAAGACTAATTTAGGAATTTTAGTTGGACCTGGAGAATCATTGTCATTAAGGATATCAGAGGATTTCTTGGAAAGAAGTGAGGCCTATTTACAAAGGTAAGAATTAGAGAACCCAGAGAGAAGAGACCTTATTTCTTCATAGAGAATAGAATCTCTTACTTGTGGTTAGGTTGCTATAGAAATGTCAGTTTAGACCTGGAACTGAGAGATAGACTTGAATATGAATAAGAAAGGACTAGATAACCAGAGAATAAGGGCTTTTGGGACTAATAATAACAAACTGGGAGTAACATACTGTGATAGCAAAAATACATTTTTAAAAGCCCAATTTAATTAATTAAACTAAGTCAAGCTAATTTGAGTAATGAGAGATAGTATTACTATAATTTATACAATTTGCACATATTTTGTCCCTCCAATATCTCAACATACCGTAATAAGGTTGTACTGTACTTGTGGGGAAGGAGACCACAAATGAAGTGAAGGAAAGGGGATCAGAGTTTTTGCAAAAAAAAAAAAGATGTCTATTTCTCTGGGGCACAGTAGGAGAAAATTGCCCAGGAGATAGAATACAAGGAAGGCTTCCCTGCACCCATTTTTCATATGTATTATACCCTATTAGTTATACTGAACTTGTACAAATATTTGTACAATATGTAAGTACTTTGTGTATTTATTATTTCTCAATGTTTATACAGCCTTTCATATATTTGTCCAAGTTGATGATATATGTTTGCAATCCTAAATTCCTAAAGGTCAGGGACTATGTTCATTCAATTTCATTTGTACAGTGCTTAATGTTTACCAAACACTACTAGAGGATGCTTGTGGAACTGTATGAAGATGGCTCCTATCTCTGTTAAAAGTTATCTCTCATCACTAGTGAGGGGGCAATTCTCATGATTTTTGAGACATGATATGCCATGTACAGCAATGCTCAGTGCACCATAGAAGAAGCAATGTGATACAGAGGAAAGAGAAATAGATTGGCAGTAAAAAGTCTTGCTCCCAAATTTTAGCTTTGCTACAACAAATCAAACAATCACTCAAACAACAAGCATTTATTAAGGGTCTACAATGCACCAGAAATTGTGCCAGGTACTGAAGATACAAACAAAAAAATGAAACAATCCTACCCTCAGGGAACTTACATTCTATTGGGAGAAACAACATGTACACAGATAATTAAATACAATATATAACATTCTCTGGGCCTCAGTTTACTCATCTTTAAAATAAGAAAGCTGGACCTCATGACTTCTGAGGTCACTTCCAGCTTTAAGTCTATGATCCTAAGATCCTATGAGTCTATTAAAAGTCATTAAAATATGAACCAAAGTCTTCTCCTCAGAGGGAGGGAACAAGATATGGTGTGAAAGGTTTGAGGAGAGAAGAAAAGGTTAAGAACTGCCTTCGTAGGGGGTATAACAGGAAGTTACATAGATGAGAGTAAAAGCAAAGCAGTGAAAGCCCAGTTGCAGTTGGAGAACAAAAGTTTATAGTGGACCCAGGCAACATAGTTTCAAGATTTCTCCAAAACTATTCAGCAACACATGAGTAAAAGCAGATGGTGGAGTCAACCAAGGACTAGGATTTAGCAAGGCATGAACAATGGTTCTCTTGAGCAATGATGACAAAGGGGCAAGGAATTTGAGAGTAGAGGACACTATAACGTTGAATTGTTTAACAATAAGTTCAAGGTTGAGAATGGAGGAAAATGAAACTGGAGGAGTGATGAGCTAAGAAATCAGGGAAAGGTAGAGGGACTAAGGATCATGGTAAGGACAAAGAATGGGTTCAAGAAGATTGAAGAATAGGGAAAGATTGAGGCCATATCCATATGGACACATTTCAGAATTCTTTATTATAGCAGTTATCGGTGTTAGGGAGATCAAGGGTATAAATGTCCCTGCGGTGGCTGAGGTTTTTTTTGGTTTATTTCTGAGGCAATTGGGGTTAAGTGACTTGCCCAGAGTCACACAGCTAGTGTTATGTGTCTGAGGCCAGATTTGAGGTCCTCCTGCTCTATCCACTGTGCCACCTAGCTGCCCCTGAGGTTTTGAAATGAAGAGACAGGTCATGAGAGTTGAAGAAACTGATAAACTGGGAAATCATGGTGCTGATGGAAATCATGGAAATTGATATGTATACAGAAATCTCTAAGTATGAGGGCAAGGATTGGATGGGAAAGGAAAACTGTGAACCAGATGTTAAACTCCTGAAGAAAAGAGAGAATTAATCAATTGATGAAAAAGCACTTATTAAGGATTTACCATAAGCACTACGAATGAAAAAGTAGGACAATCCCTGTTCTCAAAGAGCTCACATTCTACTTGAGGAGACAACACATATGGGAGGTTTCATCTGCAAGTAAGTCAGATGAAAAAGTCCTATGGTCCTTAGGGGTATAGTAGCAAAGCAAATGATAATAAACCTTCTTTATTATCCCTTACCCCAATCAAACCATATCCATTTCCGAGGTTTCATTATTTTGCAGTGGCAACGTCATTGAAGCAAGACCTTTCTTTTTGTGGTCTTCAGTAGCCATGATTGCTAAGGAGGCAGGGCTATATCACCGGTTGTTTGGTAGAAGTTAGTCAATACTTAGAGGTGGTGCTCAAGGTGCTCAAGGTGGTCTG
The DNA here is from genome assembly GCF_900497805.2 of Vombatus ursinus. Classification (NCBI taxonomy): domain Eukaryota; kingdom Metazoa; phylum Chordata; class Mammalia; order Diprotodontia; family Vombatidae; genus Vombatus; species Vombatus ursinus. The sequence goes on from NW_020954550.1 coordinate 30,390,271, forward strand.
GCTTGCCTAATACATGCTGCCTCCTATCTCACCCTCAGGGTGCCTTTCTGCTTCAGCTAGTCTGGTTTACCTGCCTTTAAATTGGCATTTGTAGGGATGATTGGTCCCTTCTCCAAAGGGGATGGATGATGACTTCAGGGGCTAGAGTGGGAGTAGGGTTAGTGGTCTGGAAGGTGCTACTATTCCTGGGTCCCCTGAGTTTACTGGCCTTTTGGTATCAGTTGTTGGTAGTCATGGCAAGGATGATTAGCCTCTTCTCCACAGGGGTTGTTTACCTGAATGATGACTATGGGGCAAGAATGGGAGGAGGCTCTTTGGTCTGAATGCCACTGCTATTCCCAGAGCCAGGGTCAGAACATTACCTGAACACCAGTAGATAACTGCCCCCCAAGTACCTATATAGAATTAACCTTCAATCAGGGAGATATTATTGAGGATGCCAGCACTGGAAAGTTACAGAAGTTATAAAAGGGAGCAAGGAGTAGGCCTGTTTCCCCTGGACCAATATGTCAGAGAATATAAAGAAAGATTCATCTAGTACTGAAAATGACGGCCAGAAATGCAGTGTCTTCTGGAGGGCAAACCATATCTCAGTGAGTTCCACAGCATAGAAGGAATGGAAGAGGAGAAGGAAGTCTAGGATGAAGGGAAGCTTATTGTTCTTTAGGGCACAATAGATAGGGTAGGCAAATCTGGATTGGAACTTGGCAACAATAGGACAGAGACAAATAGGGATGAAGGAATGGGAAATGGGGTTCAAAAGTCCTACTTCACTGTAAATGGGAGAATAAGAGGTGGGAGTTTACTAGCCACAGAAAAAGGATATAAAACCTTATGACAGGAGCTCCCACCCACCCCAAACTTAAGCATCTTGTGAATGGCATTGAGTTCATCAGTTATCTTTCAAGTACTAGAAAAGAAAAAACTTTGGACCTGATTTCAGTAGTCCTTCCTATTAAGTGGAGAATCTGAATCTTTAGTCCTTGAATAGGTTCTTGAGGAGAAGGCCTAGAGTTGGGCACTCTGATTCTGTCAGGTGAGGGGCCTGGTACCTAGTGCTCTAAGAATGAAGAGAAAATGTCTGGTGTCTGAGAGTCAGGTTCTAGACTAGATCCTAAAGTAAAAACCAAGTTATGTTAGGCAGCATATGAAGTTTGGTTTTTTGTCTGTTTGCTTGTTTTGTGCAAGGCAATCAAGGTTAAGTGACTTGCCCAGGGTCACACAGCCAGTAAGTGTCAAGTATCCGAGGCCAGATTTGAACTCAAGTCCTCCTGACCCCAAGGCCAGAGCTCTATCCACTGCACCACCTACCTGCCCCAATATGTAAAGTTTAAGTGTTGGGCTAGGTCTTGTCCAGAAACCTGCTTTGCAGGTACCTCCACAGGGAGCAGTAAGAGGTTGAGCTGCAGCATCAGTGCAGCGAGCCCAGGAAGAGTAGCGCTAGAAATGCTAGGACAATAGATTGGAGTGGCATGAAGGGACATTGAGGAAGTCTAAGGGAATCCCTCGTGCTACAGGTAGATACAATCCTCAGCTCCGCTGATGATGACTGACTTAAACCCACAGTCAATGGAGGCTTCTTGGAGATTGATGCTGAACAGAGCCTTAAAGTATGTAGCAATATGACCATGGTAAGCTACTAACCTTGCTAGATCTGTTTCTTCATTTGTAAAATGATAAGGCTGGACTAGATTCTCTTCCCCTTGAAATTGCTTTGTTTTATTCTCACACGGCATTTGCACACAGGACTCCATAGCCTATCTCCCTGACTTTGCACAGTCTGCCTCCCATGTGAACTGCTCTCTTTACTTACATCTACCCCTTAGAATTCCTAGATTCCTTTAAAATTCAGCTCAAGTATTGCCTTCTACACAAAGACTTTCCTCATCCCTGTCCTCCAAATTATCTTATATCTATTTTGTATAAATGATGTGTGACATGGCCACTCACTCGACTTGGATGAGTGGTTGGTGGATAACTACAAGCCTTCCAGAGAGATGAAGAACCTGCAGAACTTGCCACCTGCCCCACAAATAAATATACTTGGCAGACTCCTGAGCCTTATCCTCTGCCTTACCAAATGGTACCCTAAGGACCTCCAACCAATTCTATCCATCCAGAAAATATTCTATGTGTGTTTTCTCCACCAGTTAGAACCTTGAGAATGGGCACTCTCTTGCTGTTCTATTTTAATCCCAAGTACTTAGCACATTTCTCGGTAGTATTTAACTAATGTTGTGTCATTCATTCATTCATTATGTGTTTTGCACATACTTATATATGTAAAAGTCACACTGTCTTCCTTTACTGTATTGTTAAGTTCCTCAAAGACTAGACCTTTTCACTTATGTTTTTGCATTACCAGCCCCTAGCGTGATGCCTGGAGCACAGGATATACTTAGAAAACATTTTTGGAAATTGAGCTAAATTCAAAAGTTTTTTTCCAACTTTAAATCAATCTTATAAAGGTCTTTGCTTGAGGTGAACATACTCAAAGTCTCAAATTATTTTTCTTCTGCATCAGTATCCTATACATATTCCTTAAATTCATCAGCAATAATAAGACTTTGTATATTTTGGATTTATGGCACTTTTTTCTAGAATTTCTTTAAAGTGCTGGGAATTGAGAAGGAAGAAGAATAAAAAAATGTTCTCTTCACAACAACCCTGTAAGACAGGTATTCTGACTCTCATTTTAAGAAAAGGAAACTGAGGTGCTGAAAGATTAAGTGATTTGTCTCAATAAACAAACAAAAATCTACTGAGTACTTAACCATGTGTAAAACTGTGTGTGCCTGGACCATAATTGCACAACTAAGTAGCTGCCAAGTTGAAATGAGAACCAGGGTCTCCTGACTCTTAGTTTAAAGCCTTTCACCATGGCAACACAAACTCTTGTGGATTACCCCCCTTACTTCAAGAGCTTGTGGAAAATTATTTTTCATTAATTTTTTAACCCCTCAATGTAGGATAATGTGCAGTCAAAACACTAACAGGAATTTACAGAAGGAAGACACTGTCCTTTAACTTCTAGTGGTTTTCAATTGGGGAGCAAAACTGTGGAAAATGACATCAACATAATCTGGCAACAAATGTTTACTGAATGCCTGCTACTTTTCCCAGAACATTTGGGGTTTTTTTTGTTTTTATTTTTGTTTGTTTGTTTTAGCTGCAATGATCTTTTGTTTTACTTTGTAGCCATTTACATTGACTCAGTCCTGGTGTTTGTGGTTCAGAGGGTTCAGAAAAGAGGCCTTTTCAAGCATGTCACTGGCACAAGTTGGACTCATGATTGTGATTAAAGCATCTGAAAAGGCTACTATGATGTTCAAAAGAGGTTTGAGCATAGTATCACAGTTACGGCACTTCATATTGAGTAAAGAAGCTTGTCTAGAAGATGTCTTTAGTTCATTGGGAGCAAATGAGCTAGTGAAAATTGGCCCCATATGAAGTCAAAAGCCCTGCTCTGCTCTCTGACTTGTGGGCACAGGTGTGGAGAACCAAAGCTCTTTTTGGTCCCACCGGAATGACAAGTGCTCTCTTCTTCTCCCGGAGATCAAAGATGATGATGCTGGCAAGCAAAGGCTAAAGTTGGGACATAATAGACCATGCCTTCCAGGCCCATTAGAGTCAATAACATTCCTTGAAGTTGCCAATCTGTTGCCATCCAAAAAGTCTATCCCTTTAACAAAAAATTAGCCCAGACTTCTTATTTCAATGTTGCAGAGAACAACTGAAGAGGAAACTCCTTCTTCCAATGCAGATCAGCAACTTCTCTGCAGTTTATGGTCTCAGAAAACTTATTTTCACAAAGCTTGTGTGTACATCAGAAGCAGGGCTTGAGCCCAAGTCTTCCCGAGTATGAGGCTGGCTCTCTATTCCTAACAGTATGATTTATATTTGCCTCAATAATGCTAGAGGACCAATAGAGACAAGGATGGATAGATGATAGATGATAGGTAGAGAGAGAGAGAGAGAAAGAGAGAGAGAGAGAGATCGAAGCAAGAAAAAAGGAGGGAGGGAACGAGGGAGGAAGGAAGGAAGGAAGGAAAGAAGGAAGGAAGGTAGGCTTTTCTTAAGAAAGGAAAGGAAAGAAGGAAGAAACAATGAAAGAAAAACATTTCTTAAGTACTACTGCCCACAGAAGGTTATAGAAATACAAGCAAGACAGTCCTGGACCTCAACAAGCTTTCATTCTAGCAGAGGAAGATAACACATCAAGAAGTGCATGTAGTAAGGTTATATGGTCTGGGAAGTGACAGCTGGATCTGGGCCCTGGTAAGATAAGACAAAAGCTAACCTATTACAGTGTCATGACATAGAGCAGCCCAGGAATTGGTCCAGATAGAAATCTGTGGTTTCATTGAGTATGGAGAACTCCTAGGTGAGGAAACTTTTCTGCTAGCACAGGTCCATGCCTTCTCTGCAACTTTTAGCCTTAGAGAGCTGTAGAGAGCACCAAGACATCAAATGAAGTCCTGCCCAGTGTGCTGAGGGCTTTCTTCAAGGCCTCTTTAATTTTTATAGGTATCAGTGGAGCATTCAGTTAAGGCCATTTGTCATCTTTTGCTCTTGCCACATGACTGGCCCAATTTCTTCTCCATTTATACATTTCCTCAATAATACGCCTTAAACCACCTCTTAAGCCTAGATTGCCTTTGAAAATGTGGGCAAGTTGCTCTGCCCTCTATGCATATCTCCACTATTCTTTGGATCACCCACAATGTGGATTTCTCAGAGACCACGATGTTCAGGATTTGTGACCATATGTCAATATCAGAGGGACATTGCATTGAAGAGAGGGTTTTGTGCTGGGGGACAGCATTATTAAAAAAAAAAAAAAGAAAAACTATGCAGATTCCCAAATGCAGGCCATCTTGTTTTCTGACTCTTTTAAAATTTTTATTTATTTTTAATTTATGGAATAAAACAAGCATTTCTATAACATAGTGTAATAATGATTACAAATGAAACTGCGAGCCTATTATATATAACTTGCTATTCCTTTTAAATATATAATAAAGTTATCATATAATTTTTCTTTTTTTTCTGCCCTCCCCACCCTAGAGATGGCTACCATTAGACACAAATATGAATATATAAATATATGCATGTTTATTATATGTAAAATCATTCTGTATATACTTCTATTTATCAGTACTTTCTCTGGTTACAGATCATGTCTTTCTTCATAGGTCCTTTGTAGTTAGTTTGGGTATGTGTAATAGTCAAAATGACTTATTCTCTCAAAATTGTTCTTAAAACTATTGCTATTACTGTATACATTGAGCTTATCATTTCTTATACCATAGTATTATTCCATCACAATCATATACTTGTTCAGTCATTCCCCAATTGATGGGCATCCCCTCAATTTCCAATTCTTTGCCACCACGAAAAGAACTGCTATAAATATTTTAGAATATATATAGCTTCTTTTCCTTTTTCCCTAATTATCTTTGCAAATAGACCTAGTAACTATATTGCTGGGTCAAAGTGTACAGTGCAGTTTAATAACTCTTTGGACATAATTCCAGTTTGCTCTCCGGAATGGTTGGATGAGTTTACAATTCCACCAACAGTGAATTAGAGTCCTAATTTTTCTACATCCCCTCCAACATTTCTTGCTTTCCCCTTCAATTGTTTTAGGCAATTTGATAGGTATAAAATGACATTTCAAGGTTGTTTTAATTTGGATTTCTCTAATCAATCATGAGTTAGAGAATTTTTTCACTTGTAAATTATTTTGATTTCTTCATTGCAAATCTGCCTGTTCATATCTTTTGACCATTTATCAGTTGGGGAATGACTCATATTCTTATAGATTTGACAAAGTTCTTTATGTATTTGAGATATGAGACCTTTTTCTGAGAAACTTCATATAAATTTTTTTTTACCAATTTCCTGATGATCTTGGCTACATTTGTTTTATTTGCACAAAACTTTTTTTTAATTTAATGTAATTGAAATTATCCATTTTGTACCTCATTCTGCTCTGTCTCCTGTTTATTCATAAATTGTTCACTTATCCATTCACTTTCTTCCTCTTTATTCAGTTATGAATCTATTTAATTGCCAATCAGCTGCAGTCCCACAAGGTTTATGTACTCCTGAAGCAGCTCAGTAGATTGTCAATCAAACTTCATGTCAGCATCTAGAAAGTAGGGGTTTATCTTTTATTAGCTTTCCTGTAAGAATTGTTACGGTGATCTCTTTTGAATAATCATGGTCTTAATGAGAAAGCCCTGCAATGTCCTGATGTTTGGCGTAATTAGGACAATACCATCCACAAATGAGAACACTTGGATGATTTCATCATCTATAAGGATGATTTCATTATCTATCCACCTTCCTTTTGGACCTTGCATAAAACATCCTTCTTAACAATGTCAAGCAGCTTTGGTCAGAATACGTTTCCTTGTTTTTTGTTTTATGTGATGTTGATAATTGGAGGGACATTGAACAAAATTATCTCTGTGGTCTCCTTTATCAAAGCATCTTGTACACTCTTAACATATGAAATGTAACCTATAAAATTACATTTTGCTTTGATGAGTCAAATACTTCTTTTTGTATTAAACAAATATTTTGTATTTTTGTAATAAATAAACACAGCAATATGCTGTATTCACTGCACCTCTCCAAGCTATGGAGAATTATAGCCAAAAAGCTGCACATTCACTTCTTGTATTTTGTCAAGGATACTTTTGTTGCACCTGTAGATTATTCCCTAAGATTTTATGTAAATATGAGAAAATTATTGTGTGTTTAGAAGTCAGTAGTTGATAATAGTCACTATATTGGCCTGTTCATATCATTCTTTTTTTTCTTTTCAATTGCTTTCTCTCCTTAAGATAGTCTATAAAAAATCATCCTGCAGTATTTTCATGATCGTGTCATTTCCAAATGGATTGCCTCAGTATATTCTTAGTCTAACCTCAAGCTATTCATCCCATAATCATCTTCCTAAATGCCATTTCTACTTCTCTGCATACTGGGGACTAAAGTGATAAGGTCCAAATGTGGTGGCTCCTCTGTCACCAATAAAGAAAATTGATATTTAGGAAAACTGACAAATGTGTTCCACTTTAATCTGTTCTTAATCTTCCTGCCAAATTCAACCATGAAGGCTCTTAGGATGATGTGGCTCATCTGAGTCTCACAACAAGATTTCTGTAGACTTGTTTTCACTTTTGCTGCTTTTCAATACTTTAAAAGGCAACATTGAAAAGCATAGAAAGATTTGTATGAACTGATACAAAATAAAATAAGCAGATTCAGGAAAATAATATTCACAGTTGCTGCAGTGATATAAATGAAAAAAAAAAAGCAACCACAAAACAATTGAAATTAAATGCTGCAAAATTACAAAGACCAAGCTTCTTCCCTTGCTCCTTTAAAGAACTAGGGGTCCGTGGGTGTAGAATATTGTGCAAAACATTAGACTTTTTTGATATATTGATTAGTTTTGTTGTTTATAAATGTTAATTGATTCTAATTGTTTAATATTTTCCATTGATTTGTTAAAGCTAGCCTCTTGTTTAGTTTCAGTAAAGATGTCAATGATTTACATCATATCAGTCAGTCAATAAACTTTTTTTTGACTAGGCAATGGGGTTAAGTGACTTGCCCAGGGTCACACAGCTAGTAAGTGTTATGTGTCTGAGGCCGCATTTAAACTCAGGTCCTTCTGACTTCAGGACCAGTGCTCTACGCACTGTGCCACCTAGCTGCCCCTCAATAAACATTTATTAAGTAGCTTTCTACATGCCAGGCACAGTACTAAGTGCTAGGGATACAAAGAAAGGCAAAAGACAATTCCTGCCTTTGAGGAGCTCATATTCTAAGGAGGGAGATAGCATGAAAACAACTATGTGCAAACAAGCTGTATACAGGATAAACAGGAAAAAATCAATAGAGAGGAGAACTAGAATTAAGAAGGATTAGGAAAGACTTCCCATAGAAGGTGGGATTTCAACTAGGACTTACAAATAACAATCTCAAGAAAGCATAAGCCTAATGTGAAAAAGTAGGTAGTGTAATAAAAATAGCAGTACGTCTGCACTTGGGAGACCTGATTTTAAAAGTTAACCTCACTACTTGCTAGCTAGGAGACCTGGGCCAGGTCACTTCCTCTCTTAGGATTTCAGGTTTCTCATCCTTAAATCCAGGGAATAATGCTCCCTGCCTGACAAGCCATAATAAGCAAAGAGCTTTGCAAACTTTAAAATACTTGATGTTGATTTTGTTACCTCTCCAAACCCTTTGGCTGGTTTGAGATACAGAAAGTATTTAAGGAAAGGAAGACAATGAAAGGTTAGCCTTAATGGTATTCATCAGATGAAGGCTGTGTACCTAAGGATTCAGAGGTATTTACCTTGTTACGTTGGTGCATTTCCTTACTATTTTCCTGATGCAAGCTGCCTCTCTATAACAGCCTTTTGTCTATTCTATGAACAGTTTTGTGTTCCCAAGTGTCATTCTTGCACTCAGAATTTACCTCTTTAAAATTGTGTGTGTGTGTGCGCGCATGTGCACAAGCTCACATGTGTGCGTGCATGTAAGGATCACCAAGGGATCTTTACCCCTAAAAGATAGCACAAAATTTTGTGTCAGTTATCCCATCTCTGGCTTGGCCCAACTTTGAGGTTCAAATCTCTTGTCAATGTCTCTGAATTTCTCAAGTTTATCTGTAGAAGAATAGCTCTGGCAGCCTGCCCTAGTATTTTGTTTGCTAACAGTTGTCCTGCATCTCAATAAATAAAGGGGAGGCAGCTAACATTCCAGCCTTCTGGAGGTTTAGAGATTGTTGTGACACTCAGTTTGTCTGCCTGTAACAGTGCTTCAGGCAAGAGACGTTTCTCTCAGAAACAAGGGCTATGGAGCTGGCGGAAATCCAAGGAGCTGAACTAACCTCATTATTGAAACAATTGCCATGACATCGATACCCTTCTGGGGAATATTACTCTTGCAGTTATTTTAGGATTGGGAAGGAGGATAAAGGGATGAAAGAATATAGAGTAGAGAATAGAAAACAAAATGACAGCCATTGCATAAAAACTCCAATTTTTTTCCTTTGGTTAAAAGCAAAATAAAGATACAAAAGAAGTTATACCTAAGGTCTACTGAACTCTTGCTCTAACAGGCTCCTTCTTCATGAAAACAAGTTTTTCCTCCTTTTAACAATAAATCTAAAGCCCAGAATGTGGTTTCCAGTAAAAGGCACTAAAGTGATTGCTTTGCCTTTGCTTTATGGGATGGGAAACATAAAATTGTCAAATTGTGTTCAGAGCCTTCTAAGTTTGTTTTAATAGCCCTCAAATACCAACTGCAACTACATCACACCCTCTGTACACCACTGTGATTATCTGTTGTTTAACATAGATGTCTTAAGTATATTATCTAAGTGAACAAAAGCATAAACATTTCAACTATCAAATCATCAGAACTGCTTAGGCAAGCATAAATATCTTCTTGGCTCTAGCATACCCTTTATGTAGTTTTTTTTTCTTCTACTTACTCTGCCATTGCAGTGATAATGGGTTCATCTTAAGATAATAGAATGATGAATCTTGTTTTAATAGTTTAAATGTGTTGTTGGGGGTTTTTTTTTTCATTTGCTGAGAGGTCATGGTTTTTTCCAGGTGATAGTACAATTCAGTAACAATTTTATGTACCTAGTAAGAGAAAACAAAGATTTTCAACAAATTCTGAATGGCAAATGATACCACAAAGAAGGACAAAACAAGTAAAGAAAGAGATTCAAACCACTTCCAGGTTAGAGCTGGAACAGAACTTAGGTTATCTGGTTCAACCCCCTCACTTTACAAATAAATAAACTGAGGCTCAGAAAGATTAGGTCACTTTCATAAGGTGACACAGGTAGAAAGCAGTAGAGTCAAGAGTCAAATCCAAATCCTTTGATTCTGTATCCTGCAGTTTGGACTGAGAGAAAGTAGAATGCTTACAGATGTATTTAAGATTCATCCTTTAATGTTTATTTTTGTTCCCAATATGTTTTCACGTTCTCCTCTAGAAAGTTGCGTTTTTTTCCCAGCCAGATGCCCATTTTTGGTTTCTCCTTAGTTTTTGGCAATGGAAAGCACAACTGAGGGCACACTGCCTTCCACTTAATCAGTGTCAAACTTAACTGAGAAGTTTCACTAATTTCAAGTCCTATTTTCACACTATAAGAGACCATTGACTATGTCTTTATTACCAAGGGTAACATACCATAGAGGATTATGGAGAAATACAAGAGGAATCAACTACTATTCTAGGTTACTTTGGTGAGATAATTCCGTTTGGATTGGTATCAGGTTCCATTTAATGCAGTCCATTGCTGAGATCTCTTTTCTCCCCTCCCACAAAAGTCCTCTCAACTGTCACACTGACAAGTCGGCCTTTTTCAGAAGTGGCTAAGTGCCTGCACTACCAACGTATCAGATAAGACCTCTAGATGAGTGACTGGGTTAACTGATAAAATTGCTAATTAAAGCCCTGTTTTCAACACTCCTGAAAGATTAACTGGGACAAAATTTAGAACTTTAAGGAAGTTTTACTTTTATCAGCTTACACTGTTTGGTAAATAAAAGGCCTTGACCACTGTAAAGACAAAAATGAAGGAAGGCCAAGAAATTTCCAAAGACACTTCCCCATCTGCTTCCCAGAAATCTGGCCAAAAGAGAACAACTCAGTTAAAGTTTTGGAAAGGGAGTTGTTTACTTGACTTTTTGTTTATTTGTTTTCCTCAGTAGGCCTGTTTGCTTGGTAGTCAAACAGTAAAATTGAGTTACTGGAAACATATCCTAAGATGCAGCCACTCTATATTCTTAGCAATTGTTTCTATAGATTGAGGTATAATATAGAAATTTTTTTTTCTGTTAAAGGTTCAAATTAACCCAAATACCAAATAAAATAATTAAAGTAATCAGTAATGAAATTCCAAGATTTTAAAACTGGTCCTGTATGAAGGAAGAATATATGGCTGATTATCTCATTCACATATTTCTCAAAAACATACCCAGACACAATCTACAAGCATTTTATTGAGTGTCTACTATATACTAGTCACATAAGAATAAAGAAGTCCTCAAGGAATTTAGAGAAATGTGTACTCATAGCACAATCTTAGATCTGTCTTCCTCTCCCATCACTACTACCCTTCATTTGAAATTAAAGTTAATTATACCTCCCTGAATTCAAAGTCCCAAACAGCAATTCACATCTCTATAATGGGGGAATATGACAAACTGATCCCTAAAGAACAGTCCAGTTTCAAAATGTTATAATTCCAATGAAGATTCAAACAGGTACAATGAGTCAGCAAAGGGGCTGAAAAATTAAAATTTAAGACTTTTGACTTACTTATAAAACTATGCAAATGTCAGTGCTTGTTATTATTATTCCGATCCATCCATTCTTCTTCTTCTTCTATTATTTATCCCCTGCTCTCAAAATGCTCAGTCCAAATTGGAAAGTTATGTGCTTTGTGGTGGGAATTCATTGCTGAATTATCAATGTCTTATATTTTCTTTAGCTTTAGAAAGAGGGAGGCTTCATTTCCACTGTCATTTAGGCATTCCACTCTTTTCCCAGAACCAATGAATGTCTACTCAATGTCAGACTTTGGGATAAAGCAGGGCAAAGGAAGAAAGGGGAGGGGGAGGAGAAGGAAGGAGGCTTCAGGATTGTCTATTAAAAATATGGCTTCATAAAGTGTTTCCTTAACTCATTTCTCTTCTGTCTTGAGGCAACTACAGTATAGCTTCCCTTGTACAGATTTTTATGAATTCTTTAGCAGTGGACTTGCACTTCAAACACGTGGTGTTTAAATACGTGAACCGGAGAACATCAAAGACTGTCAGTGGGTGGTTTGGACCAGGGCCTAGGTCACTACTGCCCTAGACTGCAATAGGTGTGGGGACACTGTGTACCTATGAAGCTGTAGTGTTTGTGTTTCTCTGCTGATAAATGTGGAGCTGAGAGAGAAGATGCTGGTGTGATGCTAAAAAGTGATCTACTGTGGAAGGCTTGACTACAGACATATCAGGTTAGGGTTACGGAGGGCATTTTCATGCATGGAGATGTCCTTTGTACTTCCTGGTTAGGCTTCTTAGGCTGATGGTGTAATGACAGACACTGATAAGGCAGGTTTCCTGTTTGACTACAGAACTTATTAACAAAGGCAAACATGTTTGAAACTGTAGTTCTAGGTAAGTGGGGGGAAGTCAAGGACCAAACAAAGAATATGAATGGATAATCTCCATTTTGTTTTATTACACAAAAAAATATTAGAGGCAGTAGTCTAGGTAGGGAGTTAGCCTTAGGAAGATCAGGGTTCAAGTCCCACTCCTAATATACTAACTAAATGGCTCTGGCCAAGTCCCTTAACCTTTCAGTGCTCCCAGACAACTATCTGAAACCATCTTTATTTCTGACGTTCAACCATTTGGAAGTGCCAGGAATTTTAAAGAATTTTCTTTTCTGAGTCTTTGGTAGCTATGACTGCTAAGAAGGCAAGAATGGCAGAAACAATTGCCAGGTCCTACTTCCACAAGGATTACTTCCCTAGATGTCATTAAGGCACAATGGAAAGAGTGGGTTCTGGAAAGACCTGTTTTAGAATCCTGTCTCAGACACTTACTAGATCACCTGACCAATCAGAGCATCAGTTTCCTTATCTATAAAACAGAGATAATAATAGTACCTACGGGCAGCTAAATGGCGCAGAGGACAGAGTGCCCAGCCTCGAATCAAGAAGACTCCTCTTCCTGATTTCAAATCTGTCCTCAGACTCTTCTAGCTGTATGTCCCTGGGTAAGTCATTTAACCCTATTTGCCTCATCTGTAAAATGAACTGGAAAAGGAAATGGCAAACCACTCCAGTGTCTCTGCCAAGAAAATCCCAAATTGCTTCACAAAGAGTCAGATACAACAGAAAAGGCTGAACAACAAAAACAATAGTACCTAGCTCACAGAATTTTTGTGAGATAATGAGAATAAGTATGTAGAGCACTATGCAAATCTTAAGGCATTAGTATGTCTATTAGTCTTACATAAATGTCTATTAGTATTACATATCTTAATGGCATTCAGTGTAATATTTTGTATATAGTAGGCCCCTAATAAATGTCAGTTGAAATAATAATTAAATCTTTACTCTTCTTTGTGTTTTTTTTGTTTGTTTGTTTTAGACAGTAGGGATAGAATTGGAATGGCAAAATAGATGCAGCTCCTCTCCAAAACCATTAACTCTATCTCTTTCCTGTGGAGGGACCAGCAAGGGACAGCCCACCATTTGAGTTCTTACTGCTCTGTTGGCCATGAAAAGCTTTAATCAATTTGACAAGTACACTCAGATTTAAGCTCCATTGTGATTTTTTTTTACCCTCAGAAATAAACAACAGGGTCAAGACGTCTGTACTGCATCCTCCTGACCCAGCAAAATAGTGGTTTCGGATGAAAATGAGAGAGCTGCGGGGAGACTGTCAGGGCCCCAATGACTGCAAACTTACCCAAACCACAGGTTTTTAAACCATTGGCAGAATCTCAAACCACTTAATTGACTGACAAGCTTCTCAAACAGCTGTCACTTAAGATTCCTGGGTTTAAATGAAAGGCCATAAATACTTATAATAACCTCCTATCATCATCATTTTTCTAAGCCCTACACATATCTTAGGCAGCAAATTATCAATAAAGTTACCAGCCTGGGTAGAGGAGCATGTAGCTGACATCAAAAGGTTTTAAAACCTATTATAAATCCCAAGGTTCCAATCAAATCTCAAATCTTCTCATTAGGCCCAAGTAACTTTAATCTCTTTCCAGCTTCCACTGGACCTCAAGGTCCCATTACCTATCTCTAAATACAGTTTTATCTTTGTCAATCACCATTTTAGCTGCTCTATTACCTCTGAGAATGGCAAAAGGATTCAAAACCATACCATTTAGAAGAATCAGTTGAAGGAACTGAGGATGTTTAGCATGAAGAAGAGAAGACTTCATGAAGTCTTCTTCATGAAATGATATAGAAGAAATGTTAACTGCCATATACACATAGTATTTTTTTAGAGTTGGAAGCAACCTTAGCAGCCATCCTATCCAACCCATATTCAAAAAGGATTTCTAACTAAAGCATCACATAGCTAAGTGATCATCCAACTTCTGCTTAGAAGACCTCCTATGGAAAGAAGCCACCACCTCCCAAGACAGCCCATTTCTCTGTCTTCAAATTTCTGAAAGGTTTTCATATGGATTTGTTTCACTTTGTTTGGAGGCCTCCAAGGTGGATCTCTGCAGAAAGAGGAAGTCTTTGAGAATTCTGGTCCATTTAGTCCCATTCTGTCAGGGACTAAGACTTGTGTGAGCTTGAACTGATTTCCAGGCATCATAAGGAGTTTTTGTTTTTGAGTTTTGCTTGCCATTGGGGAATCAAGTCAAGATAAGTTAAGCAAGTGAGGAAGAGATGGATGGAAGTAAGTCTGGATTGGTGATTAGACTCTTAGGGATGCTGAAGTAGTTGGTTAGACAACTGGAATTTTACTAGCTGTCTGGACTAAGACCTCCAAAAGACCAGGGTCCTGATAGGTATGGCCTAACTGTTCCTTTCCAGAAGACAAAGAAAGGCAATAATAAGCTATGATGCCCTTTTCTTCTCTCTTCCATTGCTTGAGATTGTAGAGATTGAGAATAAAATAATTCTGTTCTTTGCACATAATTCCTGATTTGTGTAGTGCTTCAAAGACAACTCACTATAGATAATATCCTCTCTATGGTATGTGTGTGTGTATGTATATACACACACATATACACATATACATGTATGTATGTATGTATGTATGTATGTATCTACTAAATTGCAAATGGGACTGAAGGAGAGAAACACAGTGAATGGCATGTGGTATACAGAGATAATGACAAGACAAAAGGACAGGACAAACAGCTTCAGTCTAAAGTAACAGCTGAAAGAATCCAATTATTTTGATTAATTAATTTTTATAAAAGTCATAAAGCAGGGGAAAACACTTTCTGTATTTTTCTGCCCTTCTTTCTAAGACAAGCAAGCCCACAGTCACTGATGCCTAGTGAAGGAAAATACACACTGTTAAATTATTCTATCCTACTCATTGATTTCCTCCCCATACATGCTCAGAAGATATCTCTCCTTAGCAGGAAATAAGGATGACGATGAGGGAAGTAGGTCCAGGTGAGAGGAAGAAGAAACAAGAATCATTGGAAAGGTCTGACCCATACACATTCCAAGGGTAGGGGGCAGCCAAGGGAAAGTCAAAAGGTTTTGCTTTCTCTATACCTTATACCAGGGGTGGGGAACCTGTGGCCTTGAGGGCACATGTGGCCCTTTAGATCCTCAAGGGTGGCCCTTTCACTAAATCCAAACTTCACAGAACAAATCACCTTAATAAATGGATTTGTTCTCAAATTTGGACTCAGCCAAAAGGCCACACCTAAGGACCTTGACGGCCACAGTTTCCCCACCCCTGCCTTATACAGTCAACTCTGCCAGACTACACAAGGCTACACTTTTTAGTGACAACAGGTAGAAGGTGCAAAGAGTAGGATTTCAAGTGGGAATAAGAAAAATTTTCTAATTATACTCAAATAGGCATCTTTAAAAAGGAGTAATTTCTCAGTCATAATCACTGGTGTCCACTTGTTTGGAATCTTATTGATCAGATTCTTGACCAGGTTGGAATAAATGATCTTTTAGATTCCTTCCGATCCTAAAAGTCTATGATTCTATCACTGTTTTATGTGGTAGATAAACTGATTGCTTTGATTTCTATGTCATGATAAAGTAAACTTTGGTTCAGAAGAATAATTTAGTAGAGTGTTCCATTCAATTTAATTATCTGGTTATCTTCAGGTTAACCAGAAAACCTTTTTGAAAAAAAAATCATCACTTGCTGAAATTCATTCTAAAACGTATTAAGTACAGTCTAGAGAACACAACTGAATATTTGACAATTGATGTCCTTGAAGTACTAGAAGACCCTTATGGTGAGCATCATTTCTTAGTGTAGAGTGTTGAGCATAAATAAAAGTTTTAGAATATGAGGCTGAATCAGGACTGTGTCTTCGACATAATCTGGAAGATGCTTCAAGAAAACAACAAGAGAACATTGTATGCAGTAACAGCAATATTGTTTTAAGAATTTTGAGTGAATAAGTCATTTTCACTATTATAAATGCCCAAATTAACCACAAAGGACTTATGAAGGAACACTATTTGCATCCAGAGAAAGATCTGATAAATAAAAGTATGTATAGAAAGATTTTATACACACACACACACACATTTGTATCTAATGGTAGCCATCTCTAGTGAGAGGAGAGAAAAAAAGGAAATTTACATGACTATTATATATTTAAAAGGAATAGCAAGTTGTACATAATAGATTTGCAGTTTTGTGTGTAATCATTTTATACTATGTTATGGAAATGCTTGTTTTATTCTATAAACTAAAAATAAAATAAAATTTTTAAAAGTAATAATAATTCCTAGGTATTTGGTCATTTCATTATCCTATGGGGTGTCCCAAAAGTCTTAGTGAAGTTTAAAGCTTTAATATCCCAAAATTGCACTAAGATTTTCCATACATACACCCACATACATCAACTGTGTCTATGTGTATGTATATAAGTGTGAATATGTATGTGTGTATATATATTTGTGTGTATGTGTATGTGTGTATGTATGTATGTGTATACACACACACACACACATATATCTTCTATCTAAAAGAATGCAAAGTGAAAAAAATCTAGCAAGCCAAAATTTTCTTATAATCTAGAGGTCTCTAGTTTATTAAAAACTTCGTAAAAGAGTGCTGCACAAACCTACCAAAGTCATTTCCTAAGTCTACTCATGTCAACCCTTGACTCATTAAAGTCCTGCATCTCCCTATTACCTCTTCCATCAAATGCGAACTCCTCTATTTGGTGATCGTTCTTTACAACTTAGTTTCTTCCAAATTTCTACCCTACTTAGAGATTCCTCTTCTCCACATTCTCTCCAATCCATCCATCCTGTTCTGCTTGCTATTCCTTGTGATGCTCCATCTCCAAACTCCAGCCTCTATACTGACTCTCTCTCTACGTGAAATATTTTTCTTCACACCTCTGCCTCCTGGAGCCCCCAATATCCTTTAAGATTCAGCTCAGTTACCACATATTGTGGAAGGCTTTTCCTGTCTGCAGAGTGTAAGTCACCAGCAGTTAGTCTCTTCTCCTCTAAGGTTATCTTATATTTGATTTCTATATGTCTTTTATATGCCTCTATATGTACATGTTGTCTGCCCCTTCCTTGAAGGAAAGGACTGTTGCATTTTTGTCTTCATATCTCTAGCACATGGTAAGCTTTAATGAATGTATGTTGAGTGATTGATTGACCAAACTTTATATGTACTAAGGAACCATCTCTATCTTGTTGCACTTTATACAAAATCAGTTAAATAGAAATGACTATTGCTGTCCAGGAACTTACACTCTTTAGACAGAATAATATAGTGGAAACAGTCCCAAGTTTAATGTCAGAGGACCTGGGTTTGGATAATGGCTATGCCTTTTGTGACCTGTGCAATGTTGGTTGGTCACTTATTTCTGGGTTTCAGTTTTCTTTCTTCCTAATAAGGGGGTTAGACTAAGGTCTCCTCCAGCTCTAAATCTGTGATCCTATGATTCTCATGTCAACAAATATATGGAACACACGAATACAGAGACAACTGTTTATTTTGCAAAAGCAAAGCCAGAGGTGGGGGAGTGGAGGAAGAGGGGTCATAATTTACATGATATATCATGTTTAGCACCAACACACGATCTCCAACCCATCTCATGTTTCAAAAGTTTGAAAGGCTCCAATTAAGTTAATGCTAATCAAGTTAAAATTTTATATGCTCTAAAAAGACGTAGGTACTGACAACTCAGGCTGTCATTAGAGAGGGTGTCACCATGGGGAGATGTTTGTTACAATAGCACATAAACAAATGTTCTTTCTGGAGCCAGCCTGCGTCTCAGTGTGGTTTTTTCAATCAATGACTGTCCTATGGTCACTTTCACATAGGGCCTAAATCATTTGGAGGTTTTATTCCCCAAACCATTGCATCCCTCTTTGCCCTCAGTTTGGTTAAAGATATTTCTTCACCTCCTCTCATCCAATTCTCCACAGAAAGAAACTTAGATCTGAGTGCCTGCAACACACATTTTAAATTCAGAATTATGTACATTAATCTCTCCTCCATTTTTCTGGGCCTAGCATTGTTGGAAGCTCAGGTTCTTTGTCCCACATCATGCTTTTGCTCAAAATGAGCTTCCCCATCTTGGCTAGAAGTCACTTACATTGTCTACCTGACTCTTATTTCTTAACAACCTAATGGCTCCTCTTCATACTAGGTTTGAATGTACCCCAGTAATACCATTAATCTTGCAATCATTGATGACCAAACCATTAAGCATGAGGAAACATATCTGTGGCCTTTAATAGTATATTCATTTTTAAACAGAATTGTCTTTACACACTTATCCATAGGTGGCATTCTCACACAAAAGTATAAAACTTTCAACATTCAATACCAAGGCATTTTCCCTTTCTTGGGTGGGCCATACTTCAACCTAGTTTCAAGTTCCTTCTACCTCAAACTCCCCAGTGATCCAGTGTTTTGATCGAGAGAGCTGAAGTGTTTCCCTATCTTCTCTCATTTAAACTTGGTGATGATCTTTCTAAAAAAAAATTTGTTGCTAGAGCAAAATAATTACCTCTCTAGAGGAAAGAGTACTTGATTTTAAGAATCATGAAACTTATCTACTTCTTGGGCAGTCACAGATGAAAGAAGTGAGAAAAATAAAGGTATGTCAAATATTCCTGATTCCCTAATTTCCTACTATGTGCTGTGCATAAAGGTAATTTACAGAAGCAAAAAAAAATTAATTATAGCCCCTGGAGATTTTTCAAATGTAGCTCTATTCTAGGAAGAAACTTTAAATGGGAATGCTTTCCCTGATCCTGCCATTTCCCCAGACCAATGGTGCTATTAGGGCACATTATAAAGAAGATGAAAGAGTGAAAGAACAGTAGGCTGATGATAATGATGAGTTTAAAAAATCTGTCTATATCATTCTTAATAAGTCAGTTATATTGCAGAATATTCTAACTCCAGCAGACTAGTTACACATCATTTAAATACAAATTATCCAAACCGTAAAAAGAATCCCACTTTTATGTCACATATTAGTTGGTTAATCAAATTAGCTTAAATTACTGGATCATACGAAGAGAAATTTATAATTCATAATCTCATCTCCTAAACCACCTCAGTTCAAAGGATCAAAGATCTAGAATGAGAAGACATCTAGTTCAACACCCTCATTTTTACCAGTGAGGAAACTGAGGCCCAGAAAAGTTAAGTAAGGTTAAGAGGCTTGCCCAAGGTCACACGGGCAGTAAGTGGCAACTTGACAAATACATATTTAGTACTTGCTATGTGCAGGACAATGTACTAAGTAATGAGAACATTAAAATTAAAAATCACAATCCTGAAGTACTCTGAATTCAACTTGGGGAATATTGCATGGAGGATGAAAGAGAGATCTAGTCAAAAGATAATAGGAAATTTGAGGAGGAAGAGATCACTTTACACTTAGAGCATCAGGGATGGAATTCAAAAAGGTAAGCACCTGAGCTGAGCCTTGAAGGAAGAAAGGGGTTCCATATTGTTGAAATAAGGAAGGAGGTCATCCCACCAACAAATGAGTCACCTGTGTGAATGTCTAGAAGCAGGTGATAGCATACTACCTACATTCAAGGAACAACTGGTTGTCCGAGTTAGCTATAATGTAGAACGTAAAATGGGATATAACAGGAAATAAGACTGGAAAGGTAGACTGGAATTCGATTTTGGAGGGTTTTCAATGCTAGAGCTATCAAATTTTATTACGTTATCCTAGAGGCAATAGGGAGCTACAGAAGTGGGACAGTAAGTCAGATTTTTTAAACTCATCACTATGGTCAGCTTATTGCTCTTGCATTGTTTCGAATTCTTTGTAATGTGCCCTAATTGCACCACTGATCTGGGAAAATGGCAGGGTCAGGGAAAGCATTCCCATTGAAAGTTTCTTCCCAGAATAGAACAATATTTGGAAAACCTCCAGGGGCTATAATTATCAGATTTTTGCTTCTGTAAATTATGTATTTTTCTTTATTTTTAGGCAATTGGGATTAAGTGACTTGCCCAGGGTCACACAGCTAGTAAGTGTCAAGGGTTTGGTCTGAGGCCAGATTTGAACTCAGGTCCTCCTGACTTCAGAGCCAGGGCTCTATACACTGTGCCACCTGGCTGCCCCCATAAATTACTGTTTTAAAGAGCATGTATATCACATAGTAGGCAATTAGGAATCAGGAATATAAGCCATGCCTTTGTTTTTCTCACTTCTTTCTTCTGTGACTGCTTAAGAAGTAGGTGACTCAGATGATCCTTGAAACAGAAATTTTGCTCTTCACAGTATTAGAAAGTTCAGGAAACTTGTTTCTTCACTTAGTCCCTAAGCTCACACAGAAAGGAAGAGCAAGAAATTAGCATAGAAGAGCAGCTCAAAATTTTAATAAAGTTTCCGACGCATTCCTCCCTTAAAATTGTAATAGGAATTACAATTAAAGAAACATCTACTCTCAATTATCCACCTTAATGGCAGTGAGCATTGACATGCATTATCAAACACATTAAATAATTCATTTGTCTTCTTATGGAAAATCAGATTTTTATACCATATTTTCCTTTTTAGTTATGTTTTACCAAAGCATTAATCAACTGAGATAATGAAAGTGAAAGCATTTTGCAAACTTTAGTAGACATTGTCATTAATATCAATTATATCCAATAAACATAGTTTAAGATGGAGGGCAAGTCACTTAAGTTCTCAGTGGTCCAGGAAAGACTATAATTTATAGACAAGTGCTGATCTGCAATTGTAGAGAGATTTCACACTTAGAGCTCTCTACACTAATGAAATCATAGATCAAGGACCAAGAAAGGGAGAATGGGTAGCCTAAGAGCACAGTAAGAGAAATTGACTTGAAATTCATCTCAACAAATTTTTTTTAGAAATATTTATGCACAGAGAGTCATGCTAATTGTGGTATATAAAATGATGAATAAGACTAATGCGTTTTGTTCAAGGGACTTACAACTTAGTAAAAGGCAGAACATGATAAATGCTATAAAAGAAATTCAAAATTATATGCTTTTACTAGCTCAAACCTAATTCAGGTCAGTCCAATGGGTCAGGCTGAAGAATGGAACACAATAAAACACTCACTGACATATAACATACAATAAAATGAAGTTTACTTAATGATTAAAAAAAAGTGATTCAATAAGGATACAATACTAATCCAGTGGATGAATCTCCCCTCTGTCTCCATAGTTGTACCTGGTCATAAAGATAGATTCATACACACAGCAGTGGAGATTCCATCAAGCCCTAGGTGGACCATCTCTACATAAGCTAGGCATCTTATATCCCAAGTGACCAGGAAACCAGGTCAATGGCTTAAGGCCCAGTCTCTTGGAACAATCAAGATTCCAGGATTGTTTCCTGCCCCTTTAAGAAAAAACTAATCCATTGCTCCTAATGTGATGTTAGTGCATTCTCTTCTAAGGTTGTATTCATACTTTGTATATATGTCCATGTTGTCTCTCCTACTAGTATGCAAGATCCTTGAAAACAGGAATTATTTAAATTTTTTGTCTTTGTAACCTCAATGCCAGTCACATAATTGATGCTTAATAAATGTGTGCAGATTGATTGAACACAGAAGAGGGAAAGATCAGAGTGGAAAGGAAAACTTCACTGAACTCAATTCAATATAAGCATATATTATGTTCCAGGAACTGTACTAGGTGATGGGGAAGGAAGGAAGGAAGGAAGGGAGGAAGGGAGGGAGGGAGGGAGGGAGGGAGTCCCTATCATCAAAGAGTTTACATCCTATTGAAGGAAGCAACATATCCACAGAAATGTCCAAAATAAAGAGTAAGTACAAAGTAGTTTGGAAATGGTGGTATGGAGGGGAGAAGATTACTAACAGCCTGGAGATCAGGTTAGGCTTCACTTAAGAGATGGCATGTGAGTTTTGCTTTCAGACATGGAGGACAGCCTTTGAGGGGACTGGATTACATGACCCTTAAGACCTCTAACTTAAATCCAAATCCAAATCAAATTCATGATCCTAGGACTCTATTCATGAAGGAGGCATAGATCTAATAAATTGCTATATGATTTTGTTAAAATAATTACTTAAATTAATCATAAAAATATTACTATCATTATCAAAATGTAATTTCTTCTAATTTTATGGCTTTATTCATGTCTGTTCTATTTTTTTGGCATTTTCTGAGAGTGTTGTTATTAATCTCATAATGAATATATGGAGATGCTTTGTACATATAAAAAGAAATTTGACAGCTATATAAAGGAGATAGGGCCATATATAAGACATTTGTACTAATGGAGCCCCAGAAACAGCCGTAGAGGACATAAATATGTCAGTAATTGGGAGGGGAGGCAAAAGAGCAGCAGTTTCTAGCAGAGTCCTGAGAATCCCTAAATTGTGCAATGTCCCCCAAATTTCCCAAAGAGATTACAGCCCTAGAGAACTCTGAAAAATTGGCCATAGCTACAGCAGGTAATTAAGAATTGACTGCACATGTGTTCTTTTTCCTTTCAAATGCCTTTGCACAGCTATGTCATTATGTATTTAGTTGATATTTACCACCCTCCGCCTTCACACATCAGATAAGCTGCCAGAGAAGATAGGAATTCTGAGCAAATCTAGGAGGGGTTCAGAAATCACTCAGTCCATTCCCTAGAAACCCAATTTGTGGAGTTCTGGTTAATTCCCACAGAGTCAGTGCCAGGTTTCACTCTGCACACTACTCCAGCCCCCTCTCCTGCCCTTCTAATTCAAGGCTGCCCCCACTTTCTGGAATCCTCTGTTTGATTGCCTGCAGCTGTGAGCTCTCTCCAAACTCCAGCTCTTTCTCCCTCAGTCAAACCCAACACCTACACCCCCTGTTAAAAACCTGAGGTCATGCATTAAGAGGGGAAATCATCATTCTAATTCAAGGCCAAATGTCCCAAATCCATAAATCCTATTCAGAGATTGTTTACATATGTTTTGTGGTAGCAGCTGGGAAGGCCTGGGTGGTGATCCACCTGTAGGCAGACTGGGCAGCAGAGTCATGCAGAAGACAGTGTTATGAAAAGATCAAAGTTTCAGGAGTCAGATGACCTGGGTTCAAGTCCTACCTCTGGTACTTACCTTGGTACTTAACCTCCCCAGGCCTCAGTTTCCTCAACTGAAAATGAAAGTTCACAGACTTTGCAAGTTCTATTAGCCACTCATTTGGCTGTTAGTGAATATGTGGGAAAGTGTTTAGAACAAATCTGAATGGGCCAGTATTCCCCAAATCCAGACGGTTGGCCCCTTGCTGCTCCAGTCCCCATGACTTCATTTAGAAATGCACAGAACAAAACTTACATGAAGGCCATCCAGTCCAAGCCCATCATTTTCATGAAGATAGATACCTTCCGTTTCAGTTCCAGATCTTGGTCCATGATCCTATGATTTCCCACACACTTTGGTTAAGGTGGGAGTCCCTGAAATTGTACTTACTTTCTTTTACCTCTTCCTTGCTGGCTTATATCTGTGCCCAAAGTTGGCATGGCCCCAAATACTTGTCCCTCAATGACTTGCCCAAGGATGAAGCACCCAACAAGATAAAACTTAATAACTTGGCAATTTGTTCACATCTTAAATACAAATGTTATTGCTTTTAAAAAAAGTTAACAATGCAAATCACATAAACTATAAGCCCCTTAATAAAGGGAACAATGTGCTTAGAATCACCTTAGAGAAGCTATAGGATAATATTGTAAATGCATTGTTTTCATTGTGGGCTAAGCTTGATTTATTCACAGTGAACCTGGCCTGTAAAGTTAAAAGTCAATTCAGACAACATGTTTGGGAATATAATAATCACTTATTCTGACAAATCACATGGAGGAGGAGAGGTGGGAAGGAGAGGAGATATTTGTCCCTAATGATGGAAAACAATCAATCAGTCATGTATCCTCCCTATGCCCAGAACAGTTTCACTAGCTCAGTAGACTGCTGAAAGGCTCCAGGAGTATTAGAAAAAGTCCATTCTTACAATACAGCCATGAGTTAGTATTCAGGCTAACAAAGGCATTATCACTCCATTTTTCTGATATACAATGGAGATATTAAGGGAAAAAAGAGCTGGTTCCTGCCTTCAAAGAGCTTATATTTTAACTAGTATATCTAGCCTAAAATGAAGAAAGAGTATAAGGAAAAGGAAACTGGATTAGTATGCTGAAGTACCCTGCTTTGATTGTTATAGACTGCTGTAAGGGTCAGCTGTATTCATCATGCTAAGTGGGTGCTCCTTACAAGGACTGATTTTCGAAGTACCCAAAGGCTGCCTCTCACCCCCCAACACATCATTTAACAACCCAGGACAGTCACTTGGCATAAGACATTGTCACCCTCGTAAAATCACAGGATTAGAAATTTAATGCTGGATGGCGCCCTAGAGACCATCAAGTCTAACCACTTCATTTTACAACTGGTGAAAATGAAGCATAGATAGTGTAATTTATTTGCTCAAGGTTACACAGATAGTAAGTACCAGAGGTGGGTTTTCCTGACTCAGAGGCCAATGCTCTATCCATTGGACTAGTGCTCCATCCACTCTGCCAAACTGGCTCCATAATATTATTATTACAGATAATTTTAGCAGCAGCATTTCTCCATCCAAAAAAATTGTGATGCCCATGAAAATTTCTACATATTCACTTGAACCTAAATTTACTAGACTTACGTTTGAAGGCATCTTACATATAATCTGTTAGTATCTATTAAGTACCTGCTACATGTCAGTTCAGTGCTAGATTGCTAGGTTTTCAAACACAAAAAATGAAAATACCTACTCTCAAGAAACTCATAGTATAGTATTATATGTCATTAATACACCTATCTTAAATGTAATTAAATAAAAGCAAAAAAAGTAAGTTTCCCAAGAAAAGATAATTTTTTTAAAATTATACATCCATCCATTTTAACCCATGAAAAGGTAAGCACTGCATGAATATGCATATTATATCTTCTGGAAGGAATCAGCAGTGTGATTTCTATAAGAGGTAAATCCTTCTCCTTTCTCTCCACCCTCCCTCACCCACTCAATAGAGCATAAGATCTATAAGACTGCGTATGGGATGTTTTAAAGTGAGGTGCCTGGGTTTTACAGTAGAGAGTACACTAGATTAGGAGTCAGGAAGACTTGAATTTAAATCCATTCTCAAATATTTAATGATTATGTGACCCCAAGCAAGTCATTTAACCGCTGCCTGCCTCAGTTTCCTCACTTGTAAAATGGGAATAATATAGCACCTATCTCCCAGGGTTGTTGTGAGGATAAAATGAGATGTTTGTAAGGCATTTTGCAAGCTTTAAAATACTGTATAAATGCTAGCTACTATTTTAAAATTAAATGTATATTGCCAATAAGTATTTTTAAACATAAGCATTCTCTGGGTAAGGACTAGAGAGCAGAGTGAGCATTGATGCTACCCTTACCTAGCATAATATGAAAATCTGGGGGGAAATGAGCAGGAAGCTAGGATAGGGAAGAAGCTAAGCTCTTGAGATCCCCCATATCCAGTATGTTTAAGACAGCTTCATTCATTTTACTTTATGTGCTGTGGATTTCCTGAATATCAAGTACACTCATTTTGTTATGAAAGGAATGTATGTTTGCTTAATTGAATCAAATTCCTAAATAAAATATATTTGGTCTGAGTGTTATTTGCTATTTTGAACTTTTTTTGAGCTTGTTCTTTCTTCCAGTGCAACATAGCAATGAAAAGTTGTTTTATTTGTTATAAATGACATATTAAATGTATACTTGAGGAAAGTGCTTGGAATGGGAAACCTGAGCTTGGATTCTGACTTATTTCCTGTGTGGCCTTGTAGGAGTTATTTAACATCTTCAAGTCTCAGTTTTCTCATATGTAAAACTGGGAGGGTGATACTTATACTATCTACCCTTACAAAGTTGCTATGTTCATTTTGTGAACTTTATAAAGCCTTAGAGAAATCTAGAAAGCTATCTTTAAATGATAATCTTCATAATTTCTCAGTAGAGAGTATAACGAGGTCCAAACTTTTCACACACGTAGATGGCAAAATCTTACCCAAGTTGTTATTCAAGATTCCAAATCAAGACTTCACTCCATGAAAGACAAATTCTCCAACAGACAAGTGATCAAAGGATAGGAACAAATATTGTCTAAAAAAAGAATTGCAAACTATTAATAACCAGTTGAAAGACTACTTCAAATCACTAAAAAGAAAAAAATCAATAAAAGCAAATCTGAGGTTTCACTTCACACCCAGCAAACTGTCAAAGATGACAAAATTCAGGGAAAAATATTTTGGAACAGCTGTAAGAAGACAGATATGCTAATACATTGTTGCAGAAGACGTAAATCACTTCAACAATTCTGTAAAACAATTGGGATTTTGCTAGAAAATCACTAAAGTATTTATATTATTTTATCCAGAGGTCCTACTGCTAGGCATATACTCCAAGAAAGTCAAAGACCAAAAGAAAGACCCTATATATAGAAAGATGTTGGTTTCAGTACTTTTTGTGGTAGCAGAAACAACTAGAATGGCTGGACAAATTTGGCTATATTAATACAATATATTATTATGCTGAAAGAAATGAAGAATATAAGAAATTCAGGAAAACATAGAACCACTCACATAAACTGATACTGGGGAAATAAACAGAACCAGGAAAAATATACAAAATAACTACAATAATGTAAATTTTAAAAACTCTAAAATGAAGTAAAAAAAAACACTGAGTAATTGTAATAACCAATCTCTGCCTCAAAGAAGTTTCTTCTTTTTGGTGAAGTGAGGCATTATGTGTGCAGAATGTTGTATATACTGTCAAGCCTTATCATTTGTGTTGAATTTTTCATACATCTTTTCTTTGTTATAAGGTAAGCATCACGGGAGCAGGATGGTAAGAGGTGGGATGTGGGCAATATATCCAGAAATTTACTGTGATCAAAAAAAAAAAAAAAAACATAGGAGCAGCTAGGAGATGGAGTGGATAGAGCACTGGTCCTAGAGTTAGGAGGACCTGAGCTCAAATCCAGCCTCAAACACAAGCTGTGTGACTCTGGACAAGTCACTTAACTCCAGTTGCTTCCAAAAAAAAGAAAAACAAAGAAATTATTCTGATCAGTTTTTTTAAAAGCATCAATAAAGTTTTTTTTTGTTTTTAAGAAAGAACAAAAAGCAAATCTCTCCTATCATTCATGTAAGTATGTATATATGTGTGTGTGTGTGTGTGTGTTCTAAAAGCCACTGGTCAGGGAAATTAAAATGTTTTCTTTTTCAGTATCCTCTTTCTTCTCCTTTACCAAGTTCTAGGGACTATAAAGGAAGGAGATTATTTTCTTGCTGCATTCCTTCCATTTACTAGAGCCCAGATCTTCTGATTCCAGGTCTATCCTTCATTCCAAAACACCTTTTCCCCAAATAAAATAAATAGATCTGTATAAGATTGCTGTGACAATTCTCATAAGTCCTCAAATTCAACGTCCCAGAAAATCAATCATGATGTGATTTATTTAGCACCTACTATGTGCAGAGTACTATGCAAAATGCTGGAAATACAAAAATAAAAATGAAAACAGTCCTTGCCTTCAAGGAGCATACATTCTACTGAGATTTGATCCTCTGAAAACAATTTTCTTAAATCTCAAATCAATCATGACCTTTACCTTGTCCCTAGTTAGTATTTCTAAGATTATCTCTCCCCTAAAAGCCAGATATACAGGTCAATCCCTACATCCTGTCGCCTCAAAGAATTGCATTAGTTTTTTAGCAATGTGACTACTTCTTCAACTTATAAATTACCCTTCCTGTAACTAAGAGGTTGGTTGTCTCCATCATTGGCTTCATATTCAATATGCTCTTGAAAACTTTCACTTTATTTATATTAACTTATTGTGCAATGAGCACTTTTGCCATACATTGCTTTTCTTATCATTTTTACACTATTTTAACTTCATTCTGTAATCTTTCCAGTTCTCCTCTGCATGCAGAATTTTATTATTCACATGTGATATTTTCCTTGCTTTCAATCACATTTTGTAATTCATTTACCCTGAATACAAAAAGAAAAATTCTGCTAACTATTTACTAGATACAGATTATTTTTCAACACTTTCCATTTTTCCCTTAGTATCCTTCCTTAGGTTCTTTACATTTTCATTTTGTCTTTCTTCTAACATTTTCTCTGCTCTAATTCGGTAATCACCATACCTTAGTTTTACTTTGCTGAATCTCACTTTATTCCTAATTACAATCCAACTGAATTATGATGACTATCACTCCCTTAAGCATTCCCTTGTGTCAACATCTAAAATCATTTCCTCTGTGTTACTCAAAAGGCAGACATGAATCGTTTCTTTTCTGGTTCATTCCTTTAAAGTCCATATTGTATAACCAACCAGTACCCTATCACATACACAAACCTGGAGTTCAGTTGATAATCTTTTAATATCCTGTGGCCCAGTTTATGTCCGAGTGATTGAACATTTCCATTATCTGTCATTTATCCTTTTCACAAATCCTTTCTTTGCTGCGCCATTCCCTCAGATGACCTAGGCTAAGTTCCTGCTATCAGTTTACCCTGTTGGCTAAATTCAATTCTGACTTGCACAGAAATTATCCTTCAGTTCTTTCAAAGTCTTCCTCAATTCTGTCAATTACTTTCAAATTGTCTTTACTTATAAAATTGTGACAATATAACTAGATATAATACTTTTTTCCTGCCACGTAAATATTTTTTCGTAGTAGAAATGTGAGTTTTCATTAAATGCTACATATTTGTCTCTCTAGTAAAAACCCAAAGGTTTATTTGAACAAATGTGAAGTCCAGTGTTATAGATCATATGTTTGGTACCTCCCTTATTCTTATAGAACAGAGAGCAAATATTTTTCCCAGCCTAGGCTTTTGTTGTGGGGAGGAGGATGTGGCGAGGGAGAGTGGGGAAGGTGCCTACAGCAGGGAGCTACAGAGAACTATATGTGTAGAAATTCCTTCTAACAGGTCAACAACTCATATGCAACCTAAAGTCTTACAGTTGCCTGGGACCTGAGAAGTTAAATGACATGCCCATGATCACACAGACAATATGTGTCAGAAATAGGAGTTGAATCCGAGTCTTTATAACTCCAAAACCAGCTTTTCTTTACTATGCTAAGCAGTTTGTCTAGGAATATTTTTTAAAAAACAACAACAGACCTGTAATTTATTGGTATCAACTCCTTCTACTGAAGCAGCTCAGCACCTGCTCTGCAATTTAGCACTTTAGCAGGTTGCCTAGGACACTGAAAAGGTTATCTCATTTGCCCAGGGTCAACCAACCAGTATGCAGAAGGGCATGACTAAACCCAACTTTTCCCAGTGACACCAGCTCTCTAGTCACCATGCCACACTGCTTCTCATAAGGCAAACTTTTTATAACACTCAGTTATTTGAGTTGATTTCAATGTACTAGCCACTCATTAATTGAAGACATTCAGCCTGAATTATTATAAATCTCTAAATTGTATATTAAAATATATACAGTTTATTACTTTCAAGGACATGCAGTAACTTGTGTTAACCACTAGTGTTTCCAAGTAGAGGTCCTTCTTAGATCTTCTTTAGTAAATAAACATATCAGAAGTACATGCAAAAATATTTTAAAACCACTTTTTAAAAAGTTTGCTCTCAGCTACTGAACTGAAAGTCTGGAATCCAGGTTCCATTACTGGCTCTGCTATTAGCAAGGTGACTTGCCATGAGCAAATCACTGAACATTTCTGGACCTCAGTTTCCTCAACTACAAAATGAGGGTCCTTAATTGTATGATGTCTAAGCTGGCAGACAATGCTATGATTCTCTTTGTAATCCTGTTCACAGTATTTATTATTTTGATTGACAAAATATTTCATTTTTGTTTTATGAAGACCCTATGTTCACAGTATATCATAAACTTGGGGAAAGATTTAGAGCTAGAGGGGACCTTAGGGGCCATTGAGTTCAAACACCTCATTTTATAGTAAGGAAACTGAGGTTGGGAGAAGTTGTGACTTGTGGAGGATCATACAGTCAGTAAGTGTCTGAGTCTGGATGTGGACTCAAGAATTCCTAACTCCAAGCCCTGTATTCTATCCACTGAACTAGTTTGAAAAATCACATTTTTAAGCCAAAATAATGAATGATCCTAAAATAATTTACATTTAACTTTAAAAGGTGATTTTATATTTACAATTGAATGTTGGTATCTGTGAATTATAATACATTGAACAAAATAAAATTAATAACATATTTATATTGTATTTTACTATTCACAAAGCTTTTTTCTCACAATAATCCTATAACTTAAGCATTGTCCCCTTTTTATAGATGGATAAACTGAGGCTTGGAGAGATAATTTGATTTACCAACTAGCAAGAGCTTGATCTGAGACCCTCTTTTCAATTTCTTTATGCAGGTCCACTACTTATTTATTCTTTTGTTCCTCATTTAATTCTAGCCATTTACTAAATCATTTCTCAAAATAGACAGAGCTGTCAAACCTGCTACCTGCCCCCCTGCAACCTACAATAATCCTGAGTGCTCCCAAACTTGATTAAAATGTAATCAGTAAATCTTTAACAAATTAAATAAAAATAGAATAAAATCTACATAATGTTAAGATGTGGTTTTCGATATCACTATGCAGCCTATGTGGATCTTTGTGTATAGTTTAGTGTCTACCCCCATTTCTATTTGAGTTTCACACCTCTGATGTAGACAATTACTTGCTAAGGTGCTAATATCCATGAAAATATGTTAATTTGCACTTCATATCAAGTGGAAAGATATTTATCTTGGCTTCAAAAGCCTCTGTCGTAATGCCAGCTCAGATAAGGTCAACAAAACATTTATCCTATTCAACCAATCAATTAATAAACATTTATTAAACACCTATTATATGACTGGCACTGTGCTAAGCACTGGGAATATTAAAAGAGGTGAAAGCAGTCTCTGCCCTCAAGGAGCTAACAATGTAATAAATCTGATGAGTCTAATATTTGATAAAGAAAGTGCTTAAAAGTCATTGGTGACAGTGTTGGTAAAAATGTATAGCAACATTTGAATAAACAATCAATGGATAGTTGAGAGTTGACTATTTGTACTGTCTACTGGCTGAAGTAGAATGCCCCCAAATGGAGAGTTTCCCCCCGCAACATAAGATCCTCACATTTTAGGATTTAGACCTGAAAGGGACCTTAGTGCTCATCTAGTCCAACCTCCTCAATTTGCAGAAGAAAATATATTAGCACAAAGAGATAAAGTGACTTCTCCATAATCATACAGGCAGTTAAAGGGCAGATGCTAGATTCAAACCCAGGTGTCCGGATTTCAAATCCAGTGTTCTTCAGTATGATTGAAAAAATAAACTGAATTAGCAACCAGCCTTCTCCTATCACACGTCCTCCACCTCATCTCTTTGCCACAGGACCTCAACACATTAATCATTTCTAAATAACTCTTAAAAATTCTTGCTGCCTTTCCCCATCTTTACAGCTAATTCTATCCACAAAACACTGCAGTTACCTTTCAAATCTAGCACTTTGCCTCTGACTCAATTAAGTAAGTCTTGGCATTTCTGGGCCTCGGTTTCTTCATCTATGAAAAGAAAAGGTTCAAAGAACAAATTATTAATCTGAGTATATAAAGACTTCTCTTAAAATTTATAATGCTGCCTAAAGACAACTTACTCTTTATTAGGTCAGCATATCTGCCAAAAGTGCAGAAGCATCTGTAGCAGAAACAAATATTGCAAATTATTGTTTTTTTTAATAGCTGACTGCCTTCCCAATCTGAGGTTGTGCACTCAGTATCTGGCTAATGAGAAAGATTAGAGAAATGATATCCAGATGTATGAAGTGCATTTGAGGACAGTTAGCCCCCTGTCTCAGGGCCTTACATAACATGAGGACCAGATGATGAATACAAGCACCTAAATAGGTAGATAAGCCATCACAAGAAACCAGAAGCATAGTCAATAACTCCCATAAGGACATTTTCCCCTTCTCCATAACATTAGCTTCTTTTATGATACTGACAAGAGAAGGTTATTTTTTATCCAACATCACCCAATCACAAGCTGGCCCTCACTTGGCTCAATCAATCAACAAATATTTTAAGTACCTACCGTGTATCAAGCACTAGGGATACAAAGGCAAAAATCAAATAGCCCCTGCCTTTAAGGAGTTTTCATTCTCTGGAAGGAAACAACATGTTCCTATATGTAAACATGAAATACACTGCAAAATAAATATGAGGTAAATAAAGGTCATTGTCATGGTCTGCCAGTCTTTTGTTACCAAAAAAAAAAAAAAAGATAACTCTTTGGCTTTATTACCTAGACTGTGGAATTGGATGTTTGGCTGAAAACTTTGGCCAATGAAGTACAAATGCTTTTATTCTCAGAAGTTTCTGTAACAGATTTGCTTTTAAAACATCACGTAATAGGCAATCTTTACCTTCCATAATTCTAGAAGCCTTATTGAAACATTTATGTTATTCTGCTCTACTGGAATAGAAACATGAAGAGCCAATAAAGCTCAGTCCCAATTCAGTATTAACCAGGCGACTACACTCTACAAGATGCTGTTCTAGGTGCTGAATCTACAAAGATGAAGTAAGACCAATCTTTGACCTCAATGATCTTGGAATACGTGGAAGGTATTTAGAGTCTAGTAAAAGAAGTTAACCATGTATCATCTAGATCATATTCTATAATTATCCTATGTAATTTATCATTAAGGGCTAGAGACTGGACCCTATTTCATTTATATAAGGAACTACTAGATAAGGAAGCTCTGTCTACTAATTCCAGTTTCACTTTCCTGTCTTAGACAACTATTGTCTTGAACACTGAATAGTTAAGTGACTAGCCAAGGATCACGGAGCCAATATGTGATGGAAGCGGGACTTGAACTCAGATCTTCCTGGCTTCAAGTGTAGGTCTCTAGCCACTAAGTCATGCTGCCTCTTGTAAAATTATCATTAACTTGTTTGAATTCAACAGGTATTTACTGAAAATGTCTAATGTGCTACCGAATGCCCCTGAAGGAATTCATGACATCATCAATTGAGTTGCCTACAAATGTTTATTATTTAATCTCAATTGGGCCTTCACCACTGTGAGGCAATCTTTTTATTCTTCAATGATGAACCCTTTTTTCTCTCCTTTTCTCTTATACCACCCCCAGCACCTCCCTCCCTCTCCCTCTCTTTTCCTCCTTCTCTCCTTTCCTCCCTCACACTAGATGACCTTCCCTCTCACTTTACTGAGAAAATCAAGGAAATCCATCACAGCCTAAATGTAATAACTTATTTTTCAACTTTCATCCTCGATGTTGAGCATCATCTGAGCCCAGAGTCAGGAAGACCTGCTTTTAAATCCAGACTAAGACATTTACTAGCTATGTGGCCTTGGGCAAGTTCCATCATCTCTGTTTGCCTCAATTTACTCTAGCATAAAACGGGTATCAAAATAGCACCTACGTCCCAAGATTATTGTGATGATCAAATGAAGTAATATTTGTGAAGCACTTAGCACAGTGCCTGGCACATAGTAAGCACTATATAATTGCTAAATATTGTTATTATTATGCCAGTTATTGATCCTATGCTATTAGACTATATATTTCTTGAGAGCAAGGACTATGTCTTATTCACCTTATTCACTCTGCTATCCCCAGAATCCAGTATATTTTCTTCTGCATTGTAGACTCTGACATTTTTTGCAATGCATGTTCATGCAGCAGGGAGAGCAGCATGAACCAATGCAGAGGAAGAAAAGAACAAGATGTGTACGAAGGACAAAAAGATCAAAGAATAATGTGGATTGAATGACAATGATCCAAAGTGATTCTGAGAATCTGAAAGGAAGGCTGAAAAAGCCTGACCTACATACATAGCAATTGTGAGTTGTGGCACTGGTCCCAGGTAGCATCTAGAGATTCCCAGACTCTCCATAGGTGTGGGGAAGATTTTCCAGTCTTCCTGCAAGTTACTTCACTTCTCTGGACCTGGTTTCTTCATCTGTATCATGAGGGGGTTAGACCAAATGACCTTTAAAGTCCCTTCCAGATTTAGAGTCTATTATTCTATAAATGGCTTTAATATACCAACAAGGTCCACCAGAATGGCTCTTATCGTCATTATCTAGTATAGGGTACCTTACAAGGAGCTGTGGTGAACTAGTAAAATATAGAAATGATATAGTCCTTGTCCTCAAGTTTATCAGATAATATCTATAATATAATATATATCACAATATTAAATATTATATTATGTTATATAATAATATATTGACCCTTATACTCTCTTAGGACAGTAATTTTAAAATTAAATATTGATCATAAAAATATGACATTCAAAACTACCAGGCATAGTGTAAAGAATATGAGACATGGTTTCTAGAACTTGATCTTCCACTGCTAAACAGTATGAACTTAGGCAAGTCTCTTACACTTTCTGAGACTGTGTTTCTTCATCTGTAAAATGAGATGTCTGAACCAGATAAGCTCTAAGGCAGGGATTCTTAACCTTTTTGTGACATGGATCTCTTTTCAGAATAATGTACTTAAATGTACAAAATGCACAGGATTACAAAGAAAACCAATTACATCAAAATACAGTTAACAAAAAAATGTAAATAAGGTCATGAACCCCAAGTTAAGATCCCCCACTTAAGGTCTCTTCTGGTTCTGAGATTCTGTGATTCTACGATCCTGGTGATCATTAAAAAAAATCACTTTGATTACAAATCATGAGACTTTCAAACTACCCCATGTAACAAGAAGAGATTTTTCAAGAGGAATATAGAGCTCTGAGCTGCCCTTTTGCTTTCATCTTTTTGTAAACCACAGATACAAAGATATATTCTTTAAAAACTCTATGGTTTAAAGGTCAAGTATTCAATCTCTTATGTGAAATTGATATTAGCTGACCTCAGGGGTTGGAGGGAGGTATCCATAATGAGGATCATTCAACAAAACATAGCTTTTGACAAGGGATTTGCTTTACTTGTCCTGTCCTACTACATATTTGTGAGTAACAAATCATAGCTATAAAAGTGTTTTTATATCTCAGACATATTATATGATCTATATTATACATTCAGCAGAAATCTTAAGGAAGTAATCTAGTTCGAATTCTAAACAATTTGTAAAGAAATCTTAATGAGTGCCTAGCTGGTGACTACATACAGTTCTATCTCATGCTGAAAAATGAATTATTGAAGAGGCCTCTGTGACAGTTTAAAAGTTGAGTTATGATTCAAAAAGCCTCATCTGGAATTCCAATTTGAGATGTGTGGTTTTAGAGCTTGTTGATAACTTTATCCTTTGAATGGTGGTATTGTACATTACTAAAAATTAAATTATCATTGATGCCACAAATCCTCACATCTCCCCATATCCTTTTGAATTATTTTTCTGGAAGAATTTAACCATTACTGAAAATTAGTTTTAATATGTCTTTTTGATACCACAAAGGAAAAGTGATATAGTGATTAATAATTTGACATAGGAAGGTGGAAATACTTGCTATCCTCTTTGAGCTTTTAGACTTTGGGAATACACCTGTCTATACTGAGATAAAATCCATTTAACATACATTTAGTTAGTGATATCATGATTCAAATTTGTTTTTTTTTTCAGGCTTCAAAGTATCAGGATGAATACCACATCCTTGACTCAGATTTGGGGTGGAGGAAATGATATATAGTGATAATGCCCAGAAAATCTACAGGATCAATTCTGGAATTAGTACATGCAGAGTTTCATTTTTATCTTTGACACTCTGTGAAGTGTTCTATGATATTTACCTCTTTAACTTTCACATTCACCCACAAAGCCTTTGAGCCTTCTGGGAGTGTGTTATATCATTAGAAAGAGTTCAGCACTTTGGAAGGCTATTTTAGGCTCCTACTATGTAGTGGAATAAAGATTTTAAACACATTAAATGGTAGATTGAAAAAGTCTGTTCACAAGACCCTAACTGAATTTCAAGATATATTCACTACTTCTTACAAACTAGAGGAGACATAATATAGTGGAAACAATGCTAGGTTTGGAGTTTGGGTACCTAAGTTCAGATACTGGCTCTGCCACTTACTATACATGTGACTTCAGGCAAGTTATTTAAACTCTCTGGACCTCAGTTTCCTCATCTGTAAAATGCAGGAGTTGAATTTAGATTACCTCTAATATCCCTTCTGGCTTTAAATGTATGATCCTTGTGACTGTATGACTGATTGTGTGGACGACAGAGACCAACGAATCCAAGGTGTTGAATTATCCAGGATTCTGAATGGTGATAAAGAGAAAAGTCACATCAATCAAATAATGCCATGTGATCAGGCTATAAATATAAAATTTTTTTTAAAAATTTGAAGAACTGCATTTTAATTGCCATTATTAAGAAGCCTTTTGCAGTTACAATTCATTGTTCAGTCTTATATATGAAAATTTAGACAGATTTTATCTGGGGGGACATCCTTATTATGATTGCCATGGTTGAGTACTAATCCTGCTGGACATCCACAATAGAATGCCATCTTTCTACAGCTCCTCCTTTCAAAGGCTCTGTTAGGTCTGGGAACATAAGATGTTGATCTTTCATACAACCTGCCCTCACTCAAGTAGCTGTGACAAAGTGCGCTGCTCTAATATCATGTGGCTGATGAGATACTGATGAAAAATGTGGTGGCCAAACCATAACTCTTTTGCCCATTTTTTGAAGACATTAAACTTTTTCTTGTGTTCCTTACTTAAATAAAAACAGCATGTACCCCTTGAGGGGAAAAAAAGCAGAACCACAGAGCCTACTAACAGCAACCAGATATCAGAGAGAGGATAGAGGGGAAAAGTCACCCGCTGGGCTGTTCAGACATAGCATTCACAAGGCCAGACTTAAAATGTAAGAAAACGATGAGATTTGAGGGGATGCTAAAGGATCCCGTAGCTCCAAAACACTTCCCTCAGTTGAATGCCCGGCATCCAAAATTCCTATATGGCTTGTTTTTCTCATTAGGTTTTGAAAGCTTCTACTAATCATTGTTAAATCTTGAAGATCACATAAGATCATGGAGTTTAGAGCCAGAAGGAACTTTGGAGGCCATCTAGTCCAACCTAGTTGTTTGACAGATGAGGCAACTGAGACCCAGAAAAGTTAAGTGACTTGCCCAAGGTGACATAGATAGTAGGTGGCAGAGGTAAGTTTTGAAACCAAGTCCTCTGACTCCAAATTCATTTCTCTTTAAACTGTATGTCATTGCTTTTGTTAATTACTTAGAAATATAGAAATGATAGGAGAGAGAAGAGGGCAGGAGGAGGAGGAGGAGGAGAGAGAGAGAGAGAGAGAGAGAGAGAGAGAGAGAGAATATTTATTGAGCACAAACTACATGCTAAGCTCTAGGGGTCCAAATGCAAACAAAAAAGATAGTCCCTACCCTCAAAGAGATAACACTCTGATGAGAGAAAATAAAGAGGATCTGGAAAGAGAGGAGGGAGGTAGAAAAATGTGAGCATGGTGTAATGATGGTAGGGAAGTAGTGTGGCAGCTTGGTTCTTGGCAAGATTACACAAAGGTTCACCTCTCAAAAGTGGCTGACTGAAGGATAAAGAACAAAAAGCATCACAAACAAATTCACTCAAAAGACTCCTGAGATGGTTTGTGTAATTGAAATTTTTGTTAAAATGTATGTTGCAAAGGGTTACACAATATCCCAACTGCATCCATCCACTTTGGCTCAGTAGGAAATTCAGCACACAAAATAACTTCTGTGTGATCAAAGCCCAAGACATAGCAGAATAGTTTCTGATAGAGATGTGTAAACACCTCAGTTTCATCACTTTTTCCATCATGTCTGAAGTAGCAGTGGTAGAATGTCCCCTTTCCATCATGGAACTAAGCCATACGTCTGAACTTACCCTTTCTAGGATATCTGAAGGTCTTTGAGCCCATCCAGCTTTCATGAATTTGATAAGCTACAAATCTGAACCACTGGAACTCAGGACATAGACAAAATATTCTCCACTTTCACTGAATGCATAGCAGAAAAAAAGAGTAAAGAGCAGAGCAGGGATTTGTACCCAGGTCTTTAGATGCCGAGTCCAGTGCTTTTCCTATAATATCATCATTTATTTTACAGAAGTCAAAAGGATAGATACTTTGTTGCCAAAATTTGGACTCGGAAATTGTGGATAAGAGCAGATTTCATATTTGAACTCGGTATAAAAGGGAGATCTGCTGCCAAATCTTTACACAAAATGAGTTCTTATATATTTTATTTTAGGAAACCAGAATGATTGAGTTCTTCCCCCCACCCCATTTCTGTGGGTGGGCCTATGATTTTGAAAAATTTAGGAATCCAGGACATTGAATTATCCAGTCTCTTCTGAATGTCAATAAAATGAATAGTCATATTGATCAAACATAGATTCACTCATGAAAATAAAATTATTAAGGAAGTTCTGATATTGGAATCAAAAGCTATATCATGTTCACTCTAACCCTAGGAAGAGATTTTCTTAAATAGCACATAAAATGTCCTTGAATTGCCCCCCTTAAAATTCATTTCTCATCTTGAAGTCAAATTATTTGAAACTGTGGTTCCTAAGCAGAGTTTATTAATTCATTCTGGAAAACTATTTTACCTTTAATCATGTGGAACTTGACTTCAAAAAGAAATTTAAAACCCAGCTTTCTCTGAGCTTTGATAGGTTATATCTGCCCTCTTTCCAGGTTTATGACTCCACAAGCCCCAATACAAATAAATGGTGCACATTTCCTTCATCTCAGCCCTCTGAAGAAACAAGATAAATTTTTTAAGAGAACAATCAAACGAGAGAATTTCCATTAGGAGGTTAGAACAACAGATTTGCTGTCTTGGTTTTCACAGAAGCAAGTGAACAAGGAGGAAACATTTTCAGCTCCATTGTTTAAGCTCAATTGCTGAATTTAAATCCTACTTTTCTTCTTTGCAGAGAAGCATTAAATAGGAACTTTCCATTAAATGACTGCCATTGGTATGAGACATGTTCCAATCCTTTTCATTTTTAGCACTGTGAGGCATTCCTACTAAAAGTCATATAGAAGTCATGTACATTATAAAAAGTTGCCCTTGTTTTGCAACAAAACATCAGTATGTGTATGTGTGCGTGTTTGTGTGTGTGTGCACACGCGCAAGGGAGAAATCCCAAAAGGCATTTGGAATGCACTGTTTATGGGATGTTAGCAGCTACTTGAAACTGAACTTTTACTGTGTGTATACATCCTATTCTCAGATCCCACAGGAATTATACACAGATATCCACAGTCCCTGACGGAAAACATGACAGCACTCATTGGGTAATCATCTTCTAGCCAGACTCAACTCTGCTGCCAGGAATTTTTAGAAATGGTATGAATGTCTTTATTGTGTCACCCACGTCACAACCAGTACTTTTAAACCACCCACTATCATAGGAATAGTTTTCTTCCTTCCAGGGACCTGGCTTTATCTCATTTCTCTTTGCCTTTTCCAAATGTAGTGTTTATTTCTGCCTACCAGAACTGAATAGGGTACTTTTGCTATCTCTCTAGGTCCTAAATGTGATAGTCCAAATCAAAAACCCAACCTAAAGGTGCTTTCAAAAATTATCAGATAAGCTGAAGCATACAGATATTGGAAAGGAACTAACAGTTTAGATAGAGAAGATTGTTGTACCAGCCTTCTATTTGTAATTTCTGTTTTGAGGAAATTGCATTTTCCCAATTGCTAAAGAAGTGTGTGAATTAAATATCACTGGAAATCCTCATTTTTTTTGTCTTTTCAGCAAATAAATAAATGCTTTTCCTACCCCAAATGGTCATCATCCAACAACATGAAGCCAGTTCTATAGAGTACAATGTGCGTTAGCATTTTTCACATGAAATCATAGTTAGAAAGGCCTTTAGAGGTCATCTAGCATAATCCTTAAAGAACAGATGAATCCTATCTACGACATCCCCACCAAGTGGTCATCCAGCATCTGTTTAAACATTTCCAGTGACAGGGAATGTACTACCTCTTGACGCATTCCAGTTTCAGATTGTTTTTATTGTTTTCATATATTTGACCAAAACCTGCTTCTGAAACTTCTATTTACTGATTATAGTTCTCCTTTCTGGAGCCAAAAAGAATCCCTCTTCCATATGTCAGCCATATTTGAAATAGCCAAATATTTTTAAATAGTTATCGTCCCCGCCCCAACAGTGGAAAGAAAATCTTCTCTTCTTCAGGCAATCCCCAATTCCTTCTACTAATGTTCACGTGGAATGGCTAACCCCCAGGGTTGCCTTTCTCTATACAGACTCTAGCTTGTCAAGATCTTTTCTACATGTTCTATTGAAGTTGGATTTCATAATAAGGCAATCTGAGTAATTCAGGATTGAAGTGTTAAAATAAAAATTTTAGTCTAAAATCATCTCTAAGAATACAAATATGCCTTACATAATAGATATTTTCCTCAGAACTTTATAAAAATATGATTTACATGCATTTTCCATTAATAAATTTGCTGCTTAAAGGACTCCAATGGTGAGTTATTTTGCAGAAAAATAAATCTTTAACATCAACAGGAGCACATCTCTCTCCACCTTGATTCAATGTTGAGAAAGAGAAACCTCTTTTCTGCTCAAGCCCTCTATTCAGTGCAGTTTTCTCACAAACCAGGTAAATCAATGGAAATTTTAAAAATAATAATAGCTAGCATTTATATAGCACTTTAAGGTTTGCAAAGTACTTTACATATGTTTTTTCACTGGATCTTCACAACAATCCTGGGAGATAGGTGTTACTATGATCTTCATTTTAATAACAACAATAGCATTTACATATTGCTTTAAGGTTTACAGAACACTTTACAAATATCTCATTTTGTCCTCATAACAGCCCTGGGAGGGGTTATTACTATCCCCATTTTACAGATGAAGAAACTGAGGCTGAGAGATGCTAAGTAACTTGTCCAGGGTCACACAGCTAGTAAGTATCAGAGGCAGGATAGGAAAGCATTAACTCAACCACACCAACAATGTATGTTAGTAACAGGAAAA
This sequence comes from Vombatus ursinus, assembly GCF_900497805.2. NCBI lineage: Eukaryota > Metazoa > Chordata > Mammalia > Diprotodontia > Vombatidae > Vombatus > Vombatus ursinus. The sequence goes on from NW_020954550.1 coordinate 30,431,580, forward strand.
CCTGTACAATAAAATTATCCTTAACCCCTTATAAACCAATAGGAAAATAATTCTCCAAAACCAGTAAGGAAAGGGAACAAATTCCTTGGTGAAGAGGGGATCTCCTCATGGGTCAGGTGGATGAGGCTCCACCTCCACCATCATCAATCACAATCTCTTAGCCTGCCTCTTAGCCTGATATCTGTTTCAGCTCTGCCTCCTTTCCTGCCAATCACAGTGAACTCCCTGTCTATCCCAAAGCTTCCTTTCTCAGCATCCCTGAGAATGACTGCCTCCTTAGACATCCCTCTGTCCCCTAGCCACCACAGTTGCTTGCCACTTCTAACACCACTGCTCACCTCACATTTTGGGGGTCCGGCTAGCGGAGCTCCATTCAGCTTTGCTCTCTGGTTCAGAATTATTTATCTGCTTGTCTGGGAGCCAGTGGCAGCTAGGAGGCCCATTGGATAGGGTGCTGTACTCGGAATCAGAAAGTCATGAGTTGAAATCCTGTCTCAGACATATTACTGTCACTTAACTTCTCTCTGCCTCAGCTTCCTCATCTGTAAAGTGAGAATAACAATAGTACCTACCTCACAGGGTTGTTGTGAGAATCAAATAAGAGCGTAGGTAAACTGTTTTGTAAACCTCAAATTGCTATATAAATACTAGTTATTATTTTTAGTACTCTTTCAAAAACCTCTGCAGCCATTTGGCTTCAGGTGGTTCTTCATGTTCTCTAGCATCTTTTTCACTAGTCTCCTAGATCTACCCAGGTTGCACCTAAAAAGGGTCCCTCTGCAATTTCTAGGAGAAGATTTCTCACTCCTCTTCACAGAAGACTTCTAGCCCTGACTTCTATCTGAGGTATGACAAGCAATTTTCTTTTTACTTCTTTCCTGCCTCAGAGGCAGGCACTATACATTTCCACACTGAGCCTCACATTGCATGTTTCCAAGGTTAGAGTAAAATATATGCAATGCTCTTCTTTTATCCTTTCAACTTCCATGATGCCTTACCTTGTAAATGTTTTTGAAGCTTTCATGTTTCAAGGAGAAGCCAAGACAATTGGGGGGGAAGGGCAGAGAATCAGGGAAAAAAGCTTAAGTAGTCAGAATCTTAATGGCATTACTACCCTGGCAGCTAAACTTCATCCCTTTTACATCTACATGTTAACAATATTCATGTTTGAATAAAGAACTGGTCTTGGAGTTAGGAAGAACCTGAGTACAAGTTCCACCTCTGCCACCAACTTTGTGTTGGTGATTTTGTGATTCTGGGCAAGGGACAACCTCTCAGTGCTGTAGGCATTTCTTTAAGACTATAAGTTGCTGACCTACAATAATAGTTTCCTCATCTGGGAGTTCCCTAGTTATCAACAAAATCAAAGAACAAGTCCCCATCCCTATTCCCATTTCCTGTTCATGCTGATATTCAAAACTTGAATGTTGACTCTCATTATGATGGGGCACAGATCCCCTGAACCCCAGAATCAATCCCACACTAACTGTTACGTAGTTTCCTGCTGTTTTATCAATCTCCTAGATTCCAATGTTCATAAGTCAGAATTATATAAAGTGGTATGTTTGTTGTTGTGTGTTGTTGTGCAGTCATTCAGTCATGTCTGACTCTTCATAACCCCATGGAAACCATAGCACACCAGGCCCTTCTACCCTCTGCTACCCCGCAAAGTCTGTCCAAGTTCATGTCCATTGCTTCCATTACACTATCTATCCATCTCATCTTCTGCTGTCCCCCTCTCATTTATAGATAACATTAAAAATTATCTGGATGAACCTCTACACCATATTGTCTGAAAAATACTAATGCTGAAGATTGTTTTTGCCCTGAACAATTTAGATTATATGTCTACCCACAATGACTAAATTTGGACCTTGTCTCTACTTCACTTTCCGCTGTTCACCCTAATGCTGTCCTTTTCCTTTTCTCTGTCTCCATGCTTGGTCTTTCTCTCTGACACCCCTTCTTTCATTCTCCTTCCTTCTTTTTTGTTAATTTTATTATTTCTTTATCTGTTCCTTAAACCCGCCAAGAGGTTCATGGACAAGGACAATAATTATGCCCACTGCTCACTGCTATCACAGAGTTCTGTTTTCTAGCATCAGAGAATTCTGTAGCCAAATCTTTGGAGAATCTAGTCATTTAGGAACAAAACTCTTTTAACAAGAACTCATTACAAGGATCTCTTATAGATATCCTACTGTAGGATATGATGGCTTCACAATCTTATGATCCTAAGACCTGGATTGCAGCCCCAGTTCTAACTCTTTCTAGCCGAGCAACCATGGACAAATAAATGAACCCTTTGCTATCTAGTCTTAACTTGGTCTTTACTGCTTCATACTAGTCACTTTCTTCTTCCCTAATTGACTCTACAGCACTCCTGATAGCAGGCTATCATTCCAAGCTTCTTTCCTCCTCAAGCTTCACTACGTCTAACTTCCCTCTCAGCAGAGGACTCCACTTCATATTTTACCAAGAAAACAGAGGCCATCTTTTACACGCTCCCTCTCCCCAAGTTTACGTCTCAAATTCTCCTCAACCTCATTCTCTCATTTGTCCCAGTCTCTGAGGAAGGAGTAAACTAGACCTTCTAGTTTTATTCATTCAACAAGCATTTATTAAATACATATTAGGTATCAGACAGCATCTCTTATGTGCCAGTGTGAGGCTCTGAGGATAGATTAAAAAGATAAAAATAAAAACTCCATATCTTCAAGGAACTTACATGTTACTTAGGGAAAGCAGTAGGTTCTCAGATAAGTAAGATTTAAAAGATGCAAAGTTAAATATTCTGAAGCAATATGAGAGAAGTCTAACAACTGGAGGGGGGACAGAAAAGGTCTCATATAGCAAATATTTCTTGTTCCTCAATGCCATTTCCAGACTTTCCCATTACTCAGAAACTTCTCCTCCTTTAAGGTTCATTCTATCCAAATTGAATTACCCCATCCAGATCTTGGTGGCTGTTATCTACTGATCCCCAAGACATTCTCCTTCCTTTCTCAATGAATTCAGTGCCTAGTGCATAGTCTTTCTCTTCACCCTAATTCCTGCCCTCTTAATAGGGGCCTTTAGCATATATGTTGATGTTTCATCAGATACCCTGACTTCAAAGTTTCTCAATCTACTCAACTCCTTCAGTATAACCTACTCCTTTACCCCACCTCCACTACTACCTACAGGAGTGGCCAAGCCCCTTTGATCTTGCCTTCACCTACTAATCTTCTTCCATGAACCTCTAAATTCCTTTACAAAATCATAATCTTTTATCATTCCATAACTCCCTTTGCTTTACAACTCCTAAACCATTTCTTTGTCCTCACTGTGATCTCCACTTCTCAGTCCTTTCCCAGCCCTTCTATGATTATATTCTATCCCTTTCCCAATTGTGACCACTTAGTGAGTTGTTTCAATTCTACATTTTCCTCTACTCTCAAATTCCTTGTTCCTTGTACTTTCACCAACCATCCCTTGCCAAACCCCGAGCTTGGATTACTCCCACTATCTACCTCCTTCAGGCCTACTCTTATGCTGCCAAATGGAAATAAAGAAAGTTATGAAATTCCATTGACTGAGTCCACTACAAATTTTTATCTAATCTCAAGTAGGCCCTCCCTGCAGCAAGGCAATCCTACTCTTACCTAATAATAAAATACTTTGCAAATCTTAAAGTGTTACATAAATGTTAGCTATTAATCGATTCTCTATCTCACTCACCATAGCCTTGTCTTCTCTCTTCAAGTCTAAAAACACTCCCTCAATCCACCCTATCAAATGAGGACTTACTCCATACTTTACCAAGAAAACTAAGAATGTTTTCATGAGCCCCCTCTTCTCCCCTTCTCTTCATCTTACATTCCCCTGGCATCACTCCCCACTCTTCCTTCATTCAAGTTTTTGATGAAAAGTTTGCCTTTCTCTTCTCCAAGACCAACCCTTATGCATATACTCTTGACCTCATTCCCTCTCATCTTCTCCAGTAGATTGTTGACTTAATCATCTTCCTCCTTTCTCTAATCTAACTTCTCCTATATATTGATTTCTTCAAATGAATACAAATGAACTTAGGTTTCCCCCATCCTTAAAAATACCCTCACTAGGGCTGGGGTTGATGGCATATACTTGGCATATAGATGCCTCAGCTTGCTGGAGAGGCTGAAGTTGGTTGATCTCTTGAGTTTAGGAGTTTTGAGCTGCAGTGGAACTATATCTGATCAGATGTTTAAGCTATGTCTGGTACCAATAGAATAAGCCTTTAGCCATCAGGCTGCCTAAGGAGGGAATAATTGGCCCAGATTGGAAGAACAGAGTAAGGTAAAACTTTCAAGCCAATCAGTATTGGGATCACATCCATGAGTAGCTGCTGTTCTTCAAGCCTGTTTAAGATAGGAAGACCTAGACTGGAAAAAAATTTTTTTTTAAAAACCCTTACTTAGTTCTACCACCCCATCAACCTCTCATCTTTTATATTTCCTCTCCTTCTCAACTAAACTCCTTGAAAAAACCATTTACGTAGTTTTCATTTCTCTGATTCTGTAGTTTTTTTAAAAGTTTTCCTTTCTTGAAAAACATCAGTAAGTATGAATATTTCGCTATACAAAGAAAAGAAAAAGATGGAGTGTATGAAGCCATGAATCTCCACTCTAGCTATAGCTTGGGATTTTTTTTCTATTTTAAATTTAACATAGTATTTTCAACACTACTGTGTTTGTCTATTTCCCCTTCTGAACTTCCTTCTGCTCTCGTCTGTTTATTTTTAATGATTTATTGATACTTATTTTCCCTTTCCCTTTTTTTAGCATCACTCTATCCCTCTAATCCCAAATAGTTCTCCCTCCCCCACAAAAATAAAAACTTTCTTCGCAACAAAAGAGTCATTAAAAACCCACATATCAACTAAGTTTGAAAAATTTATATCTTGTTCTACACCTCTTATCTTTCACTTTGCTGCTAAGAGATGTCAGGCATGATTTGTCATCAGTCTTCTGGTTCCTGATTGGCAGTTGCATTTATCAAAATTCTTAAATCTCTCATAATTATTCTCCTTTTTAATGCTGAAGTCCTTATATGAAATTTTTTCCTACTTTTTCTTATTTTAATCTCTAGCAAGTACTTCCCAGTTCCTTTCATAATCTTTTATAACTTAATAATATTCTATTATATTTTATATAATAATTTGTTCAACAATTTTCTCCAAGAATGAGTATCTCCTTTGCTTCTAGTACTTTATTGCAGTAAAAAGTGCTGCTAGAAATATTTTTATACATATGAGTCTTTTCCCTTTTCTTTGATCTCTTTGAGGGATAAACCTATTAGTTACATACATGAGTCAAAGGGTATATATACTTTAGTGACTTTGAGGTTCCCTTCACTCTCTTCTAAATCTCCTGAGATCTGGCTTCTAGACTCATCCTTTCACCAAAAATGTCCTCTCCAGAGTGACCAGTGGTCTCATAATTGTTCAAGGAAATCACAAGATTGTCAATCAAAGTTTGACAAAAACAATAAGAACAAACAATAGTAAACCTTATGCAAGAATTGAACTCCCTGAAAATTACAACAGGCCAAACAGAAAAAAAGGATTCTACGATGCAACAAGAGATTTTAAAATTAAGTCAAAAGATACTTTTAAATGGAAGAAAATGTAAGGCACATACTATTTTTTTGAAACAACTTTACTGAAACATCAAATAGGAATAATCTAAAAATCATCAGACTTTTGAAGATTAAAACAAAAGAAAAAATCTGGATTTCATATTTCAAGAAGTCATAAATTAAAATAGTTCAAATCTATTAGAATCATAGAAAGGAAAAGAAGAGAAAAGAAAAGTGAAATTGTTACTAAGGTTAAGTCAGAAAGTTGTTATTTATTCTGCAGCTGGACCCACCAGTGGCTGAGAATAGTGGTGGCCCACCGATTGAGAGCCAGGTATGAGAACTCAGGAAGGTGTTCATCATGACAGATGATTTCAAGAAATTCTTCCACAAAAAAAATTAGTGTTGATATCTCAAGTGAAGTACCAGATAGTGATATAGTGCCTGTTATCAAGGGGAAAGAAGAGACAAATTGCAAGAAAACAAGCTTATATCAGGTATTCAAAGAAAAAGAAACTGCTGAGTGGCCAGTGATAAAGCTCCTGAATATGCTTTGAGACCTGGTTTCTTATCTTCTTTTGAATTTACAACAGGCGAGGGCAGTGAACTTGGACTTCTGCCACCACAATACACACCAGGTAGTCCAATTCAATTGGTTTCCATTAGTGACTAGCTTCACAGTTAGCAGCAGCGCTAATACTGGACTGATTTCAAGACCAGAATAGGAACTTGCTCTATTATTTGATGAGCTGAGGCCAGGTTATGGATGTTACTAAATCTTGCATTGGCTGTACCTTGGACTATATTGTTATTACCAAAGCAGCAACCTTGACTTCATTAAATAACATACTCAGAAAAGAAAACTTTCCCAACTTATATTAAAGAATAAGATATTCTTTATTATTATTTTCAAACTGATATGTTATTATGTTGGGTTTTAGTCTTAATTCTCATCTAGCATATGTTTCTGGAGAGACCACTAAAATGATTCAATAGCTTCCATGGAATCTAGTTCAGTCACAACTAAGGGATAAGATTTCCATTCAGTGGATCAGAATCAAAATGGTACAGTGCTTCATTTGAGTCAATATACACAAACCTAAAATATGTATTTTGACCTTCTGCATATACTATTATTTTAGTTGAATAATATTTTTTTTTGCTTGTGCCATAATGTATTTCTTTACTGAATGAGGACAATACTCAGCTCTGGCATTTTCATCAGATATATTTCTATGCACTCTAATGTATTAAAGGCCCAGAATGGGTGTATTTAATGCTCTCCCCACTCTGAACCCCTACATTTATGCACCTTGTTTCTTTCAAATAAGATACACTTATCAAGACTAATGGTATAGTCAAGGATTTCATCCCCCAAGTCTCAGAGATACTTATATGGCAAAGCTTTCCTCCTTGCATTAGCACCTCTAATTCCTTTTGTTTCTTGCCAAAATTGTGGACATTTGTGTATAGACGTTTGAGGGAATGAGTTTGACTACTGGCTCCTTTCTTAGATTTTTATCTCCTGCAGATTTCTGAGTATTTCAGCTGCTATTGTTTTTCTTCATTCTTTGAAGCTACCCTCTAACTTTCAAAATACCTGGCAAATACATTTGGTGTTTTTTCCACATCTTATTTGTTTATACACATTTATTATCTGTCCCTCCCACTTACCCCCCAATACTCTACCCCATGAAAAATGCATGACTCATTTTAAGAACATTACCTCTCTGGTAGGTATGCTTCATAATTAGTCCTCTTGGCTTGTACTTTATCATTGCTTTGATCAGAACCCTACTCTTTCAAAGTTCTTCCTCTTTATAATGTGGTTGTCATGGTATAAGTTGTTCTTCTGTTCTACTCATTTCATTATGTATCAGTTCACAGAGATCTTTCCAATTTCCTCTGAAATTGTCCATTTTATGATTTCTTATGGCCTAATAAGTTTCCTACATTTACATACTATAATCTGTTTAGCTATTCCCCAATGGATAAATATTCCTTTAATTTCTAGCTATGAGTTACTATGAAAGCACTTGCTTTACATATATATAATATATAAATATTTTTATACATATTGGTCCTTTTCATTTTTCTTTCTTTGGGCTACAAGTATAATAGTGGGTCTATTGCTGGATTACTGGATCAAAGGAGATGCATAGTTTTGTGACTTTTGGAGGGCAAATACATTCTTACCCACCCTTGTTGTGTATCCTTTCTCTGACCTGAAATCTACCATTGCTAGATTGTTAATAATAATATATATTATGTACTTTTCAAAAAAACTAACCAATATGTAATAGAGATCCATATTTTTATTTATAATTCTTTTTGTATATGGAAATGTTAATGTTTGTTGATACACGTAAAGACTGAAACTTTTAAAATGTAAATAGAAACCAAGATGGCAGAGTAAAGGTGGGGACTCACCTGACCTCTCCCAAATTCCCCTCAAAACAAATTCTGGAGTAGTAAAACCAACAAAAGGATGAGGTGAAACAATATTCCAGCCCAAGACAACTTAAAAGGTTAGCTGGAAAGGTCTATCTCATTTAGGTAGAGATGCGTACAACCTAGCACATACCATGCCTGGCAAGTCAGCAACAAGGCCCCAAGCTGAGCCCCAAAGCAAAGAGCAAGGCCCTGCACAAAGTAGCCAGTAGTGGGCCATGGCCAGCATAAATTCAGCAGCACACTTTGGAGGCAAGTGAATGTGCTGCAGTGACTCAGCTCACAGACTGTAAGGAAGTCAAATAACTGGTCAGAAAAAGGTAACAAGGGATCCTTAGCTGGCACTAGGTATGGGACTCTGTTGCATTGCCCATACAAAGATCCAGATCACACTCCCAGGGTAAGGAGAAGCACTGGCACACTAGGGCTTGCATTCTCAGAGGAACAGGGACCCTGGTCACAGTTCCAGGACAGAAAACAGTACTTGTGGTCACTCATAGACCAGAGTACAGGCTAGGAGAGCAATGACTACACCTACCCTTAGATCATACCAACTGAAAACTTACAGACTCCCAGAACTGTCTGAAGACAACAGGACAAAAAACCAGAAAATTCAGACAATGCTCCCTGGGAGCAGAGCCCAACTTTAACATAAAGTTAAAATTTAAGAAATAGGCTAGAAAATGAGCAAAAAAAAGAAGAAGAATCTGACCATAGAAAGTTACTATGCTGACAAGGAAGATCAAAACACAAACTCAGAAGAAGATAAGAAAATCAAAACTACTACATCCAAAGCCACACACACCCCAAAGAAAAATTTGTCTGAGGCCCAAAAAGAACTCTTGGGAGAGCTTTAAAAGAATTTTTAAAATCAAATAATTGAGGTAGGGGGAAAATTGGGGAAAGAAATGAGATTGATGCAAGAAAATCATGAAAAAATTCAACAGCTTGATAAAGGAAGCACCAAAAAAATACTGAAGAAAATAACACCTTAAAAAACAGAATAGACCAAATAATAAAAGAGGCATAAAAATCTATTGAAGAAAAGAACTTCTTAAAAAGTAGAATTGGCCAAATGGAAAAAGGAGTACAACAATTACAAAAATTCACAGAAGAAAAGAATTCCTTAAAATGTAGAATTGCCCGAATGAAAAAGGAGATACAAAAACTCACTGAAGAAAATAATTCTATGAAAATAGAATTGGGTAAGTGGAAGCCTATTTTCAGGTCCCTAGTGGATTCATACTCATTAGATACAGAGAACAGAAAAAAAAGAAATTGGAAGCTTGCCTGAGGCTCCCCATAATTTTTTCCTTTTTCTCTTCACTGTCTCTAGTCATTCAGAACAACTTCCTTGTTAAAGACCTGTCTTTTTATTTATTTTTTTATTTATTTTTATTTTTAACATTCATTTTATTTTTATTTTGAGTTCTGGAATCTCTCCCTTCCACTCCAACCCCATCCATCATGAAGGCAAGAAATGTGATATCAATTATACATGTGAAATCATGCAAAACATATTTTCATGTTAGCCATGTTACAAAAAAGAAAAACAAATTGAAAAAAATTAAGCTTCAGTCTGCATTCAGACTCTATCAGTAAAGACTTATCTCTTGAGGATGTTTTGACTTATGAGTTGCAGTGGACCTCCTATAGCTCCTGGACCTCTTCATTCATGAATCCTCATTCAGCTCTGCTAACTTCTAATTCTATTAGAAATATCTTATATTAATAGCAAGGCAAGATTACTATCAAAATGTTCTACTTGAAAGCAGAGCATCAGACATGGATCCACACTAGTTTTGTTTTTGTCAATTGTTTTTATTTAATCAGTCAATATTTATAAAGCACTTGCTATGTGCCAAGCACTGAAATATGTACAGAATATACAAAGAAAAAACAAAAGTATAGCTCACATTCTAATGTTGGAAACAATAGATACATAAATTGGTACATTCAAAAGAAATAGTTAATGAAAAAGTAGCCTTAGAGGGGAAGGCATTAGCAGCTGGTGAGGAGAGAGAGGAGAGCAGGAAGGACTTCCTATATAAAGTGGCTTTTGAGTTAAATCTTCAAGGAAGTCAGAGATTCTAAGAGGTGGGGGTTAGGAGGGAAAGGATTCCAGGCCTGGATGAAAGCCAGTACAAAGGTTCAGAGTTGGGAAATAGAGCATGAAATGTGAGGAATAGCAAGTATGGAGTATGGCTGAAGTATGTGGAGAATGCATCCAAATACTAGATAGAAAGGGCTAGTTGGTAGTGAGTTTTAAATGCCAAATAGAGGACTTTATAGTTGATCTTCGAGTTAATAGGGAGTTTATCTAGTAGATGGGTGACATGATCAGACCCACACTTTAAGAAAATCACTGTGGCATCTGAATAGAGGATGGACTAATGTAGGGAAAAACCTGAGGCAGAGAGCCCATTGAGAAGGATGTTGAAATAGTCCAGGTGAGAGGTGAGGAGGACCTGAGCTAGGGAAGAAGAGAGGGAAGGGGGAGGAGGGGGCTTCATTAAAAAATGTTGAGGTTAGTAATGAGTTTATCTTCGAATTTCAAGCCTTAGGAAGGTGCCTTAGGATTCATCTTGTCCAACCCACTCATCTTATAGACAAGGAAACTAGAGACCCGAGGTTAAATTAACAATGGAATTGAGTAGCAGAACGGTAAATTAAACTTAGTACTTCTGGAGCCAAATTAAGTACTCTTTCCATTATGTCACCTTCCTGTAATGTGCAACAAAGTCCTTGCCTTCAAAAAGGCAAGTAGGTGTGATAAGATGTGTACGTAGATAAGTATTATAAGAATAAGAATATGGTCAGTACAAAAGAGAAATACAAAGCAAACGAGACCAGATGAGGGAGATAATGTTTCCTGATACTTTTGAGCAGGACCCAAGACAAAAATGGATGATTGATAAGGAATCACGTAATATTTGAACTGTAAGGGAATTTAGAGATAATCTAATCCAACCCCATCTTTACAAAGGAGGAAAAGAAGGTGAAAGATTTAAAAGATCACATACTTTATTGGTAACAAAGCCAAAACTGCAAGCATCATCTAATTCCAAGACTAGTCCACTTTCCATAATAGCATGTTGACTTCTGTGAATCTTCCCTCCAAAATTTTTCTTACTATTGGGATCCATTTAAGTTAAAAAAAAAAAAGTCACTGAAAATCAATTACACTTTAAAATCAAATAAAACAAGCTCAGTAGAAATTCACTCAGTTAATTCTTGGCATTTGTTTTCATCATTTTGCCTTTTATCCCCCTAGACAAAAGTCCAAAGCAAATGCTTTATTTAGTCTGGTTTTATTTATTGAGTCTCATGGTTTTTAATCCAGCTACATTGTTCATCCTGTGATGTGTTACAACTGACTAGGTCAACTAAATAGCACAAGAACTACAAAAGAATTCCATAAAGAGAATTAGATTTCAAATAAACTGAGGGAAGAATATGTCTATCTGTTCAGTATAGAACACTGCACACTACTGCTATTTAGTGTTAAGTTATAGTGAACTCTTGGCTTTGGGAAAGATAATTTATGAGGCATCTAGATGGTACAGTGGGTAGAGCACTGGACAGAGTAAGGAAGACATGAGTTCACATCTGGTCTTGTATATTTACTAGCTGTGTGACCCTGGGCAAGTCACTTAACCTCTGTCTGCCTCAATTTCTTCATCTTTACGAGAAATGTTGTGAAGATAGGAACAAGATGATTTAGAAATGGATTGAACATATGAGGTGAATGAAAGAAAGGAGTTTAGGATTAAATACCATGTTGTGAGCCTACATGAGTAGGAGGATGGTGGTATCCTCAGCAACAACAGGAAATTTTGGAAGAGGAGAGCTTTGATTTTTTGTTTTGCTTGGTTTTTGGGGGGGTTGGTGGGGAATGAGAGATAATGAATTCTGTTTCAGACATGTTGAATTTGAGATGCCCATGGACATTTCAAATCATTTTGTTTCTATCCTCACAACATCTCTCATATAAGTCCCCTTCTCTCTACTCACACAGCCATGACCATGATCCTCATCATATCCTTTTATGGATGATTTTTGAGACCTCATTATTTCAAAGATGCTTTGTGAGGACTTAGAAGACAACAAAGTACTGGTCAACACACCCCTGCATGGCTGCATAAGAACCAGTCATGTCAGACTAACCCAACTTCTTTTTATGACAGGGTCACAAAAATCAGATATATGGTATAGAAATGGGATACAGAACATATTTGACAGCTCCTCACAGTATCATTATGGATAAGATGAAAATACATGGGCTGGATTGATAATATAGTGAAGCTGATTTGGAACTGGTAGAACCATCAGATTCAAAGAATAATGATCAATGGATTCATGTCAACCTACTGAGATGTCTCTGATGGTATGCCACAGGGGTCTGTTCTTGGCCTGGGTCTGTTTAACATCTTTATCAATGGCTTAATCTATCTCAATTTTATAGATGACAAAAAGATGAAAGGAAAAGCCAATATGTTTAATGACAGAATTAAGATCCAAAAAGATTTCAACAGGATAAAACTGTGGGCTGAATCCAGTAAGTTGAAATTCAGTAATTTTTTTTTTAATCCTAGACTTGGCCTCAAAAAGTTGATTACAGAATGCAGGAGAAATGACTGGATGACAGTTCCTGTGAAAAATGCCTAAGAGTTTTAACATACCACAAGCTCATTATGAGTCAATAGTGTGACAGTAACAGCTAATAACAATAAAAATAATAATGACCACTAACATTTATGTAGCATTTTAACACTTGAAAAATATTGAACACATTATTTCACTTGATCTTAACAACATCCTTTGAGGTAAGTGCTAAAAGCATTATTATATTCATTTTACAGATGAGGTAATAAAAAGAAAGGTAATAAAAAGAGTACAGAATATGTAATTAAGCCCTGGCTTTGTCTCTTATTAATGATGCCTCAGTCACTTCATTCTACCATTTTGAGTCATTCTCTTTACCTATGATAGTAAGTTAATTGAACAAACTTTATCACTGCCATGAATATAGAAAGTTTAGATAAAACAGATCCCCTGCTCTGTGCTCCTGCTACTATAGTCACTGTAGTCTATGAGGGTATATGATGCAAATATACATTAATACAGTACAAATGAGTGCATGATAATTATATTGGGGAGGGGTAGGCCAAGTATTTTGAGAAATCTTATGGGATAAAGGTCATTCCTCGCAGAGGCAATCAAAGAAGTCTTCCTAGAGAAGGAGGCATTTGAGTTGGGTTTAAAAGAATAGGAAGAAATTTAACAGATGAGAAATAGAGAATAGGGTGAGTAAAGACATGAAGGCAGGAAAACACAGGGCATATATAGGCTCCAAATGACACGTAGTCCAGTATTGCTAAAGTGAAGCATCAGTAGAGGGGAATAATATGAGATGAGACTGGAGAGGTAAAATAATGCTAAATCGTGTAGAAAACTGAATGTCAGACAAAGGAGCATGAACTTTACTTCATTGCAATGGGGAGCCATCAAAAGGCATTGAGCAGATGAAATCCATGACCGGAAGTCAGGCAATGACACAAAAATGATTTATTTGAAGGGGTAAGAGAGTGGAAGTGGAAAGAATGCTCTTGACCCTAAATCAATTTAATCATCCTGTTATATTCAAGGATGAATTAAATGAGCTAAAAACAATGTCACTGATAAAAAAAAATTTACAGAATGAATGCTCTATTACACCCTGTTATTGTAAGCTTTTTCTAGATGCTGGTTTGAGGGTGTTTTTCCTGGCAGAAATGATTTACCATGTGGTAAATCTGAATACATGTAATAAGCTGTGTTATAACAGGATTAGACTACATCCCCTATTTACCTTGGTTTGTCTTGGTTTCCCAGTGTGGTTCCGGGAAACCATCAAGATTTTTTTTTCATACTTTAAGACATCCATCTTTCTCTCTGAGCAACTGAAGACATCAATGGGATGGTGTGAAGCCCTTGGCATTACTGGGAATCTAACCTACCAAAATTCATAAGCCCTAATTGTGGTGAACCTTCCCCCTTCTGAGGTTAGACTCCAATAAATAGAGTAGATGAGTCACTCTATGGGATGGAAAGTACTATCTCAAAAGATTCCAGGTATTTACTGGCTTAAAACAGTTTAGATTCCCAGTGTGAATGGGTGCAGATATGGAGAGTGGGGTAGGCAGGACAGTACCTAGGAGGAAAAAAAAGGCTGAAGGGACAGTGACTTCACTCCTGTCATAAAGTTATAAGTGAAAAACAACCCAGAAACATCTCAAAACCACAACTTGCACTGGAAACCACAATTTGCCTGCCCCCTTGGCCAGAGAGCTGCCTTAAAGCAGTGCAGTAAACTGTGGTTTCAGATTTGTGATTTCTGAGCCAAATCCCTTGAAAGAAAGATGGGTTTATACAGCATTATTACTCTCCCTTTTCCTCTTCTTCTTCAATTCTTAGCTTTTTTCTCTTCCTAATCTTTTTTCTTTTTTATATTGATTCACCCTTGTACTCATCTTCACTCTTCCCACTCTAGGCCTAAATGCAGAAAATAAGCCAACAATTAAAAATAGTCTCTCCTTCCCTATGGTTGCCTTCAGTCAAAACTGGTGAAAATAACCAAAGAATGTGCTGCTCCCAGAAGTAGTTCAACAAATCTTTATTAAGCAACTACTATGTACACAGCCCTGTGCTAGGTTCTCAATGAAATACAGAGTTTACTATGGATAAAATATTCTCTCTGCCCTCATGAAGCTTATTGGCCAGGGTATAATCAAGATGTCAACACAGAAAACCATAATATACAATATTATATGATAAATTCAAGCAAAAGAAGGTACAAAAGACAGTGTTACTTGAGGAAGAAGAAAGGTCATTATCAACTTGGGGATAAAAGAGGCTTCATAGAGGTTTCATCTGAGCTAAAATGTAAAGAATGGGCAAGAATTCATCAGAAGAAAAGAAGGGGATAAGGATTTATGGGTAAAGGAAACAGTGTGAGCAAAGGCACGCAAGCAAGAGGGCACCTTTTGTATTCCAGAGATAGAATGTGTTCAGTCATTTTAGTCATATCCAACTCTTCGTGACCCCGTTGGGGGTTTTCTTGGCAAAGATACTGGAGCAGTTTGCTGTTTCCTTCACCAGCTCATTTTACAGATAAAGAACTGAGGCAAACAGGGTTAAGTGACATCCAGGCTCACAGAGCTGGTAAGTGTCTGAGGCCAGATTTGAACTCGGAAAGATGAGTCTTCCTGATTCTAGGCCCAGTACTTTATCTGATGTGCCACCTAGCTGCCCCTTGTTCTAGAAGTATTAGTAATTACAAGAATGAAAATTAAAATTAAATTAATTGAATTAAAAGCCTCCTTTAAGTCAAGCACTATTCTTATCACTGGGATTACAGAAGTGAATATGCCTTAAGGAGCATAAACTCTAATAGAAGATAACACACATTGTTATCTTGTGTGGTGGCAAGTGAGGTATGTTTGGTTTTTCCAAGTCACATGGATGGTAAATGATGGTAAATTATAAAGGAATTAAATGACACATCCTTTGCAGAAACAATAACAGAGTTGATTGGATTGCATTTCAGAAATGGAAAGTGGGGGTGTTAAGAAATGATGAGAAGATGTCTAGGGAGCGAAGTGAAGCATGACCAGAATCTAGCTGAGATGTAGTGGGCAACTGAGATAACCATCAACCAGAACAGCAGAGCCATAGGGTGGGAGCTCCTGGGAATGAAAGGTTAAGTCCTCTGAGCTAAAAATTATGGTCTGAGAAACAAGACAGCTGGCAAGAAGGTGAATTTGTAACCCAGAACTGGGTAATGAGCAACAAGACTACCCAATAGCACCTGATCTTGTTCACAGGATGAGTACAGGGAGTGTACAGTCAGTCCCCTTACTATCTCTGAGCATTGCTGCTGCCCCACAGCACACAGCAGGTGTCACTTCCAAGGCCCTGAACTTTTGTCCAGCCCCCAACTCAGTGTCTGCAGACCTCTCTTCCTTCCCAAGCTGCCCAGAGCACTAATGACTTCCAGAGCCATAACTAGGACAATACAATTGGATCTTTGTGGTAGCACACTGAAATTGAGAGGGTGCTAGCAATCCTTGAAACCATTAAGTGACATAGAAACAACGGTATTTAGCACCCAATTACCATGAACAATTCCTTAAATAGGAAGGAACCAGATGTTAGGCTGCAGTAAAACATCTCCCCAGGTCTGCTGGGTGACACAGTGGATAGAGCACCAGGCCTAGAGTCAGGAAGACTCATATTCCTGAGTTTAAATCTGCCATCAAACACTTACTAGCTGTGTGAACCTGGGTAAGTCACTTAACCCTGTTTACCTCAGTTTCCTCATCTGTAAAATGTGCTGAAGAAGGAAATGGCAAACCACTCCAGTATCTTTGCCAAGAAAACCCTAAATGGGTCACAAAGAATCAGGCATGACTGTAAAATGAGAGAACACAACACCTAAACCTTTCCCCACGTTACCCAGCTTCTCACTAGTAGATCTGTGCCAGTGTTTCAGAGTCACCAAGCACCTTTTTATGCAACTTGCCCTGGGTGTGGTTCACAGTATTTATCCCAGGCACAAAAATTCCTAGTTATGACTCTGATAACATCCATGAAGATGAAAGAGCTTAGTTGGAGCAAACTATTAGAATCTGGCAATAATATTATAGAAGTATAAACAAATTTTATCCCTACATTTGTCCTGCAAAATTAAGAAATGAGAGCCAGAGAATCTTAAGAATATATCCTCATGCAAACTTCAACTTAGACAGATTTGTACCAAGTGCTCTCCTTGCAATACCCCTATGAAGTAGATAGTCCAAGTATTACTAGGTGCATTTTAAAGATAATGAAAATGAAGCTAAGAGTGGTTAAGTAAGTTATTGAAGGTCATAAGGCTAATAAGTAGGCAGTAGAGGTAGAATTCAAACTCAAATCTACTGACTCCAAGTCCACTTAACCTATTCTACTATGTGACCATTCCAACTTCACTATTCAGGTTATAGGTCAGCCTCAAAATATCCATTATTCCCCAGTCAAAAATCTTCACTGTAGATTATCCCCAGCAAATGTTCTTTTAATTGCTATCATCTCCTGCTCTACTCAGAAATTCATGCTGCTCATTTGAATTTAACATTCTAATTGGTAATATAGTCACCTGTTTACCTATCTTATCTCCTCAATCAGAATACAAGCTAAGATGCTACTTCAGGGCAAAGACGATGTTTTATTTCATCTTTGTTTCTCTAGACACCTTCTAGAGTGTCTTGGGAGGAGTATGTGCTGAACCCAAGTGAATTAAATTAAATTGAGTTGGGTTAAATCAAATTAAATTAAACTGAATTAAATTGAATTGGATTGGAAAAACTTAGATGATACAAAGTGGACTTGTTAATTATAGAAGGACTTGAAAGATAAGACTTTTAAGAGAAAATATCTCAACAAATATTTATTAAGGCTTGCTATGTATATGCCATGTACTGTGTTATCTGTGGAAAAGCTCTGGTGTATCTACATTGCCTGTAGGCTGGAAAGTCCTTAACAATCCAGCTGTAGCCCACCTTTCCATTTTTATACACTCTCCTTAACAGACTCTATATTCCAGTCACACTGGCCTATTCAGTGCTTCCTACATGTAACAAAATGTTTGTTGAACAAAATCAATTGCTCAAAGAAAAGGATACGCAATCAAACACAAGAAGCGTGACAGATACTTCTTCCTTTTTCCTATCCTTTGCTAGATTAATCCTCCAACACTACTGGAGAAGAACCTAAAAGCAATCCAGAATAGCTGGGCACATACAGTATCTAAACTAAAAAACAAGTTGACTAATACATATTCTGGCCATGAAAATTTTTTTAAATCTTTTTTTCTTTTCTTAGAAAAAAAAATCAGCTCTCCATTATGCTGTTTACAATAAATCATACGTCTCTGTTTTTAAAAAGTAATCAACCATAGGCTGAGAGTAGCTCCTTTATAAAAACTCTGAAATTAAAACAGCCACTTAACACTCCAATCTAGTGCCTGCAGTAAATCAAATGTCTCTGTTGTTTAGATTTTAGCCGAACAGGTCCACGTTTTTTTCAAAGTTTTAGCTGTATTTATAGAAAGAGTTGTCTCTTAGAACCCATCCTGTAGATTTTTTTTTTCATTCTTTCAGTAAAAACTTCAACCTGAACTTAAGTAAGGTATAGGCTTCTACTAACTTTATAGTGTCAGATGATAAATAACAAACCCAAAGTCAGCACTAATGCCCCCACAACTTCATAGCAGCTTAAAAGGAGTTGGCCCCCAGATGGAAGTAAATCATGGTGTACTAGGAAGAACATTATAATGTCTAAGAATCAGGCTAAGAGATTTGGTTTGTAATCACAGCTATTCCCTCCTCCCTTTATAAGCCTGGTATAAGGTGACCTTGTTCAAATCACTTCACCTCCTTTGGCCTCAGTTTCCCCCTGTGTAAAATGAGGGTGCTGAACTAAATGACCCCTAAAATCTTTGCCATCCCTAACAGCCTATGAGTCTATGAAATATCAGAGGCAAACCATACTGTATGCAGCACAACCTTTCTTTCAATGGCGATAGTGAGTGTGAAGAGAGAATAACAGAATGGAATGATTACAAAAGCACACACAAGAGGAGTATGGCATAAAATAATATTCACCTAAACAAGACACTCTCACTGAGAACAGACAGCTTAGGGGTGACAGTTCTGATGGCAAAATTTTTCCTGATTTGGCTTCCAACTTAACAGTGAGTGGTCAGCAATCAAGAGGTCACTGAAGGAGTTATATTTTAAAGATGAGCCAAAGACAAGTAGTCAATTTAAGCTTAAGGAAGCTTCAATGTGAAGAAGGATTCCAGAAGATGAAGGAGAAAAACTTGAACTGAAGGATTTGAGGAACAGGAGGAAGAAGAAGATTAAGAGAAAGTGAAGGAGAGGAGGAAGAAGAGAAGGACTTCAGATGAGTGATAAGGACTTAAAAATGAGAAAAAGAATAAAAAGAAAAGCAAAAGGTAATTAGTAAGACAAGGTAAGTAAAACAAGATAAATAATTGTTGTTGTTCAGTCATGTCTAACTCTTCATGACTCCATTGGGGGTTTTCTTGGCAAAGATACTGGAGCAGTTTACTGTTTCCTTCACCAGCTCATTTCACAGATAAAGAACTGAGGCAAACAGGATTAAGTGATTTGCCCAAGGTCACACAACTAGTAAGTGTCTGAGGCCAGAATTGAACTCAGGAAGATGAGTCTTCCTGATTCCAGGCCTGAAGTGCTATCCACTATACCACCTAGCTGCCCAAAGGTAAGTAATGCAAGTTGATAAAGCAAGGTATGATTTGAACACAGGGAAAGGAAGTTGAATATAGTTTTCAAAGTGGTAGTAAAGGGGTGAAATGACAACCCTTGAAAACTCCTTCAAGCAGTCTTCCATAAAAGTTTTCTAGAAGAGCTACTAATAAGAATGACAAAAGAAGGAAGCTCTCACTTCCAGCTAGTAGGAAGAGTAGGATGAATTTGGTAGCAACTGCAACATTTGCATTTCTTCCATAGTCAAGTGACTGTGAAAGAGCAATCTGGCCCACCAATGAGAAGAGAAGGGAAGGAGGCTTTCAGCTAATCATGTTATGAAGTGGTCCATTATTTTTTAATGGAAGTAGGGCTTAAACATGAAAACAAAGAAGAAAAAGAACCTAAAGAGAAAGAAGAAATGTGACCTATACCCAGAAGTTGAAGGGTGAGAAAATATGATGCAGAGGGGAAAGGGTACAGGAATTGAATATTCAGGGTAACATACAAGAGTGTTCCTGTACAGAAAGGGGTTGAACCCTCAGAAGAGGAGGCAGTTTCTTTTTCTCCAAGGAATGATAATGTCCATCTATAAGTACTTTCAGGTAAGAAATCTCCCAATCAGCATAAGATGAAGAAAATATAATTAGTGGTAGTTTGTAAATTATTTCTAGGGTTACTGAGTCAACTATTTGGATCTGATAATAACAACCAAGAGGTTTGCTATCTTCCCAGGGCATGAAAACAAAACATGTAAGAGAATTTCCCAAGTTTTGTCAAGTCAAATAACTACTATCTATCTCTGGTTATTCTCATGGGCACAAATGATAGTAGCCACAAGAAAGTGAGAACATATTGCTAAATACCCTTTGACCCAGCAATACTGCTACTAGGTCTGTATCCCAAAGAGATTTTTAAAAAAGGAAAAGGACCCATATGTACAAAAATATGTATGCACCTCTTTTTGTGGTAGCAAAGAAATGGAAATTGAAGGATGCCCATCAATTGGGGAATGGTTGAACAAGTTATGGTTGTAATGAAATACTATTGTTATAAGAGATAATGAGCAGGATGTTCTCAGAAAAACCTGGAAAGACTTACATGAACTGATGCAAAGTGAAATGAGCAGAACCAGGAGAACATTATATGCAGTAACAGCAATATTGTAACAATGATCAAATGTGGGACAGCTAGGTGGTGCAGTGGATAGAGCACTGGCCCTGAAATCAGGAGGACCTGAGTTCAAATCTGACCTCAGACCAAACACTTGACACTTACTAGCTGTGTGACCCGGGGCAAGTCACTTAACCCCAATTGCCAATAAACAAAATACAATGATCAAATGTAAATGACTTAACTATTCTCAGCAATACAATGATCCAAGACAATTCTAAAAGACTTAAGATGAAAAATGCTATCCATCTCCACAGAAAGAACTGATAGAGTCTGAATACATATTGAAACACATTTTTTTTATTCCATTTTTCTTGGGGAGCTTTTTGTCTGTGTTTTCTTTCACAACATGACTGCTTTGGAAATATGTTTTACATGACTTCACATGTGTAACCTATATCAAATTGCTTGCCTTCTCAAGGATGGGGGAGTGGAGGGTGGGAGATAATTTGGAACTCAAAATTTTAAAAAAAACCTCATGTTAAATTATTTTTACATGTAATTGGGGAAAGACAAAATATTAAATAAATACATTCTAAAACTTAAAAAAGTAAAGTATTGCTAAAGATTATGATATCTTAGAGAGCAATTGAGTTCCTTAAGGATAAAGCTGGTGCTTCCATCATTACAACAACTGAAGGCAAGGGCTTTAGAAGAGAAAGGCATGTTTAGGAAGTAAAAAACTGGTTAAGAGAATAATGTCTGAAAATAAAATTTGGATATCTGAACTATGTCTTAAAATTTAGAAATTATGGTATCCTATCAAGTGATGGAATGTGCCTACCAAGGACTAGTTAAAATTGTTAAGGATTACTTAAAATTATGTCATATGAAGAGACAGAAGGAGAGAAAAAGGGAGGGAGGGGGAGGAGGAGAGAGAAAGAGAAAGAAGAGAGAGAGGGGGAGAGAGAGAGAGAGTTAGTTTACTAAGTATTTACTATGTGTCAGGTACTGTGCTAGGGACTAGGTAAACGAGACAGTCTCTACTCCCTCAAGGACCTTACAATATAATGGGCAAACACAATAAATAAAAGATACCTAGAAACTAGGGATGGGAGGAAGGAGGTAAGGAAGTGAGAAGAAGAGAAGAACTAGTGAGCTGAGCCTTGAGTAAAGTGGAGCAACTCCTAGAACATAGTCTGGGCAGGTAGTCACCAGTCAGATGAGTGGACAGAAGTTTATAAAAGAACCGGCAAATGATACTGCTGAGAGATTTTCGGTGATCTTTGAAAAAGTGTAAGGAACATGTGAGGAATGGCAAGATTGGAGAACAAATGTCCCAATTGCTTTTTTTATAAAAGTGAAAAATAGAGTCTGCAAACTCTAGGCCAAATAACCTAACAATACATGGCAAAATTCTAGACTACTGTATTTAAAGAAAAGTGGCAATCTCAAAAAAGTCAGCAAGACTTCTCTAAAATCAAGTCATATGAGATCAACCTCAACCCTTTTTTAAACAAGTTTGTTAAACTGGTAGATGAGAGGGATGCTGTTTATATTATCTTGGTCTAGATTTTAGGAAAGAATTTGACAAAGTCTCACCTGCTATTATTCTAAGGAAGAAATGACAAAAAGTGGGCTAGACTTTAGAGGAAGAGAATTTGGAATTGGTTAAAAGACTTGCCCCCAAAAGTGGTCACTAATGATACCATCTTGGAAGTAGCTTCTCAATGGAATCTGTACTTGACCCTCTATTCTGTTCAACCATTTTTAATGAGTTGTATATAAGCATAGATAGTATGCTTATCAAATATAAATTACAAAATCCGGAATAGATGGTAACACACTGGATGATAGTCAAGATTCAATCTTGGGCTAAATCTAATAAGATGAAACTTAACAGGGATAAATGTAATTTTAAAATTATATTTAATATGAATAAATAAAAATTTTTAAAAATTCAAAAGTATAATATGAGAAGGGAGTGACATCTGAAAAACATTTTATGGGGATTGGAGGGGCAGGACTCAAGCTCAGTGTGAGTTAACAATGTGTTATAACAACCAAATTTAAAAAACAGTAATGAAACCTTGGGCTGATTTAGAGAGGCAGAGTGATGAAAATCAAGACAGGTGATGTTTCTATAGTACTCCATCCTGGACAGACCACCACATGAAATATGAAGTTCAGTACTGGATGCCACTTTTTAATAAGGTCATTGATAAGCTGGAAAGCATCCCAAGAATAACCAACATAGCAAAGGGCTTCACTCCCATGCCTCTATGCCATATGAAGTTTAGTTGATGGAACCAGAGATGTTCAAATGAGAAAGTTGATATAAATTATCTGATACTCCACTTCCAAACTTTCCTGTTTCTATGAAGTAAACCCCTATCCTTCCAGTCACCTAGGTTTGTAACCTCAGTGTCATCCTTGACCCCTCACTCTCACTCTCTCCATATATTCATTCACTTACCAAATCCACAACCTCTCTGCATCCTACCCTAGTTTAGACCCTCATTAACCCCTACTTAGACTGCTGCAATAACATCCTGACTGTCCTTAAGTCTCTTTCTAACCAGTCCAATCCATTCTTCCATCTTCCATCTCCATTCAAATAATTTTCCCAAACTTTCCTAAAGCCTCACCATTTCACTCACCTTCTCAATAAACTCCAGTGAGTCTTCATTACCTCTAGAATCAAACATAATCTTCATTTTGGCATTTAAAGTCCTTTACAATCATTTTTCCATATTTATTACACATTATTCTCCTTCATACGTCCTACAATCCACTCAAACTGGATTTCTTACTATTCCTCATACATGGCAATCAATTTCTCATCTCTGTTCTTCTGTACTATCTGCCTTCATGTCTAGAAGGCACTCTCTCCAAACTTCCCCCTGTTAGAATCTAGTCTCCCTCAAGAATCAGCTCAACAGAACCAAGAGAACATTTTACACAGTAACACATAATTGTATAATGATCAACAGTGAATGACTTAGCTATTCTATTCTCAGCAATACAATGATCCAAGACAGTTCTGAAGATGATAAAAAATGCTATCCATCTCCAGAGAAAGAAATGATGCAGTCTGAACACAGATCAAAGCATACTTTTTTTAACTTCCTCTATTTTTCTTGGGGTTTTTTTGTCTGTTTTCTTTTGCAACATGGCTAATATGTAAATATGTTTTATATGACTGCACATGTATAATTTATATCAAATTGTTTTCCTTCTGAAGGAGGGGGAGGAGAGGGAAGGAAGGAGAAAATTTTGAACTCAAAAAAATATTTTAACGAATGCTAAAAATTGTGTTTATAGGAATTGGGAAAAAATAAAATACAAACACTTGTTCACAGAAAAAAACGAAATTTAATTTTAAAAAAATTTTGAAAGACTCAGTTCAAGTGCCATATTCTATAGGAAGCCTTTTCTGATTTCACCAATTACTATAATCACTTTGTATCTAAATTTTGTATGTACTCATATATGTATGTGTTATCTCTCCTGATGTAATATAAGCTCCTTGAGATCAGGGACTGTTTCCCTGTTGTCTGTATAATCCTACTACTTAGCACAGTCCCTGGTACACAAAAGGCATTTTCTAAATGCTTATTGGTTGATTGAAATTTGAATTTACATGCCTACACAGCAGCATATGGCACAAAAGTCCCCATCGTATTAACATAGGCAAAGAAGTCCCTACAAAAAGGCTAGGTATTGAATGAAGTCCCTTTAGCATTTCATAGCCCTAGTTAAGTGTTCCTGCATTAACTCTGGTGGACAGAGACCATGTGGAAGAGCAGATAAAGAGTTCTGCCTCTGACACATACTGTGTGATCCTGAGAAAGTCATTTATCCTCTCCACACCCCTAGAAAATCCTCTTGCAAAACAGGTGCTGGACTGCCATTGTAGAGACAATTTCCTCATTACAAGCCCTAATCTACTGATCACAGGTCTGGTAAAAACAACAACACTGATAGAAAATTCTTTGTAGCAGGCTTTTACATAGATTCAGCATAATCATTTTACAACTTCCCTTAATTATACTGCAATTGACATTGCTTTTATTTTTGGTACATCCTAGAAGTACCAAAAGTACATTCAGAAGAAAGAATACTTGGGGGCAGCTAGGTGGCGCAGTGGATAGAGCACCAGCCCTGAAGTTGGGACTACCTGAGTTCAAATCTGGCCTTGGACCAAACACTTGATACTTACCAGCAATGTGACCCTGGGCAAGTCACTTAACCCCAATTGCTTAAAGAGGAAAAAAAGGAAGAAAGAAAGAATATTGGATTTGAAGTCAAAGGACCTGGGTTCAGATGTCACCCATACCAATTATCATGCCCCCCTCAAGCAAGAGATGATGGCTTTAAGCAAAAATATCTTTAAGAACTGTCTTTTTAACCTTTCTGAACCTCAGTTTCCTCATCTATAAGATAGAGACTATAACAATTTTACTGCCTATCTCATGAGGTTATTTCAAAGATCCCATTAGGTATGTAAATCACTTTCTAAACTACAAAGCATTATATTAATAGCCCCTACTTAAACTTCAGTTCATTTTACCAGCCCCTACTTAAGGATGACTAGGAGCTTGGACTATAACTTCAATTGAATCCCAGTGGATGTTGATATTTATGCACTCTGACAAAGAGATCATTAACAAATCCTTTCCTACCTTTCTGTTCCTTCAGCCCCAACCTTATTTAGGTTTACTCTGTTATCTAGACCTGGTTCTTTAGGGGAGGGCTAGAGGACACATGGATCATCCTAAATGGGAAAGATCTGCTCCAGGGAATACTGGTTGTAAAACCTTTTGTAGAAGCCACAGTGGTGAAAAGAATGAGCCCTGCTGTCAGCAATACCACACTACATCTGTCTTTCAAACACCAAATCTAAGGAGAAAAAAAAATCTACCTTGCTAGCAGCATGAAACCAAACTACTGAGATTTTTTAGCTTCCTAAATCTTAGTGTTCACATAGTCTACTTATTACAGCACATGGCCAGAATATACTATGTGTTATGAATCACAAGTCTCCACAATAAAAACGACTTCCTAGGGGTTTTGATCTTTCCTGCAGTCTAACTTTGCCAGTTACCAAGCATTGCAAACCCATGTATTTACATTAAATCCAGGGGCAGCTATACTAGGTGATGGTGGAGATCCTGATTTTCATCTCTAAATAAGGAATTTATGGCTTAGTTCAGGAAATGGAAAATACCAAAGAATTTGTTTAAATATTCTCCTTCTTTCCTTCATGTTCATCAAAAAAGTTTATCTTACATAAATTTTAGAAGTTTATGCCAACATGTAAAACATAGTTGAAAATTCTCACTTTACTTTTCTACATTTTCATTTAAAAGAAAGTGTATTAGTTTCCTATCATCTTTGAATCATAATAATTACTGAAGACAATATACCTAGTTTTGATTTCCTATCAACTAGAGATACTATTTTGAATAACTAGCTTCACTGAAGTTCTACATGATACTTTGCCATAATGTAAAGATGACCTCAAGTTCTCAAAGGCCATGGCAGCAAAGCACAAGTTTTGGCTGTTCCTGCCAAGGTGGGAAGTCTTAAAGCTCATACCCAGTGAAAGACAGTATATATGTGTGTGTGTGTGTGTGTGTGTGTGTGTGTGTGTGTGTGTGTGTGT
>NW_020954550.1:30457728-30523705 GCF_900497805.2 Vombatus ursinus
TGTGTGTGTGTGTGTGTGTGTGTGTGTGTGTGTGTGTGTGTGTGTGTGTGAGAGAGAGAGAGACAGAGACAGAGACAGAGACAGAGACAGAGACAGAGAGATCTGAAAATCAACCTAGCTTAGTCCAGAGAGGGTCATTCTGTTTCACATTCTGGACATTATATGCAAGGTATTTGTGCGTGTTGCCTATATAGGTCCTGTATGGGTCTATACAGATGTAGTCCTCAGGGAGGCATGAAATCTCTAGATTCTCTTCCACTCACCCTTCTCCAAGGGAGATTTAGATTTCCTGCCAGGAAAGCAGGAAACTAGGGCCATGAAGCTGGTCACTCTGCTCTCCTCAGAGAGAGGGCACTAGGCTAGAATTATATTTATCTGCTCTTTTAAGTATTCTTTAGTCTAGAGAAAATAAATTTAAGTTGTATTTCTGATTGTAGTCCATTAATGGGGAAGGAATACCCCAGGTTTTATATCCATGGCTTGGTTCCCTTCCCACTAAACTCCAGTTCCACAAAGACCACACATAGTGAATAACAAATAAACCCACTTATCTGAGCCAAGAGCAAAAAGAAATCACAGAAGTCATGCAGATGAGAATATAACAGAAAGTATACAGAGTGAATGAGCTCTTCTATTGATAACAAGATATCTCAGCTCAACCAAGAATAAGAGTCCCAGAACTCACCCAGGTAGAAATTTCCTGAAGTCTTTAGTGTGGTAAGGTGGAAATAGAGATATGATCAAGGTACTGATTCCTCTATATGTTGGCCTCTTCCCAGAGTCCTTCTCTATTTTCAGGAACTTTTCCTTGAAGAGATTCTAGAACCATGTGTCTTCTCTCTCAAAGCTAGAAGGAAAGAACAGGGATCTCCCCTCTTCTGAAGCTCTCACCATCTCCACCCCTTCATGGAGCCTTAGAACATTGATTAATCAACCTCAACCAATAAGGAGACTCATTGGTTTTTGGAATTTGATCCCCTGGTTACATATAGCAATTACCATTTCACACCCCTCAAAAAGGAAGGGATGGCAGAAGGAGCAAAATTATTTGAAGCCATTAAGAAAAATGAATGAACCCATCTTTTTGGACTTGAACTGTGATTTCACTGCCATAGGGAACTTCCAGGGAAGAAATTCCCTCTACCAACATAGAACAGCCACCTCTCTATAACTTATAGTGTTAGAAAGTTCCCTGAAACACTGAAAGCCCAGGACCACTTGTATGTGTTACAGGAAAGACTTGAACTCAAGTCTACCTGACCCCAAGGATAGCTCTCCAAATACTATGCCATGCTGCCTCTCAAGTAAAAACATTCAAGTTCAAATTTCATAGAATCTAGAGCTGTAAAGGGACCCAACTAAGGCCCAGAGAGATGAAGCGATTTGTGCATCTCACACAGCTAAGTAACTAGAAGAGTTAGGATATGCATCTAAGCCCTCTAAGACAATTGGTTTTGCAGTGGGTAGCATGCTGTACTTGGAGTAAAGAAGACTTCACTTTACTAGCTGTGTGACCCAGAAGAGTCATTTAACTTTGGCTAGCCTCAGTTTCCTCATCTGTAAAATGAAGGGGTTATAAACTTGATGGCCTCCAAGGTCCCTTCCAGACCTAAATCTATGATTCTATGAACTCCAGTTCTACTATGCCATCCTCCCTCATGCCAAAGTGAGTACAAAGAAAAGGAATAGATATTTCAGAATAAGGTACTTTGGAATTAGATTCACTGGGGAGGCAAGAACGACCTACCCTAACAAACAGTTCTGGTGGATGAAGAACTTCCTGTCTTTAAAGATGGCCACCAGATATTCAATAACATGAGGTAGCACTTAGTCATAAACCAAAGCTGCAGCTGATAACTTCAAAGACCTTGAGAATTACTAGTGCATGGGATCTAATCCAACGCTATGAGAAGTATTTTAAGGATTTTTCAAATAGGGATGTCTGAGAAGTCATGAACTTCATGAATATTTTCCTTTAGTTTTATTGAGCAATATTTTTCTAAGGAAACCCACCTGTCTGATGCTGGTCCAACATAGAAAACTTATTATAATCCCATTATTGTTGAGGGGTACCATAACCGCAGGCTACGACAACTCTGTCCTGACACATGAGATAGTGTCCTCGGGTACCTGCCCAGATTCTATCCTTCACAATTTACTTGAATGTCCTCAGGTCCTTTCATAGGAAATGAATATTAGCTCTTCAGGCAACTAGCTTAACTACACAGACCTGTCCTTTTAGAAAGCCTGTGGCCTGCCAGCAATCATTTCTTACCTGACCCAGCCCTGTGCAATGCTACACCACAGGTGTTCAGCAGATGAACTGAGGGAAGCCAGTGTTCCCCCTGGTTTTCATTAGGCAATCACATCAGCTGATGCTTACATAATTCATGTGGTTCATTTTCTTTCCCTTGTAACCAAATTTAAATGAGTGTTGAAGTAGTTAAAGTGAGACCATATTGTTATTCTGATTAGGCAGGGCATCTTTGAAAGAAAACCGTGGTCCAGTTTGTGCCTTGTTTCTCATCATTTTGCCACCCATTCCATGTCTTTCTGGCAAAGGACCTTGTCATAATTTGACATGATGGGCTGCAGCACTGGGTTTGTGAAACAGTCGACTTCTTTGACTGCATGGGATTATACAAGATGTGTCAAAGGACAGGCAATGTAAGCATGGACAAGCTCTCTCAACTACATGTCACGAAGCAGTCACTGGCAGTTCTAAGAGCAAAAAGGCTAAGTGTTCATCCATGGTATTTTCATAGTCACAGGATAATGGGAAAAGGGAAAATGAAAAAATGACAATTGTTACTAATATGTTTTCAAAGAGCATGAAAATCAAAATGTTTTAGCTGGGTGGTTCATAAGAGCCCACGGTAAGTAGTTAGAGTTGTTTTTTGAAATTTAAAATTCTGGCTCAAATTAAAACTGGATTTGAGAGTCGAGTCTTTTAAAAGTTCTTTTGAAGTGAATATAATACTAAAGAAAACATGGGGAGAGACCTGAGTGAATTGATATGGATTGAAGAAAACAATGAAAAAGTGCAATAAGCAAAACGAAAAATTTTAGTCCTGGAAACACCTCCTGCTGTCCTTTAATTCACATGTGGGTCCCCCCACCAGACAAGGGTATCCCAGGTTCAAGGTACTCTGCTCAAAACCTTCAGTCATGAGCTCCCCACTAATGTGCTTATTTCTGTGAAGTAAATATTTATGAAGCAGTTAGATGGCTCAGTGAACAATGTGTTAGACCTGGAGTCAGGAAGACATAAGTTTAAATCCAGCCTCAGACACTTACTTGCTATGTGACTCTGAGCAAGTCATTTAACTTCTGTCTACCTCAGTTTCCTCAATTGTAAATTGGGAATAATGATAGGATCCACCTCACAGGGTTGTTGTGAGGATCAAGTGAGAGAATATTTATAAAGCATTTAGCACAGTTTCTGACACATAGTAGGCACTTTAGTAAATGCTTATTCCTTTCCCTTCCCTTACAAGTCTACCAAAGACACAATTAGTTCAAAGCAAAAGCATTTGATGAAATAGCACAGTAAGAAAAGTAGCAACAAGACATTTACCTGGAGAATACTCTCCCACAAATGTACACACCTGTAGTAGGACAAGTGGACACATGTAGGGAAGAATATACACAGAGAATACAAGTGACTGGGACATACATATGAAAGACAACTCTCACCTTTAACAGTCATTCTCTTCTAGAGATGCCAACATGCTACTCAGGCTGAGCTTGCTTTCCATTGAGTGGTTTCTGCCCAATAGATAGTCTTTCCCTGGCATATGGATGTGTCATGTGACCTCTTCTTGGTGTTCTTCCTGGTGTCTCATAGTGTTCCAGTATCCTTGCCAAGAAAACTCCAAATGGGGTCACAAAGAACATGACTGAAAATGACTAAACAACAACAACAAGGTGCTATCTCTTTCTCATAAGAGGACTAATGGGCTCTGACTTTTCTCTACATCTCTTTTAGCATAAAACCCAAAGGATTTCAATTACATCTTTTAGAAAAGCAAAGCTTTCTCATAACTAGGCATCAGGCTAAGGGGAAAACCCTTAATAACTTTTCCTCCCATAAAGAGAATATTTGTTCTCTAAGCTTTGAGTGTTTCATCTACAAAAGGAGATTCCTTACCCCAGGAATAAAGCTTGTTGAAACACAGAACATTCCCAGATAACTTGTGCCTACAGGCTTAGGTCCATATTTTAACCTTGACTTCCTGAGACCTCAATCCAACTTATGTTAGAAATTCCTTGAAATTCCTGGCTTAATTTCCTCAGGAAGATCCTAAGCCTCAAAGCCCATCATGGAAAAGTAAAGAGGAGACTGGTTCTGCCAAAGTAACACTACATTCCTCTGAAGGTCTGCCCTATTACTATTTTTTAGAATCCCAAATTGCTTTGAGTTGTGCAAATGAATATGAATTAAAGGCTTAATCCAGAGGGCAAGGTCATTATCTTCCTCTTTTATCTCTGTTCCTACCTTTAATATGTATACAAGGCAGTCAATAAACTTCCAAAGGTATAAAATAAATGAAAATCACACACACACACACACACACACAGTGCCAAATCCAAATTAAATGGAATGACCAAGATTGATTCCAGAGGATAAATGATGAAATATCTCTCTCTCCTGTCTACCGGGAGAGAAGTCTCCCACCTCCATTTTGGATGCCAAATATGACAAACAGACAGAGGTGGCTGCTGCATTGGTTGGTTTTGCTTGACTTTTTTCTTTATTATAAGAGATTATGGGGAAGAGGGGCAGCTAGGTGGACCAATGAACAGATTTCCAGGACTGAAGTCAGAAAAACTCATTTTCTTGAGTTCAAATCTGGCCTCAGACACTTACTAGCTGTATGACCCTGGGCAAATCACTTAACCCTGTTTGCCTCAGTTTCCTCATGGGCAAAATGAGCTGGAAAAGGAAATGGCAAATCACTCCAGTATCTTTGCCAAGAAAAGCTCAAGTGGGGTCACAAAGAGTTGAACACAATTGAAATGACTGCTGAAATAACAGCAACAAAAGGGGGAAGGAAACATGCACTATCAGACATGGTTAAGTGTTTCAATTTGCTTTGCTTAACTGTTCTCTGTTAAATGAGAGGGTGGGGTGTTGTTGGAAAGGCATATAGTAATCGCTTAATAAATGTGAGTTGACTTGAAGTGACAGCATAGTTAGTTTTGATAAGCATCACTAAAACATTTTAAAAGAGAAAAAAACAAATAAATTAATATTGTAGTGTTCTTTATGGAAGAGTGAAAGGTCTGACTAATGGGGCAAAGGGCTATGCTTGAGCCAAGGACAACATGCAAATACACTGACACACAAATATATAAATGAGATAAACACAGTGACTGGGTTTGCAGCTCACAGGTCAGCATGCCATCAGCCAACCCAATAATACTATTCTACAGAGGCTTTAGGTTTACCATGCCAGCAATCATATTTCCTGCACACCAAAAATTGGAAACTCACCACTTCAGCACAAGAGCAGACAGGGAAGACATTCCATTAGAAAGTGTTAGCAATACTAGGTGTAAATCTCTGATTCATGGATTGGAAATCAGACTTTTGTAAACCTATTGTAATTGTAAACCTATAGAGGAAAATCCTCCAGATTTCTCCTTCTAGGAGAATTTTACTTTCAGTTAGTCAGTCAATAATCATTTATTAAGCCCCTACTATTTATTAGGCTCCTACTCTTCCTAACACCAGGAACTGGGCTAAGTTCTGGAGACTAAAAGAAAGGCAAAAGACAGTCCCTGGTCTCAAGGGCTTTGGAGTCTAATGGAGGAGATAACATGAAAACAATATATACAAACAAGCTATAAACACAATAAATGGGAGAATCAACAGAGAAAAAGTACTAGCATTAAAAAGAATCAGGAAAGCCTTCTTGTAAAAGGTGGGATTTTAGTTGGAAGTGGAAGGAAGTCAAGGAATACAAAAATGAGGAAGAAGAGGGAAAGAATTCCAGGAGACAGCTAAGGAAAATGAACAGTTAGAAGATGGAGTGCCTTATGCAAGAAACAGCAAAGAGACCAGTGTCATAGGATCCTAGAGCACAAGGACATAGGAAGACATAAGACTAGACAGGTGGGAGGAAGGTAGGTTAGGAAGGACTTTGAAAACCTTGAGTGGCACATTGCTGCACCTTCTGAAGCTGGCATAGGGGAAGTATGCTAATTATCAATATTATTATTCTAACTAGGAACCCTTTTATCACTGTTTACTGTTTGTAATGACTAAAAAGCTGAAACTGTTGTTTTTAACTTTCTACACAAGTTCCAGAAGGTTGAGAATAGCGGTAGATTTCCTTCATTTCCCTATTTGTTGTTACTTTCTGCCTAACCAAACTGTATAGAAGCCAAAAACTAAATAGGAAGGAAAATTCAAATGATTAAAAATTCCCATCTGGCATTTTCTCCTCTGTCATGTCTTGTGGTCACTTGAAGTTAGATTTGGAAAATGGCTGCAAACATCACCCCCACCATCCATAAGGAACCATGTTTAAAGGGTGAGCATAAGTTGGGGGGGGGGGATTTTTTAAAGACCAATGGAAAGACTTACATGAACTGGTGCAAAGTAGAGTGAACAGAACTAGAAGACTGTATCCAGTAATATTGTTCAATGAAGAACCATGAATTACTTAGCTTTTCTCAGCAATACAATGATCCAAGACAATCCCAAAGAACTAATGATGAAGTATACTATCCACCTCCAGAGAAAAAACTGCTATTGTTTGAATACAAACTGAAGCACACTATTTTTCACTTTCTTTCATTTTTTTTCTTTTTTTGAGTCTTCTTGTACAAAACAATTTATGTGGAAATGTTTTACATGATTGCACATGTATAACCTCTATCTGATTGCTTACCATCTCAGGGAGGGGGGAGGGAAAGGAGGGAGGAAGACATAGAATTTGGAACGCAAAACCTTTTTTTAAATATTAAAAAATGTTTTAGCATGTAATTAGGGGGAAATAAAATATATATTTAAAAAAGCAAAAAATCAATAGAAGAGCTCTGCATTGGCATTTGACAATGCCAATAAACCCTTGGAATGAAGAATTTTAGAATGCTACATGCATTCTGAAAATGATATCTTCTAAAAAAAACATTGAAAATAAGATAAAGAAGCAATTTGAAATAAGCAATTCCAGATATGATCAGATTAGAAGGACCACAGCAAGGCTATAACCTCCATCATTCTGGACACTGCTTCTTTTTATGCAACTTAAGTTCACTTTAGCTCTTTTGGTTTACACATCACAATGTTGATTAATATTGAACTTTCAATCTATTAAAACTCTCAAGTCTTTCACAAAAATTACTTTCTATTTGTGAAGCATTATTCTATACGTGTGAAGATGATTTCTTGAACCACACTGTAAGACTTTACTTTAATCTCTATTAAATTTCATTGTATTATTTTTAACCTACTGTCCCAGAGTTTCAATATTTTTATCCTGATTCTGTTATCAAACATTTTAGCTATTTCTCTCACTTTCATGTCATTTGCTAATTTGATAAGCATATTATCTCCCCACTCCTCCAAATTACTCATAAAAATGTTAAACAAAACAGGACCAAGGACAGAGCCTTCTACTAACTAGCACTACACACACACACCCTTGCAGTTTAATATCAATACATTAATCAATACTCTTTGGGTCAAGTCATTCAACCAGTTCTAAATCTATCCAATTGTACTATCAAGCAGCCTACATATCTCCATCTTATCACCCAAGAACATTGTGATATGTTTTGTGAAATGCCTTGTTGAAATAGCAAGTTATTGGAGACACCAGCCCAGAGAAACTGGGCAGTCACATACCATCATTATAAATTTGTTGAGTGTTGCTAGTCAATGAGCCTATAAAGTCAAAAAGTAGTCAACTACAGCTCAATCACCATCAGTTCTTCCCAACAATAAAGCCAAGGAGGGTAGTCCACATTCATTTACTCACTTCCACTTCTCCCAGACTCAAGGCTGAGTTCACTGACAACACACCATTTGTTCCAAAGAATCCAACAAGATCCCTATCCAGCTGAACATTCAACAAATGCCAGCATCTTCACATACCTTGATAATTGGCCCATGGCGCCATTGGGTGCTAGTTAAAGAGGTCATAGCTTACACACAAGGGAAAGCAGAACATATACAAATGTTGCCGAAGTTTTATTTTTTTCCCCTAAAGTGTAGTGCTGGAAAACCCATGTAAACTCTGCAGAACTGCATTGTGAAAGGGGCCATTTGTTTTACTAACAGGAGTTGGTATGGTGCAAGAATTTTCTTGGCAAATAAAACACAATGGAAAAATGTGTAAACAATGAGTTTTCCTGTCAATTTTTGTAACTGGTTAAGTACCCTTTACAAAAAGTAAAATAATAATCATAGTAATTAATAACAATATTAATAATGACTCTTTTCCTTCCCTTTCCTCAGGCTCCTAGGACACACACAGAGCCACTTTTAAAGTCACAGAAGATGAAGGAATTTATTATTTCATGAATATAGCCAGCATGCCCATTGAATTATTTTGACAATGATAAATAAAGCCATCTTAGGCAAATGCTTAGGCCAAACTATGTTGGCAAGCATTAGGAATCTCTCAGTGAGAGCCTTTAGCCAGAGTTCAGGAGGTGGGGAAATCATTACTTTTCCCCAAATGCCAATGAATGTGCTTATCATCTCAATGACAAAAGTTCCAAATATTTTCCTTCAATCTTCAAACACATGAGAACAGGCTGTTACTTGCTCTATCACAAACTTCATTGAGCTCAAAAGTGTGGGCTCTGGCTGAAGGTCAAAGGCACAGATGGATAAAAGCCCAAAAAGAATAAGGTTGATTCATGGCATTTGTTTAAAGAAATTAGTAGTTTGATGAATTTGAGTTGCTGATTTCCATACTCCTCTATAAGACCAGCCTAAGGCTACTGAAGTTGGTCTTTGGAACCCTGTCAACCTCTTTTCCCTTCTCAGTCGGCCAGAACCAGTGAGAGAATGCAGCACCAATATAGCCATCTCTGTAAAAGTCTCCCTGAGTAACTTTATTTCTGATATTGGAAGATGTACATTTGCACATTGACATAACATATGCAAAGGAATATAAATTAATATTTCATTTCTTGAGGTAATACTAATAATTAGCGATTAGTTGGGGGCATGTGAGAAAGGGCTATTTTGCAAAACTTAGGTTCATTAATTTAACAAGTTTGTCAGTTACCTACAGTGAGCAAGACACTGTGAAGAATGTGATGAAGAGAAAGACCTAATCTCTTACCTGGAGGTATTCACAATCTAGTGGGAGAGATAAAATAAGGATCCAAAAGACTAGAATAAAATGTGACCTTACAGGGGAGGCTTCATGGGGGAGATGACAATTAAGCTAAGCCTTGAAGGATGGGTAGGAAATTGACTGGCAGAACTAGGAAGGGAAGGGTATATCAGGTGGATGGAACAATGAGAACAGCATGAGTTAATAATATCTGGATCCCAATCCTTTCTTCTTTGTTTCCTCTATATGCCCTGCAATGTAACATCAAGCATCTATGTTCAAGTCCATTTAACAAGCATTTTTGAAGCACCTCACTGTGCTGGGTCCTGGAGATAGGAAAGCAAAAATGAGATAGTCCCTGCCTACAAAGTAATACAGTCTACTATGAAATTTACATTATTTGTTTTTTAATGGCATGTACAGTCTATAATTAGGAAAGATTCAAATGGGGGATCAAAATTAGAAGGGTTGAAGCATAAATATCAGAGTGACTTAGGTGGTGCAGTGGATAGAGCACCAGGCCTGGAGTCAGGAGGACCAGAGTTCAAATCTGGCCTCAAACACTTACGAGTTGTGCAAACCTAGACAAATTACTTAGCCCTGCTTGCCTCAGTTTCCTCATCGATGAGCTGGAGAAGGAAATGGCAAACTACTCCAGCACCTTTGCCAACAAAACTCCAAATGGGGTCACAAAGAATCAGACATGACTGAAGTAACTGAACAACAACAACAACAATAGAGTCAGAGAATCATTTGAGAGCTTTCATTCGGAGCACTTAGCCTGGTTTGGTTCAATAAAGCTGCATTGTGTTTTATGTTAGTACTTCATGTTACTAAACTTTCTTTGCCAGGGCCAAGGGGTTAAAATTTCCTATGACAGTTGACAACTGTGTAATTGCCCTGAAGATTCATTTTGCTATTTGTACTATTGTACTCTGTTGCATGACTTTCCATTGAACATCTCCCTTTGTGGCCTCACTGAACATGAACTCCAGGGTTGTCAAGGGTAACCAATGAAAACACTGACTAGGAAAATCACTACATTCAGAGAGGGATCAGTTTGACTTTGGGGGCAAATTATCAGAGGGAATTCTGCACAGAACCATTTAGATTTGAGAGACTAATCCATAGGCATTTATTTCCACATAGGCTTGGTTTACATATAGTTTGGAACAAACTTTTCCATATATATGTATGTGTATATGTGGCTATGGTAGGTTTTGGTTTCCTCAGTCAAAACCATGTGTAGGGTGAAGCAAATCGGGGTGATTACTTCAGCAGCCCCAAACTTTGGAGGACTTACATTGTTTGCATTCAGCAGTGACTCAAAGAGGCAGGGTGGAGGGGAGGGGGATGGAAAGATGTAGCTTTACCAGCTTGTACAGGGGGGGAACAGCCATAGGTTCATAGGTATGTGTGTATGTACTTACATATGTATGTGTATTGTGTGTGTTGTATATAGATACATACATACACACACATATGCATGTATACAGGTATGCATATATGTATATACATATACATATGTGTAGGTATATAGATATGTATAAATGTGTGTATGTATGTATGTATGTATGTATGTATAAAAGCAACCTATAAACCCTCCACCAAGGCAAAAATGCAACCCCTCCTACTTCTACACATACCCCTCAGACTATGTTTTCATAACTTCTTTTCTCCTTAAAGTTTGCCCTCAATATTCTCCTTAACTTTATTTCACCTGGATAGAAAAATTAAGGGTAAGACAAGAAGTCCAATGTGGATGGCCCCTGAGCCCCCACCCTCCTAGAGAAGGTCTTAGCTGTTTTCTTCTTTTAAGAAAAAGAAAATGAAGGAGTTCTAGATAAATAAATCTCAATTTGCAAAAGATTGAGTTCAGAAGAAAATAATCCGCTTTTCCATTTTGATACAAATCTATTACGCAAGCAGGAAACTATGAAGGCAGACTCTAGGTTCACTATCCCAATTCTCACAAGCTCTAGCAGATTCAGTCCCTAGAAGGGTATAAGCATTTATATAGAGTCTACTATATGCCAGGCACTGTGCTAAGCACTTTACAAATATTATCTAGTTTGATTTTCATAATAATCCTGAGAAACAGGTGCTATTATCATCCCCATTTTACAGTTGAGAAAACTGAGACAAATGCTTAAGTGACTTGTCCAGGGTCACATAGCTAGTAAATGTGTGAACTCCAATTTCAACTCAGATCTCCAAGACTCTAGGCCCAGCACTAATTAACAGAATCTTCTGTGCCAGAAATTGACTGTATGTCACAAACCCTTCACAAATTTTATATTCCATTATTAATTCCTGTAGGGCATCATTTACCTAAATTTGGCCAATATGCTAAACTGTATACACAAAATTAGGCTAGGTTTGTATTGAATACTCATTTGATTGTAAGTAATTAAGACTACAAGAGCCCACTTTTACTAAATAGCACCTAAAATTATTTTACAGTAAATGTTCCAGAGCACACTATACCCTGGGGGTTTAATTTAGTAGTTTTGTACAATGTTATGAAAATAAAGAATGGGGTATGGGGGAAGAAGTCTGTGTGCTAGCAGAGGGAAAAAATCTAGGGACGGCAATATACATAATATATAAATTGACAGCACAATATAAAAACAGAGAAATAGGCAGTGTGGCAAAGTGAAAAGGATGCTGCTTTTGGATGCATAGGGTCTAGGTATGAATCCTAGCTCTGCTGCTTAATTACCTACCTATCGTGTGAACTTAAATAAGTCACAACCTCATTGGACTCCAGTTTCCTCACATCTAAAGTGAGGAGGCTGCTGGACTAGATGGCAGCTATGGTTTTATGTCAGCTCTAAATCTACAATCCTGTGATTCTATGAAATATCATCCTGCCATTTTTCTTTCAAAGCTTTCCTCAGATTTTATAGCTTTTTTCTAAAATCTCAGGAAGGACTACTTTCTTCTTTCTGTGGGAAAAAATGAGACACAAAGGATTTAAATGTCATTTTCAGGTCTATAAAACCAACTGACATAGTAGAATAGTCGAGTTATGAATCCTGATTCCAACTAGTTTAAAGAATTGAGAAGTTTCCTTCTTGATCTAAATAATTACCTAAAACATCACCAAAGAATGAGTTGGGTTAAGGGATAACACTGTGAATAATTGTCACAATCACAGTCTGTACTTAATAATTTCCATGATCTCTCCAAAAAAAAAGACATCAAATGATACACTTAAAATTCATGAGAAACTCTCTTCATTTTCCTTGTCCTCCCAAGTTGTCTATTACAGTCACACACTGACCTCAGGCCAAGGAAATGAAGGATTGAAGGCAGTCCTCAAAATTAAAGACAACTTGCATCAGATAGTTCCACAGTCTAGTGACATCACAGACCCATTTGATGTGTGGGCCAGCCTAGTTTAAGGTGGTATTATTAGACTTATTTGGATCAGATCAAAGAGTGTCAGGGTTCTCAATTCGGATGTTCCAGAACAATGACAACATTCAGATGTCAAAGCTGAATGAAAAATGAGACATTTCCAACATAAACTAGATTTAAACCCTTTCTCTGGCACCACTTGTCCTCTCTATGGA
The DNA here is from genome assembly GCF_900497805.2 of Vombatus ursinus. Classification (NCBI taxonomy): domain Eukaryota; kingdom Metazoa; phylum Chordata; class Mammalia; order Diprotodontia; family Vombatidae; genus Vombatus; species Vombatus ursinus. Next base: position 30,470,609 of record NW_020954550.1, read on the forward strand.
GCACATCACAGAAGGATCTCATTAGAAATATAATACACAAACAGGGTATGTGAAGACGTTGCAATCCTCTGACATTTTCAAAGCCAGTGGGCTGGATGTGTAAAAAACAACACCATCACATGCTCCCCAAACCACATCTTAAAGTCCTTTAAGATGTGTTTGTGTTTGCTGCTATTGGGGGAAAAAAGGATTTGGACTCAAATGATCAAGTAAAAGAATACTAGGGATGTCCATTTCCAAGTGACAAAGGAGCAGTCTTCTCAAAGTAGAGTTCTCAAACTCTATGGTTCCTACTAACAAACTGCCCTCATGCTGATGGGAGGATTCCAAGCTTAAAAAGAGATATCAAAGATTCTAACAAACCAATTTAAAGACCATTTTGGGTGTGGAACAAAGCAGCTCAGCATGGGCATTTTATGGATCATTTATCAGTGCGCACACACTTCTCTTATGAGGTAGGACTCCATATCCAAGTTCCTGCACAAAAACTTGGGATTGCAGTCCTGCTGCCTGAAAATGCCTTGGGTAAAGAGAGTGGCAGTTTGGTCAATAAGCATTTCAATTTTCTATTTTTCATGACAAGCCCACATCAATCTAATTGCTTTCACAGGACTACATCTCTTCCACCTACCTACCCCACCCCACCCCTACTCCCATCACCTCCTCCTCCCCCCACACCAGTCCTGGACACAGAACTCCCACAGCTACAGGCTAGCACTCCCTTCCCTTCTAACTTGTTCTCAAAGTGCATAATTTTATATACTTTGTAAGCCTTCTAACAGGGTGAACACATACATGTGTATACTCTCTATGTTCCTAAAAGCAGGGGCCAAGTCTAAATATACATTATATAACACTGAGTAAAGTGCCTTACATAATTAATTGGTGGTTGTCCTTCATTCTCAAAGAGGACCAAAATGACCTCACTATGTTGGAATCAAGGCACATTTTGTCTGACTGTGGCTGATCAGACCAATATAAGCTTGGAATGATTAACCACAATTCAGGCATAAATAGTCCATGTGAATATTTAGAGCAGAGATGTCCCTAAATTTGTGCATCTCACATTTCTTTTGAGCTACTGCAATTCTGCTTCACTCATAGAGCACAGTGCCTTCTTTGATGCCGGCATGCCATGCTGCATGGTCCTTTGCCAGTGCCTCCCTGTCTCACAGTTGATATTAAAGTTCTTCAGAGAGACCTTGAGAGTGTCCTTGTATCACTTCTTTCAGTCTCTATGTAAACACTTCCCTTGTGTGAGTTCTCTGTAAAATAGTCTTTTAGACAAACGTACATTTGGCATTTAGACAACATGGCCAGCCTATCAGTTTTGCTGCTCTCTGCAGTAAAGTTTGAATGTTTGGTAGTTTAGCTCAAGAAAGGACCTCAGTGTCCAGTATTTTATCTTGTCAGATGATCTTCAGAATCTCTCTAAGATAATTCAGATGGAAGTGATTCAGTTTCCTGGCATGGCACTGGTATACTGTCAGGTTTCACAGGCATACAACAATGAGGTCAGCACAACTGCTCTGTAGACCTTCAGTTTGTTAGGCAGTCTAATACCATATCTTTCCCACACTTTCCATTGGAGCCTCCCAAACACTGAGTGAACTCTGGCAATGAATGCATCAACCTCATTATCTATGTGTATCCCTGGAAATTATACTACCAAGGTAAGCGAACTTGTCTACAGCATTCAAAATTTCCCCATTTGTTGTAACCAATGGTTCTACATATGAATGGTGGGGTGCTGGCTGGTGGAAAACCTGTTTTCTTGGTGTTAAGTGTTGGCCAAAATTAGCACGAGCAACAGAGAATCAATCCATACTTTGTTGCATCTCAGCTTTAGAGGCCGCATTGAGTGCACAATGATCGTGAACAAAAGAATCATGCCCCAACTCTTCCTCCACTTTAGTCTTGACTTGGAGCCTTTTAAAATTAAATAATTTACCATCAGTTTTCATCCTCGTTGAAGGCGCCTGACGAATTCTGAAAACATCATGCTAAAAAGCATGGAAGTAAGCACATAGCTTTGCTTCATTCCATTGGCGAGTGGAAAAAGTTCAAGAGCTTTTAAATGCTTTTCTGGATGATAATAATGGTGAAGTAATTGTGTAACCTTTTAGTCTACTTGCTTTCCTTCTTTTTTTAATCCCACTTTCCTGAAGGAGCCCATAATAATAACTAGGGCTGAACTGTTGGAGGGATTAGCCAGACTGGAACCAGGAGTTCAAGCAGTTTGGGTCAAAGCCAAAAATCTAAACACAGAAATAAGGCCAAGGGCCTGGGTTTCCAGGGACAGGTTTAAAACCAGAATATTATTCTAGAGAGGAAGAGAGAGGTAAAGAGAGAGATATGAGACATCAGTACTATTAGATATGAATTTGAACTGAGACTAAGGTCCAGGCTGTCTAACCAAGTGAGGGTGGAGTAGGTGAGCAACAAAGGTCTACATGGACAGCAATGTGAGAAAAGGCAGTGACAGACACTATGTCACTACATCAGTTCACCATAATGGAGGCCTTTCTGAATTTCTTTTACTATCTCAAGAATACAAATAACTTAGATCCTTTACTTCAGCGTATATTTTCCTTTCCCAGACTACTTAATATTTTGAAATGTAGGATGAAGAAACACGGTATTATAAACTTCATTTAACTCAAACAGTTCAAACAATGGATACAAGTGGCACTTATTCCCAAGGTGCACCAAGCCAAATAAGATATATCATGTTCCATCTTCTGAATGACAGAAACTCTCATTCCTGGAAAAGTTGCAAAATTTCCAACACTTCATATAATGAATGGGAGAATCCCACTCACCATTGGTGTTCAAAAAGAGGAGCCCAGAACAGCTGTTTTCTATTACAGTGAATCCCAAAAGAGTCTCAGCTATAGGCATGGGCCCTAATCCCAGTCAATTGTGTGGCTATTCATACTTTGGGTTATTCAGTAAGAGAAGTAAATTGGTAATCACTAAAATGACCAGTCATTTCTTAGACTAAGTTGAAGATCCATAAAGCAGTTGAAAGGTGTCTAATCTACCCAATGGCTGGAAGTCATTGATTCCCCTTCCAGTTTCAGAAAATTCCATCAGCTTCTTCTCTGAGGTCTAATAATCAATAAGTGGTGAGACATGGTTACTAGCCATGAGGCCACAGAATGGAAGACCTCTTACATTTCTTAGTCACATTTTGGCCATGAAGCTTCAACTCCAATAGAGTTAAGCAGGTTAGTTATGCATGAAGATCAGCTTGCTTGATCAGCCCAGGAAAAGTCACCAAAGTGCTTCAAGTATAATTCTCTGAAGTGTAGTCAAACTTAACTGTAGATAAGAAGGAACAAGAACAGTTAATAGTTTATATGGACACGCAGTAATGCATCCAAAGATGGAACAACTCTCTTTACGTATCTTCCCCCAGTCACAAGTTGGCAGAGTCACAAATAGCACAGGGCACCACAAACATGGGCTGAAGCCACAAACTAAAGACGCATTTGCATGTATACATAATATAAGAAGAACTGCCTATCACACCTGGGTTTTTTAGCCACAGGCTCAGAGATAGCAATCACCTCCACTGTTGTCATCTCTCAAGGATGCAGGACTCAGCTCAAGAACCACCTCCAAGAAGACACCTTTCTTAATTTCCCCAATCTGCAGTGTTCCACACACACCCCCAAAACTACTCTACATTTTTGTATATGTTATATTTACTTATCTACATGTACATGTAGATATGCCTATGCTGTCATTTTCCCCTCAATAGAATGTGAGGGCAGGGACTGGTCTTTTTTGTTTGCTTGTTTCCCCAAACAAGTGTGCTTGACACATAATTGACATGTAATACTTGGTGATTAAAAGATAGCATGATATGACCTGGTCTTCTCAGCCTCATATATTCATAAATACAGTACTGATACCTAAACCAGGGAGAGCAAAAACAGAGAAGAAAACTATAGACCAATTTCCCTAATGAATATTGACGCAAAAATTTTAAATAAAATACTGGGAAGGAGATGACAGCAATATATCACAAAGATCATACACTATGACCAGGGAGGATTTATATGAGGAATGCAGGGCTGGTTCAACATTAGTAAAATTATCCATATCAATAGCAAAACCAACAGAAATGATATGATTATCTCAATAGTCGCAGAAAAAACTTTTGACAAAATACAAAACTCATTCCTGTTGGGAACACTGGAGCATGGGAATAAATAGAACTTTCCTTAAAATGATAAATAATAACTATCTAAAACCATCAGCAAGCTTTATCTATAATGGACATAAGGTAGAGAAGCTTTCCCAATAAGATCAGAGTTGAAGCAAGGATACCCATTATCACCAGCATTATTCAATATTGTATTAGAAATGCTAGTTGTAGCAATAAGAGAAGAAAAAGAAATTGAAGGAATTAGAATAGGCAATGAGGAAACAAAACTATCACTCTTTGCAGATGATATGATGGTATAGTTAAAGAATCCTAGAGAATCAATTTAAAAACTAGTTAAAATAATTAATAACTTCAGCAAAGTTGCAGAATATAAAATAAACCCACTTAAATCATCAGCATTTCTATATATTACCAACAAAGCCCAGCAGGAAGCAAGAGAAAAAGAAATTCCATTTAAAATAATAGTGGACAATATAAAATACTTGGGAGCCTACCAGCCAAGACAAACTCAGGAAGTATATAAATGCAATTACAAAATACTTTTCATGCAAATAAAGTCAGATCTATACAAGTGGAGAAATATTCATTTGTTTGTGGGCAGGTCGAGCCAATGTTATAAAAATGACAATTCTACATAAATTAATTTACTTATTCAGTGCCATGCCAAACTACCAAAAAATTATTTTAAAGAGCTAGAAAAAATAATAATAAAATTCATCTAGAAGAACAAAAGATCAAGAATATAAGGGGAATCAATGGAGGAAAAAATCAAAAGAAGGTAGCCAAGCAGTACTAGATCTCAAACTGTATTACATCAAAACAGTCTGGTATTGGCTAAAAAATAGACTGGCGGACCAGTGGAATAGGTTATGTACACAATATAGAGCAGTAAATGATCATAGTAATTTAGCGTTTGATAAACATAAAGATCCAAGGTTTTGCAATAAAAACTCACTATTTGACAAAAACTGCTGGAAAAACTAGAAAGCAGGTTGGCAGACTAGGCATAGACCAACATCTCACACTGTATAACAAGGTAAGTCAAAATGGGTACATGGTTCAGAAACAAAAGATGATGTCATAAACAAATTAAGGAAGCATGGAATATCTTACCTGTCAGATCTATGGATAAGAAAACAATTTATGAGAAAAACAAGAGATCACATCATAGGAAGTTAAATTGATTATTTTGTTTACATTAAAAAGATTTTACGCAAACAAAACTAATGTAGCCAAGAGTAGGAGGAAAGCAGACAACTGGGGAAAACTTTTATAGCAAGTTTCTCTGATAAAGGTCTCATTTCTCAAATATATAAAGAACTGAGTCAAATTTATAAGAATACAAACCTATAGTTGTATAGTCTATAGTCATATGAAGAAATACTCTAAATCAGTATTGACTAGAGAAATGCAAATTAAAGCAGTTCTGAAGTATCATCTCTCACCTACTAGATTGGCTAAGAAAACAGAAAAGGGAAATGAACAATGTTGGAGGCAACATGGAAAAAATGGGACACTAATGCACTGTTGGTGGAATTGTGAACTGATCCAACCAATCTGGAGATCAATTTGAAACTATGCCCAAAGGGCTACAAAACTGCATACCCTTTGATCCAACAATACCACTGCTAGGTCTATCCCCCAAAGAGATCAAATAAAAAGGAAAAGGACCTATATATGCAAAAATACTTAGAGTAGCTCTTTTTGTGGTAGCAAAGAACTGAAAATCAAGGGGATGTCCATCAATTGGGGAATGACTGAACAAGTTATGGTATATGATTATGATAGAATACTATTGTGCTGTAAGAAATGATGAGCAGGTTGGTTTCAGAAAAACCTGTGAAAACTTATATGAACTGACGCAAAGTGAAGTGATCAGAGAAGAACATTGTATTCAGAGAAGTAACAGCAGTATTGTATGATGATCAACTGTGAATAACTTAGCTATTCTCAGCAATACAACAATTCAAGAAGATTCTGGAAGACTTAGGATGGAAAATTCTATCCACCTCCAGAGAAAGAACTAATAGTCTGAATGAAGATCAAAACATACCTTTTTTTTAAATTTTCTTTATTTTTCTTATGAGTATTTTTTGATCTACATTTTCTTTTGCAAGCTGGCTAATACGGAAATATGTTTTGCATGACTGCACATGTATAATCTATATAAAAGTGATTGCCTTCTCAAGGAGGAAGAGGGAAAGGAGAGAATTTGTAACTCAAAATTATTTTAAATGAATGTCAAAAAAAATTTATATGTAATTGTAATTGTAACTAGTAAATTATAACATATAAATGTAAAACATGAAATTATGTATATATTCAACACAAAAAAATTGCTTAGCTTTGTGACCCTAGGCAAGTCACTTAACCTCTCTCCACCTCCATTTCCCCAACCTGTAAAGTAAGGATAATAATAGCACCTATCTCCCAGGGTGGTTATGAGGATAAAATGAGGTAATATTTGTAAAGCATTTTTCAAAACTTAAAGCATTACATAAATGCTAAGCATTAGTATCTTCAAGTCTGTGGCAAATATGGAATCTTGGAACAACAGAAAAACCTACCTGGCCATGGGCAGGAATCACAAACTCTCAAAGTGTTAATCCTTGTTGAATCAGTCAGTCAATGAGCAATTATTAAGTGCTTGCTATGTGCCAGACATGCTGCTAAGCACTGGTGATACAAAGAAAAACAAAAGATAATCCCTGACATCAAAAAGTTCACAGTCTAATGTGAAAGACAGCATGAAAGTAACTACCTTCAAGTGAGATATATGCAGGGTAAATTGAAGACAACCAATAGAGGGAGAATACTAGAAATAAGGAGGATCAAAAAAGGATTCTCATAGAAGATCACATTTTAGCTTTCACTTGAAAGAAGACCATGAATCCAGGGAGAAGAGATGAGGAGGTAGAGGTTCCAGGCACAGGAGACAGCCAGTGAAAATGGCTTAAGTCTGGAGATAGAGTGTCTTATTTGAGGAATAGCAAGGAGACTAGCATCACTGGATCACATAATATTAGGATCTGGGGTGGGGGTAGGGGGATGAAGGAAAGAAGTAAAGTGTATGAAGATTAGAAATGTGATACTGGGCCAGGTTGAGAAGGGCTTTGAATGCCAAATAGAAGATTTTATATTTGGTCCTGAAAGTGATAAGGACCAGCTAGACTTTATTGAATGAGGGTGGTGGGTAGCATCTTCAGATATGCCCTTCAGGAAGATCACTTTGACAGCTGAGTGGAGGATGGAGACTTGAAGCAGGGAAACCAACCAATAAAGCTATTAAAATAATCCAGGCATGAGGAAACAAAGGTCCATAGCGGGATGGTAGCAGTGTCAGAGGAGAGAAGGGGGAATATAAAAGAAATGCTATAAAAGTAAAATTGATGAGCCTCGGTTGAAAGAGAGTGAAGTCAAAGACAACACCTAGGTTGCTAGGGTAGATGACTGGGAGGATGGTGGTGCCCTCAATAGTAACTGGAAAATCCAAAGGAGGGAAGCTTTGGGGGAAAGATCATTAGTTCATTTTAGGAAACATGGAGTTTAACATAACTATGGAACAACCAGTTTGAGATGTCTAACAGGCAGCTGGAAATGGAAGTTTGAAGGTCAGGAGAAAGCTTGGGACTGGATAAGCAGATCTGAGAGTCATCAACTTAGAGATGACAATTGAAATCGTGGGAGCTGGCTGTTAATTGTTTTAATTAATCAATCATGTTGCAAATTTCTGTTGTTTTCTTCATCTTGTGGTTCTCTTGGGCTCTGAGAAGAGTGCTACACAGTACTTACCAAAAAAGGAAAATGAGGTTTTCTCCAAGTAGTTTAACCTCGAAATCAAGGGCTGTGTTATGTTCCCAGAAAGACAGCCTCCACTTTCATCGCCTTGATTCCTCAGTTTCCTCAGTCTCCAGTGAGGTTCAGTCCCCGTTTCACCTTACTAGCTCACAATCACCATCTAGTGGCAAAAGTAGATAACTGCATGAGATTCTTAATCATGCTCTAATCCCTAAAGGAAAAATAAAAGAACTTAATATAATGCTGCTTTGTCATTGGATTAAGAAAGCATGGAGTTGGAAAATTCCAGAAATCATAGCTAAAGTGTTGAAGACATTCTGATTTTCAAATTCTGTGGAAAGAATAGAAGACGGTTTCTTAGTTTCAAAAAGAAGCTGGGAAAAGTAATGGAGGTAACATGATACAGTGGAAAGAGAACTTTATTTGGAGACCAAAAATGAGTTCAAATCCATTTCTGCCACTTACCCCCTGTGTAACTTTGGTAAAGTCACCCAACCTCTCTGAGCCTCAGTTTTCTTATATATTAAAAATGAGGGCATTGGACCAGATGTCCTGTGGGGTTCCTTCCAGCGCTAGCTCTTTGGCCCTATGACCTTAAGTAAGGAAATCTTCAAAGTTAGTAAAAGCAGAAATAGTGATGGAAACTATAAACTAAAAGGCAATCATAATAAAACACAAGAGAAGGGAGATTAATCTCAGGTAAATAATTTACAACCAGTGTGCATCCTTTTTGTATACAGATTAGATTCCAGACCAGAATGAGCTATGGAAATGGCCTTTCTCTTTTTGGGACTCTTCTCCATTTTCTCTATCTTTCTCTCCCTTGGATTTCCAGCAAGATGAGGGAGGGAATTTCTCTGCCCCCAAGGCAGCAATAGAAATTCCCTGCAGAAGCAGCAATCAAATGTATGCTTGGTGGGGTGAGCAGAGTCCAGAGTTTCTTATACTCCAATCAATTCTTGGCTTGCTTTTGCTGCCTTTGTTTCTTTCTCTGGGTATCAATCAAAGGCTAGATTCCTAAGAAGAGTTGTTTCCAGCCTTGGACTTTACTTCATTGGTAATCCTGAATTTGAGAGCTCTTGAATTCAAGAGTAGGGCATTAGCTATCCAGAGGAAGAATCTTCCCATAATAACAAACTTCTTGAAAGAGAAGAGGACAACCAATGATATCTTATAGCCTAACAATCATTAATCCAAGCAATACTATGCCTGATAAGAAGATTTGGACCTTACCAACTTTCATGGCACTTGCTATTCATTATTAGAACAAATCAGGTCTGAGATAAATGTAAGGAATTCCACAAAAGGTCTTTACCTTCTAGGAGAAGGACAATGAATGTAATAGGTTATTTGAATGTTTTATATATTTGTTCCTGCTTACCTTTGAATCTTTTATGTAATTTCTGTAATGGAAACCACAAAAAGATGTCCCATACTTGATTGAACTCCGAAGGGGAAAATCTTGGTATCCACATAGAAGAAAGCCCTAAATATGAACCATACCTAAAGATTTTCCTGGAGAAATCTGGGCAGAAGCATTAATGAACCAGAAAGAGACACTGCTGCAGTAAAGCCAGCAGGATTAAACTCAAGCTGTGTGAGTCCAGAGTCTCATGGGTGGTCATGGAATAGGGGAGAATGGGTGGCCCTGGGTCATAAGTGAAATTAGTCTCCTTAGAAGCTGTTCAAGTGCTACTTTGTACATGAAGACTTTCCTGATCACCCTTCATTGTGAGTGACTTTCTACCCCCAAAAAAACCTTGCACATTTTTGCATTTTTTCCTTGTTTCATATGCAATCCTCTTCTGCTTCTTCTGCGTCAGTGACAGAGTGGAGAAAACAAGGGCAGAAGGTGCTAAGAAGTACACAATTGTAGACCATCTATAAACTTTAACAGTTAACACCCTAAATGGAGATCCTTGTCCAATGACTGAACAGTGAAAATAAAAATAGAGGAGCTAAAGTACATCAATCTTGATTTTCTTGCTATAAACAAAACCAAAAGAAAGAAAGGAGTTGTATCTAAATGGAAGAAAGTACCACAGGTGTTCCCTGAAGAGACAGAGAGTTGGTTTTTATTGTACATCAAAAGAAAACAAGAAACATTGTTTCATAGAAAGTCAAGTCATCTCATATTGAAGCACAGATGTATTTATAAAAAGACCACCATGAAATTAACTGCAGCTTATGCATCAACATCAGTTGTTGAGTATGAAAAGGTAGAGAAATTCTACTAAGAACTTAGTAAGAAGCTCCAGATTAAATCAACATATACTCTACTTGATGAATTCAAGGCAAAGATGGGAAAAGCATGGTTGAGGAAAAAGGAATGAAACAAACCAAAGACTACACCAAAGTCTTGTTCCTTTATACTACAAATGCTGTTTTGAGGGAAAAAATGGTCATCACTGGACACAACAAGCAACAAATAAAGATGTAAAAAATTTTAAAGAGTTATATTTTAACAGATAGAAAAAAACAATATTATTATTTAATTTGTCCCTGAATCAAGTGGATAGTTAGACCAACTTGTCAGGGCAAATATCAGAATTAATAAAGGCTTGAAGATAAATAAGAAGAAAAAAGAGATGGTGTGCAATTTAAATAATTCAATCCTAAATTGATGAAATAAGTTATCAGTAATGAGAAATGGTAAATAGATATCAAAAATGACATTTACACTGATTATAATAATGTACACAGAAATTTAAGCAATATAAATGAATGAAAAAGAATTTATTAAGTATTTAATATGTGCTGGGCACTGTGCTAGGTACTAGGGATATGAAAACAAATAAGCAAGATAAGCCCTGCTTTCAAGGGGCTTACATTCTAATGGGGGAAGACAATAATATTATTATCCTAATAAGGGAGTTAAAGTGGGAAATTAGGGAAGGGGGCAACAGAGGGGACACATATAGTACCATGGTTTGGAGATGGTCAGAAGTGGTACGGTGACCCAGGTCTGGGCAAAATAAAGTTTCACCTATCAGACCCCAGGGTCCCAGAGATGGGACTTCAAGTGCCAGTAGGAGAGTCGTAATGAAGATGTAATGATTTAGAGATGGCCAGGAAGTGACAGAATAGCTTTGCCAGAAGACTGTGGAAAGTACTCAATCAAGGAAAATTAAACCCCCACACTTGGACCATAACCTCCCAATCCCAGATTTTACCTACAGTGGATGGAAAAATGGCACTAAAGAAAGCAAAGAAGGAAAAAGAAGCTGGATTGGACAAGGTATGTATAGATGAAATCTGCCTCTAGGATTACGCAAAGTTATGATAAAATGTTTATCAATCAATGAGACATGGTGGTAAAAGAGAACAGCCAAGTTAGAATCTAAATTCATTTGAAAATCTTACAATGAGGATTGATTGATGGTTACAACCAGCATCACCTCATAAACTGAAGTAATGGAGGGTAAATTTAATTTAAAGAAAACTTGGCAGGAGATGCAACTAAGCAAAGTCATTCCAAGGGCATTTAAGGATGAAAATGAAAGGAGAACAAATAGAAGAAAAATGGAAAAGATCTGCAAAGATTATTATAATAAGGATTTTTTCACAATCAGGGAGAGTGAAACCTCCACACTCCTACTATAACATCACAGTCCCAAATTTTGCACTGAAATATAAACGTGGCACTGAAGAAGCAAAGGGAACAGCAGCTGTATTGCACAAAGTGTGCATAGATGAAATCTGTGTTGGAAAAGATAAAATTGTGAGAGCACTTGAGAACCTGAGAGTAATGGATTGATATGCAAGGGATTTGAAGTAGGAGACATACCAAAAGGAAGGTATGTTGACATTTTTTTTCTTTTTCTGGTCCTCATGTCACCACCACTCTACAGATAGTATAGCAAGTAAGTCTCTATAACTAGCTAATACACGGTAATGATAGCAGGAGGTAAGATTGCAAAAGGAGAACACAGAAGTCACTTACAAACTGTTCCATAAATTAAGAGAGGTTACTTGTAGACTGTCCCATAAATTAGAGGAACATAGGAGCCCCTGGCAACTGCCTTATAAATTAATCGAGGCTACATCCTGAGACTATGTGCTAAACTAGGGGAAGTCAGCTAGGCTCTAATGTCACAGCCCCTCCATGCCACTAACTGCCCTCAGCCTGTAAGCTGTAGATAAGCTCCAGATAAGTGCACTAAAACCAGCAATATGAATGCACTAACCCTTAAGGTGATGTTGTTATGTAAGTGCCCAAGATGGCATGAATAAGAGTTACTCTATCCTCCACCACCAAAATCCTATAAAATGGGACCCCAAACTCCTGCCTCCTTCCACTCCCAGCACTCCTTCCTGCTATGGGCCCATGCTGCCCCAGTGTTCCCAACTCTAATCCAAAGTTATGTAAATGATTCTCTGTGTCCCTCCCTTCCATTCTCTTCCCCATACTGCCTGACTCCCTCCACTGCACCATCCCGCATCCCCATACAGGCAGGCATCTTCATGCCTCTGTACTCTGTGCCTTATTAAAGTGTGTTTTCATTACCCCTCCCCTCCCTGGATGCCATCATTGTCTTTTCCATCAAGTATTCAAAGAACTGGGCATGTTTGTCTCAACCCCAATGGGATCTCCTTGTGGTTCCTTTCCCTTAGCTCATAAACCAGAAGCACCAGGGCTGAGACCTACCACTATATCCATTACAAGGCACATAATGTTGAAGAGGAAAGGCCAGGGAGGATAGGTGTGAAACTGGTTCCAGATATTCTCCTTTTCTGTGTCTTTGGTACGTTCCACCAGACTCAGATATCTAGTATCTAATCATATATGGTTTGCCCAAATGATGGTGGGTGTCTCAGCTTCAATACCCAACCAAGACAGTTATAATTGGCCAGTTGGCCAGTGACCAACTGGTCAGTGACCCGGAAAGGCTCTTCCCTTTGGTGTACCAACTTGTATGGGTCCTATCAGGGGAAGAAGAACCAACTTGGCAGCACCTAGTTTCCCATATGCTCATTTGCATAAGATCAACAGGAGAAACTTTGAGTTCAAGCATTGGGTAACCCTAAAACCCAGAGCTGTTTGGTAATTAATGATCCTTAGCTTGCAGAGGTGAAGATTTGAGAAATGTGTTGCATGGTAGCTATAAGGGATTCAGCCCTGAGCCAGGAAGGGTTGGGAAAAAGAGAAAAGGAATGACTATAACTCTTTATGACCATCTGTTTCCTGGAAGGTACAATTCTAGAGCCTAGCCAAGAAAGTGAAACTAGAGAGATTTCTACCAATCCTAAACTAAGGCTCTTTGTCCTCTCTGAAAAAGTTAAGTTTCATAGTAGTAGGTACCACTTGGTTTCTTTCTGAAGGAACATGACTCTGCCTTTGTCATGGGAGGAATTCTGGCCATTATAGTCAGCCTTCTCCTGAGAGATGCAATTGGAGGACCTGTAGGCACTAGTGTCCTCTAATAATCCACCAAGACCCTCCACAAAACCTAACTGACCGTGGCACAAGAGCTAGCTACACAAATTGATCAAAATGCTACTGTCCTGTGCCTATTGGCCAAGGACCAATGAGTCATAGGGGTTTTGGTCCTCAAGAATAGCATGGCCTTAGACTTCCTGGCAGATCAAGGTGAAGTCTGCAAAATGGTGTAGGCAGGTCAGTTGGACCCACAAAGTACTAGCCATAGCCAGAGATATGGAGCTCCAGGCAGAGTAAGTGTAAAGGATAGCACAACTATAGAGGAAATTCAAATTCTAAGCTTTTCTGGAATCATCAACTGACTGTCCCTGTGGAACTTTGGGAGAACCAAATGTGTACCCTTGAGATGGTGGTCACCACAGTTGTGACCACTCACTGTGGAAATGGCTTTACTACCAAACTTGGAAGCAAACGAGTGACCAAGTGGCTGCCCTATGACTGCTTCCAAGGCCAAGGGGTGGATTGTGATATGAAATTATAGGCAGCCCAAATAATTCAAATAAATTGATTTCTACATGTCTCTGGCAACCACCTGCATAGCACCTGCAACCAAGGCCTGTTCCTGAACTGTGACAATTTGCATCAGCATCTATTCTCAGCACATTTGTAACTATTCCTGAAGTAGCCTGTAGCTATTTGCAACCTTTTGAGAAATCACTCCCTCATAGCTGGCCCCAACACCTGAATTTTAAGGGGGTATAAGAACCTCTGAGGGTCAAGTTTGATCTCAAAGGGAGATGGCTTAGCACCACACATGACTGAATCCCTCTCCCCATGAGTTTGACCATGTAACTTTGCTATTTCTGTCTTTGTTACTGATTTCCGTGAGGCTGCTGGCTGTATCCATACCTCAGCCTCTGTTAATAAACCCCTTACTGAAGCATCAAACTAGTCTGTGAAGGTTTCATTTCACGGAAATTCCAAACCCCTCCAAACCCTTCCTGGAACACACTATTAAACATTAATTCTCCTCAGGGGCTAAAGGTGAATCAAAGGGTATGTATGATCTGATACTGCCTCATAAATTATTAAAATTGTAACATCTCATTAATTAGCTGAATCCCAATCCCAGTTTATTAAATACTATTTCTAAAATAAAACAAAAAACTCTTTTCCCTTATAAGTTTTTATGTATCTCTCCATATTTATCAAATCCTCTAATCTCATAGGTATAAATAAACATTAAAGTTACCAGCCATATTATTTATTAAAGTATAACAAAGAAGTTAATTATTTCCAGTGTATTGGCTGTAGTGTCACTTCTAATCATTATTGGAAATGCTGACTTCTTAGTTTTGGAAAGACATTCCTACCATTCACCTCTCTCAGAATGACAGTTAAAGTCACTTTCAGAAATTTTTTCATAATGTTTCCCTGAAAAATAAGAGTTAAACTCCATTCTATCAGGAACTAAGTTCTCTTAGTCCTTCCCTCTATCCTTAGGCTTTCTCCAGCAGTCACAATTAACAGTCTCTCCAGAATGACATTTAAATTGTCAGTTTCCTCACAGACTCCTCACACATGGCATCAAACTGTAACTCCCCCTAGTGCCATTTCCTCTTAAAGATATAGTAACATTATTCATAGCCTTTGTGAAAAAGACTTGAAGTCAATGTAACACCTAAAATTCTTCCTAAAAAGTGAAAACAAAATATTCCAAATGTGGCCTAAGTAGGGAAGGTATATGAGACTTAAAGCAATGGCATGAAAATTGTACAGAAAAATTTATGTTTATAAAATATTTTATTTATTTAAAACATAAAATTATAATGTATAATTTATATAAATTATAATAAGCATATAAAATTTTTAAAGATTTATAAGAAACTTGATCCTCTACTAGCTACAAGATTATGTTTACTACTTACCTCCCTCCTACCATGAAATCCTTCTCAGTTTCAGCCTTGATATTAACTCAGTTCTAGTTCTGTGATTTGGTATTATCTTAACAAAGCTATCCCCTTTACTTTCCCATATCTCAAAATGGCACATGGCAGGTCTAGACCTGGACAACCTACAATTGTTCTTTGGCATAAATCATCTTGGGACACTTTGCCCTCAATCAAACAACCAAAATTTGGGAGAGGTCTTCCTGAAACAACCAACTATCCTCAACTCCTATTCCCACATCATCCTACCCTTCAAAATGTTTTCCAGTGAGGAGAGTTTTCCCTTTATCTTGGCTCCAAAACTACAACTCCTGAGTTTCATACTTTTTATACCTCCCTCCTCTTAACTTGGAGGTCTCTGTGCTATGGAGTTACTGATAACTGCTTGCCTTTGCACCTTACCTATTCTACAGAAACAGATTCTACAAGATCCATCAGCCAATTTATCCTTCATGGACTCATTACCTCCTTCCTCTGGACCATATATACTAAAAATATAAATGTCCCTACTGAACTCAGCTCCTGTGAATTTGGATCTCTAATAACATGGCTGCTTGTCTCAGACTAATTGGCTCTCATCCTGAACTTTTGTTCCAAGATATTAACGCTTATCAACCAGCTATTAGCTAAAATAATAGGTGATACCCAAAGAGCAAAAAAAAAATTGTATTCTTTCCCCTAAGTTCCATTATTCTTCATCTCAAAGTCATAAGTCACTGGCCCTATTTGTATCCCTTCTTGGGAATCCTGAATATTATATAAAGATCTAGATTCGAGTTCTGTCTCTGATATATACTAGATGTGTCACCATTACTAAGTCATTAGACCTCTAAGGCAACTCTCTGAGTGACCCAGGCAACTAAGACTATAAATTGTAGAATAGTTGCCAATCTGCATTTGAAATATTTCCACACGCAAGTTCCCAATGCTGATAAAAAAAACAAATCTAGGCAAAAAAATAATGATAATCTTACACCAGACCTATAAAATACATGTATGTGTATGTATGTGTATATGTATAATCACCTATGGAATTGTGAAACACACATGCCCATTACCTACTGATGGGGCATTTCACACATAAACTGCAGTGTACCTGTCTCTACCCTTTGCTGGTTTGTTTGTGCAGTAGCTAGTAAGGACCCTGAAAATTCTTGCAACATTGGTGTGGTGTAGGAAATTCTCAGTAAGCAAGCTTCTTCTACCAGTGTAGATTAACCACTGCTGCCAAGCTACAGATTTAGAGTTTCCTGGATCTCTGAGAGTTCAAGTGACTTGTCCAGGAAAGTACAAGTATGTCACAGAGACAGGATTCAAACAGCTGGTCTCATTTATCTATCATACCATACTCTGCCTCTCAATAATAATAATAGCTAATGTTAAGGGAGAAATATCTCCTTTTTAAGTTCGTGGGCTTGATAATTGCTGCCAAAATAGTTCTGCCACAATGCATAACTCAAAAAAGAGATATTTCTCCCATAATTCTAACATATAGGTTAGAGTGCTTGCTTTAAGGTTCCAAAGCACTTTACATATATTATCTCAATAATAAAACTGCTTGGACATACAACATTTTCAATATTTGCCAACTCCTTCTTCTTCCTCATATACCCTAGTGATTAGGTAGAGTCACTCAACTATGCATCCAATTTGAGGTGGCCCCTTCCCTGAAAACAACATTGAACAGTAAGAACTCCAAGATGGCAGAAGCTCCCTATACCTCTACATTCACATCAGAGAAAGCTCCTTTCTAGCTTTCTCTCTCCAAATATTCTGAATTGAGGAACAAAACACAATTGCTCCCCAGATGGGTGGGGAGATTAGAGAAATAGCCAGCTGGTAGAGAGGCTAGACTGAACCCAGATGCTCTTTTTTCTAAATTACTCTTATGCCTATTTGTTAGGTTGGTTGAGGACTGCCTACACAGAGTCATTCATTCATTCATATTCAAATTCTGTTTCAAATTCAGAAGAGCACTGTTAAAAAAAAACTAAAGAAAACTAAAGTTCAAAACACTTCATTTTCTTCTGATATTAGCAAATCCATTAAAAAGATTTAACTTAATTATCACTGACTTTAATGAAAATAAACCTCTGAGAACAGTGAAATGGATAAACCAGTTGTAATTCTTTCTTAATAGACCTGTAATAATTTAATGAAAAAAGAATGAGAAGCTTTTGGCTATTGTTGCATGGGATCTAATTGGAATAACTTCTATGGTCATCCCATAGGGTTTTGAAAATATGTGTTAGAAGGTATGTTAGCTCTTAGTAGTCTCTTTGCTTCTAGGGATTTTTTTTTTCTGGGTTAGATTAGTCATGCACTACATAATTCTTGGTTTCCGAGTAGCCCTCAACTTCAGCTTTCCTACTTGGACTACCTCAATGAGCCTGAATGAACTCTAGCTTCTACTTCTCCTCCTGGAAACAGAAGCCCTAGGACTAAGGTAAACCAAGAAAGAAAAGAAACATCAGAAGAAAGGAAGAGGAAAATAAGAGAAAAACATAAAGGAAAAATGTAAAAATGAGAACAATGTAAAGGATAAAAGGATGGAAGAATCAGAGAGAAGAAAGGGGGACAAAACAGGAAAGGAGAAGGAAGAAATATGTTGTAAAAAGATTAGAAACATTACACACCATTTTTAATTCATCACTGTTTTCATATTAGTTCACATGTATATAGCATTTTACAATGTGATAGTTTCACCCTCACAACCACCCCATGAAATAAATGTTATTATTATTCCCATTTTATCAATTAGGAAACAGATGTGATATAACTTGTTCAGGGTAGTATTGCTGATGTATCTTTTGTATCTAATGTATCCATAATGCTTTTTTTTAATTTGTCATTTCTTTATTCCATGTGCACAGTATATGCAAGGATTCCTTTCACAGAAAGAAGAAACAACCCTTTCTAGTACAGAGAGCTCCATGAAGCTAGCACATCAATTAAGCCATCCAGGATGCTATGTATTAAAGGTCTGCCCCACCCACCCTCCCAAAAAAAAAAAGCTTAATATGAACAACATGAACCAGATATAATCAAGATACAAAGAACAACACTAATTAAAAAAAATGATACACAGGTACAAAAACCTTGCATAAGAATGATTTTACAATGATTCAGTATTAATATTTTAGGAGTATAAAATAAAATATAGATCAATTCTATCTAAAAAAATGAATAGGAGTGAGAGTCAGAGGTGGGAGTCAAACCCAGGACTTGCTGACCTGTAACACCAGGTGGTCTTTCCCTCTGTGCATTTCAGGCTAGAATTTGTACCTCTCTTAGGTACTTCACATAATATTAGTGTTCTGTAGTTCTCTGTGGTAATAGTTCCCATTTTAAAGCACAAACTCCATCTGCCCCAGTGCCTCACATCATATTCTACACACGTTAAGTACTTAATGCATATTGACTGAGTGGAACAGACATTTACAGGCAGAGATCTCTTAGAGTTATGCCTTTACATCCCTGATCAGAGACCTTAGACAAAGCACTTCCCTGGTTTTCCCATCTATAAAATGATGGGGTTGGAACTTAAAAGTTCCTTCTGGTTCTAATCCTGTGATCCTGGAGATGGAAAGGCCCTGTTGGGACAGCCAAAGGCTCAGCAGAGGTCCTAATGACAGGTAAGTGCCTATTTCCCCTCCCCCCCAATCCAGAGCACTCTATGTGATTTAGAAAACATGCTCCAATTTACACCCATTTCATCAGTTTTCCACACTTGTTTAGATCAGTCTGGACTCTTTAACATGCCATGCAAGAAAACAGAGAAATTAGAAATGGGCTGGGTGAGACCCAGAAGGTTAATATCAATAGTTCCTCAAAGCCCAAGCCAACGACTATGTTATGAGGGGGGAGGAGGAGCACTAGCGAAGCAAAGGACTGCCAATCAGGATGATGCTCAGTAAGGACTCTGTGTCCTCTGAGACCTTCAGAGTATTTGTGAAGCCCTGACAGTCACACTGAAATGTTAGCCAATTGGAATTTATCAGTACTATTAATTGAGTTAGCACCCCAACTAGTGTGGCAAAAGTACTCCCATAAATCTAATAAACAGAGTGGCATGGGTTTGCAGGCTGGCTCAAAACCATCGTTACAATTTGTTTAACGTGGAGGACATGGGAGTAAGTGGTGCTCTTTCATGTTCTGATAACCACAGAACGGCAAGATTCATGGGAACAAATCAGAAATAACAATACTGCTAGAATACCTGCTAGAAATGCTTCCAGATCTATAGTACTGACCAGTAAAGCTGTCAAACCATGAGTGTATGTGGAATGGACTGAGGTCATGAATACTTTCATTATGTGCCTGTACTATATAACAACAAATTGGAAACAGATCGTTATAATCAAGGCTGCATACTGCCTTTTGTCAACAGTATGCCCAGTTCCAAAGTGAGACAAAAATATAGTGCCATCCAATGAAGGGTAATCATAAAATCATAAAAAGTAACATCATTCCTAAACCTAGATTAAATGAAATAAGGGTTGAAATCAAGGATTTGCTAAATTATGAATAAGAAAAAAACTGGAGAAACTGAAGTCACTGAAAACCTTCACTTAATGTATACTTCAGGAATTACACCTAATAATGAAACATGAAAAAAAACAGCACTCGAAAGAAAAAATCTCAAATGATTTTTAAAAGGTGATGAGAATGCTTAGATTGAAATATCAGAAAGTCCTTTTTGTTTTTGATGGCATGAATCCAGATAGCAGAGCAATCACACCAAAACAGGATAATTCTAAAAAGCTAGTATCTACTATAACCATCATCAATGAACTCATTCTTCCACAGTATTTGATAAAAGACAGTTCAGTACCTTCAAAAAGCAGTATGCCCAGCAGTCATTAACATGGTAACAAAACAGAAGAGGAAATGTAATGCTGTTGAGGAATACCCCTAAGGCCAGGCATCAAATACTATGTCAGAAAGTGACTTGAGAGAACTCTTAAAGATCTACAGAAAAACATCGAAAAATTGCATCAATATCTAGCTGGTATGTCTAGCAGATAACTTGAATGTCACATTGTCCATTTAAAGATGAAAAAAGAACTGTAGAAAGGAATCTGGAAAACAGGGAGAAAAATCCAAAATTCTGGATTCCTCTAATTACATTTGGAAGCAAAATTCAAAAGGTTAAGGTGATAACAGTAATCAAAGTAGTGCACAGAACAAAATAAATAATTCAACGTTCATCAAAAACATGAATACAGAGATTTGAAAGAAAGAAATGAGAAGTGAGAAAGAACTCCCAAAGGAGGAGAATGTGGAAAATTCCTAGTCATCTATATAGTTACAAGAGGTCCAACACAAGGAAAATGCCATTTAGATCAAATGAAAAAAAGAAAGCTTGAGCAGCATTAATATGATGAGTGACAAAACAGTTATATTAAGGGAAGTGACTGAAATCCTGGCTTCTCTGTTAACTGGAAAGATGTGGGGCCAGAAAACATCCATCATTAATGGCTGAAATGCTTCAATGGTAAAATAAATTATTAGCAAATATCAGCTCTTTTCCTTGGTCAATAGGACCATAGACTTAGAGCTGGAAGAAACCTCGAAGATATTGACACTTTAGACATAAATCTAATGCCATTTATCAGTTATCTGCTACCAAAAAATGAGAACACCAGAGACCTCTGCAAATATAGGACAATTTAGTGTCTGCACTTTATGCAAAGCTTTCATAGCTTGTAGCACTTAAAAAAAACCTTCATAAAATACTTACAAGAAAACAATATGTTGTCTGAGGAACAAACAGAAATAGGTAGATGGTGGGTGAGGAGTCTGTGAACGTGAATGAGAAAAAATATATATATTTTTTTACTAACTTCTAACTGAAATTTAGCAATTCCTTCAATAATTTTAAGGCATTATTCTGACATGCAGACAAAGGGGTTTGTGATACATCAGAAGGTTAGGAGCACCTGCTGTAGAGAAAGTTGCAGGAGATTATGTCTGCATGCTACTAGAGTGGGTCAACTGCTGGAGAATTGTAATGCTACTGAGGAATATCTGCCACACTCTGTCTAGTCACATGTGCTGGGTAAAATGACACTGGCTCAAAGGAAACACCAGGGAAGGATAAAGGAAAGGAGAAAAGGCAAAAAGGGGAAGCAGGGGGAAAAGTAGGAAAGATAGGGAAGTGGGGAAGAGGGGGCAAAGAAGGGAAAGGGGAAACAGAGGAGAAGTGAGGGAAGGCGATAGGAAAGTTGGTTTTATCAAGTACTTTCTATGTGCCAGGCACTAGGCTATAAGCATTTTACACATTTAGATCTCATTTGATCCTGGGAGCAGGTACTATTATCATCCTCATTTCACAGTTGAGGAATCTAAGGCAGTGATGCTTAATATGCTTAAGACAACTAGTGATTGAGATGGTATTTAAACTCATATCTTCCTGACTCAAGACTCAGAGTTCTATCTTTTGTGCCACTTGGCTGCCTATAGGCAGGACAAATGGTTTTGTAATTTCTAAAAACTGTGTCAGCCTTACCGCATATATACACTCCTTTAACGCTAATACCCAGTTTTCTTCAATAAGACAAGTACTTTACCCACCCCACAAAACAAACTGACCACAGCATTTCAGTCTTCTCTGATAATAGGCTAAGCCCTTGGGAGGAAGCAATCATTTCTGATGATGCCAGAGTGCCATTAACTAGCCTCATCTGCCCCTCTATTTGGAAAAGGAAATGAAACTTAAACCACTCACTTTTGATACTTGTTAGAAGCCCTAAAGTGGAGGTTTGCTAGAGAGAGGGGCGGATGTTGTTAACTTAGGTTTTGAATTACCTGGGGATTTCCATGATTCATGCTGTCCCTGATTTCTATCACGATGAATAACCTCAAGGCGGCTACATTAGCATTCACCAAGTGTTGAAAGGCAACACTAACACAACAATGACACAACAGAGATAGGCATGATTCCCTCCTGGTGGTCCTATGACCTAAGATAGACTCACAAGGCAAACAAACCCAAGGTTTGAGAGGGTGGGGGAACTGGTCCTGGTGAGTGGATAATTGACATCTGGTTTCAATCGACAATTCTTTATTGATAACTTGGGCCATCTGTGACACAGAAAACAAATGGGCATGATTTTCCTGATACTATAATAATGAATAGGGGAAAGAGGGGTTTTTAGGATGTTGGGGAATTAGCTTTTTTCCTTGGCTTCAAATAATGTGAGGAAAGGGAAATTAGACAGAATCAAAAATTATAAATAACCTGTGAAAAGCATTAACAAAATTCATCTTGATGCACTTTTCTAAAAAATAAGACAGAACTCTAACTCAAAAACTTTGTTCATAAAAATAATTATAAACATGTGTGTATATACATATATATACATACACATACACATACATATACATATAGTATTTGAATTCATATCTTCCTGTCTCCAGGTCCGATATTGAAATGGAGAGGGAGGCAGAGTTAATTTTTCAGTTGTCATTGTGGTGTTTCTGAGCTCTCTTCTGCCTCACCACCCTAAAAGTCCACAATGAACATGCCCCCCAGGTTATCTAGAATGTAAAGAAGAAAAGGGGCAGATAGTTGGCGCAGTGGATAGAGTGCTGGGCCTGGAGTCAGGAAGACTCATCTTCCTGAATTCAAATCTGGCCTCAGTCACTTACTAGCTGTGTGACTCTGAGCAAGCAAAATTTTGTTTTCCTCCGTTTCCTTATCTGTAAAATGAGCTAGAAAAGGAAATAGTAAATCATTCAAATATCTTTGACGAGAGAACCCCAAATGGGGTTATGAAGAGTTAGACCCGACTGAAATGGCTGTGTAAACAAGGAAGACAATGAGAGAGCCCTGCCTTGAGTACCGACATGGTCTGCCTATTCCTTCTGAGAAAAGAGTCAATCCAGCCTGTTCCCAAGGAAATAATTTCCATTCATTTTAATGCTAACATAACAGAAAAGTAAAATGACGAATGATAGAGGGGATATGCAAAAATAGGGACATTAATGCACCATCAGTGGATAGAAATCCAATGCTCCTAAGCAGGAACAAGTGGTTTTATAATTTTTATAATTTTATAATTTTTATGATTTCTAAAAGCTGTGTCAGTCAGCTTTACTGCATATGTGTGTGTATATGTATGTATGTGTGTGTATGTGTGTGGGTATTCCCTTAATGCTGATATTATCCCTGAGTTTTCTTCACTGAGAGAAATCCATTTACCCACCCCATAAGACAAATCGACCACAGCACCAATACCAATAATAATTATGTAATATTTTGAATTGGCAAGAATGGCATAGTGAAAAGAGCACTGGGCTTAGGGTTAGGCAATCTAGTTTCAAATCCTGATCCTCAGGATATACATGACCTTTGGCAAAGTAGTTTACTCACTGTATCTAATTTCCACATCTGTAAAATGGGGATAATAATATTTGCATAGCCTACCTTACAGGATTGTTCTGAGGAAAGTACCTTGTAAACGGAAAAAAAGTTTTCTATTAATTACTTCTCAAAAAATTTTGGTCAGCTCTTTTGCAGATGAAAAAGCTAATGGACGGAGAGTTAATAGACCAGTCAGTGAAAGAGGAAGCATTAGAATAAACATTTTCAATTCAATTAAGTAAGTATTAAATAAGCACCTACTATGCAAAAAACCTGTGCTAGGCACTGGTGACACAGAAATGAAATTGTAAACAGAAGAAGCTTACATTATGCTTTGAGATACACCATGTGAATAAATAAGCAAATTGAGAGAGAGAGGGAGGGGGAGGGGAGACCGAGACAGAGACAGAGAGGAGGGAGAGAAAGAGAGAGGGAGGAGAGGGAGGGAGGGAAAGAAAGTGAGAGGGAGGAAAGGGAGGAAGGGAGAAAAATAGGAAGGGAAGGAGGGAGGGAGAGAGAGAGAGAGCTAACAGTTGGAGAGGAGAGGTGGGATCTGGGAAGGTTTCTATAGAAGTACCTTGAAGGAAGCTAGAGACCCTAAGAGGTTTTGGTGGTAAGGAAGAAGGGCATTCTAGGCAATGTAGACAAAACTGTACAAAGTCATAGAAGCAAGGGATAAAATGCCAAGTTTGGTAAATAGCTAGTAGTCCAGTATGGTTGGAATGTGCATTGTATAAATGGAAGCAATGTAAAATGTCTGGAGAAGTAGGCAGAAGCCAACCTAGTTGAGGAGTTTGTACTGTACATTACAGATAAGAAGCAAGACTCTTGAGTCAGGGTGTGGCATGATCATAACTGCACTTTCAGTATATTAAGGTGGTAGTTGTATGAAGGATGGATTGGGGATGACAGGGAAGAAACTCAAAGCAAGGAGACCAAATAGAAGGCTGGTACAATAGTCTAAGCAAGAGGTAACAGTAGAATGAACTAGGGTAGTGGCCATGTAATTACAGAACAGAGTGAGATGGGAGAGATATTGTGGAGGTAGAAAAATGCGGGCACGGCAACTGTTTAAATATGAGGCTGAGGGTAGGGAAAGAGTCAAGAATTCCTCTGAGGTTGCAAAACTTGGAGACTAGAGAAGTTATGTTGTCCTTGAAAGAAATAAGGAAGTTTGGAGGAAAGGAGAGTTTAGGAGAAAATATAACAAGTTCTGTTTTGCACGTGCTGAGTCTCAGATGTCCACAGGACTTCCAGGAGGTGTCCAGAAGACTGTGGGTGATGTGGCTCTGGAGTTCAAGAGCTGTAACAGAGCTCAATAGGTAGATTTTAGCATTATGTACTGAAATTGGGGGGTGATCAGGGAACTCTTAATCAATTGAACCCTGACAATTCCCTTGATGAAATTACAAGATATGGACCTTTGTCAGAAAGGGGCATTTACATTGGTCATGAGCTCCAGCCTCAAGTTGAGACCCATGTGCCTTGCTGGAATGACATAACAGCTCCTGATTGTTTCCTGAGAATTGACATAATTAAAGGATTGTGTTAAAGATAATTGGCCACAGGACATATTGTAAAGGAGCATTCTGTAGCCTCTAAGAAGAGCTGGAGAAATAACTCTTTTGGTCCCATTCCCTGCCTTATCTCCCTTGGACTTCTAGCAAGGTAGGGAGAGGGGGGCAGGGATTTCTCACCCCTCTCTTTCCATCCCCACTCAGAAGCACTTGGTGGTGGAAACATGTGCTTGCCTAGATGACCTAGAATTCCTGGTCTCTACCTTATGCTTTGGGGGAGCTAGGTAGCACAGTAGAGTGCTGGGCTTGGAGTCAAGAAGACTCATCTTCCCCAGTTCAAATCTAGCCTCAGACACTTAATAGCTGTGTGACCCTGGGGAAGTCACTCAACCATTTTTGCCTCAGTTTCCTCATCTATAAAATGAGCTGGAGAAGGAAATAGTCAACCACTCCAGTATCTTTGCCAAGAAAACCCCAAACATGGTGACAAAGAGGCTGACCTGATTGAAAAACAACTGAACAGCAACACCTTATGCTTTCCACTGAGCAAAGGCCAACAATCAGCAATTCTCAGAAATGTACATTTATTTATAGTTTGTTGGTGACATTGTGGACCAAGAATTCTGGTCAGGTGCCAGCCAGCCAGTGGGATGCTATTTCCTCAATTACAACCACTTCTTAGAGGAGAAGGGTACCTCTAGGAGGAACAAACCACTGGATCTAAAGAAAGGATTAAACAAAGCCAAAGTCATGCCCTGGCTGGTCAGGAGATGCAGACACTGTGAGTTGTTGGTCAGTGCAGATCCCAGGTGCGTGTGAAAGTGCTCCACAATCCCACTAAACTGTCTTTTCTTGTACAATCAATGTGATGGCTTATTTGTTAAGGTAAGTTTATGAATCTTTTACTCACCTTTGTCTGTATAGTAAAGAAAATAAACTAATCAAAAAATTTTGGAGACCATTGGTCTCCATTGGATATCCATTGGATGGGACAAGCAGGATGTTTTGTTCTGTTCTCCGATAACGGCAATGACAAAGCTGTTTATCTTCTGTCTACAATTTTCCCTTCTAACCAGCTTCCAAAGAAACACAACTCCAGCTCATATTCTTAAGATCTGGCCCTCTTGCATTAGTGATACAAATGCTTAGAATCGTTAATAGTCTGGCCAATATGGCAGATCTTTAATAAACTTTGTCTTTGGCTGAAAGAAGGCTTGGGTCGAATTCATTCGGGCAGGATCCGGATGTCGTGATTTTGCAATCCCAACACCCCTAAACCTCAATATTTTGGTGGCCCATATGAGAAAGCTGCCTAACCCCAAGCTCTTCTCCAGCCAAGATGGAAGATATATAAGCCTCCCCCCTCTTTCTTGCTCTGCAGTTGGGTTTGCTCTCCAAGCACCTAGGTACTTTTTGGGCAGACAGTTACCAGGGTCACACAGCTAGTAAGTATCAAGTGTCTGAGGCCAGATTTGAACTCAGGTCCTCCAGACTCCAAGGCCAGAGCCCTATCCATTATGCCACCTAGCTGCCCCTTGGTTATTGTTTTAATGTGTAAACTTGACAAGAAGCTTGTTTGGGTTATGGCTTGCTGAGAATTTGCAAGTATATGGAAATAATCTCTAACAATTGGCTTTTTACACCAAGACAAATTTCGATTTGAAATGTAAATCCAGGAAAAGGTTTTCCTAAGCTGATTAATGAAACTTGCTGTTTGAGGTAAAAGCTCATGGGACTGTACATGATTTTATTTTGAGTTGTCTGATGGACCATAATAATTGACTGATCAATTTTTGATAATCAATAATCCACCATCTGAGAGAAATGCCACAAGCTACTCAGAGAGAATGTGATTCCTGAGTCTGGCTATGAGGTGGATTTGATAAATATTTGGGCCCTAAATCTTGTCCCTGCTTTATCCTTTTATAGCAAATTTCTGTAGTCAGAGCAAATAGACAGCAAAAGATATAAGCACAATGCAAGTGTGTTAGATCTTACTGTTTTGACCTGAATATGTAGTCATTCAATACTCCCAAACAATTTAAATTAAATCAGAAATGTCTAGTTTGATTTGGGGAGGAAAATTTCAGTGATAATTGAAGTGAAAGTCAGTCTCTTGGAAAATTCATTTGTGTAACTATTGAACCCAGGGATGGAAAAACCGTCTACCTGCAAAAGTGTTATTGAAAACTTTTGAAAAAGTAGCAAGATCAGATAATCCTGCAGGTCAGATGTAAATGATTTTAATGGGGCTCTTACACTTTTACTTCTCCCGATATCTGGGCCCTGCAGTATTTTCTGTCAGATTTGTGTCTTCCAGACTACAGGCCATTCACCTACAGTTGGTAGCAAACAGTGGGTACCAGCCAATGTCCCCCCACATCGTCCTCTGGATGCAGCCTGTGCTTGGTTCCAGTCAACCTCCTCTTTGGGACTCCCTCAAGGCAGGGACAGCTCTATGCCCCTTGCCAGCAGAAAGCAGTTTCAGAAGCCAAGACCTTCACCGCTTACCCCAAAAGAATTTGGGTCCCATTTGTTTGAGGGAGGAATGAAGGGGATGGGATCTGAACCCCTAAAAGGAAAAGACCAAGTCTTTGGGATCTAGACCCCAAAAAGGAAAAGCCCTGGACTTTCCTACATGGCCAAATCTCTGGCATTAGCCTGAGGCTGCAATCCTATCAATTGGCCTTTATACAGCCTATGCCCAATCTCCCAATTCTCTGTTGCCTTTAATTTAGCCTAGCCCTCCATTGTCTTACCTCTCTATGGGTCCCCAGCCATGAATAATCCTATCTAGGCTTCATTCTCCCTTGGCCACCTGGTCTAGGTCTCTGGCATTCTGTTACCTCACAATCACCCCAACTTACTGGCCACTTCCATCCAGATCCTCCTTAGACCCCTCCTCCAGTCACCCCAGACTGCTTGGCTACTCCTAGATCCCTCCCACAGAGTTTCTGTATATAAAGTCCATCTGGCCTCCATTAAGGGGCTCAGATTCTTAAGATCTGGCCCGTTTGCATTAGTGATACAAATGCTTAGATTCCTTAAGAGTCTGGCCAATATGGCAGATCTTTAATAAACCTTGTCTTTGGCTGAAAAAAAAAGAAAGAAACACAACTCCAAGGGAAAAGGAAATGTATGCATTAAGAACAAAACTATGAAGTTTATTCAAGTAACTGGGGGTTGTCATTAATAGGAAAAAATCATATCTAACTGAAAAAACATAACAATCATTTTCTGGATCTGCCACTTATTCACAAGGTGACCTCAAGCACACTTCATCAATGAGGTTTTTTTCTGGTCCCAAAGGTTAACTTGTATCTGCTTTGTGTTCGATCTCTATGCATCTATATATGTGTGTTATATTATCCCCCAGCTAAAGTATAAACTCCCGGAGGGTAGGGACTGTTTCACTCGTCTTTGTATCCCCAACCTAGCCCAATGCCTGGTGTTATAGGGACTTTAATTAAATGTCTACTGATTGGCTGATTGGTTGACTTTCCAAAGTGTTTCTATTTTTCCAATGACAAAAATGAGATCAGTTGTCTTTCCAAAATAGGCAGAAATAATTTCTAGAAAAGGGTCTTTGTTTCTCTGATTGAGTGATACAAAAAAAGTAAAGCACAATATAATTTCTAAGGCCTGATCTTCACAAGATAGAATTAGTTGTTCTTGAAAATTATCTTTTGACCTTTGGTTTTTTACTTAGGAGGAGCTCCAAATATGAATTAGTGTTTCTTTTCGAGTGTTGGCGATGGATTTAATACCAAATCCCTGGAGATGAACTAATAGAAATTAGATGATAGAGTACATTGTGTTCCTCATAGGAGGAAAAAAAGAGCATTTCACAAAAACAACTCCACAACTCAGCAAAGTTAATTGGAACAGATTTCTTAGGTCATTTAGCTGATCTCCAGAGACCAGTAAATGATCATGCATTATCATGTATCTCCTTGTGTTTGATCCAGTTTGGTTTTAAATGACTTAAATGATGGGGCATCTACTTCTTTTGCAGTGAAAATTACTCCATAGCCCATTTTTTGGATACAGGGCTGATTTTTTTTAAATTAATTTCACCCCCAAATACAATGTGTAACAAAAGGAGAAACATGCCAGCACAAAATGACACTGTCATATCCTCCCCACTCCAGCATTTCTCCTTTGTCAACATTTCATTTAAAATCTTCCAGAACTGCAATTTCAAGTCTCACTATTGACCTTTATATTTCTATATCACCATAACTGAACAGCTCAAGAGAATACTTTTCCCTTTACTCTCTGTCTTCATCCTGGTGCTATATTTACTTGCATTTTCTCCCCATTCTTTTTCTAACTCAACTGCCCCTCAAGTATACTGTGTCCCTCTCCCCACCAATAAAAAACATAAAATGTGGTTCATTAAGCATGGTTTAACCTTCTTCATAAGCTCCCACCAAGCCTTCATGGGCTGACAAGAGGAAAATGGTTCTTCAGGCTACAGGAGAAGCATTCCAGTCTCCCCAGGGTCAACATTTTAGCAACAACAGTTTATCCACATCAATTCTTCCTCCTGCAACAGACACACTCCTGTCTTCAGTTAAGTGGGGTCAAGCAAGGGACCAGAGAAATGATGTGACTTGCCCTCAGTCACACAAGTAGAACCAATAGCAGAACTGTGAGTCAAACTGAGGTCCTGTGACTCCAAATTGACTAATCTAATCACGACATACCAAATTCTCTCTCATTTGTCTTCTGGATTCTTGGTGTTACTTGCCTACATGACACAGTGTTATAAGAAACAAGTACTATTCACAGAATCACAAAAACTAAGAGTTGAAAGGGATCTCAGAGGCCATTGAGTTCAATCCATACCAAACAAAACTACCCCATGCCATCCCTAACAAATGGACATCCAGCTTGTCCTGGAAGATCTCTACTAGGGAATTTGCCCCACCATCTCCTGAGGCAGCCTACTACACTTTTCTATAGCCTAATTATTAGGAAGTTTTTCATGACAAAACCTAAATTTGACATGACTTCTACTCATTGTACCTTATACTGCCCTCTAGGGCCCAGCAGAAAAAATCTAATGGCTTCGTCATACAACAACCCTTTAAATACTTGAAGATATACCATGTCTCTCTTTAGCCTACTCTTCTTCAGTCTAAACGTCTTCAGATTCTTCAATTGATCCTTATATGGCAGGATCCCCAGGCGCTTCAACATCATGATGACCTTCTCTGAATATTTTCTCACTCATTAGTGTCCTAAGTCATGTTTCTGGGGACTGAAGACAATACTTCAGATATGACTTGATCAGGGCAGAATCAAGCCAGACTATATGACCTCCCTGGCCAGAACACTGTGCTCCTAAATCAACCTAAAATCCCACTAGTTTTTTTCTTTAATACTATACTGTTAAGTAATATTATAAATACATTACACCTATCAATCGAGGAATGGCTGAACAAGTTGTGTCATATGATTGTAATGGAATACTATTATTCTATAAGAAATGGTGAACAAGATGCTTTCAGAAAAACCTGGAAAGACGTACATGAACTGATGCAAAGTGAAATGAGAAGAACCAAAACATTGTACACAGTAACAGTAGTATTGTGCAATGATCAAGTGTGAATGACTTAGCTATTATCAGCAATACAATAATCAAAGAAAATTCTGAAGGACTTATGATGAAAAATTATATCCACCTCCAGAGAAAAAACTGATGGAGTCTGAATGCAGATCAAAGCACATTTTTTTACACTTTATTTTTCTCGGAATTTTTTGTCTGTTTTGTTTCACAATATGACTAATATGGAAATATATTTTGCATGACTTCTTGTTGTACTTAGCTTTCCTCCATACTCTCAGTTTATTAAAAGTTAGTGCTGCCGGCATCATTCCTATAGGAATGTCCCATGTATTAAATTTTTATGGATCTCATTTGTCTTCTATATCATCTTCATTTTCCCAAATATATTGCTTCCCTAGCCATCACTGATAACAAGGCATAACAATGGGGGAGGAGAGGGAAGTTTCACTTGAGAAAGGTATCAGCTGAGTCTGACAGGATATGCAATGTTCCCCAACTTTAATCCCTCATATCAGATAAAAAGGGAGGCAGGCACATTTTTTTCATCTCTTCCTTGGAGCCAAGCATAGTCATTATAATTATAAAATATTCAGTTTCTATTTTTTTATTTACATTGCTATGGTCAGTGGGGGGGGGCAAGCCAAGATGGCAGAGGGAAAGCAATGACTTGCTAGAGCTCTCCCCCAAACCCCTCCAAATACCTACAAAAAATGGCTCTAAACAAATTCTAAAGCAGCAGAACCCACAAAAAGACAGAGTAAAAAAAATTTCCAGCCCAAGACAACCTGGATGACTGATCGGAAAGGTATATCACGCCAGGTGGGGAGAGGAGCGCAGTTAGGCATGGGCACGCAGGCCGCAGCGAACCTGGAGCAGGCCTCAGAGGACTGAATCGCAGGCAGCTGTGGTGGTTTCCAGACTTCTCAAACCCTGAACGCCAAAGACAACTTAGAAGGTCAGTGGGAAAAGTCTGTGACTGCGGTGAGAGAAGAGCTAGGTCTCAGCCGCAAGTCTCGAGCGCGGCCCAGGGCCGTAGCTTTTTCCTGAGCTTTCCGCACATAGACTGTGGGGGAATCCAGTGGCTGATCAGAGGGGGATTGCAAGGATCTCTTTGTCAGTGCTGAGGCAGGAATCTCTTGCTTTACCAGTGCTTGGATCTGGGTCACAGTTCTGAGGGGCGATCCTGGGGCGAGGAGGAGCGCTGGTGTGGTGGAGTTTGTTGTGGTGGTGGAGAGAAAACACCTCGCCCCTTATCATAGCACCTTGGAAGAACTGACACTTTTCAGGTCCCTAGAAGTATCTCTGAAAACAGCTGTACAAACCCCCAAAGCTTGGGACAGTACATTCTCCACATTGGAAACAGACTCTTACCTTAACAAAGAGTTTAAAACTCAAGTAATTGGTTGGGATCATGAGCA
Source organism: Vombatus ursinus (assembly GCF_900497805.2). Classification (NCBI taxonomy): domain Eukaryota; kingdom Metazoa; phylum Chordata; class Mammalia; order Diprotodontia; family Vombatidae; genus Vombatus; species Vombatus ursinus. The sequence goes on from NW_020954550.1 coordinate 30,502,791, forward strand.
AGCAGCGCAAAAAGAGTCAAACTATATTATCTTACTTTGGTGACAAAGAAGATCAAAACATACAACCAGAAGAAGAAAACAAAGTCAAAGCTCCTATATACAAAGCCTCCAAAAAAAATATGAATCAGTCCCAGGCCTTATAACAGCTCAAAAGGGATTTTGAGAAGCAAGTAAGAGAAGTAGAGGAAAAACTGGGAAGAGAAATGAGAGTGATGCAAGAAAATCATGAAAAACAAGTCACTAGCTTGCTAAAGGAGATCCAAAAAAAAAAAAAGCTATGGTCAGTGTGTAATGGTTTTTTTTTTTCATTCTGCTTACTTTACTTTGCAGCTGGTCAAATATGTCTTCCCATGCTTCTCTGTATTCATCATTTCTTACAACATCAATATTCCCTTATATTCACATAGCACATTTTGTTTAGCCATTCCCCAACTGGTGGACATCTTGTTTGTTTTTAGGTTTTTGCTATTACATAAATAATGCTGCTACAGAAATATTGGTATATTTGGGACCTTTCTATCTTTGACCTCCTTGGGGATGCATGTGTAGTAGTCAGATCTCTAGTCAAATGCTATTTAGTCACCTTTTTAACATAATTTCAAATTACTTTCCAGAATGTTTGTTCCAATCCACAGCACCACCTGTTGGGTGGTATATTGGTACCTATTGGTACCAGTTGGTACCTATTGGTAGTATATTGGGTACCTATTCTTCCATGGCCCCTCCAACATTGAACATTCCCATTTTTTATTGTCTGATAATTAACTAGACTTGTGTGTCTTGTTTTTGTATTCATTCCGTTTCCTGCCCTTGCTTCCATCATTTGTGCATTTGTTTTTATAAAATTGGATAGGCTGAGGTCCCTGTGTATCCACATTGATCTCTTTAAACACCTCCCTTTTCCTTCTCATTGGAACTATTTATCTTTGTGTTTTTAGGATTTAATCCTTAAAAAACTACTGATTCCTCCTAGGTTGACTAACTCCATATGAATCCATGAATGAATGAATGAATGAAAATATTTATTGAGCACTATGTGCCAAGCACTTTGTTAAGCACTGGGAATATATATCCAAAGGTATGACTGCCCATGTTTTCAAGACATACTAGAAGGAGAGACAACACAAATGGGGAAGTTGTGGCTAGAAAAGACAATTTTCTTCTGGCAAATCTCAGGGATGACTTATAAGGCAGTCAAATGTCATACCCTTTCCAGAAGCAATAATAGTATTGATGTGATGACCATTTTTAGTCTATGACATCCTATTTATTGTTTCTCTTAATGCTTTTTAAATCGGATCTTACAAAATCTAGAGTGAACTCCAGATAATGCTAGCTTTCCTCTTCTCTATAATGAATTCTAAAATGCAGTGATTACTTTCCCTGAAGGTGCCCATCATTTCTACTACTTCAGCAACCAGTCCTTATTGGTCAGAATCAGGTCTGGGACTGTAGTTACCCTCACTGGTTATTCCACCTTTTGATAGATGAAATTATCAAGGCAAACCAAGAAATCATTAACTCCTAAACTTTTGACAGAGAAGAAACTCTAGCAAAGGTTTGGATTAAAGTGTCCCCCACCACTACCAGCATCACTTACTCCAACATGACCCCCAGGCATATTAAACTCATGGTGAATGTAACTAGGCATTAGAACCTTTTTCATCATGTCAAAGAGTGAAAAATCCTGCTGATTTCTTTTTTAATTCTCTGCCTAGCAACAAATCCTTTACTTCATTTTTTGTCTTATTAATGTTTTTTTTTTTTCATCACAGTCATGTCCCAATATGCTCTTCTTCCCTTTCTCTCTGTATATGCCACGTTTGGAATTTCCTTTCTCCTCCTTAGAGGAGGAAAGAGAATTTAATCATCTGTCCTGTGAATCCAATCAATTCATTGATTTTAGAGTGGTGATTCTAGAAATTAATTGGTGTAGAGGTAAGAAGGGCTATTTGGCTTACCAATTCTTAATGTGAACAGGGTTTTATTCTGCTTTGTTAACCCCCCCCCCCCCGGAAGGAAAAAATAGCAAAAGGAGAAAGTTAGAGAATGGTCCTATTCCGATAATGTCATTGCTATGATGTCTAATAGTTTTCATTACTCCTTCCAACATGGCCCTTCTTGACTTTTTTTACAGCTCCCCAATGACTTTAGCAATGTAAAAACTAGAAAATGATGATTTGGTATTATTAATTCTTCTCATCTTAGTGAAAAGCTGGCTCACCTTAGACAGCCCAAACAACTCTCATGTTTCCTGGCATGTAAATCTTATTTCCCACTCTTCTCATCTAAGTGGTAGAGAGGGTTGACCTCAATCTTCAATGCCATTTCTACCCCAGAAAGCCACAATCCTATCTTTTCTTCCCATTTAAAGTCTATGCAATATATCTTTACTACAAATTACTGTCCCCTCCCCAACAAGGACAAACTTTCATTATCCTAAACTGTTTTAGTACCAGACCCACCTTTTCTTCTCAGTCATGCTCTAAGACCATCTTCACTGACTTCAATACCTTGATTATAGGCATTTGAGAGACCTCAAACTCACACTTGCTTGCTTTTCACTCCAGTAACTGTTTTCTCTCCACATCAACCATACACTAGCATGGCTATAACTGGACTTCATCACCATATGACACTACTCCACTTGTTTTCCTCTCTTTGACTTCAGTCCCACATTTGTCACCTACATGTTCTGGTAGTACCTCATACTCAATACATCCAAAACTCTGCCCCTCCCATCTCTCACAAACCTGCCCCTCCTTCTAACTTCTCTATTTTCATTGATGGCAAGATTATCCTTTGAGTAACTTGTGACAATTTCCAGATCAGCTAATTAGGTCCTTTCGGTTTCTCCTCTATAACCTTTCTTTTTGGATGACGGTATCCCTCCTCACTAAAACAAACCTTTTCACTTGTGTTCTCAATTCAATTCAGCAAACATTTAAGTACCTACCACTTGTAAGGCATTGTGCAAACCACGGGAATACAAAGATTGTTAAACTGACAGTCCCTAACATCAAAGAGTTTACCTTCTTCTAAAAAAAAAAAAAGTACCCATATACTTTTGATTTTAATCTGCATTATTAATACTCTTTCCACCACTTTAAGTCTAGACAATTAACAAAACAATAAATCAAGCTCTGATTTGTAGGTCTGCTGATTTCTGAGATATAAAAGTTCACATTAAAAACTTAAAAAGTGACTGGAGCCTGGTTCCAACACATCCCTGGTATAATATAAGGTAAGGTATAATGAGGGTGGGGGGAGAGAGGAAGAGTAGAGATCCAGACAAGGTCCTCTAGGAAAATTTTATGAAAAGAATACTTATAGCTGGTGAGTGGGAAGTGAATGTTCCTGACCCCAAGCCCAGTCATCTATCCACTGTACCACCTAGTGAAAAAATAGAAAGATCAATAAAGAGCCTACTACAGTAGTCTAGGTGAAAGGTTACAAGGGCCTAAGCTAGTTAGGTGTAATTGGGAATGGAGTGAAGGGGTTAGATACTAGAAAATTTATAGAGGAAGAACCAAAAGGAAACCGTCAAAAGTTACTCAAAGGATAATCTTGCCATCAATGGAAATAGGGAAATTAGAAAGATGGGCAGGTTTGTGAGAGATGGGAGGGGCAGAGTTTTGGATATATTGAGTATGAGGTACCAGCAGGACATGCAGATGACGTAAATGTGGGACTGGAGTTGAGGGGAGGGTTAGGATTGGATATACAAGGTATCTCAAAAGTCTTGGTGCCTTTTAGAACTCTAATAATTTTAAATGGCACTAAGACTTTTGGGATACCTTATATAAACACACATGTGTTATAAATTGAACCCAAATGAGTGGATAAAATCACCAACTGGGAGGCGGTGGGTGAGAAGAGATTTTTCTTTTCATTTCCATGGCCTTCATCCTTATCCAAGACCTCATTGCCCCATCCCTAAATTAAGCAAATGCGATCTAGATTACCTGACTCCCTACTTTTATTATATTTCCCCATTACTCCATCCTACACTCCTACAGATTAATCTTCCTAAAATAATAGCTCACATTTATGTAATACTTTTAAGATTTGCAAGGAACTCTACATAATTCATTTGATCCTAACTACATTGTGGGATAGGTGCTATTGATCTCATTTTATAGACGGGGAACATGAGATGCAGAGAGGTCAAGTTACTTACAACAGGTCACACAATCAAGTGTAACAACTCAAACTGAATTTTCCTGATTCTAAGTTCAATGCTCTTTTATGATGCTACCTGCCTTCTAAAAAATCTTTATCTCAGTTACCCACAGCCTCAACTCCAAAGAGATCTGCCATAGGTTCTTCATAATCTGGCTTTCTCCTACCCATCCAACCTTTTTTTCCCCACTACTTCCCAAAGAAATTTCCAACTTCAATCATGCTAGTGTCTCTTATTTCATTCCCCCTTCCTTCCAGATTTCCAGGCCTTTGTTCATGTTGATCCTCCTCAACCTAGAATACAGTAGAAATTCTATAATCTTCCTTTGGGGCACTAAAGAAAATCCTAATACAATCTCAGGGTTAAGTAATAGCAATGCCCAGAAAGAGAGAGGTAAGAGTCCCACCACAGGGGCAGCTAGGTGGCACAGTGGATAAAGCACCAGCCCTAGTGTCCAAATATGGCCTCAGACACTAACATTCACTAGTTGTGTGACTCTGGGCAAGTCACTTAACCCCAATTACCTCACATCAAAAAAAGAAAAGTCCCAACACACTTTGTTCTAAACAGACCATATGGAGAGTATTTGCATGTAAAGGCTAGAATAGGTCCTGAGGAGGACCACCAGGAGAGTGAAGGGACTTAAAACGACAACAACTGGGAAAGTTAAGGAATATTTAGGGGATGCATCATTCACATCCTCAAATATGTGAAGGACTAGCATGTAGGTGAGGGATTAGATGCTGGTTTCAGAGATAAGCTCCACTGGCAGACATTATGGGTACAAAGATTTTAGCTCCATATAGGAGTGAGCTAACTCTTAGAATTGCCCCCAGAATGGAATGGGCTGTTTCTAAAAAAAGAGCTCCTTTGTCACTGGAAGTCTTCAAGGTGAGACCAATTACTTATCAGGGATATTATAGATATTTCATGATTTTAGGCAAAAAATTGAACTAAAAGACATCTAACGTCTCTTTTGATTCTAAAATCCTGATTCTTTACATGTTGTTTTATAAACCAATCAAGAATTGAGCATTTTGTTACGCTTTAAAATATTGGCTTCCCTTCCCCTCAATTGCCAGACTCTCTTTCCCACTCCAAAATTTTCACTTCCAGTATCAGAGCAAATAAAATGCACCACTGTGAGGTATTAATGATCCTCTAGATATGCGTGGCAGGAAGGACAGCTCTTTGAAAGTTCAGTCCCTTAGTACCATATGAAAGAGCCCCATATGGTTGGTGTAGATGTTACTTAAGTGATAATAGTTTGAGTACCAGGATCCTGAATGCTTCTTAAACATAAACATGACAATTTCTGCCTCTTTTATTAAAGCAAGACTATTAAAAAAAAAGCTTCCCTTGGAGAGATTTTTCCTTTACTGATTAACCTAATACTTCTTTCCTTGAAATAATCTCAAGAGCAGCTGGGTTATTCAAATTGCTATTATTGGAGCACAGGAATTTTTTTCACCCTTCTAGCCCAATCACATTTGTTGGCACAGTTGCTCAAATACTGGCAAGGCCTATAAATTAAATACTTGAAGCACTCTTCCTAGATTTAAACAGAACTGCCCAATTTTTCCAAAATGAATATGCTTTAATGCATCAGCTTTGCTGCCTGAGGGATTGGAAAAGTTGCTTATCGATTACGTGTAACATAAGGGTTTTGATAAATTTGCTATAGAAAAACATTCATGGGTTTGGACAAATTGAGATGAAGCTTAAAGCTTCCTATTGGATGATTTGTATAGGTGATTCAATATCTAAAATTGCCCACATACAAAAGTAAAGTATATGCTTTCATGGGGATTACATTCTTGAAGGCTCTATTTCCAGATTCATCACCAAGTCAATTAACTAATATGTCCTAACCTAATTTTCCTATCTATTGAACAGGGAGAAGAAATTGCTAAGGTTAGCAAAGGAGTTTCATATTGTAGCAGAGAGACTATAGAGATTCATGAAGAAAAAATAATCAAATCCACAAAACATTTTAGGCAAACATTTTATTAAACCATTTGGAGGCCCATTTGGCAAGGTGATTGATTTCAAAACAAATAGTACACTCCAGCAGAAAAGAAAAACACAAAGAATGCATGGATACTAGAAACTAAAGACTACATGAATGGCAGCATATATCCTAGGTTGCTTAGTGATGTATAGCAAGATATAAAGCAATGCCATTATTTTTCAATGTCAGAATATGAAGTGGGGGAGGGAGGAGAGAGAGGAATATATGCACCATTAGTGATCAAGAAGCAAAAATACATGGTGGTGAACAGTATGAGCACACGAGTGCTTTACTACTACAAAATTTAAGACAATATAAAGGGTAAAAAAGAATATCCACTAATGTCAATATTCTTACATGGAAACCAAATGATTTGGGAATTTAAAAAATATAATTGTAATTCATAATATAAGACCACCAGTTTGGGGACATTAACAAGAGAAGCAATATGCTCAAAAATAAATCTATCAGAAAAAATCACTTTGAGTTTAATTTTCATTTCACTTAACAGGACTTGTACAACAAAGGCTTGCCAAGTAGTAAAAGTGTGAGATCACTGGAAATTTCACTGAGATTTGTTAAACTACTACAAAACGACTACTAAAATAATAATAATAATAATTCAGGGTATAATCTAACTGCTTTCAGTTTAATCTGACTGTAGCAGCCATCTCCAAAGAATAAATGTGTCTGCCCTCCCATTTATACCTCCCTACCACACTGAAATAGTACCAGGAAGGAAATACTGTTCACGCTTTCAAATAAATCTTTCATGATAAAATATGGTCCTGAAGTTAAAAGTGAGTTGTGATCCATTAGCCTATTGCATTTGTTACTTAAAATACAAAGGAAAGGTTACCTTTCTACTCATAGAAAACATTGAGCTTAATGAGGCACATAGAAACATAAGCCGTTTACCTAATAAATAAATCCTTCAAAGTGAAACATGACAAAAAATAGATCTTTTTTGTTTCAGCGTGATTTTATGGACTATACCTATTGTTAACTGAAGAAGATAGCTGAATTCTGTAGAGGGAAATTAATCCCAAGTTTATACAAATGCTTTTAGTATTTGGGCACACTTTTGCCACAAAGTCAAGAATATATGAAGTTTTTGGCACAGCAGACCAGATCAATCAACAATCTATATTTCCGCTTCAAAAAGGTAAGTTCAGTTTCTTTTTACTAGTATTTGCATCAATACAGAGGTAGTGAAAAAAGTGCTCGTATTTTTCAAATGTCATCAATCACACAAGAACCCGACACAATGATTTTTCAAATCATTTTTATAAACAGTTAAGATGGATTAATCTCATTTAGTTCATAGTAGCATGTCTTCCCCAGATGTTAATGCTTTCTAACACAAGTAGAACTATCTGTATTTAGCCTTTGTCACCAGAAACAGTTGCTACATCATTATGCAAACATGATAAATTTATTTTATTAGTCAAATATTTGAATTCCACTCAAGTGCACTTAATAAAAATAAAACAGCCCTACACAACATAAATTGAGTACTGAACTAAACCTACCATATGAACTCAAAGAGTTCTTATAATATTATAAAGGGAGTTAGATTTTAAAAGCAAAACAGATTTCAAATTGGTACATTTCATCATGGCTCAACACATATAGCTTCCAGTGAAACATATGAAAGCTAATGTTTTCCAGAATTTCAAAGTGGTTAGCTGAGCCATTAGGAGTATATCATACAAAAATAACCCCAAAACTCAGGGCTTGAAACAACAGACTGAAAAAATGAAGTTTGATATTGTTCATTTGAAACAAGATCAAATATCAAGCGGACAACTCAAGAGCAGATAAAGCTTTAAATTATCCTCATTTGATTAGCAAAAAAATTTGGAATAATACAGGTGCATACAATGTTTACATCATGGCCTATTTTTAGTCTAATGCACTTAGAAGTTTCCTAAAACACCATATTTTTGGTTCTTGAAAAATTGTTGGCTACTAAAAGTGAAGGGAGGAAAAATTCTTCAACTGCATTTCATCTAAAATGATGATATGCTCTTTTTATAAAATGCTTCTGACTCATCATATCAAATATATGCACAGAAAGATACAGCATCTTTGATGCTCCTTTTAAAAACTATGACAATTCACTACATTTGAATGGTATTCTGTTCTTTTCATTTGTATTTTTCAGAGCTTTGTCTTTCTCAAAGACATGATTTATACCTTACAGATACTCTTCTGTTTATAAGGTTGAAGGAGCCATTTTAGACAACAGCTCCTGAGATCTACTTCGGACAGGATTCCCTAACTTTTGCCTGTAGGGCATCACAAGTCTTCTTGGCATCCCCTAAAAGCATTGAAGTGTTGGGTTTGTAGAATATTGGGTTGTCCACTGCGGCATAGCCAACTCCCAGAGACCTCTTCATAACAATTACCTGAAACACAAATGTATTATTATTTTAATAACATGGGCCACTCATTCCTTTAATATTAAGACATCAAAATATTTGCGGGCTAGAGAGTACATGAGCAACTATTAAAAATTTTCAGGTATATCTAATTGAGAGGGAAAGTAGGGTAGGTTTCCTAATTAAACCTTTTAGTCACTAGATCTTAAACTGTCAAAATCTTCCAATATAAAAAACCTCTAGGGGCAGATTCTACCTCTCAAAAAGAAAAAAAAAACAGCTATTCTAACACTGTATTTCAACAAAATAAAAGGAACAAGGAAGATGAACTCTAATTTTATATGCTATAGGTGTAACACAATAACCATGCATATATGACATGATGCAAGCCTAATGGGCCAATCTGGATAGCCTTGTCACTTTTTAGTAAAATAAGCAAGGTTTCTGTAGTTTTCAGGCATATAAATCCCAAGAAACTAGACACTGAAAAACATTTTCATATGTAGCATAACCAAGCAGAAAGTTATACTGCTCTGCCCCACCCCCAGGAGACATTCAATTATGAACTGATGATGCAATAAACTTTGAACAAAGACATGCAAGTGTTCACATCATCTATATCTATTTAATATATACAGTATCCTAGTTCCTAAACACAGCATATTTTTTTGAAAGAGACAGGGAATGGCTAGGGTCCAGACCTGTGATTTTACTAATACAGAGAATTCCTGGATAAGGAAACTTCCTCTATTGATGCAGGTCAGTACCTTCTCTCCAACTTAGAGTCTTAGAGTTGCCAGGAGATTGAAAGTTTAAGTAACTTGCCCAAGGTCACCAAGCTTTTTTGTGTCAGAAGCGACACACTTCTTGGCTCTGAGACCAACTTTCTACCACACTATGACCTCAGAGTGAAGCCAAATGCTATTCTAAATCAAAGGTATTTTTTTGTTTTCCTTTTTTTCTTTGTTTTGTTTTAACTTGGGCGTCTCACAAAAACATAAATTTAATTTTTTTTCTCCCATTGACGAAAATATGCCCATTACTATCAGGATCACACTGGGGAAGGGGGGCAGGAAGGAGAAACACCTAAGTGTTTTGATCTTTCTAGAAGCTGTCTTCATTGGCCTACTCAAAAATGATGTACTTGAGTAAAATTAAACTCATTGAAATATAGCTTATTTTTTTGGAATTAGGTCACCTTTCTGTAAGACAATGTATATCAGTGACAGTTAAACCTTTGTAAAATAGCAGATGAAAATACATTCTATCCTTCATATATGAAGATGACATTACTGATTTGTTGTCACAGAGTGAATCCAGTCGTTCTTAGCTATTTATACCAAGCATTGAATCTGGATTTCATTCAGTTATAGTCAAATGGTATAAATTATTCTTCTCGCTGAAGTGATGGATTTATACTGTTCTATCTACTTTCTCGTACTCAGTTGTAGTCACAGCCAGAGATATACACCTGAGTATATACCATAGAACAGAACGAAATACATAAAGAAATTAAAAGCTCAAACCCCAACCTCATAATAACACCATGCTCTAACCCCAGTGGTATCAAATTCAAATAGAAACAGGGGCCACTAAACTGTCATAAGTTTAGTGGTACATACTGGCTTAGTTTTAAAATGCAATTCTAGCAATGTTTTGCTGCATTTTTATGTATTTTGATACATATTCCTCAATTATTCCTTAATATGGTTCAGGCCACACTTGGCAGTACTGTGGGTCATATGCAGCCTACCGGAGACCGTGTTTAACACCTCTGCTCTAACCAACTATGCTAAGAGATGTAAGCACCTGCTACTTTGTAGCATGAGATAGGAGGCAATTTAATGCTTAAAATGTAGGTAAAAACTTACTTTAAAATAGGTATTTGAAACTTTACCTGTTTTGATTTCCAGACTTCTAAAACTGGCATCCCAGCAATAATAGAGTTGGGATCTTCTTGAGCTGCTGAATTAACAGTGTCATTCGCACCAATTACAAGGACTAAATCAGTATCTATATGATTAAAAAAAAAAAAGAAAATTAAGATGAAAAACCTAAGTGCATTGTGTTAACTCCTTCTTTGACAAGCTACAGTATCTATCTTTTAATAACATGCTTAACCTAAATAATGACAAAATTCTTTCTAACTCAACTTTCCAAAATATTTCAGTTGCATTATTTTTGATGGGGTTATCATCACATTTTGAATTTTAGGAGAGACAAATTAGGGTCAATGATAGAATAATTAATGATGTATTGTAATTGTATTCACAGCGTCACTTAAGTGAATGATTCTGACCGTTTTCTTCATTTTCAATGCCATTTTTGGCAAAAGTGAAACTCTGTGGACACTGAAATTTAAATAAATGAATAACCAGAGTAGCTAAATAAAATATCTTTAAGTACTAAAATATAAAAACAATTCTAGAGTGTCACTAAAGTATAGATGCATGCTGTCCTCCTCCTCCTCCTTCTTCCATATTCAGGATGCTTTATCTACTAAGTTCTCAGAAGAGCAAACTTGTTTAATTTCAGCAATGCTACACATAACATAAAAATAGTAACTCATTCAGAAATTAATCAGCAGCAGTCATAGACTAGCACTGAGACTAATAAAATCCTATTCTATTTATAAACTCATCCTACAAAGCATAGATTGGCATAAAAAGAAGACAAGGAAATTTCATAGATTGGCAGTGTTAGGTGGGTTTACTGACTAACCTTTTATTGTCTTCCTCCAAAAATATCAGCGTACAGAAATTAGTTGAATTTTATACAATCTTATCTTTTTCTGAGTAATAAACATTCCATCATTATTATTGTCTTGTTTTTGTCTCAATTTGGTATGCTTTCATCAAAACAAAGTTTTTAAAGATACTTCTCCACCACTTCTTACCTGGGAAATCATGATTGATCTCATCCATTTCTAATACAATATCATACGGGACCCCAGCTTCAGCTAAAAGTACATTCAGCTGACCAGGCATTCGGCCTGCAACTGGATGGATTCCAAACCTAGTCATGAAATAAATGAACAGCTGGCCTTACTCTATGGTCCAAAATTTGCAAAGGGACCCCAACATCACCTCCAAATCTGCACACATTGTTCTTGGCTTCTATATTTCTGCATGTTTACTATCTGATCTGTACAGACAGAAATACAATTAGTCCAGATATATGGGCAGTTCACAAACATTCAAGTTTGGACATTCAATATCTAAGTATATACAAACTATAACTTCCCTCAGAAAAATACACGTGTAGCTTTGAGAGCTGCCTTTGAAGCATAGGTTATAAGCACAATGAATCTTCGATAATAAAAATAAATAATAATGCTGCCATACACGACTAAAGCACTTTAAAAACTTTCCAAAGCCTTTTCACAGACTTTATTTGATTTAATACTAACAACCACTCAAGTCCAAAGTTTTTTTCTATTCTTTTAATACTAATGAAAGGCAGTAGTAGCACAGAAAATTCTTAATAGTGAATAGCACAAAAACTTTATTTGTCTGTGGCTTGTACAAATAGGTTTTTTGCAGTAGGTTTTTCTTCCTAGTTGTTTGACTTTGACTAATACTAAAATTAGTTTTCTTCCCTGGACAAAAATCAGCTGATGGTAGCATAAGATTGACTAGAAGCAAGCTCAAGGGCAAGAAAGTTCCCATGAAGAATCAACTTACAAATAAAGAAATGTTAACTTGACATTCAACTCTGAACCTGCAGACATAAAAGGGATGGAAGGACGTTGGGACAACATGGGTGAACTACAGGAGCCCAACCACTCTACCCTGAGATACCAAAGAGAGCCTGAAAGATCTGCTGCTGCAAACGTCAAAGATTCAGGAGAGCTTAATTTTAGGAAGTGGAAGTTAGCAGTAGAACCCAGGAGATCCAGATTGAGACCAACCAAGAATGACCATCATACCCAAAACTACACAGGGATGGAAACCTGGCAAAAAGCCACATTATAGGAACTAAAGCTAGAGAGATGAATAAACCAACAAAGACCCCAACCAGTATAAAAAATTATTGTAGCCCTTGAGATCCCCCAAAAGAAAGAGACAATAACTCCGTAAAAAGTCTAAGCAAAGATTCGAAGGGAAATAACGGATTTTCTATAAGGACTAACCACATGAACACCTAGAAGAAATGAAGCAAGAGAGAAAAAGGGGAAAAAAATCTGGAAGGAGAATTAATAGCCTGGAAGAAGAAATTGTAAATCTTACCCAAATAATAGACTCCTTGAACACCAGAACAGACCAAACAGAAATTAAAATCTAGAAACATGATACTGATCAAAACCAGCTCTATTAAGGGCTGGGACCCTTTCAGAAAAGGCATACTAAGTCTTACCCTCCTCAACAAATAAACCTAGTTGCATAAACATGGTCTGTATTGGTTCACGAGTAAAGTTACAATCCTTTAGCCTGGTTTCAGGATCTTCCACAATCTGGGGCCATCCTCCCTTTCCAGTCATATTTCAGATCACTCCCCTTTGCATACTGGATACTTACTTACTGTCTCCTAAACACAGGTTTACAGGATCATAGTTAGGGAGATAGAAGAAACCTCTGAGGCTATCTCGTTCAATCCCCTTATTTTTGAGATGAAAAAAACTAAAGCCCAAGGAGACAAAGTGTTTTTTTTTCCCCTAAGGTGCACAGGCAGCAACAAAGGCCAGATTTGAACTCACATCTTCTGACTCCACAGTCAGTTCTCTTTCCACTGTACCACCCTGCCCCCTAAAATTTTCTACTTCTGTCTCTGCCTTTGCCTGTACTTTCACCTGTGGCTAAAATGTTTTCCTTTTTTTTTTCTTCCTCATCTTCAATGGTGGAATTCCCTGTCCTTTAGAACACAACTCAAATGCTGCCTCTTCCAGTAAGCCTTCCACCACACATCCGGGTTAAATCCAGCGATCATTCAATTCACCAAACATTTATTAAATACCTACCATCTATCTGCAAAGCACTTTTCAAGACAGTATTTAGTATTAGTCATTGCATCTTGGACCTCACCTAAAACAGCACCTCTCTAATATACTTCTCCAGTATTATTCTGTATTAGAGTTTTATGGACCTGCTCTATCTCCTTCCTAAACTGTAAGAGCTATAAACAAACCCTGTCTTATCTAAAAGTATATCTCCACCAAGCAAACACAGGAGTCATTTAAAGAATGCTTAACTTAATTGATAAGCAGTATAAAACAGGTTTCTTGAATTCTCATCAACCTCCATGTCGTCCTCCCAGTGACAAAAAGCTCACAGCTTTCCACAACAGCCCTTATTTCACTGTTAGGCAACTAATGCTTGGAAAGTTTTTTCCTTAGATTAATCCAAAATTGAGTTCCTAGTACCTTCTACCCATCCATCTTCACTCTTTTCCATGGAGTTTTTAATGTTGCTTTTTGTTGATGTATATTTTAACGCTACAAAATTGTGCATTAATAATGAGCTCTGAAGTTTGCAAAGCTCTTTACACAGATTATCTTATTTGTTCCTCACAACAAACTTAGAAGGAAAGTGCTAGAGGTAATATCCTCTCTTCTGACACATGAGGAAACTAAGACTAAGAAAGGTAAAGTGACCCATCCATGGTCACATCAGCAATAACTAACATAGGTAGGATGTGAACTGGAGTCTCTCCTGACTCAAAACCCAGGACACTGACCACTAAATTACATATATCACAATGAAGGCTCAAAGCTTCCAGCAGACAATAACATTCAGGACACACAATTATCACACTTTCCCTGGGGCACACATATACCCTATGCCAGGCCTTCACAGTCCCCTACAAAATTTTGCAATCTATCCTCCCCATCCTTGATCTGGAGTGGACCATTTTCACACGGCAATCAAATTCAACAAGCATTTACTAAATGTCCATTGCTGGTATTTACATCTTAGGCATTGGGACATAAAGGCAAAATAAAAAACTGTCCCTGCCCTCAAGAACCTTATTTTCTACAGCGGCAGCAGTGATGGCAGCAGAAGGTGGTGCTGCTCACACAGCTATGACACACATCCTGTACCACAGAGCCAAAGCTCATTCTCCCCTGCCAAGTGAAGGGCAACTCATCGAAAGAGGGAGAAGGGTTTGGAAATCCCATTGTGTGGCCCTTCCCTTCACCTTCTTTGCTGTGGTAACAAAAGCATACTTCAAAATAGTTTCAGGTAAGAATTTTGGCAAGATGTACAAGAAAATGATATCCCCTACTTTACATAAATCTTTTTTAAAAACTGCATGATAAAGTTTAAAATATGGAAATAAAAAGTCCAGATGTCAGGAAGCTTAAGGAAGCAAAATCCTCTGGATCCTGATGAGACATCATAGAACAACGTGTGCTGGGAGGCACAGAGGGGAGCTACTACCAACACCTTGTTTCCTTTAAGGAACACCTCAAAAACAACCCAAAATTTCTACATATAATTCTAGAAAGTGTACATAATAATAATAGTTAATATTTACATAGCATCTTAAGGGTTGCAAAGTGTTTTACATGTATCATTTGATCACATGAAAGAATGAAGTAGTATTTATAGCCATATGAACGAAATATGAATTATTTAATGGAGTAATACCTGCCTCAGATTTTTTAAAAGATTCATAATTTTCTAATCTTTATTAACAAATTCCATCTACATAAAGATTTATATTTTGAAAAATGCTGATGTTTCGTTCTTTGTACCTTTGTGGTCATGCACTTCATTCTTCCCTTTTCTTGTCAGTCAATAAGTATTTATTACACAACTATTGTATGTCAGGCATGTGCTAAGTATTGGGGATACAAAGAAAAGCAAAAGACAGTCCTGCTCTCAAGGAGTTCATAGTCTAATGGGGGAGATAACATGCAAACAACCATGTACAAACATGCTACATACAAAAAAAATGGAGATAACAGAGGGAAGGGGCTAGCATTGAGGGAGAACAGGAGAGAGGTTTCTTGTAAAAGATAAGATTTTAACTAGGACTTGAAGGGCATTAGGGAAGCCAAGAGAAAGAAATAAGAAGGGAGAGTTTAAATTAAGTTGAAAAATCTTCAGCTATGAAGGCAGTGTCTGACAGTTATAGAAAGTATATTAAGGAAGCAATTATTAAACTCTTCACAATACTGAGAACTTATCCCTACCTGCAAATTGATATATATCTATTTTTCAACTAAGATGAATGATTAAAATTAATTCCATTTAAAAATATTTTGGAATAACTTCTGATATCAGATAAATGAAGACACTCTGGGGTGTGAATTGGGGCCTGGGGAAATCACTGCTTTATCATGTATATGCTATTACCATTTACTCTCTAATATGGTACAAAGTTCATGGCTTCAATGTAACGTATTGAAAATTTATAAATATCATGTTTAGTCTCTTGTATTTTCAGGTGCCTAACATCTACGTGAAAGTTCTAACATTACACTAGCATTACCACTCTGTTTTACCAACCTCTACTTTGTAATAAATATGAGGGCTAGAAATAAAAAAGTATTAACCATCTAATCTAGCACATTCATTAATATAAAGTTATAATTTGGGGGAGAGGAAAAGACAGGAAAAATTAGTACAGTAAAAATATTATCTCCCATTTATTTCTAAAGTGTTAGAGATACCCAAAGTAATTTTATAATTAAAAATAGGTAAACTTGTTTCCACATAATATACTGATTCACTGTGAAAGGCAAAATTTGGGGAAACTAAGAGAATATATGTGGAAGAAGAGAGAAGAGGATCACAAATTATGTAAAAAATAATTAAATATCCTAATGAAAACCAAGGGTTACGGAGGCTCAATCCTTCATTTTCATAGGCCATTCAATACTAGAAAAATTTACTCGGAAGCTGTTTGAAATTGCATTTTATATTCTGTCTTATACTTACAATTTTTATCACAGCACTAGCATATGAGGTACATACCTGTAACAGCTATTAATATAAGCATTACACACCTCATTTTTCTTTCCTTTCACTTTTTTTGTTATTTCCCATTTTTTTTCTTCATCTAATCCTTATAGCTAATCCATAACCACTGCTTAGCCATACTTAAAGCCATACTTTGACACTTTGGGCTACAGAGATCACTGGCCCCTCTCCTAAGACAATTCTAAGAACACAGCTACTAAGATGACAACAATGTAATCTATAATAATTACCATATAGTTCAAATATTCAAATCAAGTATAGATCAGAAATGACTATCTATCCAATGAGTCAAATAGGAGTAACTTATCAATACCTAAAGAAAAGGGGGAGCTAGGTGGTGCAGTGGATACTGCACTGGAGCTGGAGACAGGAGGACCTGAGTTCAAATACGGACTCAGACTTACTAGCTGTGTGACCTTGGGCAAGTCACTTAACCCCAACTGTCTGGCCAAAAAAAAATTTTAAATGCCCCTTGTTTAAATGTAAAACAGTTACACAGTCCTAAAACTAAATCTTTTAAAGTGTTTGTTTTGGGTTTTTTTGTGAGGCAACCTATGTTAAGTGACTTGCCCAGGGTCACACAGCTAGTAAGTTAACTGAGGCCACATATGAACTCAGGTCCTTCTGACTCCTTGGCCAGTGTTCTATCTACTATGCCACCGAGCTGCCCCCTAAAGCATTTTGAATACCATGGTGGGTTAGAGATAATCTTTATAGAAAAAGATACAATATGCCATCTAATGCTAACAAGAAAAGATGGATATTTTCAAATGAAAACTGCAACGAGAGACAAATCTGTTCACATAGTCTTTCATACATCCGCAGCACATCATTTTACAATCTTTTTTCTACTCCCTATTAAAATTCTATGATATAGTTCAGTGTAATTTTACAATGCCAATAAGAGACAAGGAAACTGAAACAAAGAGAGGTTAGTATTTTTTCCATTGTTCCAAAAACTTTCTTTTTGGCCACTGAAAGTAAAGTAAACAAAAAAAAACCTCACCATTAGATTACAAATCCTGGACTATCCTTCAGTTAGTGACCAGCCTGAAGTCAAGGACGGTCAACGGGAGAAGCAGAACCAGCAATGTGAAGAGCTATAAAAGATCATAAAGCCCTTATTTCCCCTACCCTGAGGGTCCTAACCTAGAAAACATTAACTACCTATCCAGTGCTTAAGAATATCCATACGGAATGGGAACCTGGGTTCAGCTCCAAGAGCAATCCTAGTGCTTCTTTCAGAAAAACTGTACTCATGAAATAACTTGTTTTAAAAGTTCAATAAAAGCAGCTTCCGTCACATAGGAAGTGTTACAGATCAATCATAGTATGATCTTGATTCTGGTTAAGACAGTGGCATGAAATGCCATATGGAATCCTAGCTATCCCACATGTACTTTAGGAAAACTCTTAAAAGAGCTTCAGATTAAAAAATGATCAAGAAATCCAAAGGAAAACAGTATACTTCCTCATCAAACCCAGAACTGCACAAAGACACAGAATCCTGCTGGATCACTTAGCCAAGGAAGCCATCATAAAAACAGGTGGCCAAGTCAAAAGTCTGCTAGCATTTTGACTAGAGACACTAGAGGATCATGTTAAACCTGCAATGCTCTCTTCCCAGCAGAGAGGGGAGTCTGTATTGCTTAGAAGGAGAAATACCCAAGGACGGCAGGGAGGGATCAGAAATTGACACATGGGTCAAGAGCCAGCAGAACTCTGATATGAAAGCTCCAGAAGGAATGGATGTCCATAATATTATGAAGAAGGGCACTCCAGAGGATTTAGCATTCTGAAATACCAGGGAGGTGAAACCAGTAACAGGAGCTCAAGGTCAGAAACAAACAAGCCCTGACTACCCCATCCAGGAGTGTGAGAAGGGTAAAGCCTAGCTCTGGCACAAAGGCTCAAACCAGGAACCAAAGCCAGGTATATGAGAAAACAGAAGACAACACCAAACACTACAAAGAAATATGAGTCAAGAGATGTCCAAGCAGTAAACTCAGAAGCTGAAAATAACTCTACAGCAACTACAAATGGAACCTTAAAGGAAAAAAATGGTTTGGCCATAAAGAATATGTAATTATCTGGAATAAGTAAAGCAAAAGACTAAAAAGTAAAATTATAATGAGAACTTTAGGATAAAAAAATTAAAAATAGGAAAAAAATGTCAGAATAAAAGGTAAAAAACAGTATTACCAAGTAATGAACTTTCCCCCAAATCAAAATGGACCACTCAAAACTCAACGACTCCATGAGACAAAAAGAAATATTAGAGCAAAATCAAAAGATCCAAAAAAAGAAAAAGAAAGAAAATGTAAGCTATCTCCTATAAAAAGCAACTGAACTGGAAAAAAAGTCAACGTGACACAATTTAAGCATCATCTTAATTCCTAAAAACCATGACCGAACAAAAACTTGGATAACCATATCTCAAGAAATCATAAATTAAAACTATTCACATCTATTAAAACCGGAGTACAACATGAAAAGAGAAAACATCCACCAGACATCTCCTGAAAGAAACCCCAAAATGAATGCTCCTATGAATGTTGTAGTCAAAATCCACAGCTTCCAGAACAAAGAAAAATTACTTCAAGAAAACAGAAATATAAAGTTCAAGTACCTGGAAAACAGAGGACTGTGGAAGACTTTGAAGCAAATACTATAAAGAAGATAAAATTTTGCAATTCAATATTACTAAATAACAAAATAAAAGGCAAAAGAGAAAGGCTTATAACCAAGAAAAATTTACTCTTCAAGATTTCTTATAATCCTGCTAGGAGGGATGGCAACTTTAATGGAACAGAGATCTTTAAAGCATTCCTAATAAGACCAGAGCAAAGTAAGAACTTTGAAAAGGAAACAAAAGTGTCAAGAGAAAGTATGAAGTGCAAATATATTTGAACAATTAGAATGGCAGAAATTATAATGAAGTTCTTCCAGACTAATTGGGGGAGGAGGGTGGTGATGAAGAAACATGTCTCTTCAGGAAATCTAATGTCTTCAAGGGTCATAGAGGGAGTTAAATAAGACAAAGAAAAGGCTCTGGTTTGATTAACTTAAAAGAAGAAAGAAAAAGGAGATAAAAAGGAAAGTACTATGGATGAAATGAAAGAGGTAGAACTCACTATTTCTCATAACTGGAGTATGCAGGAAGAGATTATAAACCTATATGTTCTAAAATATTTCTTTTTTTCCTGTATATATTTATTTCCTAGTTGCATGTGAAAACAATTTTTTTTAACTTTTGTTTTTAAAACTTTGAATTCCAGATTTTCTCCCTTCCTCCCTCCCCACCCACCCTCATTGAGAAGGCAAGCAACTCGATACAGGTTATACATGTGTAGTCATGCAAAACACTTCCATAGTAGTCATGTTGCGAAAAACTAACTCTATTTCCCTTAATCCTATCCCGCCCCCCCTATTTATTCTATTCTCTCTTTTGACCTGTACCTCCTTAGAAGTATTTGCTTCTGATTACCTCCTCCCCCAATCTGCCCTCCCCTCTATCATCCTCCTGCTCTCTTATCCCCTTCCCCCCATTTTCCTGTAGGGTAAGATAGATTTCCATACCCAATTGAGTGTGTATGTTATTCTCTCCTTAAGCCAAATCTGATGAGAATAAGATTCATTCATTCCCTCTCACCTTCCACCATTTCCACCATTACATAGACATACAAATAATCTTTTTCCCTCCAATTACCTAATACTGACAAAGGACTCATGAGTTACAAATATCATCTTTCCATGCAGAATGTAAACAATTCAACCTTAATAAGGCTGTTATGATTTCTCTTTCCTGCTTATCTCTTCATGTTTCTCTTGAGTCTTGTATCTGGAAGTCAAATTTTCTATTCAGCTCTGGTCTTTTCAACAAGAATGCTTGAAAGTCCTCAATTTCACCAAATGTCCATTTTTTCCCCTGAAGGATTATGCTCAGTTTTGCTGGGTAGGTGATTTTTGGCTGTAATTCTAAAATATTTCTAACAGCTCTCGTTGTGGTGGCAAAAAATTGGAAATGAAGGGGATGCCCACCAATTGGGGAATGACTAAACAAGTTGTTGTATATGATTATGATGGAATACTACTGTGCTATAAGAAATGACAAGCAGGTTGATTTTACAAAAAAACATGGAAAGACTTGCATGAAATAATAAATAGTGAAATGAGCAGAACCAAGAAAATATTATATACAGTAATAGCAATATTGTTTGAAGAATAACTGAGAATGACTAAGCTATTGAGTATTATAAATATTCAAATCAACTAGAAAGGCCCTATGAAAATAGATGCTTCTACTTCCAGAGAAAGAAGTGATTAATAGATAGATAGATATTCCAATATGTATATTTTTTTACATGTGCGTATGTGTGGGTGTGTGTGTATGAAAAATGGTGACCTTGTCT
>NW_020954550.1:30523715-30590993 GCF_900497805.2 Vombatus ursinus
CCACTAATGTTGGTTATATTCATCCTCTTTTCCCACCCTCTTCTTTGTAAAGAGTGAGGGCAAGGTGCAAAAGGAGGGAAAAGTATGAGGATATAATGGAGGGAAATATGTAATGAACAATATTAACCATAAACATCAATGGGATGAACTCACACATAAAAACAAAAGAGAATAATAGAATGGGCTAAAAAAGTAGATTCCAACAACATATTGTTTAAAAGAAACACATTTGAAACAAAATCCATAGAGCTAAAAGGAGAGGCTAGAGCAGAATTTATTATTCTTTAGACAAAAATTTTAAAAGCAGATATAGTAATCATGATCTCAAACAAAGCAACAGTAAAAATAAATATGGTTAAAAGAAATACAAGGGGAAACTACATCATGCTTAAAGGTACCAGAGACAAAAAAATAATATCACTGCTTAATCTATGAGCCCCAACTAGCACAGCATCTAAGTACTTAAGGAAGTTAACTGAATTATGGGAAGAAATAGACCTCAAAATAAGAGTAGTTAAGGATTTACAGCAGCAAATAAATACAATGACCTTGCATTTGATAGGTGTGAAGACAATATTTTGGGATAAGAATTCATTGTTTGGTAAAAAATTATTGGGTAAACTAGAAAGCAGTATGGCAGAAACTGGGCATAGACCAGTATCTTACACCATTTACCAAGATAAGGTCAAAATGGATACATGACCTAGACATAAAGAGAAATATTACAAGAAAATTAGAAGAACATGGAACATATTCCCTATCAGACTTATAGACAGGCAAACAATTTATGAATAAACAAGAGACAGAGAACAAAGTTAGGTGTAAAATGGATAATTTCAATTACATTAGGTTAAAAAAAATTTGTACAAATACAGCCAAGATCAGAAGGAAAGCAGAAATTGGAGGGGAGGGAGTAAAAGGAAAATTTTATAGACAGTTTCTCAGGTAAAGTTCTCATATCTCAAATACATAAAGAACTCTGTCAAAGCTATAAGAATATGAGTCATTTCCCAATGGATAAATGGCCAAAGGTTATGAACAGGCAGTTTTCCAACGAATAAATCAAAACATTTTATTGTCATATGAAAAAATGCTCTACATCACTATTGATTAGAGAAATGCAAATTAAAACAACTTTGTGATATCATTTTATACCTACCAGATTAGCTAAAATGATTGAAGGGGAAAGTGACAAATGTTGGAGAGGATATGGAAAAATTGGAATTCTAATTCATTGTTGGTAGAATTATGAACTGATCCAACTATTTTGGAGAGCAATCTAGAATCATGGCCAAAGAGTTAGGAAACTGCAGGAATGCCCATCAATTGGGGAATGGCTGAACAAGTTGTGGATTATGATTGTGATGGAACACCACTATGCTATAAGAAATGATGAGCTCTCACCAAAAAAAAAAATGAGCTCAATGATCTTAGAAAAACATGAAAAGACACAAAATAATGAAGAGAGAAACGAACAGAACCAAGAGAATATTTATTTACAGTAACAGCAATATTGTTTTAAAAATGACTTTGAGTGAATAAATCATTTTGGCTATTATAAATACCCAAATTAACTATAAAGGACATATGAAGGAAGCTGCTATCTGCATCCAGATGAAGAACTGATAAATAGAAGTATATACAGAATGATTTTACATACATACATATATATATGATACATACATACCTATTTGTGTCTAATGGTAGACATGGGGGCACAAAAAATTTACATAACTTTATTACATATTTAATAGCAAATTGTACATAATAGATTTGCAGTCATCTTTTTTTTATACCATTAAGGAAATCCTTGTTTTATTCCATAAATTAAAAATAAAATAAATAAATGAAAAAAAGAGAGATAATCAGGAAAACTACATTTTGCTAAAAAGAATCATAGACAATGAAGTAATATTAAAAAATGTTTCAAATATGAAGAGAACTGTGTCAAATTTATAAGAATGAATCATTCCCCAATTGATAGTCAAAGGATATGAACAAGCAGTTTGTAGAAGAAGAAATCAAAGCTATCTATAGTCATATGAAAAAATGCTCAAAATTACTATTGCTTAGAGAGTTACAAATTAAACTGCTCTGAGGTATCATCTCACACCTATCAGAAATGACAAATGCTGAAGAGGATGAGGGAAAATAGTACACTACTAAATTGTCGGTAGAGTTGTGAACTGGTTCAATCATTCTGGAAAACAATTTGAACTGTGCCCCAAAAGGTATAAAACTGTGTATACTCTTTGACCCAGCAATACCATTACTAGGTCTATACTCCAAAAAGATCAAAGGAAAAGGAAAAAGAGCTATATGTATAAAAATATTTGTAGCAGCTCTTTTTGTGGTAGCAAAGAAGTAGAAATCAAGGGGATATTCATAAGTTGGGGAATGGCTGAACAAGTTGTGGCACATAATTGTGAAGTAGCAGTAGTATGCTCTAAGAAATGAAAAGGGTGGTTTCAGAAAAAAGTATGGCA
This sequence comes from Vombatus ursinus, assembly GCF_900497805.2. NCBI lineage: Eukaryota > Metazoa > Chordata > Mammalia > Diprotodontia > Vombatidae > Vombatus > Vombatus ursinus. Next base: position 30,526,202 of record NW_020954550.1, read on the forward strand.
AGTGCTATATGAACAGATGCAAAATCAAACTGGGAGGTCATTATGCACAGTACCAGCAATGCTATAATGATTCTCAATTGTAAAAGATTTGGCTACTCTGATAAATAAAACAATCCAAGACAGGACTCATGATGAAAAATGCTATCTACCTCCAGCAGGAGAACTAGTGAACACTGAATGCAAATTCAAGTGTAATTTTCTTGCTTTATTTTTTTTTGCCTTTTTTGCAATATGGCTAACATGGTAATGTTTTTCATGATTTCACATGTATAGTTGATAACATTTTGCTTGCCTTCTCAGTAGGCAGGAGAGAGGTGGGAGAGAGAGAGAATTTGGAACTCAAAATCTAAAAAGAAAAAATGTTTAAAAAAGAAAAAAAAACAGTAACTTTAGCAAAATGACAGGATATAAAGTAAATCAACAGCATTTCTATGTATTACCAATAAAACCCAGTAGGAAAAAATAGAGATTAACGACAGAAAGGTATAAAATACTTGGAAGTCTATCTACCAAGTTACACACAGAAGCCAATCAACAAACTAATCAAATAAAAGCTCATTCATTTTCTTCCTTCTATACTTTGATAATATTTCTCTCAATACCAATCTTGATGATGTGAGTACTTGCTTTGTCACACTTCAATGCAATCTATCTGTACCTCCTCATTCCATTTGTTTGATCCATGCCCTCCTGTAAATCCTGTACAGGGGGTCTACCCAACATGCTCCTGCTAAAAGCCGTGTCCCAATGCCTCATCATGGTGTGGAGGGGACCTTGAGTTCTCAAAGTTCTGGTAAGTTCCAAGGCTTTGAGCATAGTCTTAGGGAAAGATAATGTCTGCTTACTGAGGACCAGTAAAGCAGCTCATTACCAGTAGGCTGGCTACTTATTGATTAATTCTTAGCCAAGGCAACTCATTCAATTAAATGCCTACTTTGTATAAAACATAGATCTAAATTACTGTAATCCATAGCCCCTGCCCTTGAGGACCTTAGAATCTCATCAAATGCAATGAAGGTCAGAAAGTTCTTGTGTCTCAGTCACCCACAACCACCACTCCTCTATAAAAAGAACATTCTAGAAATAAGACTGTTTTCTTATCAAACACTTAGTTTGCACTGCAGATTATACCAACCCAGGATTTCAATCACTCCTAATAACAAAACAAAATGTGTAAAATACAAAATTTAAAGTCTGTTGTTGTTCAGTCATTATTCAGTCGTGTCTGACTTCTTCATGACCCTACAGGGGTTTTCTTGGCAAAGATAGTAGAGTGGTTTGCCATTTCCTCCTCCAGCTCATTTTACAGATAAAGAAACTGAGGCAAACAGGGTTAAGTGACTTGCTCAGGTCACACAACTAGTAAGTGTGTGAGACCAGATTTGAACTCAGGAAGATGACACTCTATCCACCTAGCACCCAGACTTCTCGTGCAATAATAAAAACAATATGGAATACAAGCGCAGCTATTTTTAAGCTGACCCAAGAGAATGAACTTCCACAATGTTTAGTACTTTTATGTAAATCCCACTACATACCCTCCTAACTATGTCAGCACTGAGCAGAAAAATAAAACATTCTGAGGAAATTTCTCTCCAAAGAAATAATATCATCAATTTTCAGACCAAGATCTGAAAGAAACTTCAATCATATGGTCCAATAATCTCTTGGCACAGGTAACAAAACTGAGAACTAGGGAGTTGCCTAAGGTCACACAGGTGTAAGTATCAGAGGTAAGATTTGAACCCAGCTCCCCAGCTTACACAATCCAGGTACCATATTTGATTCTATATTTTCACTACATTTTGGAAGTAACCCTGAGTCCATCTAAGCTATGTTAGTGTTAAAGCAACTTCTGGCAGGTCCTTCCAAGTTGGAAAGGATTAAAGTATAGACATGGGGATGGACTACATGTTTTTTATCTAGGGACCTGCCAAGCTAAATTCAAAAATATTTATAAACAGGCAGGCTGCAGTTGATAAATTTTTTAGTTACAATAACTCTTAAAGACCACATACTAAGGTATAGAGGGGTTGCAGACTGTCAGTGGAAAAAGTACCCACATCCATGAAATTATATGCAGCCCTGAAATTTTAAAGCAGTGGTTTTCAAACTTTTTGGTTTCAGGTCCCCTTTACACACTTAAAAATTATTAAGGGCACCAAAGAGTTTTTGTTTATGTTAGTTATATCTATCAATATTTACCATACAGAAATGAAAACTGATAATTTTTAAATATTGATTTATAGATCATTTAAAATAATAAACCTATTAGGTTGGTTAATATAAATAACATATTATTTAAAATTTTATATTTTTCAAAACAAAAAAATTAAAGAGGGGTATTGCTCTACATATATTTTTAAAACTCTTTCACGTATGGCTTAATAGAAGACAAGTGGATTCTCATATCTGCTTCTGCATTCAATTTGTTGTGATATGCTGTTTTGCTTTGAGTATATGAAGAAAATATTATGTATCTATATTACCTAATACATGTAATATACAATGTATTATATGTATGTTTAAAGTATATATACACACACATATTTGTGTACATAATTAACCTTCTAAGCCACAACAGCTCATTACTGACTCCCATTCAGTTTGATCTTTGCTCTGACCCCCTACCTCCTTTCCTGCTTTATTTGCAAAAATTTAAGGGTTGGGTTTTTTTCTTTTTTTGAGTGGAACACGTAATGTACTGGGGAGTTAGGAGAGGCTTGGGTTCTAATTCCTTTCCTGAAACGAGATATATGAGAAAGGGTAAATCCTTTCAGTTTTCAACTCAGTTCTTTCATCTGCCAGATAGGAAAAATAATACATAGAGTAAGTACCAAGTCCTTCACCTACATTATCTTCTACATTGCTGTCACTTCCAATTTTCTCCTCCCCTGCCCATCTCCGCCACAGATCCATTATAATAAATAAACACAGTACAAACCAACAGCAAAAACACTGTCTGTGTCTGCAATTGAAGGCTTTATTCTGCTCTCCTTTTCTACTGAGAGACACAAGACTTGTTTCCCCATCGCCCTCTGAATTCAACATTGTTGAGTACTTGGCCAACATTGTTTAAAACTTTTAACCTTTCCCTAGCAGGCCTCATTACTAGCTTGGATTAGTAGGATCCATGAAACTGAATTGATGGGTTTTCCATGAATAGCCACATTGGATATTGATGGAAAAGTAAAATTTACATTAGGCCCAAGGCTCACTACTAGGAAATAATAATAATAATAAACATATATATACACATATTTTCCAACAGCATATGCCTTCTAAAGCTTCTTTTTAGCCTACCCTAAGGTAAAGTCCTTTCCCCCCTTAAGTCCTTAGCATAATTCAGTCAATCAATGAGTATTTATTAAACTCTTACTATACACCAGGCCCTGTTTTTAGTGCTGAGGATACAACGAAAAGCAAAAATGGTCCCTGCCCTCCTCGAGGAGCTCACATTCTAATGGAGGGAGACATCATGCAAACAAGTGCATAGATAAGAAACATACAGCGCAAATATTAAGACACAGGCTTGGTCATTCAACAGCATATCTTCTATTTATTCCATTTAACTAAATATAGCTATTAAGCACCTACTACGTTCAAGGCACTGTGCAAAGTGCTGAGTACATAAACATGAAATGGCCTAGTCCTTGCCTTCAAGGCCATCTATATAGTGGTCTATTGGGAAGGGGAGGATTGGGCATGTACACAAATAAATATTATCAAGGCAACAGTGTGACAGGGTCAAAGCAAATAGCCAAGTGTTTTAGGAAAATTTGATGAGGAGAAATGTTGTCCTTCATGTATATGTACATGTCTTATATACTTTAGAACAGTAGTCTTAAAGAATTGTCTGTGGATTCTTTGGTTCAGAGTTCCCAAGACGCTTTCAAAGGGTCTGTTAGGTCAAAGCAATTCTCATAATATTACTTAGGTGTTATTTTCCTATTAACAAATTCCTCCCTTTTCAAATTACATATCTTTGTGAGGAGGGATTTTCTTCACATACTTTAAGCAAAACAACATATCAGAACAGATCAAATGCAGAAGCAGACATGAGAATCAAGCTGTCTTCTATTAAGCCAGACATGAAAGAGATTTGCAAAAATATTAAAACAAAAAAATGTTCCTCTTCTTTCTAAATTTTTCTTGTTTTGGAAAATATAGGGTTTTTTTAATTTGTCATTTCTGTTTGCCTAATGAGTTTAATTACTTTTAAATGATTTATAAAACAATATTTTTTTTAATTTTTTTCAGATTTAACTTCTAATTTGGTAAATATTGATAGATACAACCCACATGAACAAAAGCTCTTTGGGGCCCTCAATAATTTTTAAATATGTAGAGTCATAAGACCAAAAAGTTTGGAAACCATTGCTTTAGAATTTTAGAGGTGTATAATTTCATTGCTGACAGACAGAATTGCAAAGGGAATCAATTATAGTGAAATGAGTTATCAAAACATTTTAAAATACAAATTTGTGGACCCTGGAGTAGTGTAACTGCCAATACTTGAAAAACAAAGCAGATTAAAAATGAACTGGGCCATATAGAAATGGTCATACAGTGATAACAGAGACATTAACATGGAAATAACTGAAAAAGGAAGTGGGTTGGAATAACAGACAAGAGACAAATATATCAAAAACTACATTGGAAACCCTCACCTCATCCCTAGAGACATAAAAAGAACCAGAAGACAACTTCCAGCACATTGGACTGATCTTCTGTGGGGGTTTATGGAAATACATCTATAAGAATTGAATAGAAGGAAAAAATCATGGAATCTGCATTAGTAAAGGGAGGACAGAACCAACATATGTAAAATCAGAGATGCACTTAAATATCAAAGTCAAAATATGGCCAATGTCATTTTGGTAGGATTAGAGGGCTGAAATCAAAATGGAGGGTATGGTTTATAAAAAGTATAATTTGAAAAAGGGTTTTTGATGGTTTATAAAAAACAGGATGGAGTTGAGATAATTTAACTAAAAGAAAAGGATAAGAATAACCTAATAATGGTTTGCAGGTATATTTTACACTAGAGAATAACCGAGTATTTCCTATTTTCACCCTGCGGACATGGATTTTAAATACAACAAAAATAACAAGTACAAAAAAGAACTTTTTGAGCTTAGTTTGAATATATTAGGGTGACTTATTAAAGACTTTTCTGAAGTTAAGTTAGAGAGACAGTCATCTGAAATTAGTTTTAGATGTATTCCTTTCCAGGGCAAGAAAATGGACTAAAAATAAGTCTACCAGGCTGTTCAAAAACTGATTCTAGAACATTTCAAGAATCAACTGAAATTGAAAGAAGATTTTAAAATAAACTTAATTAAGCACAGGTTGGATAAGAACCTATCAAGGATTTTTGGATATAGAATTGGACTTGGAGATCAGCTGGTCTAGGTTCCATCATTTTGAAGATGAAGCAATTGGGGCTTTGATGGATTAATATTTCCATGGTCACATAACTGGTTAGCATGACTTGAACTGAAGTCTTCAGGACATTGAAACCAGTACCATTTTTACTCTACCATGTTGCCTTTCCCAATGCTCTTTCAACTATATCACACTGCTGGAAAAGACTATTAGATTGATCAAAGGACAGACTAGGTTACCCCCAAGAGTCCTTTCTAGCTATAAGTCATTCTCTCTATAAAAGGATTCTCTTTTAATTGAGTAATTAACATAAGCACTTTTGATTCATAATTCTCCAATGCATATGTCTTAAATACCTTTAAGATATAGGTTTTCTAATGAATCTTTTTTTCTATTTCAAAATTATATCATGTATCTTTTAATCACATATACTTTAGTTGAGGTCATTAGGAAGTAAATCAAAAAAACCACTGTAAATATTTTTATTAACTGGTAAATGTTTTAAGATCTTTAATTTCAAATTGTATAAATACATGATTTTGGTTTTGCTCTGTAGTTAGTGAGAAAGAAATAAAAAACTCAAGCTAGGTAGTATATTACCCTTATTATCCCCTCAGAAGCCCGATGGACCAATCAGCTGTTGTCTTGGATTATGCTTGCCTAATACATTATTCTGCTAGATTTCAAAGCACTAAAGTTGTTGAGACATTAGGCAGCATTATAGGAATATGCCAGTTTGGGAAAAAACAACAGTACACTTACAAAAACCCATACATATAAACAGACATTCTAGTGAGTCAATTAGTATTCGTAATCACAAGCAACTATCAATTCTGGCCAAAGCAACTGGCTACTCCCCAAAATATGTATTAAAATAAATTATTTCAGACACTGGTTGGCCAAGGCCAGCAATTTCCAGGAAATGATGGCCAAAGCTGATTTCCCAACATGATTATGTTACATCAGCATTTAAAGATCATCCAGGATTTTGATATGGAAAGGCTACCAAGCTCTTAGTTTTCACTAGTGCAGTAAGAGGGGGACTGTATTTAAAAGGAGTACTTAACCACATACCTAAAGGCAGCTTTCACCAGTTGTGACAAAATATATTATGTTCCAAAGGAAAATAATTTTCAGAAATGACATCTAATTAGTCATTACTGTAAAACTGTTCAAGCCCACAGGAAAAAAAAAGAAAAGACCAGAAGTATGGAACTATGGGAATTTTTTGGCAGTACAAAAGTTTGCTGAAACAAATAATTGTCACAATTTCTTTAAACTGATTGCCTATAAACATTTTATAGATATTTTCACTGTGCCTTTTATGACATAAATACTTGTCGACATTTTCACATTTCTTTTTTTAAAATATTTATTATATCCATAGTGACCAGCATTTTTACACTAAGAAAGAAACATTTAATTCTATTTTCCCAACATTTTCCAGGATAGAGTTCTACCTCTGAACAGGAACATTCACTATATAATTATAAATTGCAATGATAATTATTAATAACAAGAACTCAAATTCACTTAGCAGTTTATAAAGTACTTCCCTTTACATCAGTATTATTATCTCATTTTACAACTGAAGCAAGCGAAGCACAAAGAGGTTAAATTATTTGCCTAGAGTCACTGTGACAGTGACAACCTCAAGACTGGACCCAGGTCTTCTGCCCCCAAGTCCCATGCTCCCGCTGTACCAAAGCAAATCTCCAATTCATGCCGCCAAAGACAGGGCGCTGCAATCCTCTGAATTCTATCAAAGTATCATCTAAACCAATTGGTGGTATTTGCTATGATTTCTAACTTTGGTCACTACCCACAACCCTTAATGCAGCAAATTCAAATATCAACAAATTATCATTTCTAGATTTACCAACATATTTTCAGCAACCAAAAGTAACTGTGTCCAGCTGAATGAGCTGAACATACACAAATCATTATTTTATTAGGTTGTCTTAATACCCAGGTGGGAAAATGTAAACACTTTATACCACTTCCCTTATTAAAAAAAAAAAAATGTCTTGACCACAGTTTCAATGGAACATTCAGGAAATACAAAATAATCAACCAGGAAAATTAAAAGTGAGAATAATTCCTCAGCTTCCAACAACATATTTGCATAGATATGAATCTTCCAAATTATGTGGAGAAAACGATGGTCCCTATAAAACACATAATGAAACATACTTCCTTCCTCACAGCAGAGACCAAGACTAGACTACACTATATCATGTATTTGTTTAATTGTATTTCTCTGTTACAAGACGAGTTCAATGGATGGTAGGATGGAAGCAGGAATAAGAAATAAGTTCAATAAAAAGCCAAAGGTATTAACAAAAAAATTTTAAAGGAAAAAGAAAAATAAATTATATGGGGAAATGATCTGTAAGGGACCTGATCTCTTCAGCTTTTCAATTCAGTCAATAAACCAAACAAGTAATAAAAAGATAGATAGATGTAGCTATAGACAAATAAATGAAAAAACAAATTAAATAATAGATACGCAAATAAAGAATAAATAAATGAACAAACAGATTAATAAATAAACGGAAGAGAACAGATAAGAACTCATAAATGCAGTCAAGGTAAAGTCTGAGAGTAGGGTAATGCAAAAACACCACTGAAAATATGCCTTTACCCCAAAAGTTTTTCGTATAATGCATAATGTTATAAACATGGTTCTCACAGTTTTATTGCAACCTCTTGCTACATTTCAGACTCCACATATTCCACAGGAGGACACAGCTACTTGACTTTCTGCCGGCATGGGTCATGGGTACAACATGTGCTACCGAGTATTTCATAGAAGCAATTGTTCTTGGAAATGCATAGCTATTTAAGGGAATAAAACCTTCACCACATGGATCTCAGCATGACTACTAAAATAAGCCATATTTTCTTCTTGCATCATAGAAATATCTAGACATACCTCACTAGTTTATCAAAAGAAGGAACCATAGTCTTCAGGGTACCAATTCAGAGACAAAGACAAAAATTATGGGGACCATTTTTAAAGTATTTGAAATGCTTTCTCCTTTTAGCAGCTTCCTCCTAATATAAACACATTAAAAAATAAATCAGAAAACTTCTCAAAAGCACCATCACTTAAGAAAAAAAGCAGAACAAAAATAAACTCTTCCTAGAATACAATAACTACAAGAGAGTATATCTTTTCAGAGTCATTGTGTAATTTTTTTTCTTTCTGAAGGCTTAATGGTTAATCTTCTATTATTTACTAAGCTCAACTATTCAAAATCAAACTGTACACTGAAGAATGACTGAACCTAACTTTTCAGAATTCTGCCATCCCAAAGCCTGTTCCTGACAAAATTCCCAAATAAACAATAATTCTAAACTTCTATGCCAACAAATTCATGAAGCAAAAGAAGTGAAACAAAAGGGGAAAGGAGGCTCATTTTTCAAAACCTAGAGCTGTTGCACTAGTGTCACAAGAGACAAGCAATATTTATAAAATCACAATTCAGAAGGCTTCTAAAATAAGAATTCAACTAGTCCAGTCTCCCACCTACTTAATAAAAAATTCTTTTTTTTTAACTTCAGATCCCAAGGACATATAAACACATTAGGAACTTAGCAAGAATAGACAATGGGTTACAAAGAAAACTGTTATCAAATTTAAAAAAAAAAAAAAGGTTACTGACCCTAGTTCTAAGGTGGGCATGGGGTAGTTTTTAAAACAGAAATAATAAGAAAAATAGAAAATTTTACTCATAGCAGGAAGCTTCTAAACTCTGAAATGGATTACTGAAAGGCTGTAGAATCAAATTCCCTGGAGGCCCTTAACTAAGACTGATGCCTATCTTTCTACAATGGCTTAAATGGAAGCCTCCCTAGTTTAGTGGAGGGTCTAGATTAACTAAACCCTATGGTCCTGAAAAAGAAAGGAAAAAAGTTATTTAATTTACTGGAACATTCTCCCACTGTGCACTTACTTAGAAAACTACCCACGTAATAGTTCAGAGACACAGATAGGACTGTTACTCTAAGATTCTAAGAACTGGACAAGGAATCCATGGCCCTCCCTTTAGAAACTGAGTAAATTCATGAAGATTAAATGGTTTACCAAAGTAGTATCTGAGGTATAAGAAGGAAAAAAAATTATCAAAGAAAACAAAGAAATGAAAAGGTAAGTCTGTTCCACAGGCAGACTTAAGAAATAGCTTTCAGAAAACCACTTCCCACACCTGTTGGTATGTATACACGTACCTAGCACATTGTGAGTGCTCAAAAAGAAAAATAATCAGTAACATGCATTTAAGGAAGAATGGGGTCCTATGACTACATATATGTGTGTGTGTGTGTGTACATATATGTATGTATTTATGTCTATATTATATGTGTGTATGACAATATAGCATTCTACTAGAACCTGACACTTACTACTACACAATTCTGTCTGAGGAACTCGGTTACAGTTTAAGTCCAAAATCTGTAATAATATGTTTTCCTAACTGAAGGATGGAATAGGCTCCCTTCGGTAGACAGAATTCCCATAACTCCTGCCAATCTCCACAGGAAGTCTTCAGGTAGAAGCTGAATTATCAATAGTCAGTGATGCTAGGGAGGAAATCCTTGACAAAGTTAAGGATTGTAGTAGAAGGCTCGTGAAGTTCCTACCCTCTCTGTGATTCTGTGATGGAAGGTGATTTGCTAAGCCTCAAAACAAATGGAAACTTTAGGACTAAACCCATCTTCATGTCTAAATAACATATACATAACCTAAAGACATTATATCAAGAAAAGTATAAGAAAACTTGGAATAATAATCTTACATGGTATTATTAGTTAACAATTATTGAGAAGATAAACAGTTTACATTGGCATAATGCTTCATGGCTGACAAAACATTTTATATACATTATTTCATTTGATTAATGTTCCAGGATACTACATTCTGACACACGGTGATTCAGTAAAATTTATAGACAACATTATCTGTTTTGATTATTTTAACAGTGTTGTGGCATGGCTCTTCGAATGCTATGGCTAGTAGGCGCCATAAAACAAAAATTATTATTGTAACCAAGACATACAAGAATTTGAACATGGACTGAGAAGCAGAATTTTATTTATTTATATTTTGTGCTGTTTATATGAACTACATTGAAGAAAATAAGGCTCAAAAAAAGACAAAAATACCTAATACTAAAAGATCTAAAAATAACCTGACTCCAGTGGTAAGAGGCATCAGTTTTGCCAATTTCAAGGCTTCCAGTGAATGAAGTAGCTACATATACCATAAATTTCCAAGAAAAGGAACTCATTATTCAATTTTGAAGAGGTAGAAAATTTTATAGATCATATGAATCCAACTCCCTTATTCCGCAGATGAGGAAACTGAAGCCCGAAGCATTTAAGCGACTTGTCCAAATTCACAACATAAGTTAGTGGCAGGGCTGATTTTCATCAAATCATCTATGCTTCAGCAGACAGTAACAAAGTAACGGAAGAAAATAACAAAGTCAAACGCCTGTCAAGCAACTTCAGGTGGCATCTCTTAGGCTGATGTGCCTACCTGGTCTCAGCATGACAGGAACTCTCGGCCATTGTTCATGTCACAATTCAACTGCGATAAACTGTATGTATCTCCAAGATACACAATGCAATACAGATGGACAATTAGTGCTGCTACTGGACAAAATGCATCACAAATTAGATATCTAGATATTTCCTGGCAACTATAAATATTGGGTTGGATGTGGATAAGGATAAAAAGGAACATTTTCTATAGTTTCCAGTTCCCAGTTTCTTTGAGGGTCCAATGGTTTGACAAACCATGCTAACAGTATGACTAACAATGACTGCCCATGGCTACTGTAGAAGAAAGGATAGATATAGGGGTGAACCTGCAGTATATATAAAGAAATACAGAAACCCCCTGAGGAATTATTTGGCTCTGCTAACTAAATTCTTTCACAAGTCTAAAAGTTCTATCTAATTTGTAGTCTAGTTTTTTCCAAAAACTAGTTTTGTAGCTATCCAACGTATCAATGGTACAGTGGGTAGAATGCCGGGCCTGGAGTCAGGAAGATTCATCTTTCTAAGTTCAAATCTGGCCTCAGATACTTATTAGCTGTGTGACCCTGGGCAAATCATTTAACCCTGCTTGCCTCAGTTTCCTCATCTGTAAAATGAGCTAGAGAAGGCAATGCCAAACCATTCTTTTTCCAAGAAAACCCCTAAATGGGGTCACAAAGAATTGGACGCAACTGAAATAAGCAAACAACAAATTTTGTAGCCACACTAAAATAAATGGCTGTTAAATTTATGCTTCTTCTTCTTTAATGCTATTATTTAGGATGACAATGCGATTCTTAACCTCCCCAAACCAGAAAATGCCAAACCACAAAGAGTGACTTAATACAAACATAACTCTCAAAGACAACGTGATGTGAGTTCTACACAATCTGCTTGTGATTCTGTGAAATACAGTCTGAGATCAGCTGATCTATGATCTACTTGCTGTCATCTTTAGTACAGGGGCCCACCCAACATCTCTTCATGAGACAAACTACTTCTAGTACAAATGATATCCCTTACCTTATTTGGAGCTCTTCATCTGGCATGCCATTACCCAGAAAGACACTACACATCTTTCTTTCCATTATGTACTACTGGGTTACTGAAAGCTCTTAATCTTCGCTCTTCATTTAGACTAACATTTCAATACACACAGCATCACTGGCTGGGCCCTTAGCCCAGTCATAAAGCCCTATATAAACTATAAGCTATAGCCTACATTCAAGTACTGCTCCAACACCTTCATGGAATGGATGTAACCCTAAGTTCTAAAAGGCAACTTTAACAGAGATCAAGCTCAAAGAGATCCTCCCAAACTAGAAAGGCTTTAAGCATGGGCCCAATGACAGACAGTTCTGTCATCTGAATGCTACCTGAAGTATCTGAAAGATTCACCAGTGAGACAAGCAAGTGTTTATATGCTAGGCATTGTGTTAGGCACTAGGGATATACACAGACAAAAAAAAATATATCTGCTATCAACAAGGCTACATACTCTCAGGAGAGACAAGCACCTATCCAAGCATACACAGAATAAATGCAAAATAAATAAATATAAGGTAGTTTAGAGAAGAAGGGTGCTAAAAGTTGGGGAAATCAGGAAAGGCTATAAAAGGTGGTGGTTGAGATGAATGTTAAAAGAAGTTAAGAGATTCTAGAAGTGAGGAAAGCACATTTTAGAAATACAGAACAATGAATACAAAGGTATAGAGAAGAGAGATGGACTGGCTCAACTACTGAGTATGGGCAGGAAATTCATTAATATTGAGCCTGGAAAGTAGACTGAGGGCAGGTTGTGAAGGTTTTTAAAAACCAAACAAAAAAATCTATTTTGTACCCTTGAAACAATAGGGAGTGGTTTACTGAGTAAGATGGCAACATGGTTCAGATCACTGCTCTAGAAAATCACTTAGGCAGCTGTGTGGAGAATGGATTCTTATGGGGAGAGACAAGGCAGAAAAACCAATTAAAATGCTATTGTAATAATTCAGGTGACAACTGAACAGGGCCTAAACTAACATGCTGACTATGTGACTAATGAGAAGAAGATGGATATAGAAATGGCAAGAGAAACACCAGAGAGCTAACCACCTGGTAACGAATTTTTTTGGCCACAACTTATAAAGACTGTCTAACAAAGGAGTGAAGGAGCTCCAGAAAAGGTAGTCACACTAATCAAATCACAGATCTTTGAAGCAGAGGCAAGCAAAAACATTAAATAACACTCAGTTCTTTCCTCAACAACTCAAAACTTCAAATGCTTGATCTCACTAGGACTCATTTTTACTACTTTAAACAATACCTTCTGTATTGGAAAAATACCTTGAAAATTAGTTAGGTTAACTTTCAAAAACTAACCCTTTGCTGGTGGTTTTGGAAAAACCTGGGAAGATCTGTACGAAGTGATGCAAAGAGAAGTGAGCAGAACCAGTAGGGCAATTTAAACTTGACAACATTTTAAACATTAACATCTTTGAAAGACTTAAGACCTATGCTCAGTGTAGTGATCAACTATGGTTCCAAAGGACCACTGAGAAAGAATGCTACCTGCCTTCTAATAGACAGGTGATAAATATGCACAATGAGACACACATTTTTGTATATGATCTTTTGATCAGCCTTTGTTTTGCATGACTATGCATACTGGTTACAAGGCAAGATAGGAGAGAGAGAAAACAAACGCTTATTACCTGGGAAAATAGCATAATTAAAAATAAATTAATATCATTGAAGAATGCTCTTTAAGAGTTAAATAATAATAACAACTGCTTCTACCAAACATCCATTCATTGGGCATGGGCTATCTGGCTCAACGATACAAGTATTAGAGTTTAATCTGTTTATAGCATAAAAGTCCAGTGGTCCTGTAGCATAAGGATATCTCTTACCAAGCTCTACTAAAGTATAAGCATAAGACAGACAAGCCACAAGGGCTTCTCAGGCAGCTGTGAGGTAATGCTATTCAGCTACCAAAGAAAATCTGAGCTCCCGAACCCTCTTGGCTTTCTAAAATAAGCTTTAGTCATAAAATGTCATGTGCCATATTATATTATCTCAACTCTTTGCTAGCATGTTATGGCTAGGGATAAAGTAAAGAAAAATAATAGTGTCTCTAAATCAATCATAAGCCATGAAGCAAGAAAGACTGTATGACAGATGCAATTTTTCTTGGCACAGTTTGGGCATAACTAATTGATGACAATTTTATGTCCATGCTGGCACTCTTCCACAACGGATGTGTGCAAGTGTGTCATTACATCTGGATGCTGGGCATGCTGGGGTCCTGAGGCACAGCAGACCTCCTGAAACCAAAGGGCCCAGCAGCTGTACTCAATGAACACCGTGGGAGCTCCACAAAGTGATGAAAGGACCAAATTACCGCAAAATGTAAATACAGATTTATTTCATTAAAACACGAGGTAACTGCTGCAGTCATCTCTTGTTCAGACATCCTCCCCTTTAAAAAAAAAAATTCATAGATATACATATGTATTCATAGCTTCCTAAAGATCATCTGAATCTCTTCCACTCAAGGATGACCTGCTAGGTGAAACATTTTTTTTAAAAAATCCTATTTTTGATGATTCCTTTAAATGGAAAACTCCCACACAGATGCTATGAAGGAAAACCAAGTAGAAGCACGATGATGCACTGTCACCACATCAGCAAGGAGAAGGCCTTACAGATTTCAGCTGCAACATTTACATAAATCTATTACAGCCCATGCTGACAGCCCAAAAATACTAAAGCAAAAAGAAAAAAATACAATGCATAAATGACAAGCATCAAATCATTTATTTCTCCTTTTATGTCTCAGAGATGAAAATGAGCTACTGATCTTCTCATGACTGAAAAACAATACAACTTTTTTTCCTACCCTAGAAAACAAATGCTTTAAACCAAAGAATGTCCTAAAATGTGTATAAAATACCAAGAATCAAACTAATACCTGATTAATTGTTACGTAAATTACATGTGGGAAAACCAAATTTAAAATTAAGAAAATACAAAGTATGCCCATGGGAATATTTTTTTTCTTCCAAACAATTACTTTTCCCATATAATACCAGTGAAATTAGTTTAAAACTGTAATTCTTAAATTCCCCTCCTCTCCATATGAACTCAATTCCTCCCAAACCACTCTTCCCAGTCCCACTTATTCTGCTGTTTTCTTTCACCTTCTCTCAAATTGGCTCAATATCTTCCTAACATTTTCTAACTTTGAATCCATCTATCCATTTAAAGATCAATAATAGATTAAATTTTTTCTAGCACTTCACTTACATGGGTAAGTGAAAGAAAAAAAAAGAAGTATGCTACATGAACAAAAATCCCCTTCCCTAGGACTACAAGAAACTCTTTTTTAAGTATGATCTTGTTTTAGTATGATTACCAATTTTGCCTCAATAATATTCAAATTCTGTGACAGAATTCAGTAGTTAACCTCGTGAACTGACTAAAGAACAATATATTTCCTTTTCTAGGGAAATAAAAAAGATTCTTTATTCATCTTTTCCATTTCTAGGTTTGTCAATTTCTTAATAATCCAAAGAATCATTAAGTTGAAAGAATATGACTATAAGAAAAGCACAGCTTTATACCTTTTATAATAGCGCCTCATGTAGAAATAGGAAAGTCAACCACCCCTTTGACTCTGGCTTCTAACAGTCACATGATGATAACCAAGTATGCCCGCTACCTGCATCATAGAAATGTTGGGCATTTGGCACTCTAAAGAACTAGGAACTTCAACACTAAAGTAGGAATACATGAGCATGACAAAAAATGTTAGAAAATATAGTTTAGGATTAAAAAATGAGATACAGGAGCACCTTGGTGGCACAGTGGATAGAGCACCAGCCCTGGAGTCAGGAGGACCTGAATTCAAATCCAGCCTCAGATATTTACTAACTGCGTGACCTTGGGCAAGTTATTTAACCCTAATTGCCTCTCAAAAAAAAAAAAAAGAAAGAAATGAGATAGGTCAAGTTCTTGTAGTTTCCACAGAAACTTCAGGCCTATATATCATGATTTTTTTTAAAGAAAAAAAACAGAAGACACAGAACATAATAAACATCAAATAATATCACAAAAAATTATATGAATTCTAACAGATAGGAAGTCACTCATTACTGATTAGAAAGTCAGTCCTGAATCAGCTACCAGACCACCAACTTGTTAAAACAAAGACTGAAATGAATACAAAGCTAAAGAAACAAAACTGAGGGGAAAAAAACTATTTTTTGTCCTGGACCTATGATTTCACTGATATAGGAAAATCCTGGTGAGGAAATTTTCTCTACCAATAGAACTCATCTGTAACTCGATAACCATAGAAAGTTGCCTGGGGCACTGACAGATTAAGTGACTTACTCAGCATCGCA
Organism: Vombatus ursinus; assembly: GCF_900497805.2. Classification (NCBI taxonomy): domain Eukaryota; kingdom Metazoa; phylum Chordata; class Mammalia; order Diprotodontia; family Vombatidae; genus Vombatus; species Vombatus ursinus. The sequence goes on from NW_020954550.1 coordinate 30,542,521, forward strand.
CAGGCAAGACTTAAGTCAAGGACAGCATGTGAACCAAAGTCTTCCTAAGTACAAGGTCAACTTGTATGTACTACCACCATGCCACTGTGTGGCCTCTATAGATCAAGACATGACAGTGATTAAACCTCCAACCTGACCTATTTGAATAAGTTATTGATGTCAAAATTTGGGAAACAGATTAAGTAAAAGACATTGGCACCAACTATAATAACTTTTTTCATTAGTGTGACTGTAGTAAATCAACTAATATGAGGAGGAGACCCAAAGAGCCTAAAAATTGCTTTAGGAATCATTTGATTTAGTTGACAAGTAGAGACTTTGTACCCAAATACAGCACCAGTTGATAATGTAATCTCATTTGTAAAACCTTGCAGAAAAGAATGATGGAAAATAATAAGCAGTAGTGTATCATAAAATAACAAGAAACCGTGGAAGGAAAAACTTGTTTAAAGAAACTTGGCAAGAGACTCAACTAAGTCAAGTCATCTTAGGGGCATTTAAGGATGAAACTAGAAGGAGGAGATAAACAGATGAAAGATGGAAAAAATCTGAAAAGATATTTATAACGAACTATTTTCACCATCATGCTCAGTGGAGTTAGCATATCTGAACTAAAATCACAGTCCCAGATGTGCTTTTAAAGAAGGTAAAAATGTCATTAAAGGAGAACAAAAATGTGAAAAAGCAGGACTAGACTTTGTGTACAAATAGGAGAACTATGTGAAGGTGACAACATTTTAAGGAAAAAGAGAAATTGATTCTCAAGACAATCTAAAGAAGAAGATACCAAACAAAAAAAATCTCTACCATATTATTGTCAAAGACAAACAACCAAAAGAATATCGATAACCGCTTGCCTAAATGCTATACTCCCAACGACATAAAGTGTCTCCAATAAGTGTAATTATCAGATTATAGGGAATATAATAATGAAGATTAGTTTGGCAGCAGTGCTGTGATGGATAATTTTAAATGAAGGCGATACATTAAGAGTTGACTACAATAATCAAGGGAGAAAAAAATAAGAGCCTGTCCCAGGATGATATCAATGGAAATTAGAGAAAAGAGGCTGAATTCTAGAAATATTTTCCTGGTAGAATCAAACTGTGGTACCACAGGGTACAAACCCCAAAACCCACTATTTTTTGACACCAGCAAGCCCAAGTCTTCTTTGGTTTTTTATTGATGCTTCATTCAAGTTTCAAATTATGACATTTATCTTACCTTACCCAGATTTCCTGGCAAATACACAGATATCTCCACGGATATGTAGAGATATATTCTATGTATTTGTGAATATGTCAAAGCAGCCTTTTCCACAATTAAGGTGTAGCCTGGTGGGGTCTAACACTTTTGCACATGATTATGCTTTTATTTCTTGTGTTATTTCTAGTTTGAAACAATGGAAAACAATTTGGTCTGCAAGTCCCATCATTTATCTCCCCACATCCCCACCAAAAAAGTTAAACTCCAAACAAAAGTCTCAATTTTTAGAAACAATTCTACTGATGATAGGTACGATAAAACATTTCTTTTTTAAAGCTGTTGTCATATTTAGATTTATGCTCCTAGCTATTAATAATCGATATTATGAATAATAAAAATCACAGAACCATTGAATAAGTGGATTTTTTAAAATGTCTACTCAGTTTCTTTGGGATCACACCTAAGTGTAATCTTAAAGACAACAAAGGATATAGGAATCCAATCGGCAATTTCTTTGGTACAAGAAATCCCTAGATAAGGGAACACCCTCAACCAACATGTCAGGACCTATTCTGCAACTTAAAGTCTCAGAGTTGCCTAGATGGAGAGCATCAAGAAGTTAAGTTGCATAGCCAGTTTGTGTCAAGAGGTGAGAATGAAGACCAGGTCTTTCTGACCACTCCACACTTCCACTCAAAGAAAACAAAAGTCATCTCTTTTCCTTTCTTTTATAACTCCCCATAGAGAGCTGGATAGACAGAGATGTGGATGTTATATACAAAAATCCTTATACCTACTTCCTGATCTCATAAATTAACTTACCTGACCTTCTTGCCTTGTTCATTAAGCATCTTTACCAAATCAGCTATAGGGTACTGTGCTTTAGCCGCACATAAACCATAGCCTGTAAGAAATATTTATTACAACATTTAAGAATATATAACAATTAATTGCTTTAATCTACAATATTTCTAATCTAGAATAATTCTAGTTACTACTATATTTAAGAAATCCATTTTACTTTCCAATTCAAAAATTATTTAATCTGAACAAAGAATAATTAATTCCAGGACTACTTAGAAATGAAAGTAAGTTTTAGCTTGGTCTTTTTCAGATTTTAATCTAAAAAAGAGGTTATAACTTGGGACTGCTCATCTAGAAACTAAGATGTTTTTGTATTTTATTTTAGATGATCGGTATGAGTGATGACAACTGTTACTTAAAAAAAAACAAAACAAAACAAGAAGCTTCCAGTTTGAAAAATCAGTAGGTTCTTACTAAACTCAGACCTTAAGAGGATACTGAAGATACCACCAAAAAATTGTCTCAAAGTACAACACATACGTCCTAACAGCGATATATGTGAGTGCTTGTTAGAGATCTAAAGTCCTACTCAGAAGTCTCATCATAATGTGGAAGGAATGCTGGGTCCAATGTATCCCCTAATAAGCCTTGGAGCCAAAATGTCTTCATCCATGGATATAGCAAGAGACTGCCTATCTGCTATCCAAGGATTAGCCTTGCCAAGTTCTAAAATGGTCATTAAATGGATGGACAACTACATGACAAATTATTTTGATCACAGTAGTCTATGTCAGTGGAGCAAGTACTTGTATTGATGAAAACAAAGTTCTTTCAAAATATAATGAAATAAAACACAGTTTCTTAGAGGGGCAGACCTGAGAAGAAGCTTTAAGTCAACTAATTCAATGATCCTCAAACTTTCTGAAGTGGCTAAACCCCCAAAAATAAAACTTTGGCAATAACCTTGCAATAAAATCTCATTTTTTAACATTACTATTACTCTTATCAAACAGCATGAGGTTGATTTTTTAAAAATCTTATATTTTCTGAAACTAATATCATAAAAAACTGTGGATGTGATTGCTTATTATTTGTGTTTTATAACTGGGAATGTATTATATGGCATGGCTTACTTTGTAAAAAGTTTCAAAACAGTTTTCATTTTCTCTTTTACTTACATAAGAAATACTTGTCGAATTGAATAAGCTAGTATTTTTAGAAGCTTTTCATTCATCACATTTTCACTTAAGAAATTTGAGAGCTTTGTTAACTGGAATTTGTTCATTAATCCTTTTGTAAATCTGTCAGGACCATGGAACTATTTATTAAAATCTGGTAACATCACATACACACACTGTGCATCAGGATGACTAGAAGTCAGACCAAACTTGAAATCTGTTACTATCAAGTGTGTTTCTTCTGTACATGGAATATGGTACTTCAATGTGGTGCCTGCAGGTTTCCTTCATTATAAAATCTTAGTTATTAGTACTTCTGCCTTTTCATCTCTTTAAACTTTGGATTTTATCCAAAATTTCATAATTAGTATTGGCATAAAAAAAAAGCTTTTTTTGAGTAAAAATTGATAGGCAATCATTATTTTACACACATTAATCCATTCAGTGATAGTGCATCATTTATTATTGAGTAGTAAAATGATTGATTCTAGGCCAGTAAGAAACCAACTGCAATGTTTTGGGTTTTTTTTCCCTACTGAGTGAACATTGAGCATAACCAAAATAGACAACCATTGACAAGCGTTTATTGTATGTATTAAACATCTGCTATGAGCCAAACACTATGCAAGGTGCTGGAGATTCAACTATAAAGGATGAAACAATTCCTACTGTCAAGAAGCTTAAGCAAATGGGGTTGCTGAGTGTTTTTTTATACTATTAAGGGAAAATAATTATCATTAATTAAGCATCTGACATGTGCCAAACACTATGCTAAGCACTTTACAAATATCATCTCATTCGATCCTCTTAGTATAATCCCTTGAATTATTTTGTAGGATCCCAAGATTCCACAAAATACAGTCTGAGAAACATTATGTAGATAAAGTTGCCGAAGCCTCAAGGGGTTAAATAACTGATCTATGGTCACACAGCAACTAAGCATTAGCACAGAAGAGAGAACATCTCCGGTTTGGGGTCTCGTGTTCTTTCTTTTTTTTTTTTTCTTTTTTTTCTTTTTGGTGAGGCAATTGGGGTTAAGTGACACAGCCAGTAAGTGTCAAGTGTCTGAGGCTGGATTTGAACTTGGGTCCTCCTGACTTCAGGGCCAGAGTCTATCCACTGTGCCACCAAACTGCTCCTACTGCACCACCTCACTGCCCCTTCATGTTTTTTCTACTGTACCATAACAACTCTTGATTCATGTGGATTTTTAAAATTACAGTTTCTGTGGAACCACAAAGCAGCTCAGAAAAAATCAATTAAAGAAGTTTCCAGAGGGCAACCCACAGAGCTTCCTTGGAAAGACAAAGCAGATTGAATGCTAGATCTGGAGTCAGAAAGACTTGATTTCAGATCCAAAGCTTCTAACACTATCTGTGTGATCGTATACAAGTCACTCAACTTCCTTGATGGTACACAGTAGGCACTTAACAAATGTTTATTGACAGACTGATTGATTGAATTGAGCCTCAGAAAACTCTCTAACTTTATTAAGTTATAAACAGACAAGACAAAATCATATATCTTTAAGATATTGAAATAATTTTTTTGCAAATTCTGTCATGCCTTTAAAAAAAAAAAGTCAGTAGATGAAATCCCATACTATCACTGTGATCAAGAATGGCAAGACTGCAAAAGGCTGATTTTTACCACTTAAAGGCAGATGGTTCAGGCTCAGAAAACTGATAGGATAAACAAAGGAAATGAAAATGAACAAATAAGGTCAAGCTATTCACTGGGAACCTAAAGGGGCATTTGTCTTGGTCTCTATGCAACTCTCAAAACTTGGGTGCCACCCTTCAGGAAATGAATTCTTCATTTTTTTTATTTTAATTTTTTTAATTATCAAGAATGAAAAAGGAATCCTCCACTCTGAAGAACTCTTAAAAAGAAATCATCGTTTCCTTTTTTTTTTCTCATTTATTTTTACCTGGAGTAATGATGATGCTATTGGCTTCTTTTATCATATCAACAGCGTTATCCAGATTAATTTCAGTATGTGTGCCAGAAATTTCCATAGGTTTCCCACCAGCTGTCGAAGTAGTGCCATAGCCTCCAAGGATCACATTAGCCAGGGAACGATTCATGGCCTGGGATTCAAAACCATTAGAGTTTCAGAGCAGATGACAAATTAAACTGAACAAAACTGCTTATTCTGCTTAAAAAATCATATTCTTCAGAAGATAGAAGCAAGCTGTTTTAATATACATTACTTTCATCTGTTAAGACTATCACCTTCACACAGATATGCATTTTCCATGCATGCTTCAATAAAAGATAAGATGCAAACGGGCAGCTTGGTACAGATTCCCACCTCAGACAACACCCATTAACTGTCTTAATCCTGATTAGGCATGGTCTGTCTGATCTATGTACAGATTCTCCAGCAGTGTGAAACAGTGATAGCAAGGAATCACAGGAAATGGGAATTTTACAAGATGACTCCCTGTAAATCCTTCACCATGAACTGCTCAGAGCGGCAAAGTGGAGACAGAGAACTGGGGAAAAGCAAACTGGCCCAAGCTGTTTCACTGGAGTAATGCTGCCCCCTGTCATCAAGAGTAGGTACAGCCCTCTCACTTTTTCTGATGAATCCCTTCTGACATGAGGCCCTATATGGCATTACTGGGCTCCCAAAATTTTTACTTAAAGTTAAGCATGTTCGTTATCTGTTTTTATGTTAAGCCTATATACGTTTCCCATTCTAAATATTTTCAGTCACCAAAACATGCAGCACACCAATTTTTCAACTAGAATACTATGCAACATATAACAGAGAAATGCCTATAAAAAATATTTGTTTTTAAAAGGATGTGCATAGGATTTAAAACTAAAGACAAATTACATAAGCTAAAGACTACTGGTCCTATGCGAAGGCACTATGGTACCATAATTCAGTTGCTAACTTTATGAATAATTCTAAAATTATTCCCATTCTATTTTTCCTATTCATGACCTGTCCATGATGCTTTACAGTTGACTGAGTTTCAGGATGTAAAAAAGGCTCTCCCTCTAAAAAAATCTGGTGGTTTACAATGCAAGCATTGCAATGGCAGAAAAGAGACAGCTTTCTATCCAAAGGCTAGCATGACATTTTATTTTGTTTAGGAGATCTTGACAGATATAACAGTAAGAAAAAAAAAAGGAGAGACAAGCCAAATTATTAAAAGCAGTCCGAGAACACGCAGCACCAATATCAAAGCTGACAAATACAGCACGGCACAGCTGGGAAAAGAGATGGCTTTGAAACCAGAAGACCTCGGGTTTAAATCTCAGTATTAAACTGAGGTAATACTTGGCAAAGTCACTTCAGATATTTGGGCCTCAGTTTCCTTATTTGTAAAATACAGGTGTTGGGCTCAATGACTTCTAAGGTCCTTTCCAGCTCTAAATTTATGACATTAGATCAGAACATGGCCAAAAGTAGTTGTTATTGGTTTTTTTGGTGCAGATCTGTGAATTCTTTAGTTGAGGTCATTCCTAGTGTGGAAACTCCCTCCACTGATGAAAATTGACAACTCATCTATAACTTCATAGTTTTAGAGAGCTGCTTCAGACACTATGGGTTACATGGGACTTGCTTCTAGTCACATAATTAGTATGAGTCACAAGCAGGATTTAAGCTCTGATCTTCCAACATCAGTCCATTGCTTGAGTCAGAGTGTGTTCACCAGGCAAATGCGCATTCCACAGGAGCCAGAATTCTAGCAAATTTCTCTGATATTATGACACTCTAAGTAAAATTTGGAATACCTTGTAAAGGTTTTTTTGAGTACTCAAGGGTCCACGTAAAAAAAATTGTTTTTAATTATTTAAGGATGGTTACTTATCACAATGGGCCACTAAGATTAAAATCCTTGATTCATCTTTTTACAACTAAATCCCAGGCTTACAACTAAATCCCAGGCAAAAACCTAGGCTGAATATATTTAAGGCCTCTAACCTATTTCCCTTTAAATTGTTTAGGGACATTCTTGGAAGTTCTGTTTGTGACTACAATTAAATCAATAAAATGGGTAAGCAATTTATTTTTTTCATCCCTAAGCAGTGGTTTAAAGACAGTTCAACAACTTTATTTATTTGTGGCTACAACATATAGAGCACTATACTAAATCCTAGGAGAGATGCAAAGACTAAAGATGTTGTCCTTAATCTTTTGGAGCTCAAAATCTGGTATGGGGAGAGGGATATAAAAAACTATAATATAAAATATTATAATACAAAATTATGTTCAATAAATGCATTAGATTAGAAATGTGCAGATCAAATTCTATTTGAGATTGAAGACAAGAAGGGTCAAATATACTGGCTGAGGATCAAGAAAAGTGCCAGGAAAGAGATGGGCTTTTCAGGTGGGCACAATGATATTCCACACACATGAAACAGCATGAGAGGCAGAGAGGTCAGAAAGTACAAGATGCATTCAGAGCATGGTAGGTGGTCTACTTAAAGACCTAGCTATTTCTGATACAGGTATTTTTTTAATTTAAGTGTATATTTTCTAGTAAATTTGGGGGAAAGATTTTAGGAAAAAAGTAATGTCAAAAAAAAGGCCTTGTTTCATTGCTGTAGGTTAGAATAATTCATTTGTTGGAAGTTTACTCCAATTCACCATTATGAAAGGATAAAATTAATTTTACTTAAAATGAGCTATTTTTCTTAATAAGCTCAATGGAGTTGAAGGAAAAGAAATGAGAGAGTTCTGTAGATATTTAATTAATAAAGTGTTCTAATGTCTAGATACATTTAAGGAAGAGAAAGAAATAGGAAGTAAAAAAACATAGCAGTTTAACAATCAAGTCCACTTGTTAACATGTACCCACAATTAAAACCCTGTTAGAGTGATTCCATGTGGTCTCTTAAAAACTAAATTATTTTTCATTTCTGTGAATTTACCATTGCAACACTGTAATTTTTTCAATGGATGCTCTAAAGACACTTAAGTGGTTAAAGTAATTTTTTTCCACTTAAGTGATATCCTGTGACCACTGAACTAAATACCGAAGAGTCCTTGGCTCCTCAGAAAGGCAAAAACACAGAGTCCTTTCAAGTGAATATAATGTATTATAAAAATTGTACTTTATTACAGAATCTAATTCACATAAATCCAAACAAACACATTTTATTAGAAATGAATCTGAAAACAAAGGAAAGTCTTACAATGACCTCAGCCACAGCAATAACCATGAAGTACCATGCATGAGCATCTTTCTCTCCGTGTTTCCTAAGTGTTAATTACTCTTAAAACAGTCTCCTCATGCATAAAATCTGCTTTAGCTGACAAAATGCTTCATTTTGCTGCCTTTTTGACTGTGTCAACAAATAGTACATAATGAGGAAGTATGGACTAAATCCTCTAGACAACTCCAAGATGTGGCAACATTTTGGCAAAATCTTCCTTTGCCCAACCAGCACAGACACTGACCTTAAAGAGAAGCACTATGCAAAGAAGGAAAATGAAGCTGTTGTCTCTGACTTAGCGGGGGCTGACTAAGGTGTCACCACTCAACTCTTTTTATGCCTTGCCTTAGGGGTACAGTAGGATAGGTTCTTCAGGGACACAAAGGGCAAAGGTAGGACCAAACGAAGGCTGAAGGGAAAGAAAATGAAGGCTGTTCCTCGTCTGACTGCCCCAGCTCTGGTGACTCTCCTCAGCTCCTTCACTTCCATTCATTCATGAAGCGTCTACTCCATACAAGACTCTAAATATAAAAAGAGGAAACCATTCCTGCCAGCCGGAAGTTTATAAACCACATCCTCCTTTTTATCCTGCTCTCAAATTGTCTCTGGATCCTATAATGAAATAACCAAATCACTGAGAATCTGGTCTTCATCTGAGGTACAAACAAGTCTTATATTAGTCCTGTGGGTGCAAAGACACACTATCTGCACCTAGGTGTAACTCTGTCTTTCATCATGAGGTCTAAATGAAAAAAGGAAAGGCGTAATAACTCATAGTTACACAAAGAATGAAGACTCACAAAGTATTTTTCCTCATAACCACTCTATCAGATAGAGACTATACATATCACTATTCTCATTTTAGAGATGAGGAAACTAAGGCTCAAAGAGACTGACTTTCCTATAATCACACTTCCAAATTAAATGTTAACATGAAGTCTTGAGCCTAGGTCTCCAATCCCAATACTCCTGCTACTATACCACACTTTATTCATACCACGTTTCCTTTTGCAAATGCATGCGCTCTCTCTCTTCTCCTTCTCTCTTCCTTGCTTTCCCTCTCCCTCCCTCCCTTTCTCCCTCTTTCTCTCTCTCAGAAAGTCTCTGAAGGGCTTGCTTCTGGAATAGGAACACAGGGAAGAAGACCAGGAAAAGGAAAAAAAATTCTAATCAGAAACAACAGGTAGTGACAGCAGGAAGGAAAGCAAGCAAGCAAGCGAGGGCTTCCCCATATTACAAAAAAGGGGTCACAAAAAGACACAAAGCAAACCAAGAAGCGTCCTCCTCAGGGGTCCCAGTGGGAGGAAATGTCCCACACTTTTCCCCAGATCCTTATTCCCAAGCCATCTCTACTCTCAATCAGCCCATATCTCTACCCTTGAACTTCACGAATGGGAAGAATGTTAGATACTAATAGCTAAAATTTCCATTGCACTTACTATGTGCCAGGCACTGTCCTAAGTGCTTTATAATATATGATAATATATATATAACTATTATCTCACTTCTTGATCCTCACAACAGCCCTGGGAAGTAGATGGTATTATTATCTCCAATTTTCAATTAAGGAAACTGAGGCAAACAGAGGTTAAGTGACTTTGCCCAAGGTCACACAGCTATTAAGTGTCTAAGGCTTGATTGGAACTTAGGTCTTCTTGACTCCAGGCTGGTGCTCTATTTACTGCACCACAAAACATAGGGAAATGTGTTTTTGGCATGCCATGCAGGAAATGGCCTATTTTTCCACTTCATTACTGTAACATAAAGTGTGGAAGACCTCCTGTACTTTAGCAGAGAGGCATTATAGGCAAAATGATCTTAATGTGAGCCAACCTGAGAACCTAAACCTCATGCATAATGCCATTAATAATGAAAAATAAATGAATTATTAATTTCTTTTAAAAACTAATGAATATAGGGGGCAGCTAGGTGGCGCAGTGGATAGAGCACCGGCCCTAGATTCAGAAGGACCTCAGTTCAAATCCGACCTCAGACACATAACACTTACTAGCTATGTGACCCTGGGCAAGTCACTTAACCCCCACTGCCCAACCAAAAAAAAAAAAAAAAACTAACGAATATATTTTGGACACAACACATTTGCTAAGCCCACAGAAATGTTCCAGACCAGTTGTTTATAAATCTAATTTTTCTAAATTGAATCACATCTTAAATGCACTCTGGAATCTTACTAAAGGAATCATATGGTGAATTTTTATGGAGTGAAGATTCTCTTTGTAAAATAAATACTCACTATATCTTCAAGGTTGACATGGTAACACACTCCTGTACTCCCTGCTGCTGAGGCTGGCAAATTGCTTGACCTCATGAGTTCTGAGAAGTATGACAGCTAAAGCTGATTGAGTGTCCATACTAAATCCAGAACCAATATGTGAGACCTGAAAGTAGGGGGCTATCAGGCTGCCTAAGAAAAGATCAACTAGTCCAGGTCAGAAATGGAGTATGTTAAAGCTTCCAGACCTATCAGCAGTGGGATTGGGCCCATGAGTGGTAGATGTACTTCCTGTTCCTGCCTAAGCAAGATAGAGAGACCTAGTCTCCAATACAGTTCTCGCTTAAGGACCATTCTGCAAACATCCCCTCCCCTCGTGGAGCTTCATGGGGTCCTCACCCCCTCTGCAGCTGTGAGGTCCCTGAAGCCAGAAAGGCTTCAGTGCCAGGGCCCTGTAGCCTAAACAGAGGTCCCCAGGGTTGTACCTCTGAGGCCTCCACCACCACCTCTGCAGCCAGCACCTACCAAGAAGAGACAGAACTGGAGCCTTGGCCAGCACTGGGAAGTTGAATTTTCCTAATTCGAATTTATGTAAAGCAAGAACTGTCTGTGTGTGCACGTATGTGAGTATGTGTATGTGTGTATATATATACACACACACACGATATATATGGTTTTTTTTAAATGCAAGATAATCTAAATTTTCCTATATCTGGTTTGCTTAAAGCAATACATGCCTGCTCTTCCTAAGTATTTTTTCCTTGGCGTAAGCTTTTTTTAAACAATTACTTATAAAGACTGTGCCTTTATTGTGGTTTCCTGACTGAGTTGCCAATTTCCCTCCCATGTGTTGCTAAGCACCTCCTTAGCAAGGTCATTTCTTACACCTAGAAATATGAAATAAAAACCAAAGGAAATCAACTAAAAAGTATCAGAATTCAGTAAAACTGAGCAGGAAATAAATTTTACATTAAGAATTAAATTAAAATATACATTTAAAAGCAAATTATTGCAAATTGGTAATACTACCAGAGATAGAATATTGGAGTGATCTTAGCTAATGTTACATTTATATTCTCACTTAAGTGTTCAAGTGGGACACTTTATCCCAATGAATGGGTATACTGAAGACTTGGTAAAGTTGAAAGAAAACAAAAGAAATAGGAATATCAGAATTAAAGGAAGAAAAGGAGCGCTAGAGATGTCATGAGACACCCAATGAAAAAAATATATATTCAGCAGGAATGGCTTCTCATAATTGTTTCAGAAGCCATTGCAGAATAGCTGTGCTACAGATTCCTTACTATTATCCTACAGGATAAGATTGTCCAGTTATTACACAAACTAAGAAGAATAGAAGAATGGATCAGAGAGAGTTATGTGAGAAATGCTATTGACAAATATAAAGGTCATAGAGGATACTTTTTTTTAAAGAGACATCAAGGTAGGAAGCACAGAGGCTAATACTGGTAGGACTATCACACTATGAAAAATTACTATATCAGCAGTTAGGTAAAAACAGCTACCTTTTAAAACTAACAAGTCAGGTTACATTAATAATGCAAATTTGCTGCCCCCTGCTGGCCATTAAGATTTTTTCAAAGAAACAAGATCAGTCTAAAGTTTTAGTTTATAATAGATCACATCCATTTTCAGAAAAAAATTTTAACAAGGTAACATTAGAAATTTCTTCTTCATCAGGCTTCATCAATAAAAAGAAATCTCAAGTGATGTAAGTGTTAATATTAAAAATATGAAAATCCTAACCCAACCATCAAAATCAAGTCATTTGTGTTCTACAAAACTTTGTGACGAGTTTGAGGTATCAAAACCCTTAAATTATTTTACATTATGGGCAAAGGAACAATGAAATCTTTGCTTTTTCACATAACATATCTATGGCAAGCCTCCCCAAAAAATTATAAAGAAATTTTAATTTAAATTAAAATTTAAAAATGAACTGCCCAAATATGTTTCATATTGAGAACTGAAGAAACAAGAATGAGTCATTTTCCCTCCTGAATTATTTGTAAAATTAAAATCACTTTTCTTTAATCACTAATATGGTTCTCTTGTACCACAGCCTACTTGGGCAATAAAATGTATTTTGGAAAACAATTCAATTTAATTCAATGACTTACAATATAATGCCTTTGTCATCAAGAAATAAAATCACAAAAGAAAACTGAATTTTCAAAGTATATGTGTTGATTCTTTGAGATCAGTCTTGACCTTAATTAAATTTTTTGAAAAACATATTTAAAACCAAAAATCAGATATTCCTCTAAGGAGAAAAAAAAAACTGATGTTCTGATTTTACATTGCAAATTCTCAATGTCACTTTGATATCTTCCCCCATATACTTGTCTTCTTGCTTACCACACACATGATGTAGGAGAGGATAGCACCAGAGGAGCCAATCAGAGCACCCACAATAGTGAGTAAGTTGTTGTTAAGAAGGAAACCTTCAGCACACAGAGCCCATCCTGAGTAGCTGTTCAATACAGTGATAACTACGGGCATGTCAGCACCACCAATAGCAGCTGTTAAAGTCACACCCTGATAAAGGAAAAGCAACAATAAATTAATTAGGCAAGAAGCAACTTAAGACAACCCACTTACTCAACAACAGCATACTGGTAGGTGGACATATAAATAATAACCTTACTTTACTAGTCTGAATATAGGTCACAAATCTAACTAGTCAAAAACCACTGTAACTACTTGAAGCCTTTCCTATAGCTCAAATACACCTCAAATCAGAGCAATAGCATCAATCTTAACACATGACTTGTCTAAAATCTGAATACAGTTTATTCACAGTATAAACAATACTACCTTGCAGTATGGATGGATAAGTATATTTCTAAGGAATTAAAATATATTTGAAATCTTAAGAGGTGGCCATCATTCAGTCCATTATAATAAATGGAATTATTAAAATCTTGGGCAGGGGTGGTAATCATAATTTCAGACAATGTAATAACAAAAACAGTTATGATTAAAATTTTGAAGTGTTCTAACCAAGACAGTAAAGTCGAACATTTTAAAATCATACATGAATCACTAAAATCATTTAGGAATGGACTCTCTAAATGCCTGAAGACCACTAGCCTGTCCTATGCTACCTTCCCCGAGTCTTGTTTATCCGAACTAAACACCTGCAGGTGGACTATTCTTCACATGACACAGATTTCAAGACTACTTAGTGGCCTTCTCCATGCAACTCAATCCAACTATCTAGCATTTATGAAGAGTCAAGTATGTGCAAGATGGTCTGCTAAATACTAGGGATACCAAGAGACAGGGACTGGTTTTGTGATTTCATTGTTATCTGGAACTTCCAGATAAGGAAACTCCTTATCTAACAATGCAACATATAGTCAGATAGTTGCCTAGGACACAAAGAAGTTAAAGAATTTGCCCAGGGTCATACTACCAGTATGTGTTTAAGGAAGGACTTGAACTCAGGTTTTCCTGGTTCTAATGACAGTTCTCTATCCCATACAACATAATTCAGAAGTGAAAAACAGTTCCTGCCTTCTAGGAGCTTAGAGTCTTCTTATTAAAAAAGTTAGCTCAGGATATCCTAAGAAGTATCTTATAAAGATTAAAGGAATAGTGGGACTATTCGGGGTACCTTTCCTTCCTTCATAGATATATAATAGATATAACAGATGGTTCACGGTAACCAGTCAATAAATTAACAAAAATTTATTAGACTGCTACTATGCTCCACATAAAGTGCTAAGTGCTGGGACACAAAGAAAAGCAAAAGATAGTCTGTGACCTCAAGGAGCTCATAGTCAGGCCATTCTTTTAGAATTCATCTCTTCTCAAAGGTAAGATCTAGAAAGTCTTTATTTGAGAAACACTTAAGTTAACCTCAGAGTAAATCCATTAGAAAGACTTCACAAGAAATTGAATCTCCATTAACAACTCAATATGATTTCCCTCGTTGGGGCTCCAATTAAGTTCAATTAAAAAAAAATACACAGAACTAGTGAAGAACAATGCAATTGCTGAATTCTTTTCTGGATCTTAAATGCCCTATAGGGTAATGGCTTCAACTGTAGAATTATTATAGAAATCCAGCTTCCTTTATAAAAGTCACTAAACTCTGCAAACTCCTTGAGAGTGATGACACTACTAGACATCACAAGGAGCTCAAGGACAAAGGGAAAAACCCCACGCATACAAAAATATTTACAGCATCTCTTTTTGCAGTTACTAGGAAACAGAAGCAAAATAGATATCCATCAATTGGGGAATGGTTGAAAAAAATTATAATATAAAATGGAATATTACAACAACAAGTCTGAATAATTCAGAGAAGTTTAGGAAAAACTTATATGAACTGAAGAAAAGTAAAGTAAGCAGAATTAGGAGAATAATTTACACAATAATTTATCCAATAATTAAAAGGAAAATACATCAAAAGATATCAGAATGGTTTTACAAGCAAATTTTACCAAATATTTAAAGAACAATTAATCCCAATACTATGTAAAGTATTTGGAAAAATAGGCGGAGTCCAACCAAATTCCTTTTACAACACAAAAGACATCAGACCAGTAATGTAATAAAAAAAAAATAAAGCATTTTAATAAAATAAAATACATTTAGCTGATAGCTGAAAATACAATGTGTAATAAATGCTTCATGATAACCAGTCAGTTCGTCAGCAAAAATGTATCGAGTACCTACTATTTGCTAGGCATTGTGCAAAGTGCAGGGGATACAAAGAAAGGCTCTCAAGAAGCTCAAAGTCAAGATATTTGTTTCAAATTCATCTTTACTCCTCAGATAAAAGATCTTAACAGCATCTGATAGCTCTTTATTTGGATTATATCAAATAAACCAGATGGAGATCAGGACAACTGGAGATGGCCCAGGATACAGTGGGAGGCATTGGCCTTTTCAAGCTAACAGGTCTCAGTTTGATTGAGGCAGCACCCATTTAGTAATTAAGGCTTAATAAGAAAAGAGGCAGAGAATGGCCTCTTTAAAAAAAAAATTGATCTTGGAGGGAAAGATCCTCAGAGTTTCTGGCCAAAACAGAAACAGCTGCTATTTACATTCAAGACATGATACACCTTTAGAAGCGACAAATGAAGTCAGAAAATAAGATAAAGAATTATGAATTAGCCTTATCAAAAATGTAACAGATAAAACATGAGTAGAATACAGTTTCATGGAATACTTTCAATGGCCCTTATTTCATTCCTCCATTCACTTACCATGATGGCTGAGAGGGCAGACACAGAACCCAGACAGGTAATTCCCATCGTGTAGCTTGGATCAAGCATATACGGAATTATTCCACCTGCACTAGCAGTCAGCAAGCCTAGATTGAGTAAATGCCTTCCAGGTAGGAGGAGAGGGGCAGATTTCAGTATTCCTAGAAACAAATATATTTTTCAGAATCCAGAAATTTTGCTAAGACTTTATTCCCCTTAAAAATATAGTAAAACTAACATAAGAAAACTCAGAAAACGGTGACTCTGACACAGGATACTGAAACACAGAAGGGAATTCAAGTGCTTTCTCATAATGAAGTTTGATGGGGGCAGGGAAAATTCAGAGTCTGGTTTAACTTAACTCTGTTTTTTTCCTCCTACTTTGATCAGAAACACAAACCATTTCTTTACCCTTTGTAATACTGTCCTGGAATCTTAAAAAGCAATTTTACTCTGGTATGACCAACACATTACTAGTTAAGTGTGGTTTTGTTTATTTAAAACTTCAATACTGCATCTTTAAATGAGACTTTTCTTGTCCACGAGCATCCCTGATTACATCAATGGAGCCCAAGGGAGAGTCTTTGTTGCTTAACTGTTGCTAAAGACTCAGTGAGAAAATGAGAAAGTTTCAGGCTTGAGGTTCTTTTGTGATTTTTAAGTTTTGTGGAAGTTTCGAACTAAAGTTGAATGAACAGATTACTGAAAGGAAAGAAAGAATTTTTTTTAATTGTAAATTTTGGAAAGCAGTTTAGATAGCATCTCTAGAGAGTTGCCTTCTTGAGGCAACACTGAAAACTGTTTATTCCCTATTTCTATTATTCTCATGATTGAATTCAGAAGGTCCAAATGCTCCCATCTTGGCAACATTATGGTAGAAGATTTTTGTTAGTTTGTTTGTTTTTTTCACAGAACATAGGGTGCCAGCAATCACACAAATATTTCAAAATGTGCCTTCTGTTGCCACCCATTCTATCCTACAGGAACAGGATCAAAAGACAAATTGTAGACTCTGGTCCTTGATGGACTCTCTAAGAGGTCTCTAATTAAGGACTGTAATACCTTGGTTGTTTGTTTTTTTTTAATCTTCACAATATGAGACAAACAACTTTGATATTTAAAAACCTGTGACTTCAGGCAAATTTTGGGACCTTTCGTTTCTTTGCTTATGCTTTTTATAGAAACTCTTTCAACCCTTCATGAGATTTATGATAATGGATGAATACAGGTTATCTTCTAAGATGAAAATGTAGTTGTGTATTATATAACTGCTGCTCCTTTAATAACTTTTAGAAATTTTGTTAAGATACTTCCAAAACTTTAAACAAGTTCAAAAGAATTTAAAATTCAAAAAGAAAAAGAAAACAACTGCATTCACCTCCAAGTTTAAACACTTACCCTGCAATTTTCCATAGGCAATGAGCGAGCCGCTAAAAGTCACACCACCAATGTAAGTACCTAGATAAGCCACAATCTTGGTGAGGTTTGCTGCTGGATCCACTGCAAAATGTGGATACTCAACCATGTATTCTGCTACACAAGTAAGCACAGCAGCCAAACCTACCAAACTGTGGAAAGCAGCAACTAACTGAGGTAAATCAGAAATCTGGATACGCTTAGCAATCGTCAAACCTGTGAAGGCCCAAGAACAAAGAGAGAGAAAATTCAAAAATAAAGCTTGATCTCTTTCAAACTAAAACAAAATATAACTGAAACATAAAAAGCACTTGAAGTTACTCATCATTATTATTTATAATCACCAATTATTTACTGAGCATCCTACAATAAATGAAACACATTCCATGGGGATTCCAAAGAAGTCGTGGCAGACTAACTCTGTGGAGGAAATCTGGAGAGCCTAGAAATTTCTGACCTACTCCGCCACTTTCCCAGAATGCCCCTCACTCTGGTACACTCTTGCACACACTTTCTCTTCAGAGCACTTTGGAAATAGAATCTAGGCCACAACACTCCTTTGTTCATATTATCTTTTTGTCATGCCCTTTTCTCACTTTGCGTGTGCTTTTCTCCTTTTCCCTTCAATTCCTACTTCTCCCCTAGCCTAATCTAGAACATCAGCATCTCCCTCTCCACACTTGTTATGATTCTGTACTTCCCTCTAAACCCTGTTCAGCTCCCACTATCACCCACCCACAGAGCAGACAAATGGAGCCTACAGGGACCTTGGTTTCCAGGTTGGGGATGGTATCTAGAAAGAAATGCACAGCTACAGACAGGCAAAGTAATGGAACAGAATACCTATTGGTACAGTATGGCACGGTTTATGCAGTACTAATACTAAGTATCAGTACTCACGATAATCAAACTTCCATACTGGACCAGTAGCAAACCTGACCCTTGTGATTGCCTGTTCAAGAACCATTCCTTCAGCTGTCCTTCAAGAGACTGGGCCTATCCCACACACAGGGGCCAAAAGCAGCCTGTGACAAAAATAAACATGTAATCTCCAGCAAGTGGTATATGAAATGACAAAAATAAAACAACATGTTGTCCTACCAAAAAAAAATTAAGGTCTATGTTGGATAAATATATTAATATCTAGACTTGTTTTTTAAAACGATTATGTAGGAACAAATACATTAAAATAGTACTTTAAAACCACTGCCAGCTTATAGCTAGAGGTTAATTTTCATCCTGGCTGCATTTTTGCAGCAGAATAAGATTTAAGCCTAGTATAATTAAACAAGTGCTATAGTAACAAGTAGAGTAACATCTACTCTATGATCAGTTCATTAATCAGAGGACAATAGAAGCCCACATTTTTCTTAACAGATACAGTATTTGCCTTATTTTTTATGGACCCTGGGGAAGACCACTGAAGCCTATTTGCCCTGGGAACTTCCTAGACCAATAATTTTAAATGTCCTCCCAGGGTGGTCAAACAGTAACATGGGGCAGGGATGGATGGTGCCTTCAGAGGTCTAGAAGTACTCCCTAATCATGGGACTTTGGGATGTTGCCTAGTATAGGCTTCCTCACAAAGGCAAAATCCAAAAACTCCAGATTCATAGACCTATGAAGAAATTCCACAACAAGCTAAAAGCATAAGCTCACATCTGGTGCCTCTCTAAGTGTAATATCATATGTGCAAAAAAAAAAAAATCCTCTTTAGTAGCCTTCATTTTAAAGGTTGTGATCTCTTCAGTTTTTACATCTCACTGCTTACCAATGGTGCCACCCAGAGTCATTGCCCCAGACATCTGAGCTAATAATTCTGGATTTGGATTAAGACTTCCCAGAGTGGCTGCCAAACCTCCAGCAACACCAATCATGCCCAAGGCATTTCCAAGACGAGCAGTTCCTTGTGTGGAAAGACCAGCCAGGGCACCAACACAACATAGACCTGAGCCCAGATACATCATCTTTTAAAAGAGAGGGAGAAAAAGATTATATTATCAGAACTTTCCATCTTTTAGATAAGACAGAGTTGCTCTTGAGAAGTCATGAGTCTCCGAGACTAGATTTTAATCTTAACCAAAATGATTGAGAGACAAAGTATTCCAAGGATTTTTTCTCTATTTTTAAAGAATTTGTTCTATTTTTTAGTATAGGAAGGGAAAGAAAAAGGAAGAGAAAGGAAAGAAAAAATAAAGAAGAGGCTGAGATTCTTATAATCTAGACACTGCTTAGATTCTTATAATCTAGCCAATAAGCCAATAGCTTATTAATTTTCAGACTCCTTAAGAGTCTGCCCAATATGATGGATGTTCTAATAAACCTTGTCTTTGGCTGGGAAATAAATGAATGAATGAATAAATAGATAAATAGATAAATAAATAAGGAAGGAAGGAAGGAAAACAGGAAGGAAAAGAGAGGAAATAAACATTTATTAAGTGCCTGCTATATACCATGTTAAACATTTTACAAACATCTCATTGATCCTCACAACAACCCTGGGAAGTGATTGCCATTATGATCCCCATTTTACTCTTTAGGAAACTGAGGCAGACAGATTAAGTGACTTGCCTAGGGTCACGCAGCTGTTACCTATCTGAAGCCAGATTTGAATTCAGGTCTTCCTGACTCCAGACCCATCACTTTGTCCACTGTACTACCTACCTCATGACTACTAAAGAGAGGTGCAAAAAATCCTATAAAGCATTTAATTTCCTAAAAAACTGTGTTTTTAAAAGAAAATTTATTTTACTAGGCAAATATGTGTCATATATTTCTGATCTTGGACATACTAAACATAAAGGAACAAAAATTTCAGTGAGGTACTACATCCAAAGATGCAGATAACATACATTGACCCAAGACAATTCTGAAGCACTTACAATGAAAAAGGCTATCCACTTCCAAAGAAAGAACTGATGGAGTCTGAATAGAGACTGGAGTACACTTCTTTTTACTTTATTATTCTTGGGTTGTTGTTTTTGGTATGCATTTTCTTTTGCAAAACTCTCATTTTTGGAGGGGGTTGGGTAATGGGGTTAAGTGACTTACCCAGGGTCACACAGCTAGTGTTATGTATCTGAGGCCACATTTGAATCAGGTCCTCCTGAATCCAGGACCACTGCTCTAAACACTGTGCTACCTACCTGCTCCAAAAAACTCTCATTTAAAAAAAAAAACATTCATCCATTTTTTTCTTCTGTCACAATAATGATGCTAGAAGGGCAGCTAGGTAGTACAATGGAAAGAATGTGGGAGCTGGCATCAGAAAGACTCAACTTCCCGAGTTCAAATCTGGTCTTAGACTCTTACTCACTGTCTGACCCTGGGCAAGTCATTTAACCTCAGTTCCCTCATCTGTAAAATGAGCTAAGAAGGAAGCACTCTAGTATCTTTGTCAGGAAAACCCCAATAGGGATTACAAAGAGTCAGACACGACTGAAAATGACTAAACAACAACAAAGCTATTATGCTCCATTTACAAATGGGAAAACTTGGACCATGAAAGATAAGTGGCTTACCCCTGGTATACAATTAATTAATGGCAGGGCCAAGAATAGTTCTGTGACTCTTAGCCCTGTTGCTCTTTCTACCCTATCAAAATGCCTCCAGCTTTATTGCTTTGATTGGTTCAACAGATGGTTGCATACTCCCAAATGCAAGGTTTAACTGGAAAGAAAAAAAATATATATTGCTGAAAAAAAGTGAATCGGCCCCCTTACCTGTTCAATGTTGTAGCCACCGTACAGGGAAGCTAAGTAACCCCCAACAAAGGTACCACCTGGGAGCAGATACAAGTAATTGTATTCAGGGGGATCAGTTGGACGTTTGAACATGTCCAACATCCTCTGGGTCACCAGGAAACCACCTAATCAAAGTAAATGAAATTTGAAAATTAAAGAAATGGTTTCATTGAAGAAGACAGCTATTTAAATAGGGGCTATGGTATTTCTATTTTAAAGGAACCTTTGTAACCTATAGGTCATTTTAAACACTGTTTTATAAGAATAAAACATGAAGTATATTGTATAGGAAGCAAGTTCAATTAGGAAAAAATGTTATCAGAGTATAGAACCAATTATTTCCACATGACTAAAAATACAGAATGAGAATACAAAAGCTCAAAGGTCATAAATCTATTTCTGACTTGTTGTTCTGCTTATTAAACAATATTATAATTAATTCTGATAAAATAATCAAAACAACACTACACCAAGAGTTCCTAGCATCACAGATCTGAAGTTAGAAGGAGCCTTATTAGGTCATCTGGTACAATCCCCTCATTTTACATGTGAGAACTGAGACCCAGAGAGGCTCAATACCTTGACTAGATTTGAAAAGGTAGCAAATGGCAGACCCAGCATTTGAACACCAGTTTTGGAGTCAGAAAGACCTGAATTCAAAGCCAGCCTCAAAATGTATTAGTTGTGTGACCCTGGGCAAATCATTTAACCCTTTTTGTCTCAGTTTCCTCATCTGCAAAATGAGCCAGAGAAAAAAATGACAAACCACTCCAGTATCTTTCCCAAGAAAACCCCAAATGAGGTCACAAAGAATTGGACGCAACTGAAAAAAACGACTGAACAACAACAAACCTCTGACCTCAAAATAAGCACTCTTTCCAATGACACCACAGTATATTAAAGTTCTTCTGCTACCAAATAGTGGAGGGAAAAAAAACACCAAGTCATGCTAGACTTTCTATCTTCAGGAACAATCATTGATACTGATAGGGTGATATGTTCAGTTTCAGAAAAATTCCTAAGCTTACCTATAAATACTTTAATGATATGCCTGAGCTAGTTTAATTCAGAGCTATGTCTAAAATAATTTTCTAGTTTATCTATGGCAAGAAATTCTTCTTAATCACAGGAAATTCCAAGAACTATAGTTTTAAAAAAATAGATGAGCATGACATTGCTTTCAAAAGGGTTTCATGACTTAAGGACAAAAATTTCTTAATTCCCAATTGAATTCCTGCATAGCTGACAGTCCCCAAACAGTCCCTTGATGCTGATTTGTATTGGTTCTTCAATCTCCATTAAAAAGTAGCATGAGCTATGTATTTTAATTATTTTCTAGATATAACAGTAGAAGAACAAGGGAACTGGAGTTTCACAGGTCCAATACTGTCAAAAAGAGAGTCCAGGTACCTGCAATGTTGACGGAGGATATGAAAGCAGCAAGTGCAGCAAGACCCTGAGGTGTATTGGAAGGATACATGTGTCCTCCCATGAGCGCCAACCCTCCAACGGCAGTCAAACCTAGGAAGGAAGAACAAAACAGAGTGAGTGACAGATAAAGAAGCTGCCAGTCAAAACAATGCTCCCATCGCACTTCAATCATGTGTAATAAGCATAGAAATGCTCCAGTTTAAAAAAAAATTCTACAAAACTCTAATAGCTATTTCATAAAAATTATATAAATAATAATTTAAGGTTGCCTGGCAAAGCAACATTTTCCCAGGATTGGGATCGTAATGTAGAAAAAGTCCTGGTCTAGGAGTCAACACCGGGGTTCAAGTTTGGAGCAGCAAGAGTGACACCAGCAGGTGCCTCTTTAATGTATGTTGGATCTGAAGACCTAGCTTCCTGTCTTACTAGCTTTATAGTACATAAGTCACACCCTCACTCTGGCCCAAAGTTTCTTCACCCATAAAATGGACTTGCACTTCGAACAGGGACCCGCAGATAGAAGGTATTTGATAAAAGCTTGCTGACTAACTGAATGGCTAGAGATTGTAGTAGAAGAACTCTAAGGTCCCCCAGATCCCATCAATATTCTTGAGGTCAGGAAATATATGATTTGTCTTTGTATCCTCAGCACCTAACTATATAATATGTGCTTAATAAATATTCGTTGAAGTGAAGATGTGATTCTATGGTTAGAAAGAATCTGTATCAAAAAAGGAAGAGATGGAGGGACAAGGAAGGAAGGGAGGAAGGAAAGTGGGAAGGAGAGAAAGAAGGAGGGAAGGAAGAAAGCAGTGAGGGAGGGAAAAAGGGAGGAAGGGAATAAGTATTTATTAAGTGCCTACTATGTGCCTGGCACTGTGCTAAGTACTTAACAAATATTATTTTACTCTCACAACAATCCTGGGAAATATGTGGTATAATTATACCCATTTTACAGTGGGGAAACTGAGACAGACAGGGGTCAAGTGACTGGCCCAGAGTCATACAACTAGTTAGTGTCTGAGATCATATTTGAACTCAAGTCTTCCTGATTCCAAGTCCATGCTCTATCCATGGTACCACCTAGCTGTTGCTATTTACGGTAGATTACTGATTTCATCTAGGTACTTTATGATTTGTGTGATGATTAAAGAATGAAAGAAAATGGCTAATGGATGACACCTATAAGATAGAAAATTAACTTGAATGTATTTTACAAAATTAATAAAAAATACCTGAACAAGGTTTTTAGTGGGAAGGAAGAATAATTGGATATACAAAGATACAAAAACTATTAGGTTTTTAAAGCTAATTTTAAAATTAGCTTATAGGGAGATTTAATATAAATCATGAAAAATGATTTAATAAGATTTAATATAAATCATGAAAAATGACCCAAGGAATCACCAAATTCACACTTTTAAGCAGGACAGTCCTAAGGCATTCTGATTATTAATTTTTCAGAGCTTTATATAAGGTAAGCTATATGTTTCAAACTTTCTTCTGTAATAAAGCATACAGACCCACCAAAAGAGCTCTTTTCCAACTACTTTCCATTAAGAAAACAAACATCTACTGAGCACTACTATATGCAAGGTGGTGTTAGGCCCTTTGTAGGATACAAAGGTAATAAAAACAACTACTAACATTTCAGTAATGCTTTAAGACTTACAACCATTGTCTTCAACTGAATCCTGCAAGATGGATAGTATATTATACCCATTTCACAGATGAGGAAAGTAAAGCTAAGATAAGAGAAGTGATTTGCCCAAGGTCATATAACTGAGGGGCAAAGAAAGAACCTAAACTCAGCTCTTTTGTCATAGAAGAGATTCATGCCCTGATTCTTGGACCAAATGGCCTGTAAGGACTCTTCCCAACCTGGGATTCTGTGAGTCAGTCTTTCCCACCCCGTGCAGCTTCCCTATGGGACTAAGACATAAAAGGTCCCAGTCAACAAGGAGCTTACATCTCACTATATCTCCACGTTGTCCATCCACCTCAAATATGTTATATTGCTAAAACTATTCTTGGTTTCAGGGGGGATACCAAAGGAAGGTGCCTATTGCCCCATGAGTTGTACACCAGACCCCTTTTCTAGGAACACCGAATATTCCCATTTACTTTAAATTATACTATTCAATTTTATTTTCATACTTGATACTATTTTTAATATAATATAGTTTTATGTAAATCAACATATCTAAACCCACCCCAAGAGAATGAAAACTCCTTGAGGGCAGGGACATTTTATTATTTACATTATATTATTTATATCACAATATCTCCAGCACCTAAAATAGTGCCTGACATATAGTAGGCCCTAATTAATGCTAACTGAATTATGTATTAATAGGTACCTAGATATTTTCAGACTCTGCCAAGCAGTTTGGCACAAACACACCACAACGCCAAAATTTGCAGCAACCCCTGCAACAAAACCTTTAATATAGCTCATATCACCAAATCCCCCAAATGGCATTTTATTTCTACCTGGAGGCAGAATAACATACTACCTAAGACACTAAGCTCTTCTGAAACAATTTTTTAATAGACTCACATAAAGTTTAAGCATACCATTGCTTAAAGTACAAGTATTGTTGGATTGAAATAGCCAAAAAAAATCTGTGATGACCTAACCTGGAGGAAAACTCCAGGAAAACTTAGACTAAAAGTCCCATACCTGAGATAGCATTAGTTACAGACATCAGAGGTGAGTGGAGAGCAGGAGTGACACCCCAAACTGTGTGGTAGCCCACAATGCCAGCTAATCCAAAAGTTGTCACCATCTGAGAGAAGGCTGAATGGGGAGCTACAATGCCCAAACCAAGTATACCAGTTAGACCTAGAGAAAGACAACATGAAAAAAATGTTATTAGAAATCTGATCTATTAAGGTTAAAAGCCCACACAAAAGAAAATATGGGGAATAGTCAGAACTTTCAAAGTTAATTTATTCCTCTGACAGCCAACAGTTAAGTGGGTTTTTTTTAAATAATGACAGGTAAAATTTCACAGTTAATAGGAGGACAATGAGGAGAAAAGAAGAGGGCCACAACTCTCTCCTTTCAATGGAGGCGTGGTATACTGAAATGTCACCTGCGCTGACACATGTGCTTAATATGTTGATTAGTTTTGTTTAATTGCTTTTTTCTTTGCTACATGGAAAGGCAAACCAGAGGAATAGAAAATACTTGGAAATGACTGGAAAGCAAAAATAACTATCATCAATAAAAGGAAATAATGAATTTAGTTTTTAAAAAGAAAAGGAGCCCGAGATACTCATAATCAAAACTCAGCTTCTTAACAATCTGAAAAAAAGGGAAAATTTCAAAGTTGGTAATATTTATGAATCACTTCAGCAATAACTTACACATTTTCCTCTCTCTCCCTCTCTCTCTCTCTGATTATTCCCTGTCATAATCAAATATAGACAGGGCCATCTAGCTGTTAAATAAATCTTCTTATTCCCTAAATCACAAGCCTGTATACAATGCACCAAGGCATTTTTCAGTTTGGCCAAGATATATCTTTTACAAAGCCAAATTTATGCCACTCTAAAATTTGGCTGAGTGAGGGAAGGAGGTTTAAAAAGAGTAGGAAGGATTTCATTCACTCCGGCACCTCCCTAAAACATATGGTGTCCACCAGCCCAGGGAGCCAAAGTGTTGCAATTGCTCCTGAATCTGGATTGTTCTGTTGGCTAGGGCCATGAGCGCCAGTTTCAGCACCAAGTCAGCAAATGTGATTTTAAAAAGAAAAAAAAAACACAAATTAAATTAAGAATGTGCAGACGAATACAGTCAGTTCTGAACATACATCTTTAATTATCGCCTTCCTTAATAACAAACATATGTGTGGCTATTCCTCTAAAGAAGAACAGGGTTACCTAGTGGTAAGTAAGGGGAGAAGGAGGAGGGTAATGATAGCAAGCAAACTCAACTTTCTGAACAGGGCAATCTTCTTGAGGTGAAATGTCCTTCTACCGATGAAGCAATAGGAACATTCAGGAAAGCTCCCATTCAGAGGACCTGAGTTCAAATCCCAGCTCTCCTGCATAATGGCTGTGTGACCTTGGACAAGTCGCTTAATTTCTCTTGACCTCAGTTGTCTCATCTTTAAAATGAGGGAGTTGGACTAGATGCCCTCTCAGAGCCCTTCCAGCTCTTAACCTATGACCCTATGAGAGGGCTAAACTCAATAACCTCTAAGATCCTTCCAGCTCTAAATCTACTATTTTATAAGGAGGCAGAAGCATAGTTTAACTTTCTTGTACTATTTCCACTGATAAACTATTTCAAAATGCCTGGCTACTTAACTATTTGCAGGATAACTGAATAATAGATAAGCAGTTCCTAAATTTTATAGGTTAGCCAAGATTTTTTTTCTAATGTATTTATGTTTCACACAAATGAAGTGACATTTTGAAAGTTTTCTTTCTAATTACTAAACTGGTGCATACCTAAAAACACCTTCCTCTTAGGCAG
Source organism: Vombatus ursinus (assembly GCF_900497805.2). Classification (NCBI taxonomy): domain Eukaryota; kingdom Metazoa; phylum Chordata; class Mammalia; order Diprotodontia; family Vombatidae; genus Vombatus; species Vombatus ursinus. Next base: position 30,569,439 of record NW_020954550.1, read on the forward strand.
GTTTTTATAACAGTTTCTACATGATGTTTCTTGGATCTTTTTCAAAGAACAAAAAAAAGGGACATTAAAAAGACCGATGGATCTCATATTAAGATAGTAAACAAAAAGTCAGTGTGGTACAAGGGAAAGCCCACTGGACAAGAAATCAGAAGATTTGCCTTCGTGTCCCAGCTCTACTGGCTGCATGGCCTTGAGCAAGCCCCCCAATCTCAGTGATCTCTAAGGCCCTTCATCTGTAAAATGAAAATGCTAATCTCTGTGCTGTCTGCTTCACAAGATTAACATGAAAATCACATGAAATGATGTCACTGGAAACTACTTAAAATGTTATGCTATATAGAAAGAAAAAAATAAGATTCCCTCTCATACCAGGGTTATCTAAAAGAAATATTGTAGATTTTTTAAGTTTGCCATTTTGAGAAATGCTATTTATCTGCCTCTGATCAATTATTTAAGTCTACTAGAATACCCAAAGGAGAATAATATGCAGTCTAGTTCATAAGGCAAAGGAAATCCAATCAATGCCTTCCTTTCTAAAGCTGAAATTCACCTCTTTCATGTTTATTTTAATGCAATGGCCATGACTCAAAGAAAATGTAAATGAGGTCCAGGACTAGAAAGTCAACAGTTTGCATTTCAGTATTCTCAAAAGGCTTTGGAAGAGATACTTCACTACAAAGATAAACTAGTATAAAATTAAATGAACAAAAAACAATTAACCAGCATGGTAAATGAAATAATAAATGCTGATGATGGTCCACCCATTCATAACTAGGAGCCATAAACTTGAGAATTAACAGAGGCTAAGCCTTTGTAAAAAAAGAGTGACTTATTTAGCTTGGTAATAAATAGATGATGGATGAATGGATGGATGGATGGATGGATGGATGGATGGATGGATGGATGGATGAATGAATGATCCCAGAATTTACTAGGGAACTTTGAAGCATCTAAGAATATAAAAGTTAGATTCGACTATTGATTGTTAATAATTATGCTTCAGCTTTTGGCCAGACAGAGATCTAACTAAATTAAAAGAGAAATTTCTGACCAAAAAACTAAAGGCATATCTGCAATATTAAAAATTCCAAGGAGAATAACTGTAGTCAAGGTGAGCATGTGTTACTGTCTATAACCATATTTTAAAGCTGTAACTAAGGCACAGTTAGAAACAAATAATTACTAGTAAGTTGTAAAGTAAGCAAGGCAAGAATTAAAAGTCCTCAACACAGCTAACAGAATGTTAGTTAAATACATGATAGCTATACCTGTATCCCAGTTCTTATTCTTCAAGACAAACACCCGGATTCCCCAGTGTTACCCAACTCTGTAGACAATCATAGTTGGTTGGTTTTATGCCCACCAAAAAAAAGGAAATAAGTGATTTATCTTCATACATTCAATAATATATTTTCACATATATATCATTCTGTAATTTCAAAAGAAGTCAAAACTCTTAACTATTTCACTCTATTGTTAACAAACGATCTTAATCATTTTCAGAATCATGTTTTTTCAATGCAAAAAATAGCATACACTAGATGACAAAAGAAACATAGTTACTAACCTTTTTTTTAAGTTCACGGGTCCCAGGTTAAGAACTCCTGCTCTAAGGGAAATTATTTTAAAAGGGCCCAATTGCCAGTGAAATCTAATGAAGAACATAAGGCTTTCAGGAGATTTACAAATAATTTTGGTACTTAATGCATTACTTATGAAGCTCAAATTAAACAATCCCAGTGGGGGAAGGGACAGGTAAGAGTGGAGGGAGCAGAAGAGGCAAGTATGCTATCCCTCACCTGCTGTGTATGCAGATGCTGTGGTCATGGTCTTGTGGAATGGGGTAACAGCAGCTGCTTTCTCAGCTTCAAGCTCAGCTACTGTCTTTGGTTTCACAGGGGCTCCCTGAGGAATATTTTTTGGTGTTGGTGCTGGGAAAATTATCTTGCCATCCTAATAAAAATTAGAAAAAAGGATTTAAAAATTAAATAAATATTTTAAAATTAAATAAAAATTAAATTAATTAATTAAAAAATGTTTAAAGTAAACAGTCATGATGCTGGGTCTTTTTTTGTTTTGCTAAAAGCTATTTCTTTTATGTACACACCCATAAATTTTTCTTAAAACACACCCACAGAACCCCAAAGAAATATTCCGTCTTAAACAGAAATCCACAAAAGATAATCCATAGGACATAGGAAGGAATTAATAGGCTTACTTACCTTCATTACCACAGTCCCCCTAATGACATGGCCCATTGTGCCAAAGTCAAAGTCATCTTTCACCTCAAAATGGAAATTATCTTTGTCAGGGCTGATTGCCTTCAGAAGTTTAGTAATATTGTTTGAATACAGCGTACTGGCCTGGGTAGCCATTCTGCTAGGAAGGTCTGTGTAGCCTATGTGAGTAACTCCCTAGACAAATGAAAATAGAGTTAATAAAGTTTATTACCAAACTTTAAAACATAGGATAGTTCTAATTTCATTCCATCAAATAATAAGCATTTATTAAGTTCCTATTTTGTGCCAGACACTAGGCTAAGTGCTAGGGATCCAAAGAAAAGTCTCTGCCCTCAAGGAGCTCACAGTCTAATGGTAATTTATGAATATAGCTAACTCCTATACATTGAAATGTTTTCAAAACATACCAATAATTTCATATATAGACACATTATATCAATATGATTTTTTAAGTCCCTTTTAAGAAAAAGCCCACCTCGGCCTCAGTCTTTCATTTATAAAATTGATTACTGCTTTACCAATCTGCCAGATAGTGCAGACCACTGAGTTCGCTAGGCCTCTACCCAACCTCACCTCCTGCAAATTGCTTTGTACATATTTTCTATTCATTTATCTTTGTACACATTGTTCCAGCCCTCTCTCCATCCCATGCACAAACTCAAGTCTAAGGCAAGCTCTTGAGGGCTGGAGTGGTTTCATTTTTTCTTTGTATCCCTAATAATGACAATTATTAAGTATATAGAAAATGCTTAATAAATACTTGCTGAATTGATACTTCTAAAAGTAACATTTTGATTCCTAGACACAGACACACTGCATCAGCAAAATGCGTGATTACTATAGCCACTACTGTGCTAACAATACCTTATGGACATAAAGTTCTCCTGGTTTAGTAGTTTCAAAGTTTCCTCCTGCTTCAGCTGCTAAATCCACAACAACTGAGCCTTCTTTCATTGATTCAATCATGTCTTTCGTAAACAAAACCGGTGCTTTTTTACCTAAGGAAAAATAAAACCATAAAGAAAGGAGTATAAATTATGTATGTTAAAAACCAGCCAACCTAAGTTAAGAATTCTCCTAATGACTGTGGCAATATCCTCTTGTATGCTGACACCATAATTAAGGATACAGGGCACTGATCCCAAACAATACGGCATTTCCAATAATCTATAGGCACTGTGGTATAAAGTGAGTGACCTGGTCTTAGAGTCAGAAATGTGGGTTTCAATGCTGGCTCTAAGTCTCAGGTTCCTCATCTGTAAAATGGGGATACAATGACCTACATCCTCTCTTATAGATTTGTTGTGAGAAAAGCATTTGGTAAAATGTAAAGTGCAATAGCTAAGAGCTATACATTAAATTGTAAAATTCTCACACCTTTCTAATAATCTAAATTGAAATTAATTAAGATAATCAGATATGTGCCATATCTTTTAGAAAGGCAAGAAAATACAGCATGAAATCAAACAGTTAAGTACTATAGCTCAGAAGATCTGGGTTCTGATTAAGGTCTGCTATTGCATGGCCTTTCTTGAATGACTTAATTTCTGCTCCTCAGTTACCTCACCTATAAAATGAGGACAATAGACTTTATCATCTCTGAAAGCCCTTCTAGATCCAAATCCTATGATCCCATAAAAGCTGAGAATCTCTGATGCATATTATTTCATCCTGTTTCTCCAGTTCATCACAACTTCCCTACCAAATCTTGAAGTGATCAACAATTTCAATGTATTTTTTCCACCTGAGTCTTTCAACCCTTTCGAACTTTCATCATTCCTTCCCACCATTGTAGCCACCAATGATAGTTCACATTCACCATTCACTCCCTCTCTTCTAACTTCCTCCCACCCCCCGGCCAAAATATGCTGGAGAAAATCACAAAATCTGTCCAATCTGCTTCGAGGACAAATGAATGTTATCTAAGCCTTAGCAAGGGTCTCCCTCCCCAGAGCTCAGCAACCCTATTACCCAACTCATTTCCTTTTCACATTTCCCTCCATGATGGTTTCAAACCTTTGCCTCTTTGCTCAATTCCTAACTATACCCCTGCCCCCTCATATTCATAGTAGATTACCTCACCTCTTACTGAGAAAAAGGCCAGCTGCTATGAGCTTCCTCAGCTTCCCTCCTCTAGACCTAAAAAATTCTGTGTTCTCACTCATTCTTTTTTCCATTTCTACTGTGTCAAAGGAAGAAATGTTCCCTATTCCTTATCAAAGGACTAAAGCTTTTAATTCCATTCACCAGAATTTAGCTCCATCAACCACTCCCCTTCGCAACTGGCCCATTAGCCTACAAATATGTTTAAATTGATAACTTAAAATTCTATTTCTATGACCCTTCTGCTTCCGTGAGCGCTCTCGCTCTCTCTCTCTCTCTCTCCCCTCCCACTCACTGCCAAAGTTCTACAGACTACAATAACTACCTCCACTGCCTGATCACTCACTGAACCCATTACAAACATGCTTGTGCCTCCATGACTCCTAGGGAAACTGCTCAAACGTTACCAGTGTTATCTTAAGAGCCAAATCCAATAGCCTTTTCTGATTCTCAACATTTGACACTATTTACAAAGCCTGCCTTTATTAACGGACATTTTAAAGGACATTCATTTTAAAGGACATTAAAGGACATTGATTTCCAAATACACATTTCCCTTACTCCCCCCACATCAAAAAGTCATTCCTTATAACAAAGAATAAAATAGGGAGGGGGAAGTAGTTCAGTTCAGCAAAATTAATCAACACAGCAATTGAGTCTCAGAGTACATGCAGCATTCTTCACCAAGAATTCCATACTTCTTCAAAGAAGGGAGAGTGTTACATTGCCATTGGGCCTTCTAATAACACAGCACTCATTTTTTTGTTCTTTCCATTTCCATTAGTGTAGTTGTTCTGTATATCGTTTTTACCTGGTTCTGCTTACTTTGCTTTGTATCAGTTCATACAAATCTTCCCATACTTTTCTGATTTATTAACAATCACTGTTTCTTATGGCACAGTAATATTCCATTTCATTTAAGTACCACAACTTGTTTGCCTACTCTTCAGCTGGTGAGCATCTACTCTGTTTTTAGTTCTTTGTTATAATTTTATATATCTGGAACCTTTCTTTCTTGATAGTCTCTGGCAGTGGAACCAGACTACTCAAGTTCCACAAATTATAAAATCATTTTTTATACTTTCTCAAAATGCTCCTCTGGTTTCTCTGAATAGTTCTCTCCCTCTATCTCCCTTCTCACCTTCTCCATGTCATGGTTTTCTAATGTTTTATTCTCAGGCTTTAAAAAAAAAAATTTTTTTTATATTTCCCCCATCCCACTACCATTCTGGGAATTTCATTTACTCAGTATCAACTAGCACCTCTATGCAGATGAATATCAAATGTACATCTCCAGTCAGAAGAGTTTTAAGTGTAAATGGCATCAGACTTGTCCTTTTTGACCCAAAAAGGAAGAACTAAGCACAATAAATAAAAATTCTGAGAGACAGCCTGGTATAATATAGAAAGAAAACTGGCCTCAGAATCAATAAAATCTGGATTCATGTTCCACTTCTACACATAATGACTTTATGACCCCAGGCAAATAATTTAATCTCTCAGTGCTTCAGGCAACTCTCTTAGGATACATAAAAATTCCAGTCAGTCAATAAACACTTACTAAGCTCTTACTAGGTCCCAAGCACTGTGCTGCCCTGAGGATAGAAGGAAAGGCTTAAAACAGTACCTGTTCTCAAGGAGCTCATAATCCAATGAGGGAGACAACACCCCAGGTATTCTGTTGAATATTTGGAAATATTCAACAGAGGGAAGGCATTAGAATTAAGGGGAATTGAAAAGGGCATCCTATGGAAAATGGAATTTTAGCTGTGACTTGAAGTAAATCAAAAAAGGAGGAGGGAGAGCATTCATTCGTTCTCTACATTCGTTTTAAAGGGTGTCATCAATGAAATCATGGGTCCAGAACCCCTTCACTCAAAAAAATAAAGAAATGAAGAGATGAAATGAAAATGTTCCCATCATTAAGAGCTGTTGAAAAATATAATAGGTTACCTCAGGGGGTTGTAAATTCACCATCCCAGGAAGCCTGCAAGTGGACACTGGATGACCATTTTTCAGAGAGGCTGGATATATGGTTCATGACTTGTGTCAGAGTAGAATTGGATTACTTCTGAGGTCCTTGACCATGCTACGACTTCATGACTCTACAGTCTGCATGTTGAACCTTTCTCCAGTCATCCTTCAAAGGTCCACTTAGGAACCATCTATCTCTTTCATGAAGTCTTTCCAGATTCTGCCCATAGTAATAAATGGCTTTTCCTTCCTCAAAGCTCTTTGGATCACTGCATCTGCACCTTTCTTGAGTATTTAACATGCCCCGTATTATAATGTAGTTAACTATGAAAATTTATGTTTCCTAGGCCTCTGAAGACTAGGACCCTTAGGATGCCTCCCTAAGCATAATGGATTTGCACAAAGTAAGCCTTGGTAAAAACACAAAAATGCTACCAGAATGAAATACTACCTGTCATTTTTTTAACCTTGAAAAAACTATTTGTAAATGGCCTTTTCCTCTAAGACAAAGAACCGCAAAACATTTGCCTGAAATTCTACAGCTTGTACTCTTTTCAGAGCAGATGGATCATAGAGTGTCAGAAAATTCTGATATTTTCCAGTCATGTCCACCAGGGCCATCTGAGTAGTCATATTGACCAAAGAGAACCACTTTTTTTAAAATAATGGAGAGGGAAGAAGTGACATCATCAATAATTATGTATACCTGAAGCCTGAACTCTGGAAAAAAAAGAACAAAGAGACAGAAAAAATAGAAAAATGGCAATGAAAGTAGTTCTAAATGGGAAAATTTACAGCCAAAAAAAAAAGACCCAAAAAAGGAAAGGTTTTAACAGAAGATTTAAAAAATGCTCCTGCTCTCTCCACAAACAACGGCAGTAAGATGGTGGTTGTTGTCCTTTGTAATCAAAAAGGACCAAAATGACATCACTATGTCAGGGTCAATGTATAATGTGTCTGACTGAGGCTGATCAGACTAATAAGAGCTCAGAAGGCTCTACCACATGTTAGGCCTATACATTTGGAATAGAGATGTCTCAAAATTTACACAACTCACATTTCTTTTGAGCTACTGAAATTCTGACTTTTTTTATGTTTTGACCACAGGGTAGGATCCCCACCTACCATGGTAAACAGGCCAGGGTCAGGTTAGGTGAAGCAGACAATTTTTAGGGCATCTTTTCTAGCTCTTCAAGCAAGGGCATCAGGAGAACAACTAGGACAACTGGGAAGAGACAACCAACTATATATTTACCTAAGCAATTTAAAATACTCAATGAAAAATGATCATAAGTTCTTTAAGAAAAAAATAATCTTCATTGAATATTGAAACTTTTCAAAAATTAGCAAATTGCATAAATTTCCTATATGAAACTAAAACTCTAACTAGAAGCAGATGTGGTCAGTACCACAATGGATATTCATTCTAACCAACACAAAAAATGTTATACAATGAAAATTATGCAATATTCTGCCCGTACTTGATGTTATTCAAACTCCAATAGTGAAATCAAAAGCTATGACTTTTAAATACTCAGTGCATCAATCCCACAAGTAATCATACCAAATATTGTTTATTGTTGTTTGTCCTTCATTCACAAAGAGGATCAATGGGGGGCACAGTGGATAGAGCACCGGCCCTGAAGTCAGGAGGACCTGAGTTCAAATCCGGCATCAGACCAAACTCTTGACACATACTAGCTGTGTGACCTTGGGCAAGTCACTTAACCCCGACTGCCTCACTAAAAAAAAAAAAAAAAAAAACACAAAGAGGATCAATGGCATCAGGAAGGTGATGTCTCACAAGTGAATTGCATTTGAGTGAGGCAGGGCTGTGCAAAATCTACAGCCTCACTCTCTCCTTTGGAGCCATCTGGGTCCAGTGGCAAAATATAGATCAAGACTACTGGAGGTAGCCCCACAGCAAAAACTAGTAGCTACTCAATGCAATGACTACATAAATGACAGATTAAGTAAAAGTTCTAACTGTGACTGCAATAGACACAGAAATTATGGAATTATGACTGTCTAAAAGTGGGCCTTAACTAGCTTAAAAAGAGATAACTCAATTTAACCATAGAAAAGGTAGATGATGAAGATAAATTAAGAAAGAATTGTTTTATTAGTCTGAAAAAACAAATAAATTCTATCGAATCCTTTTTTTTAACCATAAAAGCAGCAGTCCTTTGCATTTTGAGATCTTTATACCCAGTGAAAAGAACACTCAATTTGCAGCCAGAACACATAGATTTAAATACCAGCTCTGCCACATATTAACTGCGTGATAGTGGACAAAAACAAATAATCAGTAAACATAAAATAGGAAGTAAAGCACAAGGTAGCACCAAAAAAATATATTTTTAAAAAACAAGCAATAGAATGTTTCTTTTCTCTTCTGTTAAACATAGGAATTTTTCAGAGAGGCAACATACTATAGTAGATAGAGTCAGAAAGACCCAAGCCTAAATCCTATCACAGAGTATGTAACTGAGCAACCTCCCTATGAGGCTCTGCAAATAGTAATGACAGGACCTATCTCACTGGGATGTTGGAAGGATAAAATGAGATACTTAAAATGCTTTGCATATTGCAAAGCACTATGTATCAGTTAGCATTATTATAATTTATACAAAACTGTAGAGTTTTTATACAAATTCATACAAATATAAAAGATTTATACAAATTTTACAACTAGAAGAGATGTTCCAATGACGGTCGACAAAAACAGAATACAGGCTTTTTTGCAAAACTCTTGACATCTCCAGAGGGCATGATAAAGTTTAAAGATAGAAGAATCAAAAACAAAATACTAAATGAATCAGATACTGGGGATTTTTACAACAGTAAAATAAATACATCACAATATTTAAATATAAAGCATCAAAAATGTTATGACAAAATAAAGAGATGGGAGAAGGAATAGAATCAGAAGTTCTGATAGTTCCAAAAGTCAACATTCCCTTACTCCCCCCACATCAAAAAGTCATTCCTTATAACAAAGAATAAAATAGGGAGGGGGAAGCAGTTCAGTTCAGCAAAATGTTCCAATGGAAAAACCTTTAAACCCAACCTCTGAGAATCAGAAATACTACCCACAAGCAGTCTTACAAAGGAACAGAAAATTCTCTCCCTCCTACGGCAATTACTAGAGCAGAAAAAAAATCATTTCTCGAAAATCTAGAACGAACCTCAGAAATCCCCCAGTCTGACTCCCTCATTTTACAAAAGAGGAGAACATAGGATCATAGATCCAGAACTGAAAGGGATTATCAGAGGCCATCTGGTCCACCTCCCTCCTTCGGCAGATGAGGAAACTAAGTCTGAAGGAGGTTAACTCACTTGCCCAAGGTCACACAGGTAGTAAGCACTACAGGCAAGATATGAAGCTAGATCCTAACTTTAGAACCAATGCTCTTTCAATTAGAAGACCCAGGAAGGCTAAGTGAATTAAACTGAACTTGACTCAATTTAATTCACTGATATTTATCCCCTCTTGTCACTGTTCAGCTAAGTGGTGTAGTGGATACAGTACCAAGCCTAGAGTGAGGAAGATGCATCTTCCTGAGTTCAAATCAAGCCTCAGGCCCTTACTAGCTGTGGGACCCTGTTAGCCTCAGTTTCCTCATCTGTAAAATGAGCAGGAGAAGGAAACAGCAAACCAGTCCAGTATCTTTGCCATATGAGGTCACAAAGAGTGCCTGAACAACTGAAACACTTGAACAACTTATGTCACTGACTCCTAAATACTTGTATCTCTCGTGAACTCCAGTTCTACATTCCCAACTGCTTACTGAATAATTTCCTTTAAATGTCTTGCCAGCACCTCAAACTCAGCATGTCCAAAACTGAACTCATCAGCTTCTCCTGTAAACCTGCCTTTCATTCCAAATTTGCTCTCTCTGCTGATGGCATAATCATCTTCCCACGCCTGAAACTCAAGTCTTCTAGACTCTTCCCTCTCCCTCACATACCCTGTATCCCATTATTTGCCAAGTCCTATTGATCACGCTCACAACGTAACTTCCATTTTTCACCTCTCGTTCATTTTATAGTATCTAGTCTGTAGCACCTGTGACCCTTTCTTGGAAAGGCATCATGGGGTAGCTAAAGAAAGGGCTTCAGAGTCAGGAAAGCCTGGGTTCAAGTCTACTTCTAACTTCTCGCACTGGTTGTATGACCCTGTCACTTAACTTCTCCATGCTCTAAGCAATGATTTAAGAGAGGCTTAAGTTGAAGAGAAGGTACTGTCGACCGTTGGTAGAGGGAGTTTCCTCACCTGGGAGCTCCCCACACAAATTAAATATGGGATCTAGTCACTATTCTTATTCCTATCATCCTCATGATTTGTATAGGGATATGTTTGCTTCCTAAAATTTCATAAATTTAAATGTTATCTTTCCTCTGAGAAATATAAATGAATGAGTGTTTTCTGCAGGAATAAACACACACACATGTATATACTATATATATATATACATATATAGTATGTATAGTATATGTACTTTTATATGGAGTTATATTAGTTATTGAGCCCTTTTTCCCCCAGTTAAGATACTTACATATCAGAAGATTATTCCCCATTCTCCATTCCCCTATGGAATTTCAGTTAGCATATATACAGAGAGGCCCATGAGAGACAACTGACAAGCACCTCCATAAGGCCTTGGTCCTCACTTGAGAGAACAACCCAACGCCATCCTCCTGGCACTGGCCAGGTAATATGGAATTTGACTACCACCCTGGATATCTATCTGGTTTTAATTGTTTAATCTATCTAGTTTATTTTTTTTCCCATTTCCCTCAATTAAAAATTTATAGATAACTGTTCATCTAGACAAAAAATGGCCCCAAAACACCTCAAATCAGAGAAGATCTTCCATATCCCCCTTGTTAGACAGCCTTGAGTAAACTGGGGAACATTCTAAACCCACAGCCTCATTCCCCTAAACCAAGAGTGGGGCACCTTCAACCTCAAGGCCACATATGGCCCTCTAGGTCCTCAAGTGCGGCCCTTTGACTGAATCCAAACTTCACAGAACAAATCCCCTTAATAAAAGGATTTGTTCTGTAAAACTTGGACTCATTTAAAAGGTCACAGCCAAGGACCTAGAAAGCTACATGTGATCTCGAGGCCTCAGGTTCCCCACCCTTGTAACTAACTTGTTCTCAAAGTTAGATCTGAAAATGAAGATAATAGTTCATACCTTCTTCCTGACTAGTCACCATCCCAGAACCTACCCCAAAAAGGAGGGGGAAATTTCTTAACATATGTCAGAGATGAGACTTTTCCTATTAAAAAAAAGGGAAAACTAGAAGGGGCTAAATAAACTATTTCCTTAATCTGAACAGGTATTTAGAAGACCACAGCACCTCCTTCCCATCTCCAGAAGCCTGTAAAAAATATTCTCTAATGAATCTCTTTTGTACACATAAGTCATGTACATAGAAGGGAGGGAGAAAAAATTTGGAACTCAAAATCTGTTGAAAACTATCCTTATATGTAACCAGAAAAAATAAAACACTCTTAAGTGGGAGGACATAAATTATAAATGGTTTAAAAATCAATTTATTGCCCCTAGGACTTCAAAAGCAAGAAATGTTGACATGCCAACTACTAAAAATTCCCATTTCAATAGAAAGACTTGAAACAAATCCTAATAAATATTTTATCTTTGTTAAAGGCAATTGGATGAACAATAACATTAGGCTTGGTATATCTTCTCCAAATTGGGGGGGGGGTGTAACTCAAGAGCTAGAAAATTTAGAAAAATTAGGAATGGGCAGTAATTAACTTTCAATACCGTAATTAAAGCAAACATGGATAAATATCTTTTCAAAAACCAAGCAGATATGCTAATGTGTGGTAAATTACAAATCCAAGGAAGGAAGTAGGTAAAATTGTACTATGAAGACAGAAGAATACCATGATGAAAAATCATAATCCATACTACTTTCTGTGGAAGAAGGTAAGTTTCTTGTGCAAGACTTGTGCAAGGCAAGTTTCTGACCAATACCAAAACTAAGTGAAGATAAGAGTGTAGTTGTGGAGGGAACTTCTGTCAGAAATCTACTAAAGGTCTACACTAAAAGAAGAGCATATGAAAAATTACTGATTTGCCTTGTTGAATAGTCTCATATTTCAGAAGGTGAAGGAAAGCAACAAAAGTTACCTGAGTCTGACCCATAAGGTGATGCTGATTGGGGATATAGAAATAAAGAAACTTTGGGGGAAAGATTTATTATTTCATCTTAAAATTCATAATTTAAAGAAGGGTAATTCTAGGTATGGTCTAAAATGTGCCAAACAGTAGAAGAATGGATTACAAGAAACTGAGAAGAGAAACAAGATAGTTGGCTTGAGAGGAACTGGAGGATCTCAACAATAAGATTCCAATGATGCAATTGTAAATTATTGCACTGAAGAAAAAGGTACATCTAAGTAGAAAGGAAGCATATTTATAAGCTCTGATTTTTAAAGGAAAGATGAAACCAAGGGCAGGTAACTGAGGAAGAATACAATTCTTCCCCTAAAAGCATCAGGAAAACTAACCTCCAGAGCAAGCTGAGCATTTTAGTAAGCACAAAAGATAGGGGAAAAAATGGAGAAGAAAGGATTTTTTAAATTATATTGGAAGCAAAGGACGAACAATGAAGGGATAAGGCCACTGCTTGGGCAAGATGTAAGCCAAAAAGAATAGTCAGAATTGAAAGGATATTAGAAACCCAAGGTAAGTGAGCAGACGGTAAGAAAACACCTACCCCCCTCTACTAACTGGCCTCTGAAGACTAGTCTTCAAATTCAGGTCTTCTTACTACAAGCTCAATATTCTTTTCACTAAGCATAAATTCACAAAACCTCAAAATCTGAAAGACTAATTCTCATACCACTGCCCGTATCTGATATTTTAAAGCGTTACTATGATCATAGGAAAAAACTAGTGAAAAGAAATAGGGAGTGTTTAAATACAATGAATTCAATATTGCTGCCAAAATCCCTAAGCTTTGTAATGTAATATTATACTTTTGTTGATATTTGTCAATATGACAAAAAAAAGATTTTTTTAGAAAGAAAACACTGAAGAAACCACTGCCTTGTGCAATAAAAAGAAAAGCTGGGATGATATAAAAATCTTTAGAGAAATGAGGTAAAAATAAATAACCCCCACTACCCTATAAAAAAATCAGTTGTCAGATAATCTATAGCAAGTACTGAATCATGTAAGTATAAGGACACTTAACATATTTTGAAGATGTGAGTAGGTTAGCTCACTTCCTTCTAAACAAATAATCCCTGGGAATGTCTGGATTTGCTAGAGCAGGGACATTAGCCCCAAGTTCTACTATCAGAGCTAAGCAAGGTTTTTGGATCCCCTGAGTTGCCCAAACACAACTTAAAGCCTAGGCTGGTAAAGGAAAAGGCAAAATAGGGGAGAGGTAAAGGGGAAAGTCACAACAAAGCTTAAAAAGAGAGAAAAGGAACAGGAAAGACAAAGGAATGAAGCAGAAGTAAACAAAACAAAACAAAAAACAAAAAAAAGAAGCAGCATAATGGAGAGTAAGCCATGCAGAATTCTCCCCATTTGCAAAATGTTAGAGAAAACTATGGTGAAGACTGCAAATGGTATCACCTCCCAAAATTGTGAAAAGCAGTGCAGGGGGAAAAGAGACATCAGGTCACTTCACATGAAACCAAACTGAGCCAGATCATCTCAATAGCATTTTCAGATGAAACAGGAAGAAAGGACAAATGAAAAACAAAACAGCTGTCAGCATTTCTATAACAAACAATTATCATTTTTGATGACAATGAATTAGTATATTTGGATTCTAGCCCGAGTCCAAAAATGTGCTATATGAACAAGTGGAAATAGCACTAAAAATGAAGATGGGAAGGAAAAGAGCAGCCAAGTTCAAGAGAAGAAATCCATGCCAGGCACAGCACAATTTTAAGTTAGCAGGGATTCTCTTCCATACACAGATTTAGAGGATCTTAAAGGTCATACGGGCCAATCTCTCGTTTCAGAGATAAAGAAACGAAGACCTAAAAGTCACCTAAGTAACTTCCTCAAGGTCACAACAAGTGACCTTGTGCTTGGTTGAGCCAACATTACAAATGAGGTGTTCTGCTCTGACTCCAAATCCAGCTACTTTCTGCCACAGTACAAAATCTCCATCTTGTCAATGGTCATACTTTCTCCAAGAGTACACATAACAACCTATCCCTGCCTTATTTCCTGTACAACTGCTGTACATCACAGGGGATCAGCCAACATGCTGAGGGTCTTCCTTTGAGTCTCCTAACATTCCACTGGCACCAGCTGTCTATGGCATATCATTCACTCTCACTACATGACTTGGACACCTGATTTTCCAATCATTCATCTTTTAATATCTTTAATGTTTTTTCAAGTGCACAATTATTGAACTAGAATAAGCTACAGACTAGTTAGACCCACCACAAGTCTATACATTAACCCAGAAGTGTCTGCTTTGGAGACTCTGGTATTCCATGCTTTAAAGCCATACAACATCACTGCAAAAAAATATTGGTGCTGAAAAGATGAGTCTTTCCTTCAAGGATAAACTTGGCTTTTTTTCTGATTATATAAATCATTTGACACATAGTACAAAATGCAGACTTAAAGGCTTTCCTCCAAAAGGTTGACTCCCATGCATATATAAAAATCACATAAGATTCCTTGTCAGAAAAAAAATACAAATAATTGTCAGCATCGAGATAGACATTAAACAGGGAGGCATATACTTGCCAAGGATGTTTGCCATTATCATGGAAGACATACTGTGATTGCCTATGGAGAGTGAGGTCCTCCAGATGCTTCTGTTTACAGATGACATACTGCTGATTGCATTAAGACCTAGAATACTAGACTCCTTAATGAGATCAGTCACAGCTCAAGAGATCTGCTTATGTGAACTGATGCAGAGTAAAGCTATTAGTAATAGGAAAATTATACATACCATAATTACAACAATGTTAATAGAAAGGAATATGGAGAAGGAGAGGAACAGGGTCAGGAATAGGGCTAGGGAGAGAGACAAAGACAAGGACAGGGAGAGAAACAAACTAAAGGCTGCAAAACTGTACTGACAAAAAACTCCAGCCCTAGAAAAAAGCTAAAGAAAAAAATGTATCACCCTCCTTTATTGGCAAAGATAAAGAATTAGAGACATGAATTACTGCATATACCATATGATGTACTGGTTGGTTTTGGTGAACTATTTTTTTTCCCTTTCTTGTTTTATTCTTTGTTTCAATGGATGGCTGCTGGGTAAGGAAGGAGAGAAGGCTATATTGGAAAATGAGTGATATAAAAACAACATATCAAGAATACCTTTTTAAAAGATATATGCTTAATAACAATAATAATAACAATAATAATACAAAGGAAAAAACAAATGAGGAAAAAATTACTATTGTCTCCTAACTGCTACCCTGACTACCAAAGGAGCTTTAGTCCTTAACAGTGTAAAGAAAGCCAGAACTATGCTACGATGTGCAATTTGAAGGAAAGCTCATTGAGTCAGTGGGTCAATAAATACGAGTATGTACCTTGGACAGGCACTGCAAACAGAAAATGAACTGGAAAGCCCAGAACTGAACAGGAGCAAAACAACAGGCTAAACTGCCTTTGAGAAAATTTAGAGTGCTTTCAAGTAATTCCAAGCTGCTCCCCAAAACAAAAACTCATCTTTCTAACAAAAGTATTCCTCTAGTAATACTACATGGCTGCAAGTCATGGAACTCCACAATTTCTAACAAATCAAAAACCACAAGTTGACCTAAAAGCCAAATGAGAGATGTGGCAGGCTTACGTAGGTTGCCAGATTATGATGATGCACCCAGAGAGAGGCACCCAGAAAATACAGAGCTGGAAAAGAAGACAAGCTACTCACACAGTAAGAGCAAGTTATAACAGCTGAAGAGCTCAAGTACTACGCTGGTACCTATAGACTATTCAGAAACACAGAGAAAGGATTCCAGCATGTTGAGATCTCTGAAGGATTTAAAATCAAGCACAGAACAATAACTGCACAGCTATGGATAGGCTGGGATCTGTACTACTGGAGGAATAATCCCATTTACATCCTTAGGTCCCTCTAATGATCATAAGCATGGTTTATATACTCTACAGTAAAACTTGATTAATCCAAAGTAAGGTGCATGGGGAAGAGTCCTGTCATTCAAATTAATAAACGTTAAAATTATATAATACTTCCAAAATTAAAGCTATTTTCCTTTAGTCTACAATCTACATTACCTTGTAACATGCCAGGCACTTGTCTCAAGTGACACTACTTACTTTTAACTTTTTGCTATCAATAACAATACTGTTATACATGTCCCAAATCAGATTCTGTCTTCAGAGGACTTGGATTAACAAAGACTTACTTCATGTGCACTCCCTCACCAAAGTTATGAGGTCTCTTTGTAGACTTTTAGCTCCCCCTCCTGGCTCCATGCTATAGAATAAAGATATTCAGCCTATTTGTTGAAATTCACATGAAAGGTAGGAACTAAAGTACCACTAGTGACAGAAACATGGTCAGAGGAAAGATCCTCTCTCCTTCCTTCTCAATACCATACCTGCTTCCCCAACATCAGGCTGTAACTACAGTAAGGGACTTCCTCTCCAAATCAGTGGGAACATTTATGCTAGGAAAGAAATCCTGGCATGCTGATGGTTTTAATAACTCTTACTGCACGATCCACAGATCTGCCTTCTTGGCTTTGTGAAATAAGACCAGCTCCCCTGTCCCAACTAGCTACCCTGACTGCCAAAGGAGATATCATCAAAAGAGGCTCAGTACTATACTTACTTGCTATAAGGGGTTAATTTAGGAAGGTGGTGGGGCAGGGGGAAAAGAAGGGGGTATTTTCAGGGGAATACAGAAGAAAACAAAAATATTCAGAAGGGGATACAAACAGAATAGTTTTGTCAAATTTTTTTCACGCTTGTGACTTTTTCCTAAAAAAACTCTACGTGATGGAAGTTCATGTTTTTATATTCAATCTTCTTCTTTGTTCTTTGTATACTGAAATGCTCATGGTTGTTGACAATTACAAAGTTCATAATAAAATACAAACTTAAAAGTCAGTTCTTAAATTCAAAAATTACTTATCAGACACATTCTACTTTCCAACTACACTGGTCTGTTTGTAGTTCCTCATTTTATCTCCTACCTCCATGACACTGCAGAAGATGACTCCATACCTGCAATGTACTTCACTTCTCACCTGAGCTCCCAAAAATCCCTAGGTTCCTTCAAAGCTCAGCTCAAGTACCATCCTCCTCCAGGAATTCTTTCTTTTTTAAAATAATATTTTCCCCAATTCCATGTAAAAAGTTTTAATTTTTTTTATTTTGACTTCCAAATTCTCTCCCTCCCTTCTGCCTTCCCTGAGACAGTAAGTAATTTGATATAGGTTATATATGTGCAATCATGTAAAACATTTCCATATTAGTCATTTTGCTGAAGAAAATGAGAGAGAGAGAGAGAGAAATAATATGTTTCAGTCTGTATTCAGACTCCATCAGACTCCTCCGTCTTTGTCTGGAGGCAGAGAGAACTTTTCATCATCAGTCTTTCAAAAATGTCTTGGATCATTGCACTGCTGAAAATAGCTAAGTGATTCACAGTTGTTCATTATACAATATTGCTGTTACTGTGTAAATGTTCTCCTGGTTCTGCATCCGTTCATATAAGTCTTTCCAGGTTTTTCTGAGAGCATCCTGCTAGTCATTTCTTATAGCACAATAGTATTCCATCACAATCATGTATCACAACTTATTCAGCCATTCCCCAATTAACGGACATTCCCACAATTTCCAATTCTTAGCCACCACAAAAAGAGCTGCTATAAATATTCTTGTACAAATAGGTCTTTTCCCTTTTTTTTAATCTCTTCGGGATACAGACCTAGTAGTGGTAGTGCTAAATCAAAGGGTATGCATGGTTTTATTGCCCTTTGGGCATAGTTCCAAATTGTTCTATAGAATGGTTGGATCAGTTCACAACTCCACCAACAGTGCATTAGTGTCCCAATATTCCCCCATCCTTTCCAACATTTATCATTTTCCTTTTCTGTCATATTAACCAATCTGAGGTGTGAGGTAGTATCTCAGAGTTGTTTTAATTTGCATTTCTCTAATCAACAGTGATTTAGAGCAGCACACACATTCCAGTTGCCAGTGCTCTCATTTTCCTCTCTCTGAAAGTTACTTTGTCTAAATTTTGTATTTAGGGCAGCTAGGTAGTGCAATGGATAGAGTGCTGGGCCTGGAGTCAGAAAAACTCATCTTCATGAGTTCAAATTTGGCCTCAGACGTTTCACTAGCTGTGTGACCCTGGGCAAGTCACTTAACCCTGTTGGCATCAGTTTCCTCATCTGTAACATGAGCTGGAGAAGGAAATGGCAAATCACTACAGTATCTTTGCCAAGAAAATCCCAAATGGGGTCAAAGAGTCACATATGGCTAAAAAACAACTGAACAAAAAAAAAATCTGCATTTAAATTTCCATATATGGACTGTTTCCCCACAAAAGAAGGTCAGACCCTTGATCACAGGGACAGTTTTGATTTTGTTTTTTCATCCCCCTTCATTGCCTAGCAGGCCTGACACAAAATGGACCTTTAACAAATGCTTCTTGAATTCAATTACTGACATGAGTAGCTTGCTCCATAAGCTCACTTGCTCCATATGCTCCCAAACTATTCCTCCTCATGTCATTCATGTCACTCCTACTTAACAGAATAGAGGCAATGTGATATACAGTAGGATCACAAGCTCTGGAGTTAGAGGGCCTGAGTTCAAATCCCACTCCTGACACTTATTAGCAATGTGACTCTGAGCAGTCATCTAACCTCCATTTCCTTCATTTATTCATCTACAAAATAGGGGTTTGTACTAGATGACCTCCAAAGTCCCTCCAAATTCTAAATCTAAGGGTTTAAATGAGTGTAATTTTCAGACAACAACCCTCTTCCAGAGGATCAGAGATGTAAAGCTGGAAGTGATACCAGAGACTATCTACTCCAAACTCCTCATTTTACAGATAAAGAAACAGGGAGATATTACAAATTAATTTATCATATATAGATAGTCCTCAGCACCCTGAGGAAAAGGTGAAAGCCCCAGAGTTGGGTACTAACGACCAAGCAAGACAGTTATGGGCAGTCAAAAGAGAATATGTCGAAAGAAAAGTTATAGCATAGATGACAAAAAATGGAAATAGTCAGTATTGGAAGGGCTGTAGAAAAAGAAATAGATTAAAGCACCAACAGATGGAGGGCTAAGAATTAGTATAACCATCATGGAAAGAAATTTGAAATTATACAGTGCCTAAATTATAAAGTGGCAAATAAAGTAGCTAAAACATCCATGCCCTTTATCAAAATGGTTCTGCCTCTAAGTATTTACTCCAAGTAGATTATTGACAAAAAGAAAGGCTGTATCTAATAGGTAGCATTTATATATAGCATTGAAGGTTTGCAAAGTACTTTACAAATATTATCTCATTTTATTCTCACAAAAACCTTGCAAAGTGAGTGTTGTTATTATTCCCATTTTACAGATAAGGAAACTGAGGCAGACAGTGGTCACCTGGTTATTAAGTCAAATTTGAACTCTGGTCTTCCTTGCTACTTATACAGCACTCTATTCACTGTATCACCTAGCTGTCTCCGTATATACCAAAATATTTAAATAAGCACTTTTTGTGGTAACAAAGAATTAGAAACAAAGGGGATACCCAGAAAAGACATAAAAGAAGTCCATATGATCAAGAAAACTAAAAAGAAACACCAGTAAGCTCCTACATCCAGTCCAGAGCATAAAGATGGCAAGAAGCCTGAGGACACCCTGAGAGAGGACACACCAGTTGAGAAAGAAGTCAGCACTAATTCCTATAAACATTCTGAAGCCAGTAGGATCTCAGCCTTGGCCTGCTACCAAGTAGTAGCAAAGGATAAAACCAGCTTTCCACAGGGCACCACCCAGTGTATACCTCTAGACATTTGCAGGTGAGACAAGAAACAAACCAGAGCAACTCTTGGTACCCCTCTAAAAGCCTTGAATTCAGCTTTACTGTCAAAGCCACAATAAAAGATAGGGCCAGCTCAGCACTTGGGCAATGGGGACCATACAGGAACCCTAAGACCAGTACAATCTAACATCGATTTGGAATGTATCAGGGCAGTGTGTAGAGTCAATTCCAAACTGGGGATTGTGCAAAGGGAAGGAGGCAGAGGTGGGCTGAGGCCAAACACTCAAACTGTAGTTTAAAAAAAAAAAAGAAGAAGAAGAAGAGGCAAAAGCCAGGATTGCAGCATGGCACTGGGGATATTTTTCATAGCCCAGGAATATTGGTGACTTGGTGCCAGTCATCTAATCTAGAACTGCAGCATCAGCATCAAGCCTATAGAGGGGACAAGATGAAACAGGGTCCATCCACCCAAACTGAGAGAGGGTGGAATCTGGTTCTAGCACAAAGTCCCAATCCAGAAACACAGAGATACAAGTAAACTGAAGAAAACTCTGAATGTAACAATAATAATAAAGTACCATTTATATAATGCTTACTACATAGCAAGTATTATGCTAAGTGCTTTGCAATTGTTATCTCATTAGATCCTCACAATAACCCTGGGAGGCAGGTGCTATTATTATTCCCATTTTACAGATAAGGAAACTGAGGTTAAGCAGCTTGCCAAGGTCACACAGCTAATAAGTGTCTGAGGCTACATTTGAACTCAGAGCTTTCTGACTTCAATCCCAGCATTCTAATATGCCACCAAGGCACCCTGATGGAAAAAGACTGTAGGTTAAGAGAATTCCAAAAGTTAAACACAAGATTAACTCCATAATAAATACAAGAAGAACCGAGAGAAACCTTAACCCTAAATGAACTCAATGAAACAACAAGAAATGCTAGAACAAAGTCAAAAGACTGAAAAATTAGAGCATGTAAAGTGTCCATTATTCAAAACAACTGACCTGGAAAACAGGTCCAGGAGAAAGAATTTAATGATAAGACTCCCTGACATCCAAGGCCAAAAAAAACTTAGATATCATAGTTCAAGAAATCAAAGAAAATTGTTCAGATCTATTAGAACACCAAAGGGGAAAGTGAAAGGAGGTAAGGAAGGAAGGAGTAAAGGAGTAAAGGAAGGAAGGAAGGAAGGAAGGAAGGAAGGAAGGAAGGAAGGAAGGAAGGA
>NW_020954550.1:30591003-30614414 GCF_900497805.2 Vombatus ursinus
GGAAGGAAGGAAGGAAGGAAGGAAGGAAGGAAGGAAGGAAGGAAGGATGGAAAGAACTCCGTTCATTTGTCACTTCCTGAAAGAAACCCCAAATTGAAAACATTCAGGAAATCCCACTCAAAACCTAGAAATTTCAGATCTGTTCTAGGCTAGACCTATCTCAGGACAGTCTCCCTTTAGTTAAGTTCAGATACTGAAAAGAGATATTTAAAAGTAATTAACCAAAGGAGATTTACTTAGCCATAGCTAAGTAAACATATTCAACAAGGATGTAGCAAGGACAATACACATTGATTCAACTGGGCAAAGCTGCTGAATCAGGCAAAGAACTGCCTCTGAATTGCCCACAATGGCCCACTAGCCAAGCATCTGAAAGAGGCTGGAGCTCCTCATGGCTATTTATACTCAAGAGACCAGGAAGTAATGTCAATGACCTGAAATTTCAATCTCCTAAGTCAATTAAGTCTCAAAGATGTTTTCAGCATCTTTTAAGGAAAAACTAGTCTGAGTTGTGTAGAAGAGAGGGGATTATGATATTGCTACCACCACAAGGTCAAATAAAAATTACTGTAAGCATCCAAAAAGAAAGAGTTCAAGTAGCAAAGAACTAAATATAGTCAAGATCACACAAGACAATAATTCAACTACTCAAAAAGAGAAAGAAATCTTGGAATACAATATCCCAAGAAGAAAAAGATAAAAGACTCACAACCAGTGGTATACTGGAGCTAGCTCATACTGGCGTATGAAAGCCAATTATATTTTCAGTATGAGCACTTACACCTCAGAAATTGGCAAATGCTACAAATGAGGGCTTAATTATTGATTTGTTGATTATCTAGAATTAAGAAAGGGATAAAGAAAGTTTTTAAAACATAGATTAAACTTAAAACTATATGGTGTGTTTTCAGAGAGCCAGTTGTTAAACATTTATCAGCATGCCCCTGCTTAAAATCAAGAATACCTACCCTGAGGAAAACTGAGTATAATCCTAAAAGTGAGGTGGGGTGGGGGGAGGGGGAAGAGGACTTTTAACAGAACAGAGGACTTTTAAACATTTCTGATAAAACTACAAGAGCAAGCTTAGAAACTGTGAAACTCAAATACAGGAGACAAGAAAAACCTAGAAAGTAAATACATTTGAGCAATTGAAAAATAGGCAAATGAAGATGAAGAGCTTATATTCTAGCAGGAGAAGAGACAAGACAGGACCATATTGTCTTCAAGACTCTCAGAAAGAGTAAAGATAGACAAACACAGGACCTGGGGGTGGTTTTGCTTCATTTTGTTGGTTTCAGAAAGGCAAGAAAAAGGAAGGATAAAGGAACATACTAAGGAAAAATCAGGCGGAAAAAAAGGAGAAGGATCTTACTTTTGCTCATAATTAGGGTACATGAGGAGAAGATAATGCAAATATAGAAGAGGGGGTAGGGGAAGAAGGCCTCTTATTAACTTTACTCATCAGAACGAGGCAAAGGAATCTTGAAAAGAAACACAAAGAGAGTTTGGTACAGAAATACATTAAAATCAGTAGGGAATTAGAAGAGACGGAGAAAGGAATAGAATTGGGTAGAGAAAAATTATAAGCAAAACTAACTTTTTAGGGTTAAGAGAAGAGAAAATGCATAAGAACCAGTGATCACGATCTGGACTGGGTGAAAGGAAGAAGGCAGAGGAGTGAGATCAAACCAAATTCAATTCTAGATTACTAGTGAAAATCATGTTCCTATTCATTCATTACCTTCTTCTTTATAAAGAGGGGATGGGAAGCAAACAGAGAGAAGGTATGAGAGGAAATGTTGGAGAGAAAAACACAATTAACAATTATAACCATTATAATTATAACAATTATAACCCCAAGAGACCTAAATTGCTTCAAAGTCATAGCTCTAAGAAGAAAACCAAACACAACCCACTCATAGTCAAA
The DNA here is from genome assembly GCF_900497805.2 of Vombatus ursinus. Classification (NCBI taxonomy): domain Eukaryota; kingdom Metazoa; phylum Chordata; class Mammalia; order Diprotodontia; family Vombatidae; genus Vombatus; species Vombatus ursinus. The sequence goes on from NW_020954550.1 coordinate 30,592,931, forward strand.
GGCAGGCAAATTTTCAGGACATTTTAAAATGTGAGTGTTCATCTGAACTCACCCATAAAATGGAGAGTAAATAAGCACAAGATCTAAGAAGGACTCACCCTTTCTCCCAAATAATCTTGATCTCAAGTGAAAGCTACCTTAGATGTGTCAGACATCTCTACAGACTACTGACCATAAATCTAGATCAGAAAAAGAAGTTTAGAGTCACTGAACCCAACCACCTTAATATTAGAGATGCAGAAACTGAGGCTATTGGAGGTTAAGTGGCTTCCCCAAGGTCACACAAGTAGTTAAAATGCAGGTCCTCCTTTGAATTTTCACCTTCTTTCCATATTTATGAACTGGCAAGTAGTTCTCAAACTTTTGGCTCATGGTACAGCCGTAAAGAATAGCAACACATGAACATGAGTTGGAAGACCTTCACATGTGTAGTTCCTGGTCAATAAAAGCAGCTGTTTTTGTTGTTTTTGGTAAGTTCTTTGCAAGTTCAAGGGCTAACCTGTTTTGAGGTTGGAACAAGTATGTAATAGGCAAGTTACATTTGTTTTGTGAATCTAGACTTACCCTACTACATATGATGGATAAGTAAAATTTATAGTAAACAAAAATTTTACATACTTTCTTTTGCAATATGCAATAACATTAATGAATAGTGTTTGACAAGTACAAAGACTTAAGTTTTGGGGATAAGAATTCATTAATTTGGTAAAAATTGTTGGAAAAGCTGGAAAGCAGTCTGGCAGAAATTAGGCATAGACCAATATCTTATACCATTTACCAAGATAAGGTCAAAATGGATACGTGACCTAGATATAAAGGGAGATATTACAAGAAAATTTGAAGAACATGGAACATGTTACCTATCAGACTTATGAATAGGTGAACAATTTATGATCAAACAAGAGATAGAAAGTGTTGTAAGATGTAAAACATAATTTTGATTACATTAAATTTAAAAGTTTTTGTACAAATAAAACAAATGTAACCAAGATCAGAAGAGCAGAAAACTTTGGAAAAAAAAATTATAGGCAGTCTCTCAGATAAAGGTCTCATATTTCAAATATATAAAGAACTTTTTCTAATCTATAAGAATGCAAGTCATTCCCCAATTGATGAATGGTCAAAGGATACAAACAGGCAGTTTTCCGATGGAGAAATCAAAACAATTTATAGTCATATGAAAAAATGCTCTAAATCATTATTGATTCAAGAAATGCAAATTAAAACAACCTTGAGATAGTATTTCACACCTATCAGATTGGCTAAAATGATATAAGAGGAAAGTGACAAATGTTGGAAAGGATGTGACAAAATTGGAACCTTAATTCATTGTTGGTGGTACCGGGAGCTGATCCAACTATTTTGAAGATTTGGAATTATACCCGAAGAGTTATTAAACTGCCAAACCCTTTAACCCAGCAATACCACTACTAGGTCTGTTTCCCAAGATGATAAGGGAAAATGGAAAAGAATCTACATGTTCTAAAATATTTATAGCAGCTGTCTTTGTCGTAGCAAAGAAATGTAAACTGCGGGGATACCCATCAACTGAAGAATGGCTAAACAAACTGTGATAGATGTTCATGATGGAATATCACTCTGCTATAAAAAATGATGAGCTCAATAATTTTAGAAATGCATGGAGAGACCTCCACGAAATAATGAAGAGCGAAATGAGCAAATCCAAGAGAACACTGTACATAGTAATAGCAGTACTGTTTTAAGAACAACTCTGAGCAACCAAGTTATTCTACTATAAATACCCAAATTAACCTCAAAGATCCTATGAAGGAAAATGCTATTTGAATCCAGAAAGGAATACTGCTGTGGTATAGGAAATGATGAGCTAGTTGATTTAGAAAAACATGGAAAGACTTAGACTTAATGGAGAAAGATGCTATCCACCCCCAGAGAAGCAGATAATTGGAGGAAATAAGCATAATATGGTCTTACATATATGTGTATGAGCGTATATATGTAATGGTATGTTTAGCGATATCTATGTATATGTATATATAATCCATGCTTAATTATAGCCTTCTTGGGGGGCAGAGGGAAAAAATAAAGTAAAAAGTACACCAGCAAAGAACAAAAGAAATCCAACAAGGAAGCAAAGAAGAGGTGGGTAGCTTTGAAAACAATGTATAGTATTTATTATATAGGTTTTCTTGAAATGGAAATTTATTGTTTTATATCGAATCCTCTCATAATCTGCTGTGCACATGGCAATGTTTTTTTTCTTTTCTTATTTTGTATTTAAGTATAAATTTAAAAACTTCACAAAACATATGCAATATCATGACATCCAAAATTTTGTAACACACTTGGCAAAATTCGCTCCCACAGTCCCATTCTTTGATAACCATGGTTCTAAGCCATAAAAGAAAAAGGACTCTCATCCTAATTTTCTTCTGGGGCTAGAGTAAGTCTTCCTTTTTCCATCAATTGAAATCTAAAATAAAATCTCCCCTACAACTCATTCTTCTTTCTTTCTAGTCCCTTTAAAAACAGAAACTCTCCTCATAAATGGCTGATATGAAATAGGACTTATCTTGAGGTCACCAGACATGAAAGACATTCCCACTTTCACACCACCTTATTTTTTACTAGCCAGAAAATAGCTTTTCCCCTTATAAGAAAGCCCCTGTTCTTCTGTACATAGGGCACAACTGCCTATTGGGTAGGGGAGCAGGACATATTCAAAAATGAATGTGATATAAAACACAAAAAGCATCAATAAAATTTTAAGAAATAAATAGAATTAAGAAAAAGCATGTAATTGTTTATCTGAAGACCTAGGGCAAATAACATGACTAATAAGCTATGTGGAGGCCTTTCCCTGGCCCCATCCATGACATCCTCCTTTAAACAAGAGCCAACATGGGCAACAGCAACACTGGTTTCTTTTGTGACTCATGGCAGCAGCATCACTGCCCTGTTAAATATATATAAATATATATATAACATGTGTATGTACATATGTATGTATATATACACATACATGTACATATATTTGTATGTACATATAGTATGTCTTTAAAAGTATTTATAAATGTTTATACATTAAAACACATATTTATATAAATATCAGATGCATACCTACTTTCCAAAAGATACTTCTTTGAAAAATCAAAACCACCAAATTTACATTTTCACAAATTTCTTGAAAATCAACTGACCTTCACCTTAGAAACAGGGTCTATGTTATATAGACTTCTTCCCATCCCTAAAGAGACATCAAAATCATCTTTGAGGAATCTGTAATTACTGACTAGTTCTATGCCACAATTATCACCAGAAGCTTTCCAAGAACAAAAGATTATAAATGAAAAAACAGATTCAGGAAAGCGAAAAAATATAATTATACAAATGAATTACCTGGAATAAGGGCTGTGCTGATGAGAATATCAACTTCTTTACACTGCTGGGCAAAGAGTTTCATTTCTGCCTCAATGAACTCTTTGGACATTTCTTTGGCATATCCTCCTTGTCCCTCTCCTGATTCTTTCAAGTCTACTTCCAAAGGCTCTGCCCCAAGAGACTTAAACTGCTCCAAAGCCGCAGCTCTAAAGAAGAAAACCAAATACAAACCACTCTTGGTCAAAGTCAAGTAAGCTTTCAAGATATTTTAAAAGATGTATCAGAGGACCTTGGCATGGAAATGTACACCATTCACATAGAAACTACTGTGTTATACAGACATATTCAGACCAGGATACCCACCATAACTTTTCAAAAGGGAAGTGATAATTACTGTAAGTTTAAAATATGTGCTAGAAAAGAATAAAAATAATTTTACGCAATGAATTTTTGTTGACAACAACAAAAACATCTGACCCACACTAGGATTTCTTTGACATCCATAAGACTACAGGTTCAGTATGAATCAACAACATGAAATGGTAGCCCAAAAAGCTATTTCAATCTTAAACTGTGCTAAAAAGCTGCAACCAAGAATCCTGCTATTGCCCAGATCAGACCAATAGTATGCCCATTTATGGGAGTAAAATTTTAGGAATTATACTGACAAACTACAGTACATCTAGAGGAGAACAAGCAAGATAACCAAGGAGGAATTCAAAATCTTGCCACATAAGGACTGAAGTTAAGCTTTGACAAGGAGAGACTTGAGGAGACATAACCAATACTTTCAAATATAGTCAAAATAATGGCTCATTTATGTAGCACTTAGAGGTTTACAAAGCTCTTTCCTCATAAGAAACTTAATTACATATCATCATTACCATTTTATAAATGAGACAACAAGTTCAGGGAGGTAACGTATCTGATGAGTTATCGCATAAAAGAGGGATTCAATTTATTCTGCCTGACCCCAAAAGGAGAGAAATAGAATGAATAAGTAGAAAATACAGGGAGATATATTTCAGCTCAATTTAAGGAAGAACTATCAAACATCAGTTTCAAAAAATGTAAAAGGCTTCCTCACCACTGGCAGCATTCAACAAGGAGCTGGCTGAGCAGCTGGCAAGAATGTTGTAAACAAAACTCCTGCCTTACTCAGATGGTGGGGGCCAGAATCCATGCACTCAGAGCTCCTTCCAACAGATTTTTAATCTGTGAACTTTCCTATTATTTAGGGTTCTCCTTATTTTGTTATTATCACATACATAAATGTTTATTATATCCATAAATTATCTGGTCCTCTACTGTTTCACTGAATTAGGTGTTTTAATAAAAATTCTTAAGACAATTTATAAGAGGTGAGCTATCAAAAGCAAAATCATCAAGCCATATAAAAAAAAAACAAAGAACTTCCAAACTTCTTTACCATGTCTCCACTAAAATGGAAAGTTCCTGCAACCACATAAGCTCTTAAAATACCTTGTGAAGTGTGCATCACTGCTGCAGTTTCCTCTCTCAGATCACTCTAGTCAAAATATTACAATATAAACATTAGTCAATAATAACAATAAAAAATACTAGGTAAAGACTCTCCTTTCTTTTGGATAAGCCACACCTTTTGAACTGATGCCAATATGCAATGAACTCTCTGTTCCTTAAGTTACTTAACTGGCACAAGTATAATATTCAATCTTACAGTAAAGCTTTGTCCCAAAATATCTTATATTAACTATCTTGTAATACATGCTTATGACAGAGTAGAGTGCTAGATTTCGAGACAGGAAGTCTTGAGTTCAAAGTCTACCTCTGAAGTGACCATGGACAAGTTATTTAACCTCTTTGAGTCCATTTCCTCATCTGTAAAATGGGCATAACAACACATGTAGTACCTACCTCACAGGGTTGTTGTGAAACTCCAATGAGATAACATGTATAAAGTGATTCAAAAATGTTAGTGACAGATAAATCTCAGTTATTATTGATGTTGTTAGATGCTTATCCCCAGTCTGAAGTTAGTAAAGTAGATTAACTGTCATTGTCCAAAGCTCATGTCATTATTGCATCAATTATATATTGCTTCAATTATATTGCATCAATTATTGCATCAACTACCAAATCTAAAAAGCAAGCTTTGCTTCACTGGAGATGTATAAAAATTTCGCAATACAATTAGACTGCAAACCAATGAATAACTAATAAATGGTTAGCACTTACATCACGGATGCCAGAATCTCTTCAAAACAATGAAAATACTTAAATATTTATAAGAATTCAACCTTTTATTATTAATAGCCTTTAACTATTACTAAGTCAAAATACTCATTAGTGCTCAGATGCTGCTATCTACTGTGTAGCAATGGGACATAATGGATATAGTGTTGGAGTCAGGAACATCTGAGCTTGAATCTCACCAATGACACATTCTAGCTACATGACCATATAATCTAAATTCTCTGAACCTTCATTTCCTCCTATGCAAAATAGGGGTAAATACCCATAGTATCTACCTTACAGGGTTGTTATGAAAATCAAATGAAATAATGAACACAGAGTGTTTTATAAACTTTAAAATACATATACTAGTATTTATAATTATATAATTACATGTTATATAAATTTTTGTTAGAGTGATTATTCAAATAAAATTATATTAATATAGTGATATACCTTTTCAAAACTTTTTAAAATTTATTTTGAAGGAATTTTTAACCTGGAGGTTCTGGAGAAAATTCTTATCAGTAATGTTTATAAAACTTTAAAGATGAGCTGTAAAAGGGAAATAGTATATGCATAATTTCAGTTATACTTGATCTGAGACTAAATGGCTTATTTGTCCACTTTAGCTAGCTGACTTTTTATTAGCCACAACACTTCTGTGAACAATCCCAGTATCTGAACTCAGAGGACCCAGGTACAAACTACTTTTTGGGGAAAATCCCTGGCTCTCAGTTTGATAATTCTCTCCAACTCTCTTTCTTGGCTATCCTACCTCAAATGAATGCAGCAGCAATTGTGAGTGATTAGACTAGTGAAGTCTAATCTGAATGATATTTATCCATTTTTTAAATGATTTAAACACAAATATCAACACTGCTTTAAGTCCAAGTGCTTTATAAAACCCAGTACCTACAAAAGAAAATTTCTTAAATGAATTTTTCATCTTTAACAGTGTTCCAGGAAATATGTATCTGTCTGGGGCAAAAGAAAACAGACAGAGAATGGTGAATAACAGGATCTGCATACAAAGACAACACACTACAGGCCTGAATGATGGGACAAATCTAACAAGATGAAATTTAATAGGGACAAATACAAAGTCCTCCACTTAGGTTAAAAATATCTAGCACACAAGAATGGAACGGGGAAGATGTGGCTAGATGCCTGTTCACATGACAAACACCTTAGGAAGTTGACTCAAGGTCAATATGAGAGAAAAGTATGAAGTGGCTTACCAAAAAAAAGCCAATGCAACCTCTGGCACATTAAAAGTATAGTTTATAGAACAAAGAAGATGATAATTATTGCCAACAGTTACATGATGCCTTAAAGTTTAGAAACTGTTTTCCTCTTGTGGAATTGCCCCATGTTTACTGAATGACAGATGTTCATCATTTTATTCCTAAATAATTGACTACCCTAGTCAAATCACATCCTGGAATACCATGTTCAGTTGTGGGGACATTTTTGAAATGGCATTGACAAGCTAGAGTGTGACCAACAGAGTGAATAGGATGGTAACAGGAAGCCACATCACCAGCAGACAAATGAACAAAGAGACACTAGGTTACAAACATTTACTATCTGTAATGCATTCTGCTAAGTTCTGGGGATATAAATAAAAAAGACAGCCTCTGCTTGAGCTCATTTTCTAACAAAGGAGATAACACATTTGACTGAAGATCACTGGAAGGTGATAATATTCAGCTTGAAAAAGAAAAGCCTTAAGCTCAGCCTAATATCGTTGGGTAGTGGAAAGTACACTGGGCTGAGAACCAGAGGACCTGCGTGCCAATTTTCTTAGGTTATTAACAACTTGTGACAGCCCATGTGACACTAGGCAACCTGAGGCTCAAGGAAAGACTAGACATTCGGGGCTTCTTAAACTTTTTCCACTCACAACCCCTTGAGCACTTCTTAAACTATGGGTCACGACCCCACAGTTTAAGAAGCGCTGGGCTGGATTATTACTTTCCAGTTTTGTTATAGAAGGTATTATTTTGGGACTTCACGGTCACTTGAGCTCACTTACAACTGTGAAATTCTGAGATTCCATGCAACTCTGGTCCCATTATCAATCTACATAAAAGTAACTTTATAAGGTGTGGAGTTTGGAAGAGAAGAGAATGGGGGAGGATTGGTTGTTTTTGGTTTTTAACTACTAATATTGCATATTGGTTGTTCCTTATTGAAATTGCTTATATTTTTCCAGGAGATCTTTTAAAAACCTTTAGATAACAACATTTATTTTCTAATATATAATAAAATTATGCACACATATATGTACATATGGATACAAAAATATACACACAAGCTGCCCTTGCAACTATGAAAAAAATGAAGGAGACCTCTAACACATTGGGCAGACCCTCTGTGGTAAATTTTTATGAAGATACAGAAAAGAGTAACAAAGGATAGGTAGATATGGATGGGTTGCAATGTGAATTATTGAAGGGAACTACAAAATTTATGAGAACCCAAATCCATTTGATTATAAGTAGCTTAGGAGGAAAAAGTTTTCAATATGCTATTTCATAAAGAAGAAAATTTTTCAATTTACTAGGCAACCATATATTATACAAAAAAAAAGTATTCTAATAGTTAAATGAAATAAAAGCCTGTCCTCGTAACAGAATCACTAGTGAAATACTCACCTGGTATCAAACCCTCGAACAATTGCACCCATAGCTTTCGCTGCTCCAGCAGAAGCGAGCCCAGCAACTCCACCACCAATGATAAGAATCTAGATTGGGAAGTGTAATCTGTTATTTTAAACAAAATTCATTATGAAAGTGTTTGAAAGATTATTGAACTGCATGGAGCTGCAAATGGAACTGCATTAGCCTGGCTATTCTCTATGAGGTAGTTAAATCAACTTTTTTTCTTTAAACTGGTTTTCAAAATACAAATTTCTTGTTTAACCAACCACTTGTCTCCATTCAGACTAACATTTAGCATTTCAATCTACAAACTATTGCAATATTGCTATTATAAGATACCTAAAAATTAAAAAATTGTTCCTACCTTGTAAAAGCTACCTCCACAAAAATCTCAGTTATGGACATCTTAGTTACCTCTCCTAATGCAAATTCCAACATTTCCTAAGTTCAAGGAATTTTGCTGTTATTCAGTCTTTCAGGCATGTGCAATTTTGATTCATGACCCCACTGGGGTTTTTCTTGGCAAAGATACTGGAGTGGTTTGCCATTTCCTTCTCCAGGCAAACTGAACTGAGGCAAACAGAGTTAAGTGACTTGCCCAGGGTCACAAAGCTAATAAGTGTTTGAGGCCACATTTGATCTCAGGAAGATGAGTCTTCCTGATTCCAAGCCTAGTGCTCTATCCATGAGACACCTAGCTGCCCCTGTAAATTCAAGGAATATTAAGACATTTAATATGGGTATAACTTCAGTGAGGTGTCTCCTCACTGCCTACCTCAAATATACAGTGCTGGCATTACTACACAACTGAACTAAATATGCCCCTAAAGCCTAAACTAATGGCAACTGCTTGACTACTTAGGGGTATAATTCAAGAGATCACAAGAATTTATAATTCCTCTGATGAAAGAATTTATAATTCCTATCTATTCTCCCAGAAACAAGTAGAAACAATGTTCCATGAACCTTAAAAATTAATTTCCCTGAGCATGGTAGGCCACATAGTCCAATTAAAGGCAACACAAAGTTCCTCAGGAAGTATCTGGCATTCACAGAATTAATGATGCTTATAAACATACAACAACCCACAAATGTCAATAACTTCCTCAATCCTAGTCATCTTGGGCAATGGCATCCAGAAATAACAAACGAAGTAGTGGGCAGCTGCAAAAGTGGAATGACTGATCACTAAGAGAGGCCAGAATCTAGAAAGGTTATCTGGTCAATTCCTGGATTGTAGAAAGGACTATATTTAAGACCAACCTCAGCAGATGAAAATTATTCCTATTTGTAAAGGAATTCAGGCTTGAAGACAATCTTATCTTCTTTGGCAACTTATTTGAGTATCTAACTTTCTTCTCCATTGGGTAATTTTTTCTGCATCTTACTTAGATCCCTCATGCTTCAGCTAAACTCTTTTAATATTGTTTTGGTCTCAATGGAAAAATAGAACTACTCACCATTATCAGATCACATTTCTAACTTTTCACTTCCAAGCTAAGTAATCTAAATACCTTTAGCAAATGCTTCATAATTCTAGGCCTGTTTCACCGACTTGTGTCTCACCACCCTCCCTAAATCTAGGGATGACCCTACAAACAAAATCATGGTCCTCCACAAGTACTTGCACCTAACAATTACATGGACTAGATGATAATTCAGAATCATAGAATTCTACAACTGGAAATTCTTCTAGTCTAATACTCTCATTTTGCTAAACCTGAAGCCCACAGTTTAAGCCCTAACACATGATCACATGTATTCACTCAGTAGCAGAGGCTACTTAGTGGAAAAAGCAAGATAAGAATCTAACTCTCCCTAACTGCCAAGCCAATGTTCCTCTCTCAGTTACTAGTGAAAATATCATGTAATAAAGAACAAGCATAGCCTGAAAGAAAGATAGGAGCTAACACCTCCTTCTACTCCTTTATAGAAACAGGAGATCCATGCTGTGAAACACTGCTTATATTTTCAGATTTGTTTATGTGTTGATTGATTATGCTAATTTTCCCTCTTCTTTTTATTGTTTCCAGTTTTTAAAAAATTTTTGTTATACAAAATGGCTCCCTAGAAGGAGGGAGAAAGCTACAGAGGTAATTTTAGGGCATGTCTTTTTTTTTTTTTTTAAAGAAAGAAAATATCCTATAAGAAAAAATAGATTTTTCTTTTTTAAAAATATAGTTCTAAAAAATAGACCTATGATGGCAGACATGGTGGTATACACCTGCAATCCCTGCTCCTGGGGGATGCTGACCTGATGGCTTCCTTGAGTCTGATCATTCTAAGATGCAATGGAGCTAAAGCAAATCGGTTGTCCACATTAGGTGGTGAGCCCCCAGGAATGGAGAGCTACCAAGCTGCCTAAGGAGGAATAAACTAGCCCAGGATGTATAATATAGAACAGGTTATAAAGCTTCTATGCCAAACAATATCAGGATCAGACATGTGAGTGGTGGCCATACTTCTAGCCTGGGTGAGATAGGGAAGCCCTAGTCTTAAAATAATTATAATCATAATTATAATCATAATAGATACATGACCTTCAGTAACTTAATTTCTCCCTGCTCCCCCAGCCTACTACTCCTATTCAAGCTTCCTCGTCTCCCTACACAGTTTCAGTTCTATGGTTAACCATTTTATGAATGCTCTCTTTACTGTCAAATTCACTCACTTTCCTATTTTCCTGACATGTTTGTATCTAATACAAGCTTGCCCTCTGTCTTCATCTCTGTTCCTATTCCTGATCTATGAAGCTACTGGAGAAAGCCATGAAAACAATGCTGCCTGAGTCCACTTCAAATTTATGAAATCAAACCTCAACTGGCCCATCACTGCTATATGGTAATCCTTTTACTCATCTCCCAGGCAGTAACAGACACTTATAGGACCTTAAAGAGCACAAAGAACTTCACACTGATTTCGTGTTTTCCCTTCTGCTATATTCCCTCCAACAACTGTCCTAGAATTTCTCCTTTCTTTCCCCAACCCCACAAGCCCTCTTTCTCTCAAATGACCTGATCTCACTTTCCTTGAAAGGGCTCAGATCATCTGATGTTGAGCCCTTTTAACATTCTGCTTCCTCAGTGCCTTTTAACCTCTCTTCTCCCTTCTTCTTTCCTTGTCCTCCAGACTCAAAAAAATGAGATGGCACCTTCTTGCCAAGACTATCCCTTGTACTTGTTCCTTTGAGGGCACCCCCCCTTCCATTTCCTCTGAGATCTTGCTTCCTTCCCACTTTCTTTCCCCCTTTATTTCCCTCTACTGGCTCTTTCCCTTTTACCTACCAATTTACTCATCTCTTTATCCTTAGGGGGGAAAAAGCCTTTCTTTGACCCTTCCATCCCTTCAATCTATCATACTATCTTTCTCCTACAAATATCTATAGTGATCCATGTTCATTGCCTCTATACCTCATCATCTGCCCATTCTTGCACCCCCTGCAACACGGCTCTGAATACTCCCTACCAAAATTGATCTTTCCAAGGTCATGGATGCAACCTGCCAAACCTGATGGCTTCTTCTCAGTGCTTATCTTCTTTCATATTTCTCTAGCCCCTGACAATGCTGATTATGACCACCTCCTCCTCCTTTCCCCTTTTACACCCCTTCCCATACAATCCAGTCAGTAGCCAGTTGTATTTACACCTTCATCTCTACCTTCAAAAGAGCTCCCAGCAACTCTCCCTTCCACTCCATTCACACTGCCTCAAACCTAGTTCAGGTTCTCATTACCCTTGCCTCACCTGAACTACTATAGAAGCCTAGCTGGTTCTCCTTTCTCCAAACCATCCTTCACAATGATGCCAGTCATAACTAATCGATCCTGGCACTCTGCTGCTCACTGGAGAAATTAAAATTGCACACCACCATCTATACTGCTAGGTCATTGCTGGATCTTTGTATTAGAAGGATTACTTTGGCATCAATGTAAACAATGACTTGGATAAAAGAGAGACTGGAGGCAGAGAAACTGAAAAGAAGCGGGGAGCAAGGTGGGGAGGTGGATGGGAAATAAGAGGCAAAGAGAGTTTTGCAGCTTATCATCTTAAAGCAAGTTTAGTTTAACAGACAGAAGAGGGGATGATGATTGGGTCTCTCTATCTCTCCCAAGCTAGCTACTCATAGACCCAACCCCACGATGATTAGCATGGGAAGCTCTGACCTCCAATCTGATCGACTTTTCTGATCTGGGTTGGTTTGTCCCTCCTTAGACAAGCTGGTGGGCCCCTTACTCCCAGAGGCTTTCCTACTGGAGACAGATCTAATGCAGACAATCAGTTTTAGCCCTATTATAGCTCAGAATTCCTGAGCTCAAGAGATCCACCAGTCTCAGCTTGCCCAGCAGTAGAGTACTCTAGGTGTGTACTATCACACTTGGCAAAAACTTTATTCAAGCTATAAGGCCTAGCATGTCTCTGGAGAGGCAGAGGAATATATCAGTGGGAAACTATTAAAGAAGTTCGTAAAGGAAATTCTGTATAATGAACATTGAGGACAGTAGTTCAAAAACACTCATGCTTTTATACCATTAAGTAAACTGAAACTAAGAGAAACCTTTTCTCAAAACCTCAATAGCAGGGAAATCATCTTCGCTAATGAATAATGAGTTTCTGTTAATTACCTTAGCTGGAGGAACTTTTCCGGCTGCTGTGATTTGGCCAGTGAAAAAACGTCCAAAATGATTTGCTGCTAGTACAACTGCCTTGTAACTGCGGGGGAAGGAACAAAATGCAAAATGAACAATATACTACTAATAACTTTGAAGCACTATATAAATGCCAGCAGCTGCTGCTACTGCTATAGTTAAAATCAGAATTATTCATACTTTATTTCCACAAGATATTTTAGAGCTTATCTGAAGACTGAACCTCAAGTTAACCTTTAATTATCAGTACAGATAACCCACTTACTGACTTCTCTCTCAGCCTGGTCCTCCCCTGCCACCCAACATGTTCCTAAAGCACCATCCCAGGTGAGGAGGTAAGGATGCAACGAGGACGTAGCAAACACTTAAGAAATCCCATCTGATTTGTTAATAAAGTAAAATATAATTAAGGAAGTAAATCTGCTGAAATTATATATGCATATATAATGAATTTCAAATAATCATTAGTACCTATTCAGATAATCTATATTCACCCATTAATGAAAACAAATTGAAAGGTAATTGTAGCAGAAATTATGCTAACATGAAAGTCATTTCTTCAACAAAATAAAAGGAGAAAAAGACACATAGATCTTTTACCTACTAAGATAAAATGGAACAAGATTTAAATCTTGTAACTGTCTACAAAGAGACAAAAATAAGAAACAACTATACAGAAAAAAATGAAACATAATACAGCTCTGCTTTCATTTACACTGAATTTTTTTGAAACTTTAAAATAAATATTTATCCTACCCAGCAATGTTGGCCATTGAGCTTAGAGCATCATATCCCTGAGCAATGGTGACTCTTGGAACCTGGTCCATTGCCAGAACTGTAGTTTTTCTTTCAGAAAGTTTGTTCAGCAAGTCTGGATTTTGAGCTGGGTAGATAAAACTAATCAGTGTGCCAGATTTCTTTAAAAGATCAGCCTCATGAGTGCCTAATACAGGGTTTAGCATGGGAGCTCTAACCTGAAGAAAAAGATCAACAGTTTTAAAATTAAAAACCATAACATATCTTTTTCATACTTCAAAAAAAAATAGCAATAAGTATATGTATGTATAGATAGATAAATAGAGGGCACAGGATGAGTTGAAGATGAAGGGGTGATATCTGGAAAATAAAATTAAGGGGGGGAGAGAGGATTATACTGGGAGAAGGAAAAAGGGAGAAGTAGAATGGGGTAAATTATCTCACATGAAACAGACAAGAAAAGGCTTTTACAGTGGAGTGGAAACGGGGGAAGGTGAGAGGGAATAAGTGAATCTTATTCTTATAGGATTTGGCTTAAGGAGGGAATAACACATACAATGGGGTATGAAAATCTATCTTACGCTACAGGAAAATAAGGGGGGAAGGGGACAAGAGAGCAGGGGGTTGATAGAGGGGAAGGCAGATTGGGGGAGGGGATAATCAAAAGCAAACACTTCTGAGGAGGGACCGGGTCAAAAGATAAAATAGAATAAATGGGGGGTAGGATAGGATGAAGGGAAATATACTTAGTTTTTCACAACAGGACCACTATGGAAGTGTTTTGCATGACTACACGGCTATAACGTGTATCAAGATGCTTGCCTTTTCTATGAGGGTGGGCGGGGAAGAAGACAGGGAGAAAATTTGTAACCCAAAGTTTTAAAAACACGTGTTAAAAATAAAAAAAATTAAAAAATAGACAACAACAAAAAATAGCAATAAGGACATCATTAAAGCATTAGCCCAAGTCTTTCACCAATAAATCACTGAGTGGGATTATGTAAAGTATATATTAAAAAAATACCACTGCTTGGTGATATCTGAACTTACTGAGTGGACTTATTTTAATTCCTAATGTTTAGAACACAAACAATTAGAAAATATAATCTCAAGGCAAGAGAACTAACATCTGTTGAGCAAACAGAAGATGTTTCAAACAACTCTCTCCATTTCAATCCTTTTATTACAGATCCAATGGCAGAAAAGTATGGAAAAATTTTGTCATAAGACTACATTAATTTAGATACTGGGGTTCCATGCACAATATGTCATTAAATTCAAAGTACGGAAGATTTGTATATGTTTATCCGTATTACGTACAAACAGGAAAAAAATACATATTCTTAAAAATATGAATACAGAATTCAGATTCATAGTCACATCATATTAAATTAGGGCAGAGAAAAAGAAACAAATGTATAATGGTGTAATCTTTCCCTTTGAAAAATAAAAAACCTGCCATATATGATTTAGTCAATTTAAGATGTTTCAGATGGCAACCTATATTTATCCATAATTATTTGGATGTGAAGCTTATATTTTGAAGCTAATGAAATAGCTTTGGGTGGGTAAGCTCAGAAAAAAAAACTATTCACTTGAAAAGAGCTGCCACAAATAACAAAGGGTCAATATTTTAACATCACTCTATATCATGCTTCAATTACTTATAGCAGCATCCAAAGCATCCTTTAAGTATCATAGCTTCCAACCTCTTTATAGCTCTTATTCTATGTTCTCACCCTTAATTTAAGTCTTTCACCAAAACAGGCCTTTCCTTAATTAAATGGAGACAGCTAGATGGTACAGTAGAAAGAATGTCAGGTCTGGAATCAGGAAGACCTGAGTTCAAATACAGTCTCAGACACTTACTAGCTTTGTGACCTTGGGCAAGATACAAAGCCTCTGTCAATTTCAGTTTCCACAACTGTAAAATAGGGATAGTAATAGCACCTGCTTCCCAGGTGTAAGCACTTGGCACAGTGCCTGACAGACGGTAAGTGCTATATAAATGCTAGCTATTATTATTATTAAAATTTTACTTTTTTAAAAGAAATTTGAAGGCTGAGAAATTTTTTTCACCTATATTTCCATGTGGGCTAAAAACATATTGAAGAGCTGGCAGAACCAAATTCAGTGTTATCAGAAATAATGAATTCTTGTGTAGCCCAGCAAGATTAAAATATAATTGGAAAATGTTCAACAAAAGAAAAAACAATAGATAATGTTAATTTGGGGGTTTCTAACTCAATATGTAGCCTGAAGGGATCTGTTTCTATTTGAGTTTAACAAACTAGCTAGCCTAGGCAACTCTCTAAAGACCGTAAGGTGCAGAGAAGGTACCAGCCTACACAGATAGAGGGAATTTCCTGTATCACTGAAATGTCAGATTCAGTCCCTTACCCTTAATAACTGGAAAAATATAATTATTCTAAATTTTAAACTTTTAAATTGGTGATTGGGATTCATATAAAATTTTTTGAATTATAACTAGGGTAACATCAAGAATCAGAAAATCTTAAGTTGTGCTTACTAGCTTCATTAGCAGACATGACCATTGTATATTTTGCTCAGACCTTTAAACAATTTCTAGGAAATTCCATAAACCTACAAGTATTCTGATGAGGAAAGTAATTTTTACTTCCCTTACCTTTTTTGTTTAAGCTTGTTAGACAAGTTTGCTATTACATCAATTTTTAATGGGTTCTGAACCTCAGGTCCGATTTCTCATTTGGTAACGTGCAGAGGTTAGACTGATTTGCCACCTTTAAAATTTAGGGCTTCTGCAACACCTTCTTCCTGACATATTAACAATATAAACTGTCATTTAACTTGTTGTTACTTTCGTTGGCATAACCATCCCCTACTTTACAAATAGCTGCTGTCATACCTTAAATCATCATGTCTTTTAGTTATTAAAAGATTATGGGACAGCAAAGTGTAGGCTTCAATCTGCACTATTTTTTCACTCCAAAATCACATAAATACTTGCTCTAAATATTTGAGAAAGATGTAACCTAATGGCATGCAAAATTTCCCTACTCATTCTAAAAAAAAAAAAAACCTCACATTTCTATAGGAGTAATCACTGAAGTTTCCCTCCATTCCTTACAGCTAAAAGGAGACCACTTGATAAAAGTTACATAAGAATCTGAAGGAAATTCATTGCAAAGAACCACTTATTTAAATTAAAAGATGTTATACACTTTCATATCAAATAACGCACAGATAGAGCTATTTCAGCATACTAGGTGGATGGGGAAAACAAAAAGAAAAAAGGTAATTACCTTGACAACCAAATCAGATGCTAATACTTCCTGTGTCCCTTGGATTACAGCTCCTGCAGCTCTGTAGTGATCATCAGAAAACTTGGAGGCTTCACCTGCACCCGATTCCACCACCACATTAAAACCCTGTTTAACCAAGGCCTGAACACCAGCTGGTGACAAAGCCACCCTCTTCTCATTTTGGAAAATCTCCTTGGGGACCCCCACAGTCAATTGTTTATATGGAATTCCTGTAATATACAAAGAAAAGAACATATTTGGTTCAATAAAAACAAAGAAAAATGATTGAATAACAGACTTCTTCTGGTGGGTAGAAAGGCTATTTTCTTATTCAAAGTACATGAAAATTTTCTACCACTTGCAAAAAACTACTGTTTTCCCTAAGTACTTTATTAAACTGAATAATGTAAATGTTCTATTTAGTGGTCTTTCTCCAGTAATGGAAAACTCTTAACCTGCCAACTTCCCAATGAACCATTACCAAATCATGACAATTTCAAGTTCCTATCAGGGATACATGACAAGTCCTAGATCCTATATTACCAAAGGAGGAATGATTTACAATGGGCCAAAGCTAAGAAATGCCTTTTTATTTGCCATGTAATAAAAATGATACAACAATGAGAGTAGAAACCAGTTCTACCATTTACTGCATGACTTTGAACAAATCACTTTAGGGCCCCAATTTCCTCATCTGTAAAATGAGAAAATGATATTCACCCTACCTATCTCATAGAGTCATGAGAATCAAATGACATATATGTAAGACATGCTGTAACTGTCACACTTTATATATATATGAGCCACTATTACTATTAACAATAGGATTTTGCATATTATCATTGTGAATCAGAATTGGCTAGTTGTTTTAAGCCAAACACATAAATTCTGAGATTATTTCACTTTAAAAGTTAATTAGGAAATTTCACCATTAATCAAGTTTTTACTTTGTCATTGAGTTACAACACACTGAAAAATATATACAATTTTCATGAGATTTTACATGAAGTAACTTTAAACTACTGTTCATTAGGTTAGATGTCTCAAAAGAGACAACTCCCCATTAGGTACGTGAAAATTAATATATATAAAGTATTTGAGGATCAGAAGTTTTGCTTTGTTTTATTTAATTTTTTTCACCTTTTCAGACCTTTCTGAACACTTTGCCTTCTAATTCTTTTCTTGGGTCCTTTCACTGCCCTCCCTCTGTGCCTTAAAGTTTAAATGAGATTATTGTGAGTAGACTGGTTTTGTCCAAACAGCAGCAAGACTCAAAAAGATCTTTTACATCTAAGTATTTATGCTTATTAAGATTTTTGAATTGGAGCTAAAATTTCTCATGCACAGAAATTTTCCAATAAATTAGCACATTTGATTTATACTAGATCATCCTCAAAATGTATCTGTTTCCAAGAAGAAAACCATATATCTGGCTTTTACTTAATCCAAAATACTATGCCACAGTTTTGCTCAGATCAAAGATTCCCTAGGTCAGAAGACAATTTTTTGTGTGTCACCTGTGTGACAGGGGTCTGTCACAGACCCCTGGTGCAGCCTGTGGATCCCTTCTCAGAATAATTTTTATGCATAAAATACATTTTGCATAAGATTACAAAAGAAACAAATTATGTTGAAATAGAGATGTAGCTTTTTATTCCATTCAAGTTTGCAGACCCTACGAAATCTTTCCAGGGACTCCAAGGGGCCCACGGACCTCAAGTTAAGAAGCCCTGCTCTAAGATATGAAACTCTACTTTTGTGCTGCTAGAGAACCCCAGTGATTAGATTCAGTAGCCCAAGGGAATGAGGTACTACTCTATTCATTTGAAGTTGGTCTGCCTAACCTTCTAATCTACTACTTTTCAACTATGGGCCCCCCATTCATTCAACAACATGGTTCCCTCCTAGTCCAATCCCTACTCTATAGACAATGTTACCAGTAGGTTCATGCTAGACTGTGGTGGTCAAATCACAGACGCAGCAACAAGGAGTTGTAATTATTCCCTTGACAAAGAGAGTCATCCCTTTATCAAAGGAATTATTTAAATGGAAGTTCCCCTGGTGCATTCTGGGATCACTTCCTCCTTCATGAAGAAGCTGGGGAAAGAGCACTACAAAATGTTGAGCCAGGGTCAATTCCCTGCTGTCAGTGGATAAAGGATTTGAGTTAAAGAAGAAGGCTCTGGAAAAAAATAAGGACCTACAGAAGCATGGAAAAATCAAATCAGAAAAAGCAACTGTCTGCTGAGCTCTTATACTAGTAGGTACTATCAAGCAAACTGGGGAATGATCATTCTCATTTTCAAAAGACTGACAGGAGGATGGTTTGGAAAATGCTCAGATTTCTCTTATATCTCAGCTGCAGAAGGGAACCCAACTCTCTATACATATATACACATATGCATATATATGCATATATACACATGTGTATATGTATATATGTGTGTATGTGTTTATACATGTGCATGTACATGTATATACACACATATATACACTATGTATACACATATGTGTATGTATGTGTATGTATGTGTGTATGTGTATGTATATATACATATATATATATATACACACACACACATATATGTATATATATATCCTTTCCACTGGCAAAAGGAATCGAGTTGGTAGGACAACTCTTTTCTCAATACCTAAAGATGATTAACAAAGAGAACTAGAATGCACTGAAGACAGTATATTAACTGTTTTGTGTATCACAACATTTGATTCTCTTCAGGAATCTTCTAAAACTATTTCACATTTTGATTCACATAAAACTTGAACTTTACCTGGTTTTACAGGTGCTTTATACCATAGGGGCTGATGGATGTGAAAGGTTCGTAAAACTTCTGTCTTCCCAGGTAGCACCTTAAGTGATCCCAAATTAACGAGTAGAGGACTTGAGTAGCTAGTCACCACTGTTTTCAGTATGCTTGCCATGTTGGTCTTAATGTAATGCCCCCTCCAATACACTGCACATGAATCCAACAAAAAGAAGGGGGGAAAATTATTGGTTTTTTTGCTTTTGAGATCTCAAAAAATACACAAGAAAACATCATTACATGTGGTGATGCACACCAAATTCATACACAGCAAGCCTCCTACTTTAAAATGGTTGCATGCTAGAATTTGGTCTGTAAGTCAGTTGTTAGGAACTCAGATGACATGTCCCACGGAAACAGTTAAAGTAGTAGTGAAATTCCCAAAGTTACTCACCAAAGTCTATTTAGCCCATTTAAGGATATACATCTGCAGGTATTCCCTCCCCTCTTCTAATCCTGTGGGATTATTGTTCACATTTTCTCAAACATTTCCCACAGAAATCTACCCAACCTATTCCCCAGATTCCTTCAAGATCAGACCAAGCAACACCTCCTCCTCCATTCAGCCCATCCTGATCCCCCAAGGTGAGGGTACTTCTCTCAGAATTATTTGATATTTATTATGTATTTTCCTTTCTGGGTATATAATGTTTCTAATCAACAACACCTAAGTTCCTAAAGAGAAGGGGCTGTTTGTTTTTGGGTTTTGTATCCCCAGCACCTAGCATAGTTAAGGCTTATTGAATGAAAAAAGAATAAATAAATGAATATCTCAGGGATACAAATGTACCAATTGAGCAATCCAAGCATTGTCTTCCACTCTTGCTACATGATAAGCCTATCTCCTTTTCTGGTGATACAGAATATAGATAATGCACTAATTGTTAGCATTTAAACCGCACTTTTTAAGTTTTGCAAAATACTCTACATATATTACTTCATTTAACCCTTATAACAATCATAAAAGGTAGGTACTCTTATTAACCCCAATTTCCAGATGAGGTAACAGAGAAAGAGATTAAGCGGCTGGTCCAGGGTCACACAACTAGCAAGTGTCTGAGGCAGGATCTGAATCCAGCTATTCCTGACCTCAAGTTCAGCACTCTCTCCATCACATCATTTAAACACAAGTCACAACTGCTAACAGACCGCACTGTGTCTATATCAATCACTGCTTTTAGATTATTTATCATTTTAACTTTTCTGATATCCTGGCCTTCCAGGGTTTGCAGCTTTATAAAATTACCAGGAGAATATTCGTGTTCAAAATGAGCACTTCTGCAGGAAGCAGAGATGTCATTAAGCACACTCTCCATTTTTCCAAATTCAATCCAGTTTTATTTCTTTTCCCTGCTCAACTCCAAGTCCACATCACTATCCACCTAGAGTGTTTTTCCAAGATACTCACATTATTGGGTTAATTTCACAGACTACTCATCCAACTTGGACAATAAAATCTGGGCAATCAGCATGTATTTTTAAGCCACTTTGTTCTTCCAGTATGGATGGTTAAGCCCTTCTCTTTACATTATTGGGAATTTCACTAAAGAGATTTTTCAGTATACCAGAACTTTATGTAATTTGTACAACGTTATCTTCAAATATTTGAAAAAACTCAACATACAGAAATCCTTTTGAGTCATATACTAGACATGTTCAATGACAACAGTGAATATATCTTCATGTTTAATTTCTCTTGTGAAATTTCACATGTAATTTCTCTCATGTAAACATTCA
>NW_020954550.1:30614424-30617808 GCF_900497805.2 Vombatus ursinus
TGACAGCCTTCAAGGCTGAATATTGTTCATCTGAGTCTTTTTTTTTTTATTTTTAATCAACAAGCAAGAGGACCTTTATACTCTCTATACTCTACATGCAGGCTGTAGGACCATAAAGACATGGTTTGCTATAGAAAATCCCCTTTGAAAGCCTGCCTATTCTTTTCTCCTGTTTTCATTAGGATACTCAGGAAGTTGAAACAGAGAAAGAACAAAAAATAAAATACTGCAATCCTAATTATAAAAACAAAAAATTAAAATGGTTCTGTAATAAATCTCAAATGTTGAGTTTTAAGAAGCAGGTTTAATTAGACACTATCAATGCATTCTCTGCAACTTCTCCCCACAACTTTTTCAAAGAATACCTGGACTTATTGGGGGAGGGAGATACTGCCGGGGCACCTTCCACCACTGCCCTCCCAGTTGACCTAAGGAGGCCCCTAGGGACAGTATAAAATAGACCACCGTCATGTTGGATCTGTTTATCTCTTCCTTCCCACTCTTCTGAGGGTAAAAGAGAAAGGAGGTTCTGGGTACCTATAAATCACTAAATAAAATAGCACCTAATGGAAGAAGCTTAGACAAACAGCATCTGTTCTCAGAGAAATATTAATTAAACAATGCCTTAGCTCACTCACCCACCCACCTGAAAAAGGCTTGTTTAAGCACCACAGTACATCAGGGAAGACTGCACCACATAAGAACGTCTTCTCCTTTACCACCTACCCCTCTGCCAGCTTTGTTCACTAGAATGGATGTTCAAAGAGGCAGCATGGTAAAATAAATAGAGTGCTGGTTTTGAAACAGTTGGTGTTGAATGCCACCTCTGAGACATACTAGTTGTATGACCATGGGTAAGTAATTTTACCTGAGCCTCACTTTCTTCATTTATAAAACAGTTAAAACCTGTAGTACCTATTTCACAGGGTTGTGGTGGGAATCAAATAGATCCCAAAATCACAATTTGAGAGTTGGAAGGAATCTCAACAGCTATCTAATCAAATCTACACACAAAAGGTGCCCCAAAAGTGATAATACAGCCTCTACACCAAGCAGTGTGACCCAACTACCTCTCTGAGCTGTCCATTCTACTTCTGGACAGTTCTGTTGGGACCTTTTTCCTGACATCAAGCCTAGACTGTAGATGAAGATGCACGAGCCAGCAGAAGCCCAGTCATATGATCTATATCCACAGGGGAGGAACAGAATCTTTGTGCCTGATGATGAACTGGCCCTCCAAATTGTCTAGCTGGTGATTGACACATCTGAGAGAGCAACACCACATTTTTATTCTGGTGAGGGTTGGCTACAAATTTTGTTGTAATGGGTTTGGAGGAATGGAAGAGGGATTTAAAACCATTAAAACTGGTAAATGACTCTTCTACTCATCTTTTATCAAACCAAATAAATGCAACCCTACTGGACAAACTTGTTTGATCCACAGGTACATGGCCATTCATAATGCATCCAAATCTTGAATATGTGTCCTCCACATCTTTCTGTGTCACTGTCCTTGGGAGTCCACTGAGATACAAATTAGCATCTATAATAAATTCTGAGCTTAGCCAATCATACAACACCTGCTATTTTATCACAAGTAAGTTTTACACATTCAACTTCACCAATGCTGCTAAACAAATTCTTAATCCATCCTGTGTCATATTCTGAGAGACGGAAATGACAATAAATTCATTCTAACGATATCATACTTGTAATCTGAGTCATGTGATTGTGCACCTGGTAGGCCAGGGAAATCTTGGGAGAAAGCCTAAATTAATCTCTCCACAACTTCTGCCTGAAGCTCTTGGTTTTGCTTTCTGGGTTCAAAGAGAATAAATCTAACCTTTCCTCCTTGTGACAGCCCTCCATATTTGAAGACAGCTATCCTGTTCCCTTTCATCTTCTCTTATCCAAACCAGCCATGACCAGTTCCTTCAACCTTATATGACAGGGCCTCAAGGTCCTTCATCATCCTGGTTAATCTCTGTATACTGTATACTCTGTATACTCTCTAGTTTATGCATGTCTTTCTTAAATTCTAATCCCCAGAAGTGATAATATCCAGATTAGGTCCAATGAGAACTGAATATAATGGGGCTAGTTTTGGAAGTTTTGTCTCTCAATGCAGCACAGAATCTCATTAGCTCTTTGGCTACCACATCCTAACCTGACTCATATTGAGCTTGCAGTCCTCTAACACTCCCAGATATTCATCATAACCTAACCTTTCATCTCTTATCCTATAATTGTGGAATGAAGTTTTTGTACACAAATGCAAGCCTTTACATTTATCCCCACTGAATTTCATCTTATTAAATTCAGCCCAATGCTCTAGCCTATCAAGATCCTATGGATCCAGGAACTGTAAAACACTGTGTTAGCTAGCCCTAGAAACTTTCTATCATCTACAAATTTGATGAGCACTCCATCTGCACCTATCCAAATCACTGACAAAAATGTTAAATGGAACACGGGCAAGCAAAGATCCCTGGGATACTTCACTGGAGACCTCTGTGACACTGAATCATTAAGAACTGCTTAGTCTCTTTTGCTAGATCCTCATCCCACTTACTGTGGGTGTCCCACAGAGCTGTGCTGGACCTCTTCTGTTCTCCCCCTATACTACTTCACTTGGGGGTTTCCTCAGCTCCCACAGACTTAATTGCCCATCTCTACGCTGATGATTCTCAAATCTACTTAACCTCTCTGCTGACCTCCAGTCTCACATCCCCAACTGCCTTGCAAACATGTCAAACTGGATGTCCAGTAGACATCTTAAACTCAACATGTTCAGAGCTGAACTCATTATCTTGCCCCTTAAACTTTCTCCCCTATTCAAATTTCTTTACTACTGCCAAGGGCACCAAAATCATCCCAGTCCTCCAGACTCACAATCTAGGTGTCATCTTCCACTCCTTACTATCCCTTATTATATCTGTTAACAAGTCCTGTAGGTTTCACCTTTGCAGTATCTCTCAAATACACCCCCTTCTCTGCCCTGATTCTCCCCTGATCTCCACTGTGATACTGGCCCTCATTCCCTCATGCCTAGATGATTGCAAGAACCTGCTGGTTGGTCTGTCTGGCACAAGTCTCTCCCCAATCCAATCTATCTTCCATTCAGCCTCCAAATTCCTAAACTGAAGTTCTGACCGTATCATCCTCCTACTCAATAAACTCCAGCATAAGCCTTGAGATTTGCCACTGTCCCAGTTTCCCTGGGACTGCAATCCCAAAAGTATGCATTTCACATTTTCGAAATTCCAGGCTGTGGTATAGAGCTCTAGCAAGAAAGACTTTAAGAAGAGTGGGTCAGCACCATTTGCCCTTTCAGAATTCTCTCTCTCTCTCTCTCTCTCTCTCTCTCTCTCTCTCTCTCTCTCT
>NW_020954550.1:30617818-30915603 GCF_900497805.2 Vombatus ursinus
CTCTCTCTCTCTCTCTCTCTCTCTCTCTCTCTCTCTCTCTCTCTCTCCTTGTCTCTCTCTCAAACTATAATTCAATAGACCACTTTCAGCTACAGTTTATGGTATACATCATGTAATTTGTTGTACTATATTTATCTATGAAAACTGTCTTCTCTCCTTTATTATAGTGTAAGCAAGCTCCATTATGTATGAATCATGTCTTGTTCACTGTTATGTTCTTATGGCCTCTCGCCCAATACCTTACATTCACTGACTCACATATTTATCAAGTGCCTACTGTGTTCCAGCCACCAAACTATCTGAAAGGCCAAGAAAGATAAAAAGATCACCAATCTTCAAGGAACTTACATTGTACTGGGAGACTGGGGGTGGTGAAAGGGGACAATTTACGCTGATAAGTTGGAAAAGTAAATATACAAAAAAGTACAAAATAATATGGGAATTCGAATCCAAACAACTAGGGGTGGGAAGAACCAGGAAAGGAAGTGAGGTGACCTAACTGAGCTCTGAAGGCAGTTATAGATTCTAAGAGGTGGGGAGGTAGGGAAACAGAGCATGAGAGAGACAACAGCGCAGAAATAAGATGTGGAATGTCTCATAAAGGAAACATAAAATAGGCCCGTTTGAAATGGAGAGTGCTTGCAGAACAATAAAGCTGGAAAGGTAACTTTAAGCAATGAATCAGATAACAAGCATTTATTTACCATGTTCCAGGCTTTGGCATAAAGACACAAAATGAAACCATTCCTGCCCTCTAGGAACTTACATTTTGTTTCCGGGGAAAAACCTTGTACACAGATAAAGAAATTTTTAAAATCCCATGTATCCCCTCCCTCCTATTCCCACAGCAACCACCCTATTCAGGGTTTCATTACATCTAGCCTGGACTACTTAACAATTCCTTCTGTGTATATATATATATATATATATATATAGAGAGAGAGAGAGAGAGAGAGAGAGAGAGAGAGAGAGAGAGAGAGAGTCTCTCCACTCTTCAATTCATCCTACACATTGCTACAAAAGTAATCTTGCAATTTGTGGTATAGGATAGAAAGTAGGCCTCATAGTCAAAATGACCTGTTTTAAAGTCCCACACTGTCTAGGTGATCCAAGAAAAGCCATTTAATTTCTCAATGCCATAAGCCACTAAGATAGTAAGCTGCCAAACAGTTGCTGATCCCCTCTACAATCCATCCTCCATTCATCAATGATCTTTCTAAATCAAAGGTCTGACCACGTCACCTTATCTCCTCCCCCCAATCAATCAACCCCACTGGCTCCCTGTTACATCCAAGATCAAATAAAAAGTCCTCTGGCTTTTAAAACCCTTCGTAACTTTAAACCCCTTCATAAATTTCCAGTGTTCTTACACCTTATCTGGCCCCTCCAAAAACTGTGATCGGGTGACATTGGTTTCCTCGATGTTCCTCAAACAAGGCATTCCATGCATCCTTACTGGCTGTCTTCATGGCCATACTTCTTTCCTTCCTTATCGTCACCTTCTCCCTTCCCCGGCTTTCTTCAAGTTCCAGCTAAAATCCCACATTCTCCAAGAAGTCTCTCCCAATCCTCCTTAATTCCAGTGCCTTTTCTCTGTCAGTTATCTTCAGTTTATCATGTTCATATCTTGCTTGTACATAGCTGCTTGCATGTTGGCTTCCCCATTAAAACTGTAAGTTCCTAGAGAGCAGGGTCTGGTTTTTTTTGCCTTTCTTCACATTACCAGCACTTAGCACACAGTAGGCAATAATACGCCTGGAACATAGTAGGCAATAATAAATGCTTACTGACTTGACAATCTAGATAAGTAAAAGGAGTTTCCTATGCCATTGAAATCACAAGTCTAAATTAAATACACATACATATGTATATGTATGCACATATACAATTACTGTTATTCATAGAATGATATTATGAGGCTGCTATTGATATTATTAAATTACCATCATATATCCTCAAAACTGATCACAACAGAGCTGTTAGAAAACTTTCAGTGGTTCCCTTTGCCTACATGATAAAGTCCAAACTGTAAGACCCTCTTCAATCTGGCTCCAACTTATCCTTCTGACACTGTATTCTATTCCCTCCAGCCAAAACTGTGACCCAAAGAGGCCCCATGACCTTCTGCATCCTTAACTGCTCACAATGTTCCCAAAGCTTGGAATGTCCTTCTATCTTCCTCTCTCCACCTGTCCAGTTCCCTATCCGTCTTTCAGCGTCCAGTTCCTAACCAACAGTGGAGTGTAAAAGGTTTCCAAAACGTTAGAGTACTATGTAAGTAATGAGCTTATTCCTCCATGACTACTTTACACAATCCCAAGAAGACTGTCCTTTTCTGAACTCAATCACTCTGACCTCTCTCATTCCACTTTCACATTCCTCCTTCTGCCCATCATGCTCCCTACTAGACTGTAAGATCTATTAGAAGAATTACAATTTATTTTGTCCCCTACAGACTCTAAAAACAATCCTTTGCACGTAGTAGGTGCTCAATTAATATGTGATGGGGGGAAGAATTACTGGTTGTAAGAATTTCAGAAAAAATTCTTTTGAAAATAATATGTCTCAATTAATCTTAACTGAAAGCTGACCCATCAGGAAAGGGTGATAAAAGATACACAAAAGGCTCACATCCTGGGAAAGTAGAGAGTGAGGGTAAGGCTGTCAAAACAAACTGTAAAGAAGCTGAAGTTTTCAGGGGAAAAAAAAAAGTGGAGAACCAGAAGTACTCTCCGGAGTCTACAAAGGGGAGGGACTAGTACTCCTGTATATGGTTTGCTCTAGGGCTCCTGACAAACAGTCATTTGAAGAACTTTACATGTGAATGCCTCCTGCAAAAAGGGCAAATAAAGGACGTGCTAAAACAGTTAGCAGGTCACACAGTCAAGCCAAACATACCAACGAAGGCACAGCTGCCTAACAAACATTAGCTCTGGTCTGGTCGGATACTTGGCTCCACACAGGCCACCAAGTCCAAGGCCGCCTGCCTCCGCTGGTCCCTCCCACGTCAAACTTCTAAGGTGCGCTCCAAAATTCCCACCACGTCGACAGCTGAAAGAAACCGCTATTTATAATCTCCCCTGGACGCTGATTGGTCGGGGCTGCTTAATAGTCATTTCTATCCAGGAGTTTTAATTTGTGGCATGCAGACGAACTCCTGCTCCTGTCCCTCTGTTATCAGCTCGGGACTATAACCTTCCTTCAAATGGCCGTCCTGTAGGACAACTCGGGCCGCCTCCTTCGTCCTCCTCCACGGGTCAAGCTTACGATGTAGGGAATCTGCTACTCTTGGGGTGCAGATTCCTAACCCTGAATGCCCCCATCCATACACAGTCTGAGGTCTTTAGTAACGCCCTTTGTCTTAGCTCTACTAAAATTCTTCCCTACACCAGCTTTAGTGGAAAGAGGGCAGCATTTGGGAGGATCTCTGTTCAAATCCCAGATCTGCCACGTATCACCTGTGTGACCTTGGGCAAGTCACTTAACTGGGCCTCAGTTTCCTTATCTATAAAACTAAGGGCTGGTATCAAGGTCCATTCCTGCTGTAGAGATCAGCAGGGCCTTTTAAGTGCACGATCCTTGGAAGAATACCGCCGCCCGCCCGCGCCGCGAGTGCACAAAGCCGGCGCACTCCACATTCAGTGCCATCTGTCTGTGTCTGTCTGTATCTGTCATTCTGTCTGTCTCTGTCTGTCTCTCTCTTTCCCCCTCCCTCTCCCTCACTGTTCAGCTCCGCAACGGGCATCCTTGACCCGTAAGTCTGCAGACTCTGGCTCTCGCCTGTGGTCATCCTCCCCCTGCCACCTCCCGCTCCCATACATTGCAAAGGAACCACCATCACCCCCACTCCCGCGCTGTTTCTGAACAAACCCCCTCCTCGCTAGCAACAGAGCCGGCCTCAATGCTCCCTTTCCTACGATGTTACATTTTATCTGATTCCACCATCCCGCCCCCTTTTGCACTAAGACCACTTTCTTTACCAGAGCAAAGAAACGGGACCAGGAGCCTGCCCAGGGCTCGCGAGCCCCTTTCCCGCCGCTTCAGCCCAAACAGCTGCCCCGCGTCTCCCGCCCACTGGCCACACGGCCTGCACCTGCAGCACATCTGCTACCACCGTGCCCAACTGACCTTTTCTCGGAGGGAGAGAGCCTGCCCGGGAAGGGGGACCCGGCGATGGCAAGCGGGAGGCTCCGCTCCCCACCAGGGTTTGCACCTTCAACCCGGAAGAAGAGCGCGCGGCGAGCCTGGATCAGCTCGGTTCGGCGAGGCGTCCACGTGACGCTCTCACCCCTTTCCCCGCCCCCTCTTCACGGGCCCCCAGTTTTCCTCCCTCCCCTCTTTGCCCTTCTAGCTAGAAGAAGGATAAACCGGTGGAAAAATACCCGCTTTGGGCAATGCTGCTTGCTGAAGGGAGCAGCCCACCCCGCCCCAGCACAGCTGCAGCCTCTTTGTCTCTACTCCTCGGTCCTCCGCCCCTCCGAGCAGTTTCCTTCTACCGGTTCTTGTCAGTCAAGGCGCATGCCAACCACCGATGCCGTCTGAGGCCAAGTTTGCCAGTCTGACTTCTCTCCTTGAAAAAGCCTAAGTACAAACTAGGATTTCCTATTTGGTTCTTCTCCAGACTACAAAAGACTGTAGAATGACTGGTCTTTTGTAATTTAACTTAATTCTCAAGCTTTCTAGGAAAATCACAACTGATCTGTAATAGGATATAAAAGGAGGAGAAGGGGAGAGCTATGTATAAAGGGCGGGAATAGGATACTTTTGTATTTTTTTTTCCACTCGAGGAGGAATTAAATGCTTAGGAAACTATGTCAGAGTTCTGAAATGTAATGTGCATGTGTGCTCACAGGCTTCAAATCTAGCACAGAGGAAGTCAAATACTTTCCTAGGTGCCTGTAGACACCTCTCTTTTTCTTTAGGAGTGAACATTCTAAGAAATTTCTTGACAATATCTTTACTAATTTGGGCAAAGCATTAAGGGAATTAAAACACAATACAATTCCAGGTGTTCTTTTCACATAAATGGATAGGCCCACAGGATTTAGCCTAGTTCAGCCTTCTCATTTAACAGATGAGGAAACTATACCTTTAAATTTTATTTTTGTAATTTTATTATTTAGTCTGTGAATGTCTTGCACTTAAAAGGGGGGAGGGTTTTTTTTCTATGGAATAGAAATTTAAATATTAAATAGTTGTGAACAGAAAGCAGAATTTAGACATTTTGACTGATATTTAAAAAGAGAGAACAAGGGTACTCTACATCCCTTGATACAAGGTGAAAAGAGACCAACAGTAATTAGAACAAAGACTGAGTCTGCAGAGACAAGCAACTAACAGCAGATCAAAGCAAATAAATTGATGCTAAAAGCAGTTCAATTAGAACCAATAGAGACCATAGCTAATCTCAGTGGAAGAGTTTTCATTATGATTATCATGTTAAGTATTTATAAAAAGACCAAATAAAAGGAAAAGGATCCATATGCACAAAAACATCCACAGCAGCAATACCTGTAGTTGGGGGAGGAGAAGGAAAGAAACCAAGAAAGTGCCCATCAACTGGGAAAGAGCCTAACAAACTACAGTACATGAATATAGTGGAACATCACTGTACCACAAGAAATGACCAAAAGGACAACCCCAGGGAAACCTGGAAAGACCTTCATGAGTTGATGCAGAGTGAAGTGAGAAAAACTTAAACAACAATACTTAAGTTATATAGTATGTCATTGACTGTCTTCCAAAAACATCAATAAGTTTGGAGAAAGTGGTATTTGGGAGATAGTATGTGAACATTTCTATCTGATCAGGAGTAGTGTGAAAGCCCACAATTCCTATAGATTCCACAGACATTCAAAATATCCTGAAATAATTTCGAGTTTTCAGGATAAATCGTAGTAACCTCCCCTTTAAACTTGGAGCTGAATCTGTCAGCTCTGCTAGAAATCTGCAGAGCCTATAAGGTGGTGATTGGCTCCATTTCCTTCTCCTCCTTTTCATTACTACTAAACTTTATGAGAGGACTAAAAATAATTCTCTTTATGCTCAAATTCAATTCCATGCCAATTGCATCTGTAGCAACCTGGGTTTTGCACAAATCATCAGGATCATTAAACTTTTTTGTGTGGCGAGTTTTGTCCCAGGTGGGAGAAACATTCCAATCCCTAAATCAAAACTTGTCAACTTATAGAGTAAAATATTCTTACTAAAACAGATAGTGCAGTCAGTCTCCAGGCTGAAGGTTATCTAAAGGCTCAAGTGCATGATTCAACATTTGACGAAGGTAAGTCTGATAGTTTCAAATCTGTTGTGTATGTCAGCTCCATCACTGTATCAATAGTCAACAGCTTCTCCACAAATGGATTTCTTCAGCACAGAGCCCTCTGAGTGCTGTAGTCCAAGCTCATCCTCTAGCTGGATCTTTACTCATTTGAATTTTATTAATGACAGTCACTTCATAAGAGGTTGTCAACACCATACTACAGTACAAGCAACATGAGCAGCTTGTTTTCCATCTTAATTTGTGATCACCCATTACCAAATAACATAACACATCCAATAGCATCATTACTCTTTTCAAAGATCTCATAGGCCAACAGCTTTAAAGGGCCTCAATAAACTCCAGATTTTGCACTAAATATCTTTGATTGGTTATTGGTGGGGCCAACATAGAACACTATCTTCTGTCTAATTGATTTGGCTTCTGGGTACCTGCTGGATGTTAGTCATAAGTCATTAATCTTATGAAGATTATGCTTATGCAACCAAAACTAGTCTGGGCATCCCCAATTTAAGCAATTTGAAGGCCTGCATTCCCTTAAACATTTATAAAAATATTTCATTACCTCTTCTTTCTAGCCCTTGAACAAGGAATGTTTTCTCATTCTCA
Organism: Vombatus ursinus; assembly: GCF_900497805.2. NCBI lineage: Eukaryota > Metazoa > Chordata > Mammalia > Diprotodontia > Vombatidae > Vombatus > Vombatus ursinus. Next base: position 30,624,708 of record NW_020954550.1, read on the forward strand.
CAAATCCTGGCAGTTGCATTTTAAATGTTTTCCCCACAGTCCCCCTTTTCTCCCTGTTTTATTCCCCTTTCCTCAACCCCTTCCTGTTCTGTGAAAAGTGTTATCCTAAATTGCTGCAGAATGCTGCTGATTGGCTGTATATACTAAGTGGACCTGAAAAGCTACAAAAACTGAATCAGTGCCCTAAGATGCTAAAGCTATTACCAGCACACAATCTTCCTTAGCATACTAAGAAATCATTTTCTTAATGGATCCAGTTGGGGGCTGAGATGCTATCTAGGATCTCCAGGAACACAGGCTGAGAAATTGCTCAAACGTGGTCATTTTAATTTCCCAATAGTAAAATTTTATTGTTTTCTTTTTCCTTCCATTTACACTATTATAGTTGTGCATATTGTTTTCCCATTTCTGCTTACTTCACTTTGTATGAGTTTGTATAAATCTTCCCATGTTTCTCGGTAGTCAGTATATTCATCCTTTCTAACAGTATAATAAATTCCATTATATTCATATACCACAACTTGTTTAACCGTTCTTCAGTCAATGAGCATCTACTTTGTACTTGGAGAAGCTAGATGGCACAGTGGATAGAACCCTGGGCCTGAAGTCAGGAAGACTTGAGTTCAAATCTGGCCTCAGACACTTATTAGGTATATGACCCTGGGCAAGACACAACCTCTATCTACCTCAGTTTCTTCAGCTATAAAATGGGGTAATAATAGCACCTACCTCACAAGATAGTAAGAACTAAGTGAGATACTATTTGTAAAGCACTTAGTACAGTACTTGACACATAATAAGTATTTAATAAATGCTTATTTCCAGTTGTTCACTACTATAAAATGTACTACTATAAATAGATTGATGCAAATGGAACCTTTATTTTTGTCACTGAAGGCTTTGGGATAAATGTGTAGCAGTGTAATTACTAGAACAAAGAGCATTTTCTTTGAATAAATATAAACTGCTTTTCAGAATGGTGAGGCAATTCACAACTCCATTAACAATGATTTAGTATGCCTGTCTTTCCACAAACCCTCCAACATTAACTATTGCCATCTTTTATTAACTTTGCCAATTTGTTGGGCATAAGGTGGATCCTTAGAGTTGTTTTGATTTGAATTTCTCTGTTATTTATTTGGAGCAATCTGTAATAGGATTGTTAATAATTTAAAAGAGATCTATATAAATTGTTACAATTCAAAATATGTTTACTATTTAAAAACATTTATGAAGCACTCATTCTATGAAGAAATGGTATAGGCTAGACTGCTAAATACACACTCCCTCTCTCTCTCTGTATACATATATTTATGTATGTATATGTATGTGTGTATGTATATGTATATGTATTGTACAACCAAGGCTAGTCTGGGGATCCCCAGTTTGGAGATATGTATATATATATAGATAGATAGATAGATAGATAGATAGATAGATAGATAGATAGATAGATACACACATACATACACACATATATATACACACACATATATATACATATATATATATATATCCAGTTTGGGGCTATACACACGCATCCACACACATATAATAATAAAGAAGCAGGATTATAGGAAACAATTTTTCCTATAATCTAAAAAAACAAGATATATCCTCCTCATAATAAGCACTATAAATGGTCATTTTCCCCCATCAATCAATTTATGAATTAACAAGCACTTATTAAGAATCTACTATGGAGGCACCATGCTAAGCACTAAGAATACAAAGAATAAAAAAATCCCTACTTTAGGAACTTACATTCTATTGGGGAGGATAGATGGATACATAATAGATAGATAGATTCAAAGAATAAATATAAAGCAAATACAAGATAGTTTAGGAGAAAGGGTATTAATAGTTTGGAAGATCAGGAAAGGCTTTGCATAGAAGGTGGTGCTTAAAGGAAGACAGGGATTCTATGAGGCAGAGATGAGGAGGGAAAGCGTTCCAGGCACAGTGAGCAGCCAGCCAAAGCAGAGATATGGGTGAGGAAGTACTATCTAAGAAGACTAGAGAGAATGCCAGTTTGGCTATATCATAGAGTATGGGAAGGTTAGGTACAAGTTGTGAATGACTTAAAAGATAAACAAAAGAAATGAGTTACAGATATACCCACACACAACATATATGTATAGATATATACATATGTATAATATGCTTATGTATATATATATATAGATAGATATATCTGAGTCATTTGCATAGAGATGATAGTCAAACTTATGAGAATTAATGAGGTCACCAGAGAAAGTATAAAGATAGGAGAAAAAGGACCAGGATAGAGCCTTGGGAGAACACCCACAATTGGCAGGCATGTTGAGTTATCAAAGGAGAATGAAAAGAAGTAAGTAAAATGGGAGGAGAATCAGGAGAGAATAATGTCAGTAACATTTAGAAAAAAGAGTATCCAGGAAGAAAATGATCAGTACTGTCAAATGCAACTGATAGGTCAAGAAGGATGAGTACTATGAAAAGACTACTAGATTTGGTTACTAAGAGATATCTGTAACTTTGGAGAGAACTATTTAAGCTGAGGGATGAAGTCAGAAGCCAGAAACAAAGGGCTGTGGGGTGCAGGCAGTGAGTGTAGACAGGTTTTTCTAGGAATTTCTCTGACAAAGGGAGTAAAGATAAAGGATTATAGTTTGTTGGGTTAGTGGAAGTGTTTTAAGAATGGAGAAGCCTTAAGTAAGTTTAAAGTCATCAGGGAACGAGCCAGTAAACAAGGAAAGGTTGAAAATTAGACTTGTAGTCAAGAAGACTGGAATTAAAATTCTACCTCAAATACTTAACATCTTTATGTACCTGGGTAATTCATTTAATCTCTGTCTCAATTTCCTCATTTGTAATTGTAAATCACAATAGCTCTTACCTCTCTTGAGGTGAAGAGCTTTGTAAACCTTAATTTGTTAACTGTTATTAAGTTGATGATTGAGAGGACTAGTGCTGGATAAGACAGAAGATAATGAAACCTAAGCAATGGTATGCTGGTAAATGCTTAATAGTTGGTTCTCAAAAAATGTTTATATAAATATATATGTAGATGTACATATGTATGTAGATGTAGATATACATGGATAACCCACTTTTTAGTTAAATTTGCATTATTAATGTTTTGTCTATTACTTTTAGTGCAAACAATCAACAAAACAACAAATCAAGCCCTCATTTGTAGCATCTGCTGATTTCCAAGGTGTAAATGCTCACATTGAAAATTTAGCAATTGGTTCTTCTAAGCTGGTTTGAGCTGCCTCCAGTACATCCCTAGACAAGGGTACATGTGTTGGTATTGGCAAGGAGGAAAACTACCCTATAAAAGACCAGAGAAGAGAGGGTGGAGAATGATAAAGGGTTTTTGAGATCAAAAAAGAGGGGAAAGTTCCCAGCAAATCTGTCTTAATTTTCTCAGTAAGAGACAAAGTCCTCAAATAAGAGAATGGAGGAGGAAGGCTGGAGAAGTTTAAGGAGAGAAGAGGTTTGGAATAGCTTCTTTGGGGAATGGGATAGGTATTCAATTAGGAAGGAATACAAGGATGACTTGCTACAGTGATGACTCAATTGAGGTATGGTAAGGTAGGGTACCTAGTTAGTAGATTTGTTGTGGTTTGGGGTTCTGGGAACCCCAAAATGTAAGGGCAGGAGGGAAGGGGAGGTCTCCATGGAAAGAATTTAGTCACTCAAGCCTTCTTTCAGTCAAAGTAGTGAGGTTAATTGTAACACCCAAATGGTGGGCAGATTCCTAGTAAATCTGCATCTTAATGGGAGTGAAAATGATAATTTTTTACACAAAAAGGGAAAAGATCTTCATGGGATTAAGGAATAGTAGGTAGACTGGGGTGGGTCAGGTGCAGACAATGAACGAAGTTAAATGGGTGGAGAGTCTCAGTGAAAGAATGGGCAGTTAAAAGGATTATTGAGTGCCTAGGTGGACTGGGATGGGCCAGATGCCTCAGGTGAAATGCCAGGGACTGGGTTGCATGAGAAAATCCAGGGTCCAGGTCCCATCACCCCATTAGACTGTTGTGTGACTTTCTCTAGCTCTATTTAACAGGATATATTTATATGAATGAAGAAAGAATAGAGTAATCCAGGTCTGGGGTTAAGCAAGGGATGATTGTGAATAGGATAAAGAGGCAAGAGCAGTGTGGCATTGAATTGGTCTACTATAAGTATTCAATTTGGACTTCTAGTGCCAAGATGATGGAAGCTCTCCTCTGAAGTTCTCCTCTGAAGCTCTCCAAAATTCCCCTATAAACAACTAGGAAACTTCCTCAGAATTGATCTAGGAGCAAGGAAACAGCATACCAGCACGGCAGGAAAGGTCTGTCTCACTGGAGTGGGAGGGGAGAGAGGTCCAAGAGCAGGAGCAGGGAGCCTGAAGGGGTCCTGTAGCAAGGCTCCAAGCCTGGGGAAATCCACCAGTGAGGCCTCACCCTCCTGCAAACCAGCAGCACCCTAGGCAAGTGTCCAGTCTATGCAAGGCAGCAAGGCCCTACACCAGTGACCCCACCCCTCAGCACAAGCCACTAGTGAGGCCTTGACTCCATTGTTGACCAGTAGTGAAACTCACCCCGGGGCTGGCCAACAGCAAGACCCCACCCCAGGGGCCTGCCAGCAGAGAGACACAGTTTCTGTAGCAACCCAGCATCCTTGGGGCAGAACAGCAACAGTATTACTCTTCCAGGCCTGCTAGCAGAGAGGCCCTGTTTCCATAGTAACCCAGCAACAAGGCCCCACCCCTGGGGCAGACCAGCAACAAGATCTCTCCTCCAGGGCCAGTCACCAGAAAGACTCTATTACCATGGCAAACAGTAGCAAGGCTCCACCCCTGGGACAGACCAGACACTAACCTCCACACCCAGGCCCCCACCCCCCAATACAAGCCAGAAGGGAAGCCTACCCGTCTGGTGAAAGCAAGCAGCTAAGGTCTGAAGCCCAGTTAAAGCCAGTAGTAATACTGTGCCCTAGCACAAAAACCTTGGGACAGTGTAGGACCAGAGCCCAACTCTCATATAAAAACACTAAGTCACAAAAAAGGCAGGAAAATGAGCAAAAAACAAAAAAAAAAAAAAAAAAAGGGCTTGACTACAGAAAGTTACTATGATGACAGGGAGTATCAAGGCAGAAATTTAGATAAGGACAATAGTGTCAAAATGGCTACTTGCGACACCTCAAAAAAAATGTAATTTGGTCTCAGGCCCAAAAAGAATTCCTGGAAGAGCTTAAAAAAGGATTTTTAAAGCCAATTAGAGAAGTAGAAGAAAAATTGGGAAAAGAAATGAGAGTAATACAAGAGAATCATATAAAAAGAGTCAATAGTATGGGAAAAGATACCTAAAAATGTACTGAGGAAAATAACTCCCTAAAAAATAGAATTGGCCAAATAGAAAAGGAAGTACAAAAGCACACTAAAGAAAATAACTCCTAAAAAATTAGAATTGAGCAAGTGGAAGCTAATGACCTTATGAGACATACAAAAAGTAAAAAATAAGAAAAAAATGTGAAATTTCTCTTTGGAAAAACAACTGACCTAGAAAATAGATCCAGGAGAGATAATATAAAAATTATTGGACTACCTGAAAGCCATGATAGGGAAAAAAAAAAAAAACCTGGACATCTTTCAAGAAATTATCAAAGAAAATTGCCTTGATATATTAGAACCAGAGGGAAAAAATAGAAATTGAAAGAATCCACCAATCACTGCCTGAAAGAGATCCCAAAATGAAAATTCCCAGAAACATCATAGACAACTTCCAGAGCTCACAAATCAAGGAAAAAGTACTGCAAGCAGCCAAAAAGAAACAATTCAAATATCATGGAGCTATAGTTAGGATTACACAGGATTTGGCAGCTTCGACGTTACAGAACGGAGGGCAAAGGAGTTAGTATTACAACCAAGAATTACCTACCCAACAAAACAATATAATATTTTAGAGGGAAAATAGATATTTAATGAAATAGAATACTTTCAAGCATTCCTAATTAAAAGACCAGAGCAGAATAAAAAAAGTTGACTTCCAAATACAAGGGAATACAAGGGTAATATAAAAAGGTAAAAAAAGGAACAAGAAAATGAAAACATAAGAAATCCAATAAGAGTAAACTGTTTATATTTCTTTATGGCAAGATAATATTTGTAACTCTTAAGAACTTTATTACTATAAAAGCAATTAGAAAGAGTATACATAAACAGAGGCAGTGGATATAAGGTGACTTTCATGGAATGATACCCCAAAAAACAAAATAAAGGGGAGAAAGAAAATTGTACTGGAAGAAAAAGAAGGGGGAGGGTTTGAATGGTGTAAAATATTCTACATAAAAGACGCATAATGGAAAGGAAGTAGGGTGGGGTGGCAGGCAAAGCTTAAACTTTACTCTCATCAAAATTGGCTCAGAGAGGGAATAACACACACCCTCGGTTGGATACAGAAATTTATCTTACCCAAAAAGGAAGTAAAAAGGGACAGGGATAATAGAAAGGGGAGGAGGGACTGATAAAAAGGAGACTAGATTGGGGAAGGTGATCAGCAGTAAAAACCCTTGTGAGGAGAGAAAGTGTGTGGAGTAAGAGGTGGGGGGATAAAGAAGGGGAAAATAGTATAAAGAGAAATAATACAATTAGTTATCATAACTATAAATGTGAACGGGATGAACTCACCCATAAAATGGAAGTGGATAGCAAAATGGATTAAAAACCAGACTCCTACAGCATGTTGTTTACAAGAAACACATTTGAAGCAGGGAGATACACATAGGGTAAAGGTAAGGGGACTGGAAGAAAATGTATTATGCTTCCACTGAAGCAAAGAAAGCAGGGGTAGCAATCATGATCTCAGAGAAAGCAAAAGCAAAAATAGATCTAATTAAAAGAAACAAGGAAGGAAACTATATCTTGATGAAAGGTACCATAGATAATGTGAAGTCATATCAATACTAAACATATATGCACCAAATGGTATAGCATCTAAATTTTTGAAGGAGAGTTGAATGAGTTACAGGAGGAAAATAGATAATAAAATTATAGTAGTGGGGGACCTAAACTTTCCCCTCCTAGAACTAGATAAATCTAATCAAAATATGAACAGTAAAGAAGTTAAGGAGGTGAATAAAATTCTGGAAAAGTTAGATATGATAGATCTCTGGAGAAAACTGAATGAGAATAGAAAGGAATATACCTTTTTCTCAACAGTACATAGCATCTACACAAAAATTGACTATGTATTAGGACATTAAAAACCTCAAAATCAAATGCAGGAAAGCAGAAATAATAAATGCATATTTTCAGATCATAATGCAATAGAAATTACAATAATGGGAAATGAAAAGAGAGGTTAAAAATTAATTGGAAATTAAATAATCTAATCCTAAAAAATAAGTTGATCAAAGAACAAATTATAGAAACAATCAATAATTTCATTAAAGAAAATGACAACGATACAACTTACTAAAATTTATGAGATGCAGGCAAAGCAGTACTTAGGGGAAAATTTATATTTTTAATTGCTTACATAAATAAAATAGAGAAAAAGCAGATCAATGAAATGGGCATGCTACTTAAAAAAACCGAGAAAAAGAATAAATTAAAAATCCTCAATTAAACACCGAATTGGAAATCCTGAAAATCAAAGGAGAGATTAATAAAATTGAAAGTAAGAAAACTATTGAACTAATAAATAAAACTAGAAGCTGGTTTTATGGGGGGAAAAAACAACAACAAGAAAATAGATAACCACTGGTTAATTTGATTTATAAAAAAAGGAAAAAGAAAACCAGAGTTCTAGTATCAAACATGAAAAGAGGGAATTAACCACCAATGAAGAAGAAATTAAGACAATTGTTTGCCCAATTATATACCAATACATTTGATGATCTAAATTAAATGGACGAATATCTACAAAAATATAATTTATCCAGATTAACAGAAGAAATAAAATACTTAATAACCCAGTCGTAGAAAAAGAAATCAAGTCAAGCCATCAATGAACTTTCTAAGGAAAAATCCCCAGGACCAGATGGATTCACAAGCAAATTCTACCAAACATTTAAAGAACAATTAATCCCAATACTATATAAACTATTTGGAAAAACAGGTGAAGGAGGAGTCCTACCAAAGTCCTTTAATGACACAAATATGATGCTGATATCTAAACCAGGAAGGGCCAAAACAGAGAAAGAAAATTATAGACCAATTTCCCTAATGAATATTAAGGCAAAAATTTTTAAATAAAATACTAGCAAAGAGATTACAGCAATATATCACAAGGATCATATACTATGACCAGGTGGAATTTATACCAGGAATGTACAGCTGGTTCAATATTAGGAAAATCATCAGCATAATTGACCATATCAACAAGAAAACCAACAGAAATTATATTATTATCTCAATAGATGCAGAAAAAGCTTTTGACAAAATACAGCACCCATTCCTATAAAAATACTGGACAGCATAGGAATAAATGGAGCTTACCTTAAAATAAGTAATATTTACTTCAAACCATTAGCAAGCATTATCTGTAATGGGGATAAACTAGAAGCCTCCCCAGTACAATCGGGGTAAAGGATGTCCATTATCATCTCTATTATTTAATGTTGTACTAGAAATATTAGCTATAGCAATAAGAGAAGAAAAAGAAATTGAAGAAATTACAATAAGCAATGAGGAAACAAAATTATCACTATTTGCAGATAATACAATGTTATACTTAGAAAATCCTAGAGAATCAACTAAAAAACAACTTGAAATTATTAACAACTTTAGCAAAGTTGCAGGATACATAATTAAAATAACTGTAGACAATATATAATACTTGGGAATCTACGTGACAAGATAAACTCAGGAACTATATGAGCATAACTATAAAATACTTTTCACTCAAATAAAGTCAGATCTAAACAATTGGAAAAATATTAGTTGCTCATGGATAGGCTAAGCCAAATATAATAAAAATGACAATTCTACCTAAATTAATCTATTTATTCAGTGACATACCAATCAAACTGTCAAAAAATTATTTTATAAAGCTAGAAAAAATAACAACAAAATTCATCTGGAAGAACAAAAGCTCAAAGATATCAAGGGAATCAGTGAAAAAAAAATTCAAAAGAAGGTGGTCTAGCAGTACCATTTCTCAAACTGTATTATAAAGCGGTACTTATCAAAACAATCTGGTACTGGCTAAGAAATAGAGTGTGGATCAGTGGAATAGATTAGGTACAAATTAACATTATAGTAAATGATCATAGTAATCTAGTATATGATAAACCCAAAGATCCAAGCTTCTGGAACAAACACTCATTATTTGACAAAAACTGCTGGGAAAACTGGAAAATAGTATGGCAGAAACTAGGTATAGACCAACATCACACACCATATAAGATGATAAGGTCAAAATGGGCACATGATTTACACATAAAAGGTGATACTATAAGCAAATTAAGAAAGCATGTAATGGTTCATCTGTCAGATTTACAGATAAGGGAAGAATTTAAAACCAAAGGAGTTATAGAGAGCATTACAAAATGTGAAATACATAATTTTGATTATATAAAATTAAAAAGTTTTTGCACAAGCAAAACCAATGCAATTAAAAGTATAAGAAAATCAGAAAACTGGGGTGGGGGAATTTTGTAGCAAGTATCTCTGATAAACACTTCATTTCTCAAATATATAGAGAACTGAGTCAAATTTATAAAAGTACAAGTTATTCCCTAATTATTAAATGTTCAAATGATGTGAACAGGCAGTTTTTAGACAAAGAAATCAAAGAGGTATATATAGTCATATGAAAAAATGATCTAAATCACTATTGATTAGAGAAATTCAAATTAAAACAACTCTGAGGTACCACCTCACATCTGTTAGACTGGCTAATATAACAAAAGGAAAATCTTGGATGTTGGAGGGGATATAAGAAAACTGGTACACTAATGCGCTATTGGTGGAGTTGTGAACTGATCCAACCATTCAGGAGAGCAATTTAGAACTATTCCTACTGCTAAGTCTATATCCCAAAGATATCCAAAAAAGGGGAAAGGGACCTATTTGTACGAAAATATTTATAGCAACTCTTTTTGTGGTGGCTAAGAATTGAAAATCAAAGGAATGCCCATCAATTGCTCATCAACAAGCTGTGGTATATGATTATAATGGAATGTTATTGTGCTATAAGAAATGACAAACAGGATGATTTTAGAAAAACCCAGAAAGACTTACATGAACTGATGCATAGTGAAGTGAACAGAACCAGAACACTGTACACAGTGACAGTAACATTGTATGATGAAAAACTGTGAATGACTTAGCTATTCTTAGCAATACAATGATCCAAGACAATCCCAAAGGACTAATGATGAAGCATACTATCTACCTCCAGAGAAAGAATTGATATTGTTTGAATACAGACTGAAGCATGCTATTTTTCACTTTCTTTCATTTTCTTTTATTCTAGTTTTCTTCTACAAAACAACTAACATGGAAGTGTTTTACATAAGTGTATATGTATAACCAAATCTGCTTACCTTCTCAGGGAGGGGGAAAGGAAGGAAGGAAGGGATAGAATTTGTAACTCAAAATTTTAAATAAAAGCCTTAAAGAATTAGTAAAAAAAAGGATTCAATTGGGAAAGAATGAAAATGAAGTCAGAGCAGAGGTAAAGTACTGAGGGATGGGAGATTAGGGTTCGAGATAAGGCCAAAGAATAAATTTAGAAAGAATGAGATTTAGGGAAAGACATAGATATAGGGGGATATGGTCAGATAGAGAGGACTGCCAGTTTTTGATCAAGGAAATAGAGGGCAATTGGGGGAGGGAGAGGAGGAGTGAAAGAATAGGTCAAGAGATGTGAGGAGATTAAGGAACTAGGAGGTTCAGGTAGTTTCGTGGGAGTTTGTGGAAGCATCAGCATGCATGTGGAAGATTACTTAATAAAAGGGTAAGAATTAAGGAGGAGAGGAAGACAGTGAACCAAGTATTGCTCTCCTTAATAAAAGAAGGAGAATAACTTTAGGGTCAGTAGACAACTACCATGATTTGTATAGGATGATAGAGTGAATTTCAAAGGAGAAGTTGCTGAGGGATGGTGTAAAATTAGAAAGGGTATAATTATCCTGATTGTTTGACTAATTAAAAAATAAAAGCTTCCCTATCTTCTATTACAGCTTATATCCTCCAAAAGAATATAAGTTTCTTGAGAACAGGAACTGTTGGTTTGTTTGTTTTTTTCCTAGCACCTGGCACAGTGCCTTACATATAAAATTTTGTTGAATTGAAATATATAGTGATGTCATCATTTCTGTGGGACTTCTCAGTATCAATGCCTTTTTGCAAACTGGTTAGGGATCTATCCTAAATTTGTACAACATCAGCGTGTACATATAATTCTGTTTTAGCACAGGTCCTTTTTGTCTCTAATCATCCAAATCTCCATTAAATATAGTTATTTGGCAGTATTAATTTCCTTTCCTGAGGTTACCATTTTTAGCCATATGGTGGCACTAGTGTATTGTTTGTAATGTATTTTGCCTTGCTCAACAATTCATCTTACCTGAAGAGTTACTTGCTCTGTTTCGATTTCTAAGTGGAGGACAATTACATAACTTTGTTGTAGTAATTTAAAATGTTTAAATATTTTCATGGAACTACTAATTCTAGGTCTAAAATAGATATACATATACATATATACTCACATGTATGTGTGCGCATGTGTGGACATATCCCTGAATAGGAATTCTGGCACCCTGGGATGGGGAGACACTAGGGAACCCAGTCTGATGCCAAGGATTATTGATTTTCCCTTTCACAACATCTCTCAGATATGATTCCCCTTTTTCTTCTCTGATACTGCCTTTACCTTGGTATAGACCCTTATCATCTCATGCCTGGTCTGTTGCAATACTGCTGATTGATCTCTCTGCCACAAATCTCTCCCCAGTCCAATCTATCCTCCATTCAGCTGTCAAAGTGATTTTCCTAAAGTGCAGGTCTGACCATATCATATGCCCTATATTCAATAAACTCCAGTGTTTCCCTATCAGTTGCAGGATCAAATATAAAATCCTCTGTTTGGCATTCAAAGCCCTTTATAACTTAGCCCCCTATTCTCTTTCCAGGTTTCTTATACCACACACACACACACACACACACACACACACACACCCAGTAATTTTCCATTTTTACTCATGCAAGACACTCGGTCTCTAACTCCTGGCATTTTCATTTACTGTTCCCCATGCCTGAAATGCTCTTCCCCTTCATCTCCTTCTTCTAGTTCCCTGGTTTCCTTCAAGTCCAAGCTAAAATCTAGCCTTCTACAGGAAGCCTTTCTTGATCTCCCTTTAATTCTAGTGACCTCCCTTTGTTGATTATTTCCAATTCATCCTAAATATAGCTTAATTGTGCATAGTCATTTCTATGTTTTCTCCCCAATTAGACTGTGAGCTTCTTGAGAACAGGCAATGTCTTTTACTTTTCTTTATATTCCCAACATGTAGAACAGTGCCTGACACTTAGAATGTGCTTAATAAATTTTTATTTAATGACTGAAGCAAAGCCAAGAGGATCAGTCCAAGCTACAGAGGAATTCATCAAAGGAGCCTGCAAGTCTCAAGATTCCACATCTGATCCACTAGCCTTCACTTTCATTGAGTGGTTAGAAGCAATCACAATTAGGGAGGGACAGTTCATTCCCCAAAGAGTTCGACATTTCCTCAAAAAGCCTCAGAGACTTTTTGGCTCATCAAAACTGCACCTCTCTTCCAAAGAAGCAACAGGTGAAGGGAAATGAACAATAGTCATCTCCCTCAAGCCTAAGAAGTGGCAAGATATGACCAGCAGAAGAAAAGATACCTGCCCACTGGGGGTGATGCCCAAGTCTAGGTGGGGATCAGGAGCAGTTACTATGAATGAAGGGCTAATGATATGCCCAGTAGTACCTGGGAGAATGCATCTACCAATTTATGTCCCAAATTCTCAGTATTCTCACTTTCTCCTCTATATATTCCAGACTACTTTGCTTCTGCCCCTTTGCTATAGTAATCCCTTCTTGATAAGGTGTCTTGGGAAGATGGCTGATTTTGAATCTTTTGAAACTATTCTGAAAATCTTCCCCTCCTTAAGCCTTAAATAAATCAATCTACCCATCTATCAACAAACACCTGATATGTATCAAGCACTGGGAATAGAAAAAATCAAAAGAAAGTCCATTAAATGATGATCATTAGGTGACTGGAAGGAATGGTTTGTTGTATCTTATTTTTGCAGTATTTTATACTTTATAGTTATATTTATATTTCTTAGTGTGTGCTTGGAGGTTAACTATCAGATATTTTACATATTTTCTAGTTATTTTAAATGGAATTGTCTTTCTATTGTTTATTCCTGGTTTTGTTAGTATAATATAGGAGTGCTAAGGATTTATTTTTTCTACTGCTACTTTATTAATTATTAGTATTAGTTTCTTTGCTGATTGTCTGAGGTAGTGGTTCTCAAATTTTTTGGTCTCTTTACACTTTTAAAAATTATTGAGGATGAAAAAAAGAGAAAGAGAAAAGAGTATCAATAAAATATTAAAACACACAGAAGAAAGGCAAATAGAAATTCAGAAGGGAATACAAACAGGTAAATTTTGTCATTAATGTGTAAATTTAACAAATACAAAAATTACTGTAACAAAAGTTCATGCTTTCAAATACAATCCTATTCTTTGGTCTTTGTGTATTAAAATGATCTTATTAGTAGATAATTATTAAGTTTATTAAAAAAGATTTTATTGTGAATTTAGCCATTTAACAAGTACCTACTATGTGCTAGGCACTGGAGATGCAAAAAGAGGCAAAAGACAGTCCCTGCCCTCAAGGAGCTTACAATCTAATAGGGGAGGAAAAGCAGAACCAAGATGAACTCTCCCTACATTCCCCTCCAAACAGCTTTAAAATAAGACCTTAGATCTAATTCTGGACTGGCAAAGCCAACAAAAGGTCAAGGTGAGACATTTTTCCAATCTAAGACAATATAGGACATTGGCAGGAGAGGTCTGTAATACCAGGGTGGGTACTAGCCTGAAGCACGTATGGCAACAACACCAGCAGTGGGCTTTGGAGGCAGCCAGGACAGTGGCAGTAGCAGCTTTGGGAGTTCTCAGTCCATAGATGGTAAGGGGGTCAGATAATTGGTCAGAAAGAAGTTACAATGGGCCCTTTGCTGACACTATGTGCAGGGCCTTCCACTATTTGGTAACTCTATTACTCATATGCAGTGTTGAATCACAATTCCAGGACAGAGAGGAGCATTTAAGGTGGGTTACAAGGGAGCAGGGGGCCCTAGTCACAATTCCAAGACAGAGGAACACTACTGCTTATGGTCACAAGGGAGTAGGGGACCTGGTCACAGTCCCCAGGCCAAGAAGAGCACTTGCATTTGCAGCTGCAGGGGAATAGGGGCCCTTCCTGGGTAAAGACCAGAACACAGACCAGAAGAGCAGTGACAACATTTCTCCCCATATCACACCACCTTGAAAGCACTGAAAACTTGTATACTCCCAGAACTAGCTCTGAAAACAGCAACACAAAAAAAACCTGAAGCTTACAAGAGTACCTCCTCACCCCTACATGAGCAGAGGCCAATTTTAACATAAAATTCGAAGTCAAGAAACAAACTGAAAAAATGAGCAAACAACAAAAAAAGAAATTAATCATAAAAAGCAACTACAGTTGGAAGGAAGCTCAAGACATAAACTCAGAAGAAAACAACAATGTGAAAACAGTTATAAGCAAAGCCTCATCAAAAAATGCTAGTTTGACCTAAGTCCAGAAAGAATTTCTAGAAGAGTTATAGAAATACATAACAGTGGTAGAGAAAAAGATGGGAAAAGAAATAAATATGATGCAAGAAAATTATGAAAAGAGAATTAGCAGCTTGGTAAAAGAGGCACCAAAAAAATGCTAAAGAAAACAATACTTTAAAAAACAGAATTAGCCTAATGGTAAAAGAAGCACAAAAAATACTAAAGAAAATAACACCTTAAAAAAAAACTAAAATTGGCCTAATGGTAAAAGAAACACAAAAATTCACTGAAGGAAAAAAAACACTTTAAAAAGCAGAATTGACCAAATGGAAAAAGAGGTACAAAAACTCACTGAAGAAAATAATTTCTTAAAAGTTAGAATTGGGCAAATGGAAGCTAATGACTCCATGAAGCATTAAGAAACAATTAGAAAAAAGTCAGAAGAATGAAAAAATTAAAGAAAATGTGTAGTATCTCATTGGAAAGATAACTGACTTGGAAAATATATCAAGAGAGATAATTTAAGGATTACTGGACAACCTAAAAGTCATGATCAAAAAAAAAAATATCCTAGCCATCATGTTTTAAGAAATTAGAAAAGAAGATTGCCCCAGTGTCTTAGATTTAGAGGGTAAAATAGAAATTGAAAGAATCTTCTAATCACTTCCTAAAAAAGACCCCAATATGAAAACTCCCAGGAATATTATAGCCAAATTCCAGAGCTTCTGGGTCAAGGAGAAAGATTACAAACATCAAGAAAGAAACAATTCAAATATGGTAGTCACAATCAGGATCATACAAGATTTAGCAGCTTCCATATTAAAGAAACAGAAGGCTTGGAATATGATATTCTGGAAGGCAAAAATAAGCTGGGATTACAACCAAGAATAACCTACCCAGCAAAACTGAGTGTAATCCTTCAGGGGAAAAATTGATATTAATGAAATAAAGGACTTACAAGCATTCTTGATGAAAAGACCAGAGCTGAATAGAAAATCTGATATTCAAATACAAGATTCAAGAGAAGCATTAACAGGTAAACATGAAAGAGAAATCATAAGGAATTCAATAACGTTAAACTATTTATATTCCTATATAGAAAGATGATACATATGATTCCCAAGAACTTTATCATTATTAGAGCAGTGAGAAGAAGTCTACAAAGACAGAGAGAATGGGCATGAGTCAATTATGTTGAAACAATCTCAAAATATTGAAGGGATGAGAAAAACTGAGAGATGGGGGAAGGGAGAGGAAGAATGGGGGAAATTATCTCACAAAAAGGCATGGAAGGAAGAGCTTTTAGAGTGGAGGGGAAATCGGGCGGGGGTGGCAGGCAATGTTTGAACCTCATTCTTATTGGAAGTGATGTATATATGTGTATATATATGTATACATATATATATGTGTGTATACACACACACACACACACACACTCATCTGGATATAGAAGTCTATCTTACTTAACAGAAGTAGGAGGGGAAGGGAATAAGAGAAGAAGGGGGGGGCATTAACAAAGGGAGAGTGGATTAAGGGAAGCAGTGGTCAGAGGCAAAATAAACTCTTGAGGAGGGGACAGGGTAAAAAGAGAGGGAGAAGGATAGACATAAGAAAATAGGATAGAGGGAAATACACAGTAATCATAACTGTAAATATGAATGGGATAAACTCATCCGTATAATGGGAGCAAATAGCAGAATTTATTAGAAAACTAGTATCCAACAATATATTGTTTACAAGAGACAGATTTGTAACAGAAAGCACACACAGAAAGTTAAAATAAGGGGCTGGGGCAGAATCTATTATACTTCAGCTCAAGTTTAAAAAGGCAGGCATAGCAATCGTGATCTCAAAAGCAAAAATAGACCCAATTAAAAGAGATAACCAAAGAATCTACATTTTGCTGAAAGGTACCATAGACAATGAAGCAATATCAAAAATTTTTATGACAAGCATCTCTGGTAAAGGTCTCATTTCTCAAATATGTATGGAACTGAGTCAAATTTATAAAAATAAGAGCCATTCTCCAATTGATAAATAGTCCAAGGATATCAACAGGCAGTTTTCAGAATAAGAAATAAAAGCTTTCTATAGTCATATGAAAAAATACTAAACCACTATTGATTAGAGAGATGCAGATTAAAACAACTCTGAGGCACTACCTCACATCTATCAGAAATGGCAAATGCTGGAGGGGCATGTGGGTAAATAGGTACATTAATGAACTGTTGGTGGAGTTCTACATTCTGAAGAACAATTTGGAACTATACCCAAAGAGCTATAAAACTGTATAAATCCTTTAACTCAGCAATACCATTACTAGGTCTGTGTCCCAAAGATATCAAAAGAAACAGGAAAGGACTTAGATGTACAAAAATATTTATAAGATAAAATATTTATTTTTTGGTCTTTTTTTGTGGTGTCAAAGAATTTGAAAATGAGGGGATGCCCATCAATTGGGAATAGTTGAATAAGTTGTGGCATGTGATTATGATAGAACACCATTGTGCTATAAGAAATGCTGAGAAGGATGCTTTCAGAAAAACCCGGGAAGACCTATATGAAAAGGTTCAGTAAGCAGAACCAGGAGATCATTGTACACAGTAATAGCTATATTGTAATGATGGTCCACTGTGAAAGACTCAGCCACTCTGATCAATACAATGATCCAAGACAATTCAGAGGATTCATGATGAGAATTACTATCCACCTCCAGAGAGAGAACTGATGAACTCTGAGTACAAATTGAACTATAATTTTCTCACTTTATTTTTCTTGCTTTTTTACAGCATAGCTAAAATGGAAATATGTTTTGCATGATTTCACACATATAATGGGTATCATATTGCTTGCCTTCTCAGTAGGTGGGGGAGGGACTGGAGGGAGGGATAGAATTTGGAACTCAATTTTTAGAAAAAATATTAAAATAAATAATAAATTTTAAAAGAAAACAAAAAAACAATCTAATGGGAGAGACAACACGTAAACAAATATGTACAAACGAACATAAACAAAGATAAAAAGGCACTATAATTGATAATTAATGGAACGAAGGCACTAGAATTAAGAAGGGTGGGAAAGGCTTTCTGTAAAAAGTAAGATTTTAGTTGGGATTTGAAGGAAACTAGGGAAGCCAAGAGGTGGAGTTGAAGAGGGGAAAACATTCCAGGCATGGGGGATAGCCAGAAAAATTCCTAGAGCAAAGAGGTGGAGTGGCTTGTTCATGTAACATCAAGGAGACCAGTGCCATTGGATTACAGAGTACGTGTGGGGATGTAAGATATAAAAAGAATGGAAAAATGGGAGTAAGGGAGGCTAGGTTAAGAGGGCTTCAAACACCAAATGAAGGATTTTGTATTTGATCCTGGAGGTGATAGGAAACCATTGGAATTTATTTAGAATGAGAGTGATGCGGTCAGACCTGTGCTTTAGGAAAATCACTGTGATGGCTGAATGAAGACAAGATCAGAGTGGGGAGAGACTTAAGGCAGGTTGACCCACTAGCAGGCTATCATCACCAAGTGAAGAGGGCCCGTATCAGAGTAGTGGCAGCATCAGAGGAGAGAAAGGGGTATATTAAAGAGATGTTGCAAAGGTTAAATTGACAGGGGTTGGCACTATTTTACCAGGTCAATTGAACTTGAAAGGAGAAGGAGAGCAACCTAGAGGCCTATGGATGACAACAGCAATGATCGAGACAGGGATCTAAATAGATTGGAGTGGCCCTCCAAGAAGGAAAGGTTGCCGAGCAAGGACTGTGCTGATTCCCCTTTATATTTCATTTGTCATGGAGTGCAAGAGCAGGGGTGGCTAGCACTTGAGATTCTGGCAAAGGTTAAGATAACCCTAGAGATGGCCACATTATCAAGGATTCCAGAAGATGAAAAGAATGTGAGAGGAAGAGGTTTGAGATGAAATATAGGAGTTGCAATAAAATGGGTGGATAGAAGAAGATAGGGACTAAAAAGAAGGGTAGAAGAATTAAATAGAGATGAGATCAGAGAGAGATGTAGCAAGTAGAGAGTTTTCATTTTGGCAGGTGGCAATTTTGAATGGAGGAAGGGGCAGAATAGAAGGCAGAAATTTATTAGCCATAGGATCAGAAAAATACCAGTTTATTAGAACAGGTAAGGAGAGAATAGATAGCAGTAGTGACAGAAAGAATTTAGTAGTGGCTACCACAAAGGGTGTTCTATAAAGGAGGCTTCTAAACCCAGGCAGCCCGTGGCATGGCAAAGAGGTACTTTCCCTCTACTCATTGGGGGTGGTCTTTACCTTCTTGTTCATGAGGTGAATGGGTTTAGTGTAAAAGTTGAGTTTCCACAGATGTTAATGGGAGCCAAGGAGGCCCTTCTGAATGATGTATATTCTAGTAAATGGGATGAACCCAACGACTGATTCCCAGTGGGAAGGGAAACATTGCTATTGTAGGAACACATACCCCAAGTTGGCTAGATCAGTTTTGTTGTCGTCATTGTTTCCCTTAAAAGGTAGTCAAATGGTCTATGTTGGCAGCCATGCTGGAATGAAACTTGTCACAAACTGGAATGGTTTAGGATGCTGTGTGAGAGAAACTGGGTGCCCACGTGGCAGATGGAGAGCTATGTGTGGATAGTGCGGCAGTGAGGCTAAGTCTAACCAGAGGAAGAGAACTGCTGCAGAAACCTGGATCCATGGTTGACTCACCAGAGACTGAATGGAAGTGCTAAACTTTTGTTTGACTCAGGAACTGTGATTCAGCCCATGACTGTAAGAACTTACTAAGTGGTTCTATGATTTGTAGGGTCTGGAAGCTTAACACCTAGGAAGGAAAATGAGGTTCACCAGAAAGGGCTCAGAAATTGTTTTGCAGTGGGTTCAGATAAGAAACTTTCCTGAATTAATTATTCCTTAGATAAACACGTTCTATTTTATGCGTTAGCTACCCTAATTTACAGGGTTAGCCCAAGTTGCAGGGCAGCTGTGGGTCAATAGATGGATTTTTTATTTTCCCAGGGAAGAACCTGGGTCAAGTTATGAATCATAGAGATTACTATGAGAAAGAGGCCTCCAAGACTTAAACCAGTCTGTTGTGTCCAAGATCAATTTCAAATGCATGGGCAACATTTTGGGAGCTTGTCTAGCATTGCTGTTTTTTGTGATTTTTTTTTTATGTGGAGGTTTATGCTACCTTTACTAGCAGGGCACAAGTAAGCCATGGAAAAAATGACTGAGTACATAAAATTTGTGAGACTATTGGTTTACCTGCATGATCTTGTTATATTTGGCAAGATGTTGGAAGACACAACAAGAGATTACTTAATTATTACATTAGTTAGAAATTGCTGTTATCAAGAAGTCAATAGAAAAGTGTCTATTCTGCTGAGCCTGTTAATACCTGGGTCATATAATATCTCTTTAGGAAATGATTACTGACACCAAGAAATTAAACATGCTTGTCATGCACTTTCATCTGGAGAATTATTGCTATTTAAAAGCATTTCTGGGGTTTGGTGGCTATTTGAGAGAGGGTAGGGATTGTTTCATTCTTTGTACTTGTATCCCCAAAGCCTAGTATGGTATCTGGCAGTTATGGGCCAGATATCAGCACTTAGTAAATGCTTGTTAATTACTATCACAGATGTGTGAAGAACTATGCTATCAATTCAAACTTTATAACCCAGAGGATTCTTAATTTTTTCTGTGTCATGCATCCTCTGTTAGTCTGATAAAGCCTACATAACCCTTTCAGTATCATGTTTATAAATTCATAAAATAAAGTAGAATTACAAAGGAAACCAATTAAAATTAGAGCTGATGATCAATACAGTTATCAAAATGTTTTTAATAAGTTCTCAGACCCCAGGTTAAGAACACTTGTGATACACAGTCTCACCAATGGATTATGACTGAGGATGGCCATAAGTGGAAGGACACAAAAGAATCATCTGGCTTAGACTATCTGGCTCCTCTTGAGTTTGCTGGAAAAATAAATGTAAGCAGGCCTTTGGAGACTACCTCCTATGTGCCCCAGTAGTGACTTTTCAGGGCCAACTGTGTTACATACTGTTGTGAATTCAGATCATTCAGAGTCAGTTTTGTCTGGTTAGAATAAGAGTTAGATTCATGTGAAATCCACTTCTCCCACTTCCTTTTAAGCACTATTTATGAGTAATAATAAATCTACCCTTTCTTCCTTATTTCTTAGTGCCTTCCCTTTTCCTTCCATTTTCTTTTCTTTCTTAAGATCATCAAAACTGACCACCTTCAATCCCTCTGTTTATCTTGCTCAACTCCCTCTGTGACCCTTGAAGATAATAAGGTTTTGTCTTGTCTCTTTTTCCTCCATTAGAATGTAAACTTCAGGGGCAGCTAGGTGGTGCAGTGGATAGAGCACCAGCCCTGGAGTCAGGAGGATCTGAGTTCAAAGCCAGCCACAGACACATGATACTCACTAGCTGTGTGGCCCTGGGCAAGTCACTTAACCTCTACTGCCTCAACAGAAAAAAACAAACAAAAAAGAATGTAAGCTTCAGTTTAGCCCCTTCTAACTATGTTTCTCTTGACTCCTGCTTGATAAATGAGATAATATTTGTAAAATGCTTATCACAGTGCCTGGCACATGGTAAGCATTTAATAAAGCTTTCCACTATCCACAACCTCCCACTTGATTTAGAAGTTTCTACTTAGCTCTGGTCTTTTCATAAAGAAATCTTGAAAGTCTGCTATTCTTTTAAAGGTCCATTTTCCCACTTGTAAAATTATGATTAGTCTTTCTGAGAAAGTTATCCTTGATTGTAAGCCTTTATATTTTGTCTTTTGAAATATGGCATTCCAAGGTTTTCTCTCTTCTTTACACCCTGCTGCTTCCACTCTAGCCATCATCCTCTTATCCCTTCCACTGAAACCTTTGATTCCTCCTCTGAGAATTCAGGGTCTGGGTAACCTCTTGCCTCATTTTTTAACTAAACTCGGCCACCATGACACCTCTTAGTCAGCTTCATACACGTCACTACCAGCCTACCCTCCAGCTCCTTCTAAGTCCCCTTCATGATTTTCCCCCATTAGAACATTTCTTCTTGAGAGCAAAGAACTGTCTTGATTGCTTGTATATCCAGCACTTACCATTGTGCCTGGCACATAGTATGTATAATAAGTATACTTGTCTGTCTGTCTGTCTGTCTTTGTAATGTAATGGCCAATGACAGTTCAACCCTTACAGCATGCACAATATGCCCTGCTTTATGTCAATGCACATGGAGACTCAGTGAACCCAATTTGACATATGTTATGGAAGGGTCATTCCCTTCCCCCACTTCAGAGCATGCTTATATTCTCTGACTTTTTCCTCTGGGTTTACTGCATAGTAACGAAAAAATCTTTTAATCAGCTGCTGAGCTGAAACTGAATGTTCATAAAAAGGTTAGAGCAGATGGACTTTCACTGACCTACCAAATGTTTTTCAAATAAAGTGGAGGAAATGCTATGGATCCCTGGATAGGGGAAAAAGCAGTAGAAGCAGCCACAGCTGCCTTTATCTCCCCAACCAGCTACCATACAATTGTGAGGATGTGGCAGTCTTCCTTTGGTCATAGCAGAATCTGCTAGTAACCACAGCAGTCAAGTCCATTGAGGAGCCAACCCTGACAAATCTGACCCAACAAGGAAACAGCCCAACTAAGCAGGGGAGCACTTCCTTCATTAGCACAGCCAGGCAAGAACATTTTCTTCCAGGAAGGGAGAAAAGGGCTCCCACTACCAGGAGGGAGGAGAGGAGCAGAAGACAATGTTTTGTAGCAACTCCTTTAAGTTTGAATCCAATATCCCTGGGACCACGTGGGCATGTAATGGAAGAGTACACCTCTTGGTTTGGGGAATGTTGACATACTTTGATCCTTGCTATACTTTTTCAGTAAGTATTCCTTTTTAAAAGCAATTTATGTTCATTGATATTGGGGTGAACACACCAGAGAAAGGCTTGTAAGTGATAGTTTTAGAGAATTCCTACCCTGACAGTGTTAACCCTAGAACCCTCAAGGGAGAGCTAGCCTGGGAGATTCAATCTGCCAGTGCCACTAGGAGTTGGGGAGAGTAGTCCCAGAACCTATATAATACGGTGGTAGTAGTAGTAGTAGTAGTAGTAGTAGTAGTAGTAGTTGCCAGTTCTTATGTGAAGCTGACTGTAGTTTCTTGGTTATTTGAACTCTTTTTTTCCTGGTTTTTTGTACTACTTTTTTTCATTGAAATAGAAGCTATGGAATTTAGCTATGACATTCCCAAGAGTTTTCCTTTTGGAGTTTCTTTCAGCAGGAAACTGGTAGAGTCTTTCTATCTTCTTTTTTTATAGCATAGTTTTATTATTTAAAGTATATGTGATAACAAAATGTCACCTAGTAATAATATCCCTGCTTTAATTATTTGTAAATTAGCACATCAGAACACACATTTAAGCAGTACTGGTTTCTATTCATATTACAAGGAGATTGATTATATGAAGGAACTTCTAAAATGCATGAAAACAGTTTGTTCTTTGAATATGTTGTGGTTCCCCCTGAAGTCTTCTTTACACAATACACTTGAGGTTCTAGGTCACATGACCAATGAGGAGGCCCAAACATTTTTTTGCCATCCCCACTCACTACCAAAAAAAAGGAAGTCCAAGTTAGTAATTATACTTTAGAAATAGAATAATTCCAACAGAATCCAAACTAGAAGAATCTAAGCAAGAAGCCCAATAAGATTTTTTTTTAAAACAGTCTTATTAATTAACAAAGAGAATGCTAATCCATAATACATTCACTCCCTTTCCCTTTATCAACCTCCATGCTCTTGCAGGGTACAAGAAACAACTCACAGGCTTATGCTTTGGAAGATCTCCACCCACGGGGATGTTCTTTTTCTTTCCTTTTTTTAAAATAATTTATTTATTTTCAGTTTTCAACATCCACTTCATAAGATTTTGAGTTTTAAATTTTCTCCCTTTCCCTCTTCTCTCCACTCCCTAAGATGGTGTGTAATCTGATATAGGATCTACTTAAACATTCATATTAAGCATATTTTCACATTAGTCATGATGTATAGAAGAATTAGAACTAATGGGAGGAACCACGAGAAAGAAGAAATAAAACTAAATAAAAAAAGAAAAGGAAAGCAAATAGTATGCTTCTATCTGCATTCAGACTCCATGGTTCTTTTTCTGGATGTGGGTAGCATTTTCTATCATCAGTCTTTTGGAATTGTTTTAGATCCTTGCATTGCTCAGAAGAACTAAGTCTATCAAAGTCAGTCATTGAACAATGTGGCTTTACTGTGTACCATGTTCTCCTGGTTCTGGTTATTTCACTCAGCAGCAGTTCATATATGTCTTTCCAGGTTTTTCTGAAGCCTGCCTGCTCATCATTTCTTATAGCACAATAGTATTCCATTACATTCATACCACAACTTGTTCAGCCATTCCCCTAGTTGATGGGCATCCCCTTAATTTCCAATTCTTTGCCACCACACAAAGCACTGCTATAAATACTTTTGTACATGTGGGTCCTTTTTCTGTTTTTATGATCTCTTTGGGATACAGACCTAGCAATGGTATTGCTGGGTCAAAGGGTATGCACAATTTTATAGCACTTTGTGCATAGTTCCAGAACGGCTGGATCAGTTCACAACTCAACCAGCAATGCATTAGTGTTCTAATTTTCCCACATCTTCTCCAACATTTATCATTTTCCTGTTTTGTCATGTTAGCCAGTCTGATAGGTGTGATGTGGTATCTCAGAGTTGTTTTGTTTTGCATTTCTCTAATCAACAGTGATTTAGAGAAGACAGTGAAGTTGCAGCTAGGTGGCACAGTGGATGGAGCACTGGCCCTGGAGTCAAGAGGACCTGAGTTCAAATCTAGCCCCAGACATATGATACTTACTAGCTGTGTGACCCTGGGCAAATCACTTAACCCTGTTGCCTCACCTGCCCTCTAAAATAGAAAATAGTGATTTAGAACATTTTTTCATATGAGTATAGATAGTTTTAATTTCTTCCTAAGTCTTTCTATTTTCATTTTGCCCTCTGGCACTAATAGAGTAGGGCAGTTTTCATTTTTGATTTCACAAAATA
Organism: Vombatus ursinus; assembly: GCF_900497805.2. Classification (NCBI taxonomy): domain Eukaryota; kingdom Metazoa; phylum Chordata; class Mammalia; order Diprotodontia; family Vombatidae; genus Vombatus; species Vombatus ursinus. The sequence continues at coordinate 30,649,583 of NW_020954550.1, forward strand.
TAATATCCAGGGTTTTTTTTTTTGTTTGATCATTTCTCAGGGAATACTATGCTTCTTAAATTATCTTTCTTTGACCTATTTTCCATGTCAACGAGTAGAAACCTCACATGTTCTTCTAATTTCCAAATGTGCTATGGACAACCATCTAACATAGAAGGCAATGTTACAGTGGAAGAACAGGTCATTTTCTTGACAGGCTCATTTTTAACAGATTGTGCTGGTGAGCTGTCAGAGACCTGGGGCCTAAAATGATGTGGTTTTCTAACCACAACAAGTTAGTACAAAAAAAGCTTAAAGATGGAAGGATTCCCATGGCAAAGCTGAAAATTTCAGTCTCTAGGAAGTGGAATTTAAGGTGAAGTTCTTGTTGTCTGGATTGATGGGTGAGATGGTCCATGCTCTAACCAGACTTGAACAGAATGACAACAAAACTGGGCCTACAGGGAGCTGGGGCAGCCTGTGTTGCATGGATAAATCTAGATACATAGGATCTGGTCTACCTTACTCCATCTATCCAAAGAAGACTGTGATTTCTGCTTATTCGGAGAGCAGGAAGACAGCTAAGATTAGGCGATTACTTTTTCTCTCCTATCTTCAAGAGCAGTATTAGGATTAGAATTGTATCTATCTGCTACATATCAGATAATTTTAATCCTAGGAGTAATATGCCCTAAAAGCCACTCCCTGGTCATTCAGAGTAGGAAGTGGTACCACCTCAGATTGGAAGGGTAATTATAATCTTACCCTTGATCAGCCTGGCTCCCTTCTACCAAACACTTATATAGTTATGGGTAGTCAGCAAATCTAATTCTCAAAGTAAACAGTGAAACAGAACATGGGAACACAATATAGAGTGAGATGAAATCGCAGATCAACGAAGGAGAGGATAATCTCATTCAATAAATCTATTCTTAAAAATCTCTAGATTTGCTTGTATTAGGAATCAAGGGAGATGTTGGGGGTGGGGAGGGGCCAGCTTTCCTTGACTGCCTATGGCTCCTGGGAGTTCTTCCATTCACCATCCAAAGTTCATACCTGTCTCTCTCAAACTCAATTTCTCTCTCCTCAGGCTCTTTGAAGTCTTTTTCCCACTGTACCTAGGCTCAAGGGTTCAGAGGCCTTTCAACCAATCAAGAGTCGAATTTCCCTACACTTAAGCAGAGTCAGGTCCCTCAAGGAACCAACCAACCCCCATCCCAACCCCAACCCCATTGGATTAAATAATAATAAAGACTTCTGACTTTGTTATCCATTGAATTGTTTCATTCTATGGAGTTTAATACTAGGATGATATTTTCTACCTTTTGTTCTAAGTTTAATGTCCTGATTTTTTTCCTCAAGAGCTCTAATTTCATTTTTAAAAATATCTTGCGTCATTTTATCCATCTACCCTTGCTGTGGAGTTGTTCTCATCTTCCAGGTTTACCTCTTGGACTTGTCTTAACTTACTACATTTTCTATTGTTAGAAATTTTCTTCAGTTTGCTTATATTTCCAGCCTCAGTTCTTGGATTGGGACTTTGTGCCAGGGTCAGGTTGTGTTCCATCTTTTATTCTTGGATGAGGTGGGTGGAGCTAAATCTGGATACTACTGCTGCTGCCTTGCCAAAGTTTTAGTTGGGGTAGCTATTTCTGGATCCCATCCCTTCCCTTTTCTGAAGCCCTGGCCTGGCATAGAAAGCGGACCCTGGGCCAGGATCAAGCCCCTTTTTCTTCTTCACTCTCTGTTTTTTTTATCCTCAGTCTTCTGAGGGTAGGCACTGCCCTCTTCCCTGTCTCTTTCCTCCTTCCCCTCAGTTACCAATTGGAAATTGACTTTTCCTCCACTGTGATCTGGTGAAATATTGGAGAATGGAGATTGAACTGGCTTCCAGTCTCCTGGAGGATTCCAGTACAGGCTGCCCAGAGTGCCTCCACCATGTCTCCATTTCCATCTCTTTACATAGTCCCCTCCTGAGGCTCTGACAGACTGGGCTGCCTTCAGGTTGAGTTTAATTGATATCAGAGATAATGCTAGCTTTGACCTTACTGGCAAGTTCCATGGGCTTCCAACCAGCTTCTTGTTCAGCCCTGGACTGAATGAAAGGGTTACTGGTGTCTCTCTGAATTTATTAGATCATTGCTTTATCCTTTCAGATCTTTGCTGGGGTTTCTGAGGGGAACTGGGCTCCGTTAGAACCTTTCACATTGTCATTTTTGCTAGAAGTCTGTCTTCTCTTCTACAATCTAAATATAAATTTCTTCATTTCTCTTAAGGGCACTGCTACCTTCCCAGTCATTTTTCAGTCATATCTTCATGAGCCTTTTGGGGGTTTTCTTGTCAAAGATGCTCAAGTGGCTTGTCATTTTCTTCTACAGCTCATTTTACAGATGAGGAAACTGAGGCAAACAGGGTTAAGTGACTTTCCTCGGGTCATATAGCTAGTAAGTGTCTGAGGCTGGATTTGAACTCAGGAAGAAGAGTCTTCCTGACTCCAGGCTCTGTGCCCTATCCACTGCACCACCTAGCTGTTCCTACCTTATCAGTTATCCAGATTTAAAACCTTTACTCTTCCCTCTACTTCGCCCTCCATATCCAGTCAATTGCCAAGAACAATTGATTCTGTTTCTACACTTTTGTTTTAAAATATATCTGTGCTTTTCTCTATTAAATAGCTACTGCTTTAGTTCAGGCCTTATCATCTGTTGCTTGGAGTATTTCTTTATTGGAAGCAGTTAGATGGCACAACTGATAGAGCACTGGACCTCTAGACAGAAAGACCTGTGTTCAAATATGGTCACAGACACTTACTAGCTCTATGACCTGGGGAAGTCCCTTAACCTCTGTCTGACTCAGTTTCCCTGCCTCTAAAATTGGGGATAATAATAATACCTACTTTGCAGGGTTGTTGCAAAGATCAAGTGAGATAATATTTGTAAAGTGCTTTGCAAGCCCTAAAGTGCTATATAAATGTTAGCTAATATTAATATGCCTAATTGGCATATTAATCTTCTATCTTCTATCTTCCACCCTGTTGCCAAGTAATATTCCTAAAGCATCTATCTGAGACTATCACTACCTTGCTGAAATAAAAATCTCCAGTGGTTCTCAATTATTTCTGGGATAAAGTGCAAACTCCTTAGTCAACCATTCAAGGAGATCTCATTCTAACTTACCTCCTAGTCTTGTTCTAGGATATTCCCCTTGATGCTGAAAAGATTAAGATTGATGCTGTATCATTTTCTTATCGATCCTATTTACAATTGATTGATTTTGTCCTGTAACTGCTTTTGTCCCATAACTGTGTAAGTCATGGTTCTTTGTCTCTGAACTTAGTTTGAAGTTCAACTGGATTGTAATGGGTTAAATTTTAAAATCCACCTCTCCTTTCTAAAGGAATTTAATTGACCTAGGAGAGTGTGTGAGAAAGCAAGGGAGTTTGGGCCTGATATATCTTTATTCCACCAAGCTGTTCTTCAAGGATGTCTGGTTTACTGTGCAAAAGTCTGGGCCACTCACTACCTTGTACCTGGACTCAAACAAAGAGCACTTCTTAGTCTCATGAGAAAAGATCATTGCTAGCTCCCATTACCAAACTTTCAACCAATTATGTTGTTCCCTGTGCTTCAAGTCTGTAACCAATCCTGTTGTCCTTAATTCCATGGTGTCATCTACCCTGCTCTATTCTTTGTTCTAAACTCCCCAAAAAACCTATGTAAGGGGAACTATGTCCTCTTGCTTGGGGTCTTTGACATTAATGAAGGCAAGCCATGGACCCATTTATTAACAGGTAGCATGCCCCTGCTAATAAATGTTATCTTGCTCAGAGATCTACCTCAGTTTACCCTTTTGTTAAAATTCTATTGAAATGGTACACCGGGTGTTCTACCAACCAAACTACTGGCTGTTCTCCTAACATTCCATATCTCAGGTCTGCATTTGCAGCCACTTCCCATGCTTGTAAAGTGCTCCCTCTTCATCTCTGCCTCAAAGAATCTTCCTCTAGGAAGACTTCTCTGATCTCCCTAGTTGTGAATGCTCTTTATTGCCTCCAGTTATTTGTCTTGTCTTTACCTATATGGGTAATAATGTACTACCCTAGTGAAGTGTAAGTTCCTTGAAGGCAGAACTTTTTTAAATTCAATTTTATTTTATTTTCAGTTCCAAATTCTCTTCCTCTCTCTACCCTCTCTCCCACTCACTGAAGGTCAAGAATTGCAATATCAATTATACATATGAAATCATGCAAAATATATTTCAACATTTGCCATGTTCAGAAAAAAAAAGAAAGAGAAAAAAATGCTTCAATCTGCACTGAGTCCATCAGTTCTCTATCTAGATGGTGAATAGCATTTTTCATCATGAGTCCCTTGGAATTGCGGGAGATCGTTGTATTGATCAGAGTAACCAAGTCTTTCACAGTTGATTATCTATACAATATGGCTGTCTCTGTGTAAATAGTTCTCATGGTTCTATCCACTTCACTTTACATCAGTTCATATGTTTTCCCAGGTTTTTCTGAAACCATACCTTTCACCATTTCTTACAATACAATTGTATTCCACCATATTCATATACCACAACTTGTTCAGCCATTCCCCAATTGATGGACATCCTCTCAGTTTCTAATTCTTTGCCACCACAAAAAGATGCTATAAATATTTTTGGATATATGGATACTTTTCTTTTTTCTTTTGGGGTAGACCTAGTGGGTCAAAGGGTAAGTATACTTTTATAGCTTTGGGGGCATAGTTCCAAATTGTTCTCCAGAATGGATGGTCTAGTACCCAGCTCCACCAAAGGTGCATTAGTGTCCCAATTTTCCCACATCCCCTCTAGCATTTGTAATATTCCTTTTCTGTCATCGTAGCCAATCTGATGGATGTGAAGTGGTACCTCAGAGTTGTTTTAATTTGCATTTCTCTAATTATTAGTGATTTAAAGCATTTTTCATGTCTGTTAATAGCTTTGTTTTCTTCCTGTGAAAACTGCTTGTTCATATCCCTTCACCATTTATCAACTGAGGCAATGGCTCTTCTCCTTATTACTTTGGCTCAGCCCCCTATATATTTGAGAAATGAAATCTTTATTAAAGAAACTTGTTGCAAAGACTTTTTCCCTAATGAAGGAAGAAATTTTTTTTAAAATTTTGTTGTTGTTGTTATTGTTTTAGTCTCCTGCAGTTAACAGAGGTTTGCACATATTCAGTCTTTATTAAATGCTTGTTAAAGTGAATGAAATTAAGTAAAATTTCTATGTTTCTAGATAATTCCAAGCTTTTCAGGGTGGCAATATGCCAAGCCTATAGAAATAAACTATATAATGATTTCTAAAGGTTATGTGAGTGGTTAGAAAAGTGACAGCTGAGCTTCAGAAAGGGGAATTAAGGTGATGAATTTAATGAAAAATAATGAAAATGTACTCAACATTGATAAATTACAACCCAGGAAAAGGGATTATCAAATCACTAGGCTAATGAATTCATCAACCTAATGTAATGTTCTGATCAAAAGAAAAAAAGGCAACACAATACTTTAAAAGGATCATGATTTTAGAGCTAGAAGGGTCTTTAGTAACCTTTGAGTCTAGCTTCTTCCTTTTACACACAAGGAAATTAAAGTATGGAGGTGACTTGGCTAGTGCCACACTGCTAGGAAACATTTGAGGTCCAGTGCATTATTATACTATACTTACACTGCCTCTAGTTATTAGGAAAGGTACTTTTTAAATAGGATGACTGTAGTTTCTGTGGTTTTGCTGATACAAGTACTCACTTCAATGCAGCAGATCAAAACTTCCACACCTTTATAGCCTATAGGATTCTTATCTGTGTTTTTCTTTTTAAAAAAAATGCCAGGCAGGATAAACCCAACATACTTTGTATTGGGGTTTTTTGTTCACTTTGGTTTTTACTATTACACAGCCCCATCCAGGCTATACTGTGGTTCTCCACTCTACCCCAAATCCTTGCAACTTGCACTTTTGATTTCTGTCCCCCAGGAGACAAGTATCTCAGGTCACACTGTAAGTCCACACTTCTAACACAGGAGCCCCCACCTTAAACAGGTAGTCCAATTGACACAATTAGCTCAAAAAAAAAAAAGAAGGCACTTGCTGAAGTGGCACAATGTGAATAATTGTATCAAAATATTTCTCTTATAAACCAGGGGTGTACTCTCACAAACACACACAGAATCAGTGTGAAGAGTGGGAACACACACAAAGTACACTAGTAGAGAAGCACCCATTTGGCAACACATATGGCCAAGACAACTCACACTCTTAGCACTGTAGTGACCTCATGTCTTGTCTCATCTCATAGTATCCTCACATTGATCCCTCTGGGTGCAGAATCTCTGCTGGGCAGGTCACTAAATAAGATTCCTCAATAATCAGTTTTACTCTTTAGTGTGATACTCTGGACCTGCTCTCCTGTTGGCTGTGGTATCTCCCATTGGGATAGATGCCATTGTGAGGACAGGGGGTGAAGGAGAGAAAAATCTTTCTGAAAGAAATGCCCTCTGCTGAATTTAGAAAAAGACTCAAGGGAAAAGACAAAGAGTGATTCCCTATCAAGAGCTGGATTCTTGCTCCACAGCTGACAAAACTATCTCTTTACATTAATAGAGATTATTCCCTCAGAGAGAATATGTCTCTAGAGCTGATTAAGTTGCTTCTTAAAAGGTTACTATGGTTGTAAACTGATTTTTCAGCCATCCAATAAATAGCTAGTCACCCCATATTTCCATCAAGTTTGATTGAGGAACTTCTTGATATTTCCCAAAGGAGCAACACATCCTTTACAAGCAAATTTTACTCCAAAACTGAAAACAGGCAAAATATCTCACTGCCTCTGTTAAATAACCCTTAAATTCTGCAATCTCATCAAGCTGGGACTTAATTGAACAGAAGACTCCCATGACCCATCCTTATTACATTACCTTGGGAGGTACCAATTTAGCACCTGAGCTGTGCACCTGTTCTCTCTCACTCTTAGTACATGAGGTCCTCAGTGGTATTTTTTCATAGGATCATAGATCTAGAATTGGAAGGAACCTCAAAGGTCATCCAGTTCAAACCTCTCCTTTTACAGAGAATGAAACTGAGACCCAAGGAGATTAAGTGACTTGCCCAAGATCATACAGATAGTGTCAGTAGTAATATATGAATCCAGGTTTTCTTTATTCTAGAACTTTTTTCCATTGTACCACCTGCCTTAAGTTCTTCATAGGATTGGGCATGAGATCTAACTAAGCCAGATCCCCCCTAGAGAATTTGTAGATGAAACTGGAAAGACAAAACAAAAGTGTGAAATAAAGTAGATCTACATGTAGTTTATAGTGATCCATTTTAATTGGCAATAAAAGACTTTTTTCAGCTTACATTTAAATCAGTTCCCTTGGAAGTCATCATTGGTAACATGCTTACAGACTATGTGCACATACCATGTGTATTTCCTTTGCCATTTGGGTTTCTTTTAGTTGTTTTTCTTTTTCCAATATCATAGCAAAACACTATTTTAGTAAAGCACCACTAGAAGAATATTGGTATTTGGAAGTAGTATTTTGCAGAAGCAGAAAACAGTTTGTGATCATTAAAAACATTGAGCAATTTTGGAAATGGAATTCAACTCAATTTCCTCCTCCTACATAGTCCTGGGTCCATCTTCTTCAACTGTCCATCTTCTTCAGTGCCTTAATAAATATATGTAAGGAAGGTGAATTTCAGTGTGTGTGAAGTGGACTTTTTGTCATTCTTTCTTAGAGTTTTCTTTCCAGGATCCACAGCCATAACAATCTCTACTTCTCAGGTGTTAGATATGAGTTCTCATGATCATGGTTCAAAACAGTTTCTACCATGCTTGTGCAGTAGATATGGGGATGATGTGATGTAAAATTGTGAGGCTATTGCTGGCAATATGCCTTCTTTGTTGCCCTACAAAGCAAGTAGGCATAGGTCAGTGACTGGGGACCACCATCAGGGTGAATGTGCAGGCTGAATGCTGTGGTGCCTTAATCGGCCCCCATCAAGGCTTGGGAGGAGGAATCTGTGTGTTTGCCTCAACCGGCGCCCATTGAGGCTTAAGGGGATTTAGTGGAGTGTACAAGTTGTGCTGGTCTTGACTGACCCCATAGAGACAAGGGGTAGTTGCCCCCACTTCATGCCGGCCCCTACGAGAAGGCCTGTTAGGGAATGCTGTAGGAGTTGGTGCTCCCAATACCAGCAAACTCCCTTTGAGAAGACTAGAATAGAAGAAAGTAAGCTTACTTAACCCCTTATTATGACTCCGTTCCTATCTTCCTGTCTGACGGGATCAAAAGTAAACCTATTAGTGAGAGCAGTGCTAGAATCCCTCCTGTGTCTCTTTCCTAAGAAATGGGGTAGTCGGTGTGTTTACTTGTCCAACAATATATTAATGGACTATAAGGGGTTGCTCATCCAGTTTCATTTCAAAGTCTAGACAACATTATTTTATTTACCCAATCTAAATTATGGTATATATAGTATATTGACTCCTAGGTCATTCCTCCTCAATTCTCAAGGAATTCAGTACCTTTTCCTATCTTCCCCAGCTCCTGCCCTTATGCTAGGGGAGTTTAATATCCATATAGATATTCTCCCTAACTCTCTAACCTTCCCTAGCCTCCTTAAATCTCATATCCTTTACCTTCATTCCACCTTGGCCACTCATAGGGATATTCTCACACTAGATCTTACCATTATCCATTCATATTCCACTTTCCCTATTAGAAAATCTGATTATTTCCCCTATGCTACCATAATCTCCTACACCCATCTCTGTCTCTCTCAAGGCCTCCAGCCTCTGCACCTCTTAGTACTTTCTCAAGGCATTGCCACCAGCTCCATTTCTTTCACTCCCCCTCCAATAAGCCCAATAGTTAGCCATTTAAATTCTATAATATGCTGTTCTTGAATCCCTTGCCCCATATCCCATCAATTCCCATCTCTTGCTAAACCCCAGCTCCATATTATTCCCACCATCTGTTTCTTTCTCCCATCATCTGCCTCTTCCACTCTCCAATCAGGTAACCAGCTGGAAAAGTTCTCACAACAATGATGACTGGGTTCATTACAAATTCATGTCACCTGGGGCCTCATGAAAACAAGGTAGTACTTTTATTCCTTCCAAATTGATTCCCTATCTTACTATACTCAGAAATGATTTTAAACTTTCTCCTCCCTCATCAGCCCTCTCATATCTCCTCTTATCATCACCACTATCCTCAACCCAAACTGGACTAGGGAATTGCCTCTTACTTTACTAAGAAAGTGGAATCCATTGGATGGAACTTTTTCTTCTTCCATTCTTTTCATCTCAAAACTCCTTGACATTACCTACTCTCTGCTCCTTTTACCCTTCTCCTTGCTAAGGCTAATATGGGTATTTTACCTCATTCCCCCCCATTTTCTACAACAAATTCCATCTTAAATCATTATCTGCCTCTTTCACCTATTAATGACTCCTTTCCTATTGCCTTCAAACATGCCCACTCAATATACATTTATTAAGTGCCTACTACATGCCAGGTACTAAGCTACATGCTGGGGTAAGGTAAAAGACCGTCCCTCAACAAGTTCACAGACTGATGGGGGAGAAAACATACAAACAACTATGTAAAACAAGCTACATACAAGATAAACAGGAAATAATTAACAGAAGGAAGGCACTAGAGGGATTGGGAAAACCTTCCTGTAGAAGGTGAGGTTGTAGCTGGAACTTGAGGGAAGCCAGAAAAGGCAGAAGGGAGGGAAAGCATTTCAGGCATGGGGGCAATCAGTGAAGATGCCAGGAGCTCAGAAATGTTCATAGAACATTAAGTAAGCCAGTATCACTGGGTTGCAGAGTATAATGGGGAGTAAGAGTGGGGGTAGTAAGGTATAAGAAGATTGGAAAGGTAAGAGGGAACTAAGTTATGAAGAGCTTTGAATGACAGAGAATTTTATGTTTAATCCTGGCAGCAATAGGGAGCCACTGAAGTTTATTGAGTAGGGGGTCCAACTTATGCTTTAGTAAGATTACTTTGGCAGCTGAATGGAGAATGGATTACAGTGAGGTGAGACTTGTGGCAGGGTGACAAACCAGCAGGCTACTGCAATAATCTAGGTCTGAACTGATAAGGGCCATGTTTATCTAGGTGGTTGCCTTGTTAGAGGAGAGAAGGGGGTATATTGGTGAGATATTTTGAAAGGTAAAATCAACAGGTCTTGGCAGTATATTGGAATGGGAAATAAGAAAGATTTATAGTTCTTTTTAGTTGGGAAAGAGATAAAATAAATGAGAGATCAGTCTTCTGATAAGCAGGGCAGAGATTTTCACACAAGGCTAAAATAGGAGTCTGGGGACTCTTGAGGAGAGAAGAATGGAGAGGTGGTGATTGTCCCATGGTAGCAATACAATGGGGCAGTAACTGAGGTCTGAAACACCTACAATTCTCTTCTGTAAAACAATTAGAGATGAATTTTATCTGAATCAACAAGCTGGAAAGTGCATGATTGCATATTTTATCACGGGCTTTGGTGCAGAAGATCAGAGAGAAACAAGCCAGTCCTACCCTGTTTTCTTAACTCCATTTCATTTTCTTTTTTTTCTGTTAAAAAATATATTTGCCAGATTTAATATTACTTCTCACAAACACCTGTGGTTGACCTGTCCTTGTGTACCTGGGTGTCCCTTTGTGGCATAAGTATGCAATTAGAGCCATGAAAGATAGTGGGATCTTTCCTATTGCAAGGATGGAAGTTCCATACCTAGTCAGTTGTTAAGAGAGTTTAGCTCTCTAAGTGGGGCATAAACATGAGCCATTTCATAATTACACTTCAAGTGAAGAATTATTATGACTTCAAGACCAATTTTAGAAATCATCCCTGTAGATATGAGCCAAGGTTACAATTGTGTTTGTACTTGTCTCTATTAGAATGTAAGATATTTGGGAGGGAGATGGGATTGTTTCATTCTTTGTATCTGTATCACTAGCACCTAGCACAGTGTTTGAAAACTAGTAGATATTCAATAAATACTTACTGATTGATTGATCCACTTTATTTTCCCAGTGTAGATGCTTTGATATTTTTTGAATTAGTGTTATACTCTAAATTTTGAGGCTCATTGAAATTAAGACAATGTCATCTTTAAATCAGGACAACTAGGTGGTGCTGTGGATACAGTTCAAGACCTGGATTTAGGAAGATCTGTGTTCAGATTTGGGCGTAGACACTTACTGGTGTGACCCTGGGCAAATCACTTAACCTTGCTTGCCTCAGTTTCCTCATCTGTAAAATGAGCTGGAGAAAGAAATGGTAAACTACTCCAGTATCCTTACCTAGAAAACCCCAAATGAGGTCATGAAGAGTTAGAAAGAACACCGGCCCTGCATTCAGGAAGACCTGAGTTCAAATCTGGCCTCAGACACTTGACACTTACTAGCTATGTGTCCTTGGGCAAATCACTTCACTCCATTGTCTCACCAAAAAAAAAAAAAGTTAGAAAGGACTGAAACCATTGACCAACATTTGGGAAAAAAAAACCTTGCCATCAATAGAGTACACTTTTGCTTAGATTTGGCCCAGTACATCTTCTAAGACCATGGAAACTTTAAGTTGAGTATGCTTCCTTATTTCTTGCTTGGTGTCAATACTCAAATTTTTTTTTTAAACAAAGTGGACTCTCCAGTAGCATCTGTTATACAGTAATTTAAAATTTTAATGTGTATGCAAAAGACTGGGTTTGAGGAGACTTCCTTCTCTACTACTGAGTCCAATATATATTTTAAATGGACAAACGATAGACCCAATGGGATCTTATATTCTTTGCACTTCTCAGTTGGTTGTGTTTAAAGATGTGGTAGGAAATCATCTACTAAACCCTCCCTTTTGCTTTTTTTTTTTTTTTAAACCAAATCTAATACAGAATTGCCAATGTCTTCATGGTTGCTTTTTTCAAGTAAAAGCATCATCTTTGATCTCTTCTATTTCCTTGGGATCACTCTGGGTTTTTTTGGTCCCTGGGTACCATGAAAATTTAGTTACTTATAGCATAAAAATTATTTTCTATGTACTGAATGAGTTCTAGTTAATTGTTCCCAATTTCATCCTCACAAATACCATTACTACTTCCTCACATAGTACAGAAGGTGCTGAAGTGATAGAGCTCAAATGGTTCTTCTGGCATTGCCAATAAGAATAAACCACTATAAAAATTCTTGCAGATCCATTCCATTTCACATCTTTATGCTGTCTTCCCAGTTTCACCTACAAATTCTCTAGGAATTATCTGGTTTAGTCAGATCTCACACTAAGCTTTATGAAGGTTCTTTCCCTCCTGTCTTGTGAGACAGTATTGCTCATAGACTTGTCATCTTTTAGGTCCTTAGAATCTCTGAGTTGGAAGGGACTTTAGTGGCCATCTTATGCTAAACTGACTTGAACAAGAATCCCCTTTACAATATGCCAGCTTTTGCTTACAGACCTTCAGTCTACAACCCACTATTTTTCTTCATTTTCCTCCCCTTGAGATTTCAGACCTTTTGTTCCTTTAAATGAATTTTATTAATTAGAATAACTCTATAAAATGCTGTGGTGGTAATTCAATTGATATGGTACCAAAATGATAAGTCAGTTTAGGTAGTAAAGCCTTTTTTATCATATTGGTATATCTGAACCATGAGCATTGAATATTCTTTCAACTATTTCTCATAATTTCCTTAATGTGTTTTAAATTATATTTCTATGTCTTGATTTTCCTTTCTATTATTTTCTCCTGTATTTTGTTATTGATATGTAGAAATGCCAATATAATTTTAGAACAATGCCAAATAACAATGGGAAGCAAAGATATCCTCATTTCTGTTTTTCTTGGGAAAGCTAATGTTTTCCCATTTGAAGTTTTTTTGTTTTTGTTTTCTTGAATTTACAATGGCAAGTAGAAGTGTTGTTGGACGGTAATTTATAAAGGTCTTTTTCACAAGTTCACATGATTACATGACTGACAATGCTTGAGGACGTGCCTCTAATCTCCTTTCATTACTCATCTAAGCAGTGTTGCCATTTGCCCTTAAAACACAGGGCCTACCATCAAAGTTAGTGATAAAAATGTAAGCAACAGAGCAACAAGAATAAAAAATCATGCCTCATTTTTCTCGCCTTACCTATAGTAGTCTCACATCTCTTGAAGCACCTCAGTGCTTTGGCACCCACAATATTGTATGTGTAAATAAGGTGAAACAAATAAATGGTAAAGAAGATAGGAATTTCATTGAAAGGTCTATTTCTAGAATATAAGGTCTGTACTCCAAAAAAAAAAAACTATGAACAATAGTCTGTATTTCTATGGCCCTGCCCTTTAATTCAAATCACAATAGTTACAAGTATAATTACTCAGAAGGTCCCCTCTGCCTTTTGGTGGGTAGAAGGGCTGGGGGGTGGGGAGGAGGACAAGCTGACATCCTGCTGGCCCAGCAGGATTCAGAATATTTTGTTTCTTTTCTATAAGAGGCTGAGGTCCTGCTTCTTTTCTGGAAGACCTTGGTTGCATTTAGAATGGTTTCTGTTTCTTTTCTAGAAGGGGCTGAGGTCTTTCTGGCTCGGCAGGATTCAGAATAGTTTCTGTTTCGTTTCTTAGCAGAGGCTGAGCTCCTGCAAGGACTCCCTGCCCAGCCTTTCCCTCTGGGTGCAGTGCAAAGTGCACTAGCCTTGGGGTCTGGAATTTGGCGGGGAAGGGGGGGGGCCCTCTGCCTCTAGTATGACCGTGGGCAAGTCGCCTCCGAATACTTCAGTTTCCTCTTCTACTACCAGAGGAGTTTGCACGACGTGATTCCTAAAGTCTCCACCGGCTTAAGATTTATAATACTCTCTTCCCTCTCAAGCCCAGTAAGAACTGAGTATTACCTCTGTTAAACTGAATTTATCTTTTTACTTTTTAAATAGGCAGACCGCGAGGAGAGGGAGATGGAGGGACGCGCCGCAGGGTCCCTTTCCCGGCGCTGCCCGCTTGCTCGCCCGCTCTCCCGTCTGTCTGCATGCCTGCTTGCACGCTCCGCGCGGGCCGGGGAGGCGGGGCGCGGGAGCGCGGTCGTGCGCTCCGACAGCGCCAAGTGCTCGCCTGGGGAGCGGAGCGCGCACCCGGATAACCCCGGCGGCGGCGCGGAGTGAACAGGTCTCCCCCCCTTCCCCCCCCCGCTCTTCCCCCTCCCTCCTCACAACCGTGGCTTCGACCCGGGGTCTGTCAGGAGAGCGAGGCTCCACCGCGCCGCGTCCGCCGAGAGGGCTCAGCCCTGCGGGAGCCACGGTCAGGGCAGGGTGAGGCGACGCCTTTTCTCCTCAGCACCATCCCCACTCCCACCCCTGCGGTCCGGAGCCGGCCGAGCGCCGCCGCCGCCCCGAGGGAGCCGCTGCCCCGGGTCCCTCGGTGAGGCCCCGACGACTCTCGGGCGCGGCCTCGGGCAGAGGTCAGCTGGCCGCTGGGGGGGGGGGCGTGGGGACACGGCCGGGGCTCGGCCGGAGGCGGTGCCTCGAGCGGTGGAGATGAGCCTGGGGAGGCGGGGCCGGGGCGTCCCAAGTGAACAAGCCTCCCCGCGGAGGAGGGGGAGCCCGGGGCGGCGCGGGCCCTCGCGGGGGCGCTCCCGGGCCCCCGGGGCCGCTGTGGCCGCGTGTCGCCCCCCCGACCCCCACGGGGGGAGACCTCGACTAGCTGCCCGGGCCGCTGACGGGGGGGCGGAGCCGAAGCGGGAAGGGGCCGGGTGGGTGCAGGGCCGGACCGCTGCCTCGGGGTTCCTCGTCCCGGCTGGCTTGGCCCTCTCCCCGCCCCCTACTCTTCCCTCCCTCCATGAGGCCCGAGCGGGGCGGGGCGGAGCCGTGCGGGGGGCGGGCCGAGGCGAGAGCGCAGCTCCGCAGCCCCGGCTCCCTCTCTCCTCCCTCCTCCCTCCCGGAGCGGCGGCGGCGGCGGCGGCGGCGGCAGCCGGAGGAGGAGCATGTCGGACGGTTTTGACCGGGCCCCAGGTGCTGGTCGGGGCCAGGGCCGGGGCCGGGGCCGAGGAGGCGGAGGGGGCGGGCCCGAGGGCGTCGGTTTTCGCGGCGGAGGCGGTGGCGGCAGCAGCGGGACCGCGGAGCCGGGCGAGCGGCCGCGGCCGCAGCCGCAGCCGCAGCAGCAGCCCCCGCCCCCCGAGCCGCTGAGGCCGCCCAAGACGTCCCCTCCGCCCGGGGCCCTGCCCGAGCTCCCGGCCGCCCCCGACCGGCCGCCCCCGGGCGGGCCTCCCGCAGGTACACAGCGGCGGGGGAAGCTTCGGCCCTTCCTGCCCCTCCTCTCCCCGACCCGGACACCGTCCGCTCCCCTCCTCCGAGCGCCCTGGACGGGGCACGGGCTCGGTGAGCAGCCGCGGCCCGCCTCCCCCTTCTGTCCCTTGTCCACCCGGAGCCTTGTTTTTCGATGACTTTTTATGGTTTGAGGTTTTTGGGGGGGGCGGGGGAGGGACGGGAAAAAAGCCGGCGGGGCGCCTTTGTGCTTCCCCGGGCAGGGCCGGGTTCGGGCCCCCGAGCGCTTCCGCTGGAAGGGGAGGAAAAAAGCCAGCCCCCTCTTATTTGGAAGAGAGCCGGGTACTAACCCCCCTTGATCCCAGCCCCCTCCCCCAATGTCCTGAGCATTTTCTTTGGGCAGCGGGGCAGTACAGCGCTGCTAAAGCTACTTGGACATAGGCAGCTTTTCTTAAGGGTTTTCACTTCTTCCTTAGAAATGGCCGTACTTTTTGTTGTTCGTTGTAACTTTTAAAAAGGAAGATTCCGTCCGAGGCTTTTCTGTTGTAAGCAGTATCACAAAGGAATTTAAAGAGTTAATATCTTTCTCTGTTCTTTCTTAGAACATCCGAAGCCTACGAGAGCTCCACCTAGCTCGCAGGATAAAATTTCCCCGCGTACTTCAGCAATGGCTAAACCCCAGGTGGTTGTATCACCTGTGTTAATGTCTTCGAAGTTGTCCGTGAATGCCCCAGAATTTTATCCATCAGGTTACACTTCTAATTATACAGTAAGTATCGGCGTTTTTTGTTTGATTTAGCTTTGTGATAGTTACTGACTTTTCGCATATATCTTCAGCATCTTTATACATGTGAAGGATTTCTTATATATACACTTGGAGTTTATCTGTAAAGAAAATAATGAATTTTTTTTATCATTTGTGATAGTAAAATATTTCAGGGTTGAATTTATAGAGGTAGTTTAAGTGCACATCTACTTAAAGGTTTTAAAGATGACTTTAACTGTATTATATTTCAGAAAAATGAACCTCAGGAAGTTGTAGAAAATATGAGGGGAAATGGAAAATCAGTATGTTTTTAGGTCTCTATTGATAATTGTGTCATATGCAAAAATTAAATGTTTTTAGTGCTAGAACTCTTAATGTATGCAAAAATGAATATGGCATGTTTTGGTTTGTTTAATGATCTTTAATTGACTATTTGACTAACCAAAAATGAGGATAGGGCTTTAGAAATGGAGTGATTAAGTACCCTGAAATTGATGCATTTTAAGTTAAGTATAAACGCATTCAAATATGACACCTTTCACTAACACATAAAAACATGTTTTAAAATGCATATGTGGAAAAAATACTGTACTTTTTTCTTTTTCCCTTTTAAGTCTTTTTTTTTTGTATCAAGATTACAAAAATACAAAAGCTGCAGGCATCTAG
The DNA here is from genome assembly GCF_900497805.2 of Vombatus ursinus. NCBI lineage: Eukaryota > Metazoa > Chordata > Mammalia > Diprotodontia > Vombatidae > Vombatus > Vombatus ursinus. The sequence continues at coordinate 30,666,261 of NW_020954550.1, forward strand.
GATTTACAGCAAGCAAAGACAACATAGTACTAGAAACACTACTAACAGTTTATAAAAAAATTTACAATCTCTTAATGAAAAAAGATTTTAGTTAAAGAGAAATGGGAAGAAATGATTAAGTTAAATGGGTTAAAGAATAGTTGATCCCAGCTTCTGGCCATTTCACTTAGTAGCTATGTGACCTTGAGTAAGTCCTTTAAGTTTTCAGAGCTTCTGTTTCTGCAAAATCTGCAAAATGTAATACCTATCTCAAAGCATTGTGAGGGAAGCAATTTGGAAATGTTAAAAGTTCTATATAAAGGAAGTTCGTTCTTAGATTATAGAACTAAAGAGGATTTAGTTTGGTGGCTCGGAAAAATTCAAATATGAGGAAAAAATGAGGTAGAAAAGGAAGGAAATAAGTGTGGGGAGACAAAAAGAACACAAGCTGATCTGTCCTAGAGGATTTGAAAGTGGAAGGTAGTCTCTGTGTAAGTATTAGCACAGGTGAGAGTAGACATGTAAGACTTCTCAGAAACTATTTGTTGCACAAAATACAAAAGGAAGCTATTGAAGGGTTGTAAGAGAACTTGGGTTTTAGTCATTCATAACAAGGGAAAAAAGTGGTGAATTTCTCCTCTAGGAGTTCAGTCTTTTTCCCATAATGTTCATTTTACACTTACACCTTAGCAGAGAAATAGCATTGGGTAGTGGCTACAGAGCTGTGAACTAGAAGCCAGGAAGACCTGGGTTCAAGTTCTGTCTTTGACAGATACTGGCTATGACTTTGGGCAAGTCCCTTAACCTCTCAGTACTCTATACTAATGGTGTCAAATTAAAATAAAACCACAAATTAATTCATCTATATTGTATTGTTTTATATTGTTAAACATTTCCCAATTATATTTTAAATCTGGTTCAGGCCTTCAGTTTGACACCACTGCTCTAGGCAACTCTGTAAGATTGTAAGTTGCAGACAAAATACTGGTCTGTGTTAGTAGAGGGAATTTATTTCTAACCTGCACTTGACTGGTCCTGCTACCCTCATATGTTTGATGCATAGCACAAATGACTCCCAAGGCATGGAACTGCCCAGCTTGCCAGGGCATCACTGGCTCTGAGGTATGTGAAATTTTTGCTGCAGTAGAAGTGAATTTTGGGTTAAAAACTACCTATAGAACAGGTCTCATCATTAAGTTACATTTGACTGAAAGCATTGATCAATCTCTTCCAGACCCTAGAATTAGTAACTGTTAGGGCCGTAAAGGAGCTTTGGGATCATCTTGTCTAACCTCCTTATTTTACAGATGAAAAAACTGAGGTCCTGGGAGTCCAAATTACTTGCTCAAGAATCTAGGCTTCTCCTGTAATCTGATTTTTTGGGGGTCATTCTTTTTAATTACTAATTCATTCTTCCATCACAGTCTTGTTACTTCCTCAAGAGTCCAGACTTCTGTAATCTGATTGGGGGAGGGGGCACCATTTTTTTCTTATTTGCTAATTCATTCTTCCACCAGAGTCTTTATGGTCGCTGGAGGCGGAGGGAGGAAGTCATCTCTTGCACTGCAGCCATGCTGAAGCCTCAACTTCAAGTAGTAACTAGTTTCCTTTAGCCCCGTGACTTAATCTGCCTTATTTTGATTACAGAAATTCCCTGAATTAGCAGGTTTTTTTTGTACCAACCTGAAGTTCTTTTATAGTAATAAAACCATCCTCCTTTCTCTCATCCCCAAATTACCACTTACCTTTTTGGGAATCAATATATTCAGGAACCCTTTGCCATTCTTTCTTCATTAATCTTGACACTACTGTACAAATGAATTTGGAAAGAGTTCTTATATTTTTACTACATCTGATCAGTTGATAGTAGATTGCAGATCTCATTGCTGCTTCTTTTAAAGTTGTTTAATTTGTGAATTAAATATATCTGGCATTTGGATACTGAATTGCTTACCTACCAGTTTTATTACTTTGTTTTGAAATAAGATTTAACACTAGGGATGGACTGTTGTTAAGTTATGCAGAGAAGACCTTGTAATAGATAATCATGTGTTTTTATGAATGGGAAGCTTAAATGTGTAAGGATGTATAAAAAAAATTTCAACAAGTATTTTTTAAAATTAATTTGTCCCTCCTACTCCTACCCTCCATTGAAGAATTTTTTTTAATTCCTTAATTACATAGCTTCATAATCAAGCAGAACACATTCCCACATTACAATGTCTGAAAATTTATGTGTCTTTCTATATTTTAATTTCATTATTTTTTCAGGAGGTGAGTGATTTGTTTGATCTTCATTCTTTTGAACTTATGATATATCAATTTTTTGATCAAAGTTCTAAAGTCTGAAAATTGTTTTTCTCTGTAATGTTATTATCATTATATAAATTGTTTTCATAGTTATTTTCACTTTGCATTATTTTATAATGGACTTCCCATCTTCCTCAGAAATCGTCCACTTAAAATTACAGTACATTAATATATCACAGTTTGTTCAGCAGTTCCTGTAATAAGAAAATCCCTTAGTGTCCATTTTTTGGCTTCCATAAAAAGAGCTGCTATAAATATTTTGTAACATATGCAACCTTTTCTGCTTTAATTTCAGTGGTGTATAGGCCTAGTAGTGGTATAGCTGGGTTAGAGTATGCACATTTTGGTAGATTTCTGGGCCTGATTCCAAATTATTTTTCAAATTGGCTGGACCGTTTCACAGACAGTAAGGTGCCCTAGTATACGTCTCCTTCAATATTTGTCATTTTTTCTGGTGTGATAGAGGTGAGGTGGAACTTCAAAGTTGCTTTTTATTTGTATTTCTGTAATTATTAGTGTTTTAAAGTATTTTTATATAACTTTGATAGCTTAAATTTCTTTCATTAAAAGCTATGTATTTATATCCTTTTACCATTTATCTATTGGGGAAGTGACTCTTAGTCTTACAAATTTGAATCACATCTTTATGTATATCTTAAAAGTGAGACTTTTATCAGAGAAACATGTTGCAAGGATTTGTTTTCCCAGTTATCTGTTTCTCTTCTAATTTTTACTAAATGGGTTATACAAAAACTTTTAAATTTTATATAATGAAGTTTATCTATTTTATCTTGTGTAATCCTGTCACTTAATCAGTTCATGAACTGTTTCTTTATCCACAAATCTAGGAAGATAATTTATTTGCTCCTCTAATATATTTAATGTGACTTTTAATATCTTTATCATGTATCCATTTGGAGCTTATCTTTGTATAGTATATGGTTTGAAGTATTGATCCAAAGCTAATTTCTACCAGACTGCTATTCAGTTTTCCCAACAGTTTTGGTCATATAGTGAATCTGTAAGGACTATTTGAAAATTGTTCAAAATTATAGTTTTAAAAGTAGATTTAACAAAATTGGCTTTAGAGGTTCTTTAAAAGACATTATTTTTAGATCCAGATTTTATAGCCTATGATTTCTACTGCATATAGCGTCTTTCGTAAGGTTTTTTTTTTTTTTAAGGCAATTGGGGTTAAGTGACTTGCCCAGGGTCACACAGCTAGTCAGTGTCGTGTGTTTGATCTGAGGCCGGATTTGAACTCAGATCCTCCTAACTTCAGGGCCGGTGCTCTATCCACTCTGCCACCTAGCTGCTCTGGAAAGTATTATTAAACGTAGCTTTTTCACCCCTCAAACTGCAGGTTTTTGAGTTTATTTTGGGTTAAATTAAGAAATACTAACTTTTAGGGAAGAGAACTTAAAAATCAATACTTTGGTAGTTCATTGTTAGCCTTTAGAGATCTTCCCTAAAGTTATATAAAAATAATTTCTTAGATTCTGATAATTGGCATTTCAGTGGAATAATTAGAGAGCTGGTATGGAAGCCAGGAAGACCTGGGGTCTTGCCTCAACACATACTGGCTGTGTTGGCCAAGTCAGATTCTAAGTGGTAGAGAAATCTGTAGTTTGCATTGCCAGAGGGATTACCTGAGATTTACTCATGAATTTCGTGTGTGTGTGTGTGTGTGTGTGTGTGTGTGTGTGTGTGTGTGTGTGTGTGTGTGTGTGTATGATTATATCTTGTAGGATTCTTCCTATGAAGATGGATGTGATGGTTATCCTACTCTTACAGAATATGTACAGGACTTTTTGAATCACCTTACAGAACAGCCAGGAAGTTTTGAAACTGAAATTGATCAATTTGCAGAGACTCTTAAAGGCTGGGTCACTACTGATGATGCTTTGCAAGACCTTGTGGAACTCATCTACCAGCAGGTATGTTCTATAGTTTGGTTTGATATCATTTGATCTTTTAAGTATAGCTTCCTTGGAGCCTGGAGGAAATCGGTAATGTCCAGTTCGTGAGAGGCTTAATGGATAGCCTATGCTTATTTTACCTTTTTGTGATTGTGGAGTTGCATTAAATTGCATTGATGAGAGGACTCTTCCTGCCCACTTCCTTTTACCTATAAAATTTAGAAATAAATGGTATCTCTTTACTTTTTCTCTTCTTTGACTTAGATTATACAGCAGTATTGAAATAAGAGTGAGAACATGCAGAAACAGTAAGTCTAGGGAAAAAAATTTAATAAATACAACAGTCTCTGACCTCATGAACCTTATAACCATTACCTTTTCCTCCTCCTTTTTCTCCTGTCCTCTTACCCCCCATGTCATCGATAGGGACTTGAGTAAAAGCCAGGGTAATAAAATCCTGTAAAATAGTTTTTAATATAAAAATATTAAGCTTACAATCAATGTTCTTAATCAGCTTCTACAATGAAGTGGAATTTAGAAACTTTTCAACATATTTAGTTGAACTAAATATTTAACAGTCATTTAAAAATGTTTTTTCATTGGGCAGTGTGATATAGTGGAACTGCTGAATTTGAGGTGAGACAACTAAATTAAAATACTGGCTTTCCAATTTACTTACTATGTGATCTTGGGCTTGTCACTTAAGTCCTGTGAGCCTTTGTTTTCTCATTTGTGAAATAAAGCAATTACCAGTTCTACACCTTTGATCTTCTGTGCTCTTAATGTTATACCATTTAGCCTAAAATTTGTTAGGCAGCTAGGTGGCACAGCAGATAGATCATTGGATGTAGAGTCAGGGAGATTTAAGTTCAGTTCCCACCACAGACATTTTAAACTAATTGTGTTATCCTATTCAAGCTATTTGCCCCAATTTCCCTATCAGTAAAATTGGGGTGATAATAGTACCTATCTCACCTGTCATTGTGAGACTCAAATAAGGTGACATACAAACTACTTTGTAAACCTTACATAAATGGTAGCTCTTATTATTATAAAACTTCTGGGTTTTTTAAGGTTCTAGACTTTTGCTCAAAATGTTCATAATATGAACAGAAAACTTATATTTTCTTTGTGTTTAGTATTTTTCCACATATTGGCATAGGTCTTTCTATATCAGTGGAAAAAATAGTTGATGATTATTTTAGCTGATAAATTCAGTTTGGACTGGTAGGAACAGAGTTTTGGATATGATTCTTGTGTAGTGATAATTAGCTTCAGAGAGAGTTTGATAGGCACAGCATTTACCCTTAACGAGCCAGGAATCTTGTAAATGAATGTAGTTAGTCACAGGGAATTGGGTGAAAGAGAATAGAAGCTTCATAGCATTCCATCATGTCTACTGAAAAAACAACTTAGGCTGCAGAGCCTACTGATGGTGGATGGTCTTTGTGAAAAACACAGCTTTGGAAGAAGATGCCATTCTAATTAGAGCCATAATATTGTTCTGTCTCCCTTGCTTTGCTGTATTATCCATTCTTCATCATAACACCCAGAAGTTCCTCTCCAGGCTTATTAATCAAAGACCATGAGACAAGTTAAGGGTAAAAAAAAAAAAAAAAACCACTTCCATGGCTTTTTTTTAGTTGCCAAAGTTTTCGTTTCTACTTGGTGGAAAATGAGTCTTTTAAAAATGTTTTCCAGTGTGTTAACCTATTAGTATTTATTTTCTTACTAAGTGTTTTCAGGGACTGTCAAAGTCAAGTTATATTCCTAGCTTCATTTCATAGATATGACATATAATGATAAAATCAATGTCCTCTAAGATTATAAGAGATTATAAAATTTGTGGATTATTTGATCTTCTGTCCTTATCCTTTGCTTACTTTTAAAAAATCTATTAAACTTTATTTTTAATTATCTAGTATTTATTTTTTCTCTGTGATACCCTAAACTCTTACATAAGCAAAGAAAATCCCCATATTAGCCCTGTCCAAAAATATGTATCCAGTTTTGCTTATTAGTCCATCACTTCATTGTAAAGAGATAGGTATGTCTTCTTACTTCTAATGGTAGACAAGAAAAATAAAAGTAATTAAAATTAGGTTATTCACTTTTGCCAATTTATAGCAGCCCTGGTAAAAGAAGTGATGGGGGAGATATTATACCTTACAAACAGTTTGGATTATTTGTGAGTATTGTTCACCTATCAAGACCAATTAAGAATGTATGGCAAATTAAGAGCAGACTTAAAGCACAGTACCTAAAAATATTGCAGTTTTTAGTCCGCTAGGGAAAAATAAAGCCTTCATTCAACTAGTTATTCTGAGTTCTGCATTATGCTAGAGGCACTGTCTCAGAAATGAGCAAGCCATAATATTTGCCCTAAAAGAATTTGTCATCTACTAGGAAAGGTAAGACCAGTACACAAATTACTAGTACAAAACAAAATAAGTTTAAAAACCATGCAAGAGATAAAAAGTGCTGTGTTAAGTCACATAAAACTATTATCTAGAAAGACCATTTTCCCCTAGTTTTTAACTTTTTACAATTGGGCCTTATGGTAGCTCTATTATAAATGAAATAACATAGCAATAAAACCGTGGTGAAATTAAAAATAGGAATTTATTTAAGGCTAGTGGGGGGAACAGAAAAACATTTACTAAATGCCTAACTATGTTCCAGGCTTTGACTAAGTAGTCTTTTCCTTTTATTTATTTTTGATTAAAAAAATTTTTTTTGAGATTTGGTCTCTCTCTTTTGCCCATGCCAAAAGTGCAGCAGCCACACACTGTTGATCAGCACAGAAGCACAGACCACCTCTGTTTCTGATCTAAGCTGTTTCACTCTTAAGCAACCTGGTAGTCCTTCCTTGAAGCTCACTGTATTGATATCATCTCTAATTCAGACAGCCAGTCAGCGTTAGCCCTACTACAGCTCACTACTTCCCTATCTCAATCTATTTGCCAGCCTTTGCAGAGGTTACAGGAGTGCACCTCCACCCTCCTAACCCCAACCCCGAAATAGCGTCTTTTCCAAAAGATTTCAATGTTACTTTAATTTTAAATATGAAAGATTCTTATGAAATGGAGGAAAATTAGGTCAAGAAGCAAACAAAGCATATTTATACTTCTGTAGTCTTAGAAATAAGAGAAACCATGGCAAGAATTTTTGGATCCCTTTTCCTGGTACACGTTTGGAATTCCAGGTAGTGTGCCTCAGAAAGATTTGTATAGAGAAATCAGCTTTTCTGAATTTTTAAGGTCTGAAAGGATTGAAAATGGAGGAACACTAAGTAAATGAGATAGAAGAATCAAAACTTAGCTCCTATTTCACCTATTCTTTTTTTTGTTTGTTTTTGTTTTTAGTGAGGTAGTTGGGGTTAAGTGACTTGCCCAGAGTCACACAGCTAGGAAGTATTATGTGTCTGAGGCCAAATTTGAACTCAGGTCCTCTTGACCCCAGGGCTGGTGCTCTATCCACAGCGCCACTTAGCTGCCCCCTGTTTCACCTATTCTTTAGATAGTAGGTGGTGTAGTTGGAATAGTGCTGGATTGAAGTCAGGAAGTCCTGACATCAAATCCCTCATCAAATATTTACTACCTGTGTGACCCTAGACAAGTCACTTAAACTCTAAGCCTAATTTTGTCATCTGCAAAATGAGGATAATAATAGCACTGAGGATTGTTCTGAGGATCACATTAGATAACATATGTAAAGTACTCTGCAAAACCTTAAAGCAGTAAATATAAATGCTGGCTTTTAGCTTTTGTAAGACTATATGGCTATAGGGGCAGAGTGTTCTTTTTTTATTATCTTGAGCTAGGTCCATGAATATTTTCAAAAATTAAGTTTAAATTTTATGTAGGAAAAGCATTCAAAATTTTGTAAGAATATTCTGATGTAAAATATGTAGGCTCTTGCTGAGAGAAGTCACTGAAGATGTTGCTTGACTACAGTAGTTTGTAGAGTGCTAGTAGCATCTTTGAAGGTATTTTGTACATAAACAACTAATTTAAAGTAATAATTTAAACTTAAGGAGTGTTGTACAGTTTCTTTGGAGAAGCCCTGTGAGATAGTTGTTCCAAATGGTAGAATCCTCATTTTCAGGTGAAGAAGTAGGCTTAAAGACAGTGACTTGACTGTAGTCATATAATGGCAGAGCTAGAACTAAAACCAGGTCTCTGATGCCCTCTCTCCTATCTTTTACCACCTAGCAATACCAGTGAGAGGGGGAACATTTTTTTACTTCCTAATCATAAAAAGTTTAAATGATGTAAAAGAATTGGGAGTTGGGGGCGGGGAGAGGAGGGAAGGAGGATGATATGCATCATGATGATATAGTAAGAGATGTATGGTATGGTGTGATGTAAAGAATTCCAGATTTGTAGTCAGGATATGGGTTCAAATCTCAGCTTTCGTACTTATTACCTGCAGCAGTTTTCTCAGCTGCAAAATGAAAGAGTTAGACTAGATCCGGAGTTCTTAAACAGTTTTTTTGATTATGGGTCCCCTTTTGTCTGTCTGGTGAAGCCTATGTACCTCTTCTCAGAATGTTTTTAAATATATAAAGTAAAATATAGAATTGCAAAGGATATCATTTATGTTGAAATAGTTTTTTTGAGTTCATGAATACTTAGACTACACTTGACCCTTGCTACACTAAGATTCTGTCATGCTAAGTTAAAAAGGCAAACTTTCCAAATTGATAAACATTCATTGAGTGTTTAGCCTATTGCTAAGCTCTTGCATAGCTTATGATTTGTTGATAATTGTCAATAGAAAAACTCACTAAAGAAAACCAACCAGTCAGCTGCAGAGCAGTGCACTCACCCCAGGTTAGGCCTTAGAGTTTGGTGGTTATCTACCAGTTAGTGTACCCCAAATAAGAGAAAGAGGCTAATGGACCAATTCTTTGAAGTGGTAACGGAGGGAAAAACAATCTTCAGTGGTGACCCAGTGTACAAGGCCATAATCCTAGAAAATAGCACCTGTAGAGATACAGCTTGGGAATTGTTCCATCAGGTTCCACAGTTGCATCAATTGAAAATACAGTTCTTGCCTCCAAAGTCCTTGGCACTATGAAATGGTTCATTTTTAGAAACTCTTAGGATTTTTATCGTAGAAGTGACAGTACTATTTGCTTTGCCACTGCACACTAAGGACCATTAGACCTTTCCATCTAACTTGTAGTTGAAACCTTTCATATATATTGTATTAGAATGTGAGCTCCTGGAGAGACTGTCTTACGTTTCTCTTTGTATTTCCAGCACTTAGTACAGTGCTTTTTGCATGTAGTAGTGCTCAATAAAAGTTTCATTCATGAATTTATTCAGTTATAACATTGAAATATTAATGAGAAAGGTGCCACATTGTGCCTTTTTGTTTTGTTTTTCCTTTAAAAATGTGTTCTTTTTAGTATGACTGTGTGAATTAGGACAGCTGATGTTAAGAAATACTGATTGTAAACAAAATACCTTCAAAGAGAATTGGTGCATAGTTTTGTTTGTATTACGGTCTCTAATACTAGGTATTAGTAGGAGAGATACTAATAGTAACTCTAATTTACTGCTTTTGAGTACTGTAGTTACTCTGCCAACTAGAAGAAGAACTGTGTGTGTAGCCAAAAATAGAATTGCCAATGATTTCCCTATAGCTTTGCAAAGCTAGATCTAGAGTTCTCTTGGATGCAGTTGCCAAAATTGTGGCAGTTGTTAACTTCAGTACTGATGTGGTAATGAGTAAATAAATGAATAAAAAGGCATTTTATTAAGTGCTTGCTGTGGACCAAGCACTGTGCTAACCGCTAGGGATAAAAATAGGTAAAAAACTCCCAAGAGCAGAGACATAGAGTTCACCCTCTTAATTAGAGACAACAAAATGACACTGTCCAACTTTCCTTGACAACAGGAAGAACTTGGGATGTACTAATGACAGCAGTAAAATGGCTTTCTTAAGTAACTTTAAATAGATTAATTTCTGAATCCAGTAGATTGGAAGGCAAAACTCTTTTTCTTTACTAAAAGTTTAGTTATTCCTAAATCTTGTTTTTCTTATTTTATTTCAATTCCCATCTTACCCATCAACAAGAAACAATCTTTCCACTTAGCCATTTTCATGTGTGTATTTATGCATGGCCTTTAATAGTTTCAAAGGAAAATTGTAAAGGATCACAATAAATTACTGGTTTACATGGTTATCAAAATTAACCTGTAGAGAGGACGTTTTGTTCTTTACAAAAGTAATACAATAGAATGGCTTTATAATATTAGTGTGAGGAATATGATTAACTTGTTTGCATTAACCATGCTATGTTGAAATTTTATTTACAATTTTTACCTATTATTTGGAAATTGAAAGTGATTTCTCATATACACTTTCAGTAACCTCACAATTGGATAACTGAACCCCAGGATCAGGCAACTAGATCTAAAAAAAATCTAAGTGAAACATCAAAGAGCAGTTACAATTTTTTCTACCTTCTGATTCAAGAAAACCTAAGTGATTGAAAGCAATGAAGGAATTATTTGCTTGCTTTGAGATAATGAAAAAAGCCAGGAATCATTTCAGTCTTCTGTTAGACCAAAGATGACAAAGATAGAAATTTAGAATGTGCTCTCTCATTGGTCATTAAAACCAAGGACTGTGTTCTAAACTAAATATGGAGTTGATTGTCCTAATGTGCTTTTCTGGATGTGAGCCTTCAGAACGTGAGTTTAAAAAAAGTTTTCCTGAAGATGAAAATAACCAATCTATTTATGTAAAATCTGGCCCATACAATTAAAATATATCTTAATTTTGTATAATTATGTATGTATTACACGTATATGTCTAATATAGTATATAACATGTTGTATTTTGCAAAACACTTATAAAAAGTATTTTAATACAGATGAGGAAATTTGAGACATTAAGCAGTTAAGGAACTGAAATTTGGTAACGGAAACCAGGATTCCTATCCCAACTCATTATGTTAACCTATATAATGTTGCCCTACAGAAAACATAACTTTCAACAATATATACTTTTTCTTTTAACATGGTAAATTTTGTCATATAGCATTAATTATATAAGGCTTTTTAGAAGTTTCAAGTGGGTGGAACATTTATTTCTATTTCTTGGGATTTGAGTAGAGTTCTTTGTTAAAAGGTCTTTGTAACTTAAAAATTCCTACTGATTTTTATATATAAATTATTAAAGATTGTGATTTACTGACCAGTATGAATATGGTTTCATTATACTTTCCTTTAGCCCTTCTGCAGCTCAGAACTTCCCTAACTCGAGCAACACACCAGCCTCATCCTCCCTCAGTAGAAGGGATTACAGGCTTGTGCTATCACACCTAACTGAAAAGGATTTTTTTAAAAGATAAGTCGTTTCCGGCATCACTGTGGTATTCTAATTGGCTTGAACTTGGTCGACTTTGAACACACTATTTTACTGAGCATTGGGTATTTATACTTTTTTATTACAGGTCCGCCTAAAAGTTGATTTAAAGCTTGTTTTTCTTCTTGAATTGGCTGCATTAAGAAGCCCACTTCCCACTGGGGGAAGGCCATTTTCTTAATCCAAACAGAAACGGTTGGAGATTTGTTTGCTTAATAATATAATATAGCCAACTCTTTAAGGTGAAATACATCAATTTCTTATGTGCATTTACTCCTCATTTTGTTGCCATTAAGGATTTTTAAAAATATTAATTTACCTATTTTGCTTGTTTCATGTAAAAATTACTGTATTCCAATTTTCTATCAAAAGGCCACAACTGTACCACACTTCTCTTACATGGGAGCAAGGCTGTGTAATTATTTGTCTCATCATCTAACCATTAGTCCACAAAGTGGAAATTTCCGGCAGTTACTACTTAAAAGGTAAGGGAAAATGTATGAAATACATGAAGTTCTTCTTCCATGCCTCCTTTATTTTAACCTTAAACTTTTAAATTGTGACTAATGTCATGTGAATAATGTCAGTAATGTTATGACTAATGTGAAAATATGTTTAATAGGAATGTAAAGCCTGTATCAGATTGCACGTCATCTTGGGAAGGGAGGGGAGGAGGGAGGGGGAGAAAATTTAAAACTCGAAAGCTATGGTGGTGAATGTTGAAAACGAAAAACAAATTAATAAAATTTAAATTTAAAAAAATAAAACCTTGTGAACCTTAAAAAAAACCTTTTAAATTACTGGCATTTAAATCAGCCTTGGGATTACATCCTTTTTGTTTCTTACTCACCTGTTGTAATGTTCACTTGTGATCCTTTATTCTTACTCACTTGATGTACCCAACTTTGTTGTACTTTGTAAGGGGTATGTAAGACCAGATGACAGAGTGAAACTCTTAAAGCCCAGCCGACCTAGACCATATATACATAGTTGGGGGTTAGTTATCCTGCCCCCACTCCCTAATCTGCACAAGCTACTTACCTCTTCTAAAAGAAAAATAAAATTAATTTTTACAATTCCAAACTTTTATTTAAAAATTTCCCTCTAAAGTTCTTTAATATAAGCATATAGTTTAACTTTTAACATTAATGTACTTAAAATCACTGGTAGCATATTACAAACATTTTTATTAAATTTGCTATGTTGTCCAGTGTGTAGAAGTCTCTAGGGGTAAGAGAAGAGGGCTATTTACACTGCAAGTTTGAGAAACCATCTATTGAAAGACTCTCCTGACAGTATGCTAATGGGTTGAAAATAGGAGGTTGTCAATTTGAATTTTTGCTTTGAAATTTTTACTTTTAAGATGTAATAAAGGTTAATAAATTAAAATTCCCTGGCTTTTAAATAGAACAGATTTATTCACAAGTAAAACAAACTTAGGTATGAAAGGAGGAACTTTTTAAGGGGACTGAGCTTTTTCATTTATGCACATAGGACTTCCTTCCACTAAAGTACTATTCTGATGTGTCACTGTGGGATAGAGAAGCCTAAGCTTTCAGAGATTATGCTAGACAAGCACAAGCTCTGACAAATCTCAGAAGGCTTTGAATGTGTATCTGGCAATAGGCTGTATGTGGACTAAATATTTGTCATTTGGGGATTACCTTAACTAAAATCAGAGAGACTTGACTCCAAATTGGCTGAAGGACTGAATTTTTTGACTACAGCAACTCTTGAAGGATTGTCTGTTACATTGTAGGGAGGTTGTTCTGGAGGAAGTGCCCACACAAGTGAAATCAAGGATCTTTGCAGTATTGAAGAAAATGTATAGAATGGGGAAGAGTCAGGAAAGATTTATGCTAGACCACTATAATCAACCTGTGGAGTTTTAAACTTGAATAAACTTTGAGGTTGCTAGTCACTATGAGGAAGGTTGGCAGTCAGAGGAGTCAGGAAAGTACGGTGAAAGGCAGGTTAATTTAGTCTTCCCAGTGTCCATCGTGCCTTGGGCATGGTCAACTGTCTTAAGTCCTTTCCTCAGCAATAGATTGAATTGGAGGACTTTTTTTCCTGTATAGTAATATGTATTTGAACCAGTTTGGGGGAAAAGAGGATACTTTAAGCTTTAAATGTGCTCAGTCTGAAGTCCCAACAACATCCTCACTGGTCTCCATTTTTCTCATCTCTTCTCCATTCTACTTTCCACACAGCTGCCAAATTGTGATTCCTAAAACATAAACTAAATTCACCCCCACCTCCTATTACTTGTGGTATAAAATATAAGGTCCTTGGCCTGCCTTTCACGATCAGGCTCCCATCTACCTTGCCTGCTTCTCCATTCCCAACAGACAGGCCTGTTAGCCATTCCCCTTGCCTGGCATTAGATTTCCTGCCTCTGTGCTTTCCCACAAGTGGTCCTCCATGCCTGAAATGCACTTACTCCTCATATCTTTGTTATAGAGTCCCGATCTTTAAAGCACAACTCCGGTCCCTTCTACATGACATCTTTACCTAACCCCTGTGCTTAATAGCACTTTATATTGCCATATCTATGTTTTTCCTCCTCCCCTAATAGAATTAAAGCAGCTTGAGAACAGCAATTGTTTCTGTCTCTGTATTCCTAGCACTTAGATTAGTACCTTGTGCATATAGAACTTAGGTGTGTTGAATTTTTTGAGTTTAAGTAGATGGTTTTATAGGAATGTGTTTTACTGCCATCTTTGCTGAATTGGGGTGTGTGTATATTTTTACATATATACATATATATATACACACATACACACACATATACACATATATATATATACATACACATTTTTAAGGCCATTTTCTAATTCTTTTATAGTTGATTTTGTGAGAATATGAAACTCAGAAGTTACTTTAAGAAAGCATTTTAAAATCTTGGGAGTTTTTTATCTGTGTTTATGTGTGTCTGTTAGATGTCGAACTGAGTATGAAAACAAAGATCAGGCTGCAAAAGGAGATGAGGCTACCAGAAAACGATTTCATTCCTTTGTGCTCTTCTTGGGTGAACTTTACCTTAACCTGGAGGTAAGAAAGCACAATTCTTCTTATTGATCTATCTTGAAAACTTTTAAATTATTGATTAATTTTTGTATTAGTCATTTTGTTTTTAAAAAATAATTTAGGAGGCAACATTTTCCAAAGGAATTTGGAATAATAGTCATAATTATTTCTCCAATATTTTTAAAGGTTAAAGGTAACTGTAAAATTAATTTGTGTTGATTATGATTATTAAGTAAAGCAGATCGTTGTGCTTCACCTAAGACAGACAGTGGAAGCTTTTTATGTTAATGTTACCTTGACAAAATAATTCATTGATTAAAATTGCAATTAGTTGGAAAATATTGGGGGTATATATTCTTTGAAAGTGTTCTACTATAAAAGGTCTTAATATTTCATCATGGCATATAGCAGCCAAAATTGAATTGAAAGTCATTTTTATTCAGTGTTTCTCTTGCACTGTGTTTTTGGATCAATAACTATTATATCATGATTAGTTTCATCTATATTGAATTGGGCAATTCCCACTGTTAACAAATAGCACATACTATTTGCCTGTCACTTGAAGCTTTTCACAATCAAACTCCTGTCTATCTCTCTGTATTTCATTAACTAAATGATTTAAATTGTAGACTTCTCAAGGACTTGGAACAATTTTTTAACTTTCCTGGTTGTCAGTTATTTCCTCATCTGTAAAATGAAGGGGTGAGACTAAATAGTCTCAAAGATCTCCTCTAGCTCCTAGTTGTAAATCGTACAATTCTGTAACATGAAATTGGTTGTTTCCTATTTTGTTACTTCACACAGGACCTGAATTCAACGTGATAAACGCAGTAGCTCAATTAGAATGGTTCCCATAAATCATTCCTCCCAATACATATTGGTAGAGGACAGACTGTGAAGTAAATGATAGGCCATTCCCTTCTTTCCTCCCTCTGTTGTCCCATTCCCCTTAAATCCTAGCCAGTGCTTTAAGATTCAGTTTCAGCCCTACTTCTCTGAAAGTTTCCCTGTGTCACCTAGAGACACAGATAATCTCTCTTCTGAAATAGCATTAACTATTGTTTATCCTATATTGTATCCTATACATAGGCATATATCTTTGGTTCCTCATCTAGTTTGTTAATTATATGAAGGAAAGGTCCCTGCCATATTCTTTTTAACATTCCATTACAATAGTTCATACAAATAAAGTGTTCTGTAAATATAGATTGATTGTTTTATCCCTCTGGCATTATCTACTGTGTGGATCATATCCATACTAAATCCTTTTAGTTCCTAGTAGTGGAGACTAGTATGAAGAAGGATAATAATATTTGAAAGCATTAATTAAACTCTGTAGTATAAAGGCAATAAATCCCATATGCCTAGAAAGTATTGTACTGATTCAGTAATTCCTAGTCATTTGATTCTGGTCTACCTTTTGATTTGCAATAGTAATGATGATCTATGAAACACTATCTTAAGAATAAGGATACCATGCTTCTTAGTTTTCCGTCTTGTTCATTACAAGTCTATAAGCATTTAATTACTGACACTGTCCATTCTATGTTAATTGGGTTTTTGTTTTTTTTTTTTTTAGAACTTATTTTGGACTTACCACTCCTTGGCTTAATGAGCAATAAATAAATGCTTTGTTACTGTGATCAGAATAGAAGATAGGCAGTAAGGTCTAGCTACTCTCAGTATTATCATGATTTTTAGAGAGGAGGCAGAGTTGTTCACTTAACCCATTTTGGGTTTGACTATAATTTTAGTTGGTAAACTAAATAAAATATTTTTAGGGACCAACCATAAAGTGCTTATTAAGTACATGCTTGTGTTTGTAAGATAAGCACAGGGGAAAATTAAAAATTTTAAGACATTGTTCTTGAATTCATGGAGTTTAAAATCTGCCAAGGGGAATTGTACCAACACAGTTAGCCATAATTAATGTAGTATCAGTAAGTGTAGTAAGAGTTACAAAACAAAGTACTCGGTAAAGTCTTCAGGTTAAGTGGATATTGACCAAAGAGATCAGAGAAGGACTCATGGAGAACAGAACACAACTTTAATGCTAAATTGAACTTTAAAGAATGGGTGGGAATTCCATAGGAAAACATCAAGAGAGGATATTCCAGACATAGAGAACAAGGTGAGCAGAGGCATTGGTGGAATTATGTGTTTGGGAGGCATAAAGTGGGTATTTGGAGCAAAGGTAATAGGTGATGTCTGGATGGGAGGAGGAAACAGATTATGGAGGACTCTGAGTGCCTGGCAGAAGAATTTGAACTTTATTGGTTAGACAATGGGAAGCCATTGAAGTCTTTTAAGCAGAACAATGATATGGCCAGGTATACATGTATACAAAATTGTTCTGGTGTCAGTTTTAAAGGTGCATTGGAGCAAAGTGCGGTCTTAGAATTGTGAAGAGACCATCAGAATAGTTTGTGTGAGTAGTTATAAAGGCCTTAAAAAGATCTAATTAAAATGGTGGGAGTGGAGTGTAAAGAAACTGATGCAAAATGTTGAGCTGGCATGTATAGTATTTGATTACAATTTATGAAAAAGCATGAGAGACAGAAAGTTAAAGATACTGAAAGTGTTAGGTTATGTTATGCTTGGGGATACAATATCATACATAGATAAGTGCTAATATAGATTACTTTGTGTAATAATAGCAAATAACACTTTAAGGTTTGCAGAACTCTTTACATACATTATCTCATTTGATCCTGACAACCTTATGAGGTAGGTATGATTACTATCTTTATTTTATAGATGAGAAAACTGAGACAGAGAGTGAAGTTAAATACCCTGGGTCATAAAGCTAATCTGTGTCTGAGAAGGGATTTGAACTTAGATATTTCTAACTTTTAGTCTAATGTTATCTATGATGCCATATAGTTACCTAGGTTGATAGAAGATAATTAGAACAGAACAAGAGCCTAACAACTAGAAGTGGGAGGGGAAAATAGCAAAGCCAACTTAACTGACTTTGAAAGAAGATTTGGAGATGAGGAAGGAATATATCACAAACAGGAGAGAGTAAATACATATCTTTGAGTGTGTACTCTGAGTTTTGTGGGTTTTGTAATAAGGTTGGACCTGAAGTCAAGAGGTATTATTGGCTATATGCAAATGTTGGGTGAATATACTTACTTTCAGGTAAATTAGATAAATTGTAGGTTTATAGATTCTGTTGAATTATAGATTGTTAAAAGTTATTCAGGTTTAAGGAATATCATTCAAAAATAATTTTTCCTATGAACATAAACATAAAACACTTTACATAAAGTCAGATCTAAATAACTGAAGTAATAGTTATTGTTCATGGGTAGGTAATGCCAATATAGTTTAAAAAAATGACAATTTTACATAACCTGTTTATTTAATGCCATACCAATTAAATTACTTAAAAATTGTCTTACTGAATTAGAAAAAATAGCAAAATTTATTTGGAAGAACAAAAGGTCAGAAACTTCAAAGAAACCAGGAAAAAAGATGTAAAAGAAGCAGATTCAGTAGTATCAGACCTTAAACTCTATTATAAGGTGAGAGCATTGTTGGAGTATAAAATAAATAATTTTGATTAAATTAAATTAAAATGTTCTTGCATAAATAAAACCTAAGCAGCCAAGAATAGGAGGAATGCAGAAAATTGGGATAATACTTTAATAGACAATCTCTCAGATAGGATATGATTGGGTTGGAAAATTGCTGCAGTGTAGGAAATGAGCTGGTTGATTTAGAAAAACATGGAAAGACTTGAATATATGAAGGAAAATGCTTTGCACCTTCAGAGAAACCTGATAAGTGGAAATAAGCATAGTATGATCTTAAGTATATGTGTATGACTGTATGTGTTTATAGATATATGTGTATGTGTACATATCCATGATTAATTGTAGCTTTCTTTAGGGTGAGGTAGGGGAAGGGAGAGGAAAAAAGTAAAGTAAAAAGTGCACAGCAGAGAATCAAAGAAAACCTACAAGGAGGCAAAAGACTAGCTGGGCAGCTTTGAAAACAATGTATGGTATTTACTATATAGGCTTTCTTGAAATGGAAACTTATTGTTTTATATTGAATCCTCTCATGTTCTGTGTACATAGCAATTTTTTTTCTTTTCTCATTTTCTATTGATGTTTAAAATAAGTTTTACAAATTTACCCCAAAAAATATTTTTCCAGTAAGCATTAAAAAAAAACAAAACCCAGATCTATGATTTCTTTAATGTAGGAAGCTCTGGGTGAGGAAACTTAATCTACCAGTACAGAAGAGCACCTTCTCAAGTAAACTTTGAAATTTGCTTGAGAGGTTAAATGACTTGCCGTTGTTACCATTATGTAACAGAGGACTTGAATGCAGGTCTTCCCTAGTCAGTCAGTCGATAATCATTTATTAAGTGCTTACTGTGTACCAGGCACTGTAAATACAAAAAGTCAGATGCTAGCTCTCTATGCACTATGCTATTCAGCCTCTCATTAAGTTTACTTTAGTACACCTGTATGTACATATTTGGGTTAATGTATACCTTAATTTAGTACGGGGTAATTGTGGCCAGCTTTTAATTACTTGGATTATCGCGGCATTTTGATGTTTCTCTTGTTTTGTCAGTATTTTAGTATTTTACTCATCTTCTACCAGTGTATAAGAAAGAGAAATAGTCAAAATGAAATTGTTGTATATAGTGCTTAACAGTTTGCAAGGTATCTCATTTGATTTTCAAAACAACCCTATGAGGTAAATACTGCAGAGGCACAAAGAGATTGAGTATCTCTTTTCCTGCCCCTCCCAGAGAACTATCCCATAGCACATAATATTTTTAAAGAAAAGAAAAAAAAAAAGAAAGAAAGTGAAATACTATACATTGGTCTGTATTCAGATGCCATCAGTTCTTTCTCTCGAGGTGATGGCCTTTTTTTTATCCTGAATCCTTTGAGATTGTTTTGGATCATTGTGAATCAATATTTTTACAAAAGTGTTCAAATATATGCAGCACTCCATAATCATGAACCTCTCATCTCTGCAAAGGATGGAGTTAGGGGTATCTTCTCACATGTCTCCTGAGGCAGTAAGATGGTATAATAAGTAAAAAGTGCTGGTGCTGTTGTCAGTAAGACATGAGTTCAAAATCCTGCCTCAGGTACTTATTTGAGCAGGTAACTTAATCTCTGTTTCAGCTTCCTCTACTGTAAAATGGGGATAGTAATAGCACCTACCTCCCTGGGTTGTTTTGATTGAGGATCAAATGAGATAATATTTGTAAAGTGCTTAGCAAAGTACCTGACATGTAGTAGGTATGTATAAATGCTAGTTTCTTCTCTTTCTCCCCCTTTCCCTGATGTAATCATTTTCCACTCTTCCAGATTGAACCCCTTTGTGAGAGAAACAATTTTTTTTAAAAAAAAAATCTATTATAGAAACTTTGCCTGACAGTGAATGTATTATTGTATCCTATTAGTCCTCCTACTTTCTTGCCCATGAAGGAAGGAAATATGATTTATTATCTCTTGGGACTTTCATTGATTTCTTCTCCCTGCATCCCCACCCTATATTCAGTTTTAAATTTCCTTTTAGTGATCCTTTTTGTCCCATTCATATTGTCATAGACTTTTTACATACCTATTCTCTCATGATTCTGTTTATTTTGCTCTGCATTAGTTCATACAAATCTAACCCATGTTTCTCTGAATTCCTCACTCAACAAATGCATATGAAGTGTGATTATGTAGTAGTTAATACTTCTAGGTGTCTATGCAAATTAATCTTGTTATTCAGTAATCACATTTTTAAAATGTGCTAAGTAATTATATACTTGTCTTGGAGCAGATTTATTCTTAGAACATACTGCCATAAAATCTCTGTTTACATCTCTGAGATGATAATACATCAAGAGGACCCTTAGAGAGTACGTGGTCTAGTGAATCAGTTACCAAAAAAGCCAGTGCAAGGAGCAACTTGTAACTAAGCCCACTTTATCTGAAGTGAAAATGAATTCTGGTTGATTCCCTTGTTTTTTGAACTTAGTACATTGAATTCTGTGCATTGTTTATTCATTCATCAAATATTTATTTTGTTTCCTTTTTTAAGTTTCTTTTTTTGTGTGTTGGCATTGAGCAAACATTTGTTTTAAAACATAAATAACCAAGTAATGCCTGCAAATTACTTCAGCTCTCGAGATCTGATTCCTTATATACAAAATGATCTTTAAGACCCTTCCCAGGGCTAATATCCATTATATCAGATTACAAATACTAAGTAAAAGAGTTGTACCACTAAATTTACTTACAACTAAGTACTTTTAAAGCTCTCTAAAATCTGACTTTCACCTACCTTTCCATCCTTCTTTTGTATTACGTGTCTTCACAAACTACGTTCCAGTCAAACTAGGTTACTAGTCATTCCCTTACCTTGATATTCCATCTCCCAACTCTCTAAATTCACACAAGCTTTTTCCCATACCTAGAATGCACTCCCTCCTTACTGTACCTCTTAGAATCCTTGTCATCATTCAAGGCTCAGCTCAGGGGTCATATTCTCTGAAGCTGTCACTGGTCTCTACATTTGTGAATATTCATTCTCTCAATATTTGTTGCAGTATGCTTTTTTTGGTATGTTTTATACCTGCTAATAGAATGTAAACTTCAATTTGAATCGTGTGCCTTGCACATAGTAGATGCTTAAATGTTTGTTGAATTTACGATTTTAATCTGTAACACCTATTTCTCAAGACTTATCAAACCACAGGACTACTCTCTACTTCTCTTTATATGGGTTAAATTTTATCTTGATAGACATTGAGCAGAATCTAATGTAAGATGAAATTCAGTAGGGATAAATATAAAGTCTTGCACTTCGGTACAAGAAATTAAATTCAACAAGTATAAGATGGCAAAGGCATGTATGAAAATGTTCTTAAAGTTTCACTTCTGAAAAAGATCTTGTTGTTTTAGAATACTACAAGTTTAATATGAGTTATTAGGGTAGTGTGGCAGTCAACAAAGCTAATATGATTTTGGTCTGCGTTAAGAGAAGCTGAGAAGTTCCCAGTTCTTCCTCAGAAATCCTACTGTATTGTGCCCTTGTCAGACTTCACGTGTAGTATTGCATTCATTTCTGGATCCCGTTGTTTAAGAAGGATATTGATAAGATGGAGAATATTGAGAGGAGGGTAACCAGGATGTTGAAGAAGCTTTGAGTCCATATCATGAGAATATAGTTGAAGGAACTGTGGGCATGTTTAGCCTGTGGAAAAGAAGGTTCGAAAGGGACATAATAACTATCTTCAGATATTTAATGGTTGTCATGGGAAAGGAGGGCCTGTTTTCATTTGCCTGGAAGCTTGTCAATCTGACCATGCTTTAACATGAAATTGGAGGGGGAGAAGAGAGCTTACCTATAACCATAAATCCAAATACCATAAAGAGTAAGAATAACAGTAAAAATCCCAATAATTCATAGCAGGTGATACATGGGAAGAGGGGCAGTAATATTCATGATCTCACATGCCTATATTGAAATGTATAAAGTACAGGTAATAAAATGACCTAGCATTCTTAATGCAAGGAAATAAATACAGCTTCATAAGTATTACTGCGTGTATGGATATTCATAAACCAGAGTGGGTAAAGCATGGTCAGAAGCAATTTAGGTAAAAATCAAAGAAAAGAGAAATGGTGATTTTGTCCTGCAAGAATCTTTCATACTACTACCCAAAAGATAAAAACGAATATTGTTTTTTTGTTTTGGTTTTGGTTTTTTTTTTTTTTTTTTGGCTAGGCAGTGGGGTTAAGTGACTTGCCCAGGGTCACACAGCTAGTGAGTGTTATGTGTCTGAGGCCGGATTTGAACTCAGGTCCTCCTGAATCCAGGGCTGGTGCTCTATCCACTGTGCCACCAAAATGAATATTATTTTAAAAGCACATTAAAAAACTGACATGATATAATATTGGTGGGAAACTACATATGTTCAGAAAACTGCTGGAAGTTTCTGCTAAAAGCAGAATAGCTGAGAAATTTATGACTTGTCTCAGCCAGTCAGAAAGGATTTAAATGCCTGCTGTGTCAGGCACTATGCTGGGCATTGGAATACAAAAAATGAAACAATCTCTTACCTCAAGAAACTTCCATTCTATTGGCCGAGGCAACATATACATATGTAAGTACAGACAGAATAAGTATAAAATAAATACAAAACATAAGGAGGACACTGGCAGTTCAGATATGGAAAGGCTTCATGCAGAAGATGGCACTTGAGTTTCATCTTGAAGAACAGAGGGATTTGGTGAGGCAGAGGTGAAAAAGGAGTGTATTTTAGGCATATGGGAAAGTCAGGGCAAAGACTTGGATGTGGGAAATGGAATGCCGTGTATGAAAGACAAAGAGAGGGCCAATTTGGTTAGATTGTGGAGTGTGGGAAGAGGAGTGATGTACCATGCTGCTGAAAAGATAAATTGGAACTAGATTTGAAGGGCTTAAAAAGGTAAACAGAACTGTCTATTTTATCTCATAGTAGTAGGGAGCCATTAGAATTTATTGAGTAAGAGAGTGATAGGGTGAGGTCTGCAGTTGAGAAAAAGTATGTTGGCAGCTGTGTGCAGGATGGCTTGGAGAGGGGAAGAGGCTTGAGGCAGTGAGACCTGTTAGGAGGTTTTTGCGGTAGTCTAGGTGACAGGTAATGATGGCCTGAAGTTAGGTGGTGGTTGTATGAGTAGAGATAAGAAATTGGATGTTGTACAGGTGAAAATGACAAGATTTGGCAATTGATTAGATATCTGGGCTGAGAGAAGGTGACTAGTAACAGATGGTGCTAAGGTTACAAACCTTAAAAGTAGATATTTAAAGTGGATTCTTCCAACTGTAGACCAGGGAGATTGATACCTAATCTTAACAGTTCTAAAATGCATTAGTTAAAGGGATGGTTTGTGTGCATTTCAAGAAGGAAGCTGTAATTGCTGTGAGCTGGCAAAACTTGATCAAAAACAAGTCATGCCAGGATAATCTTGTTTCCTTATCTAATTGACAGATTGATGGGATAGTCTACCTCAGTTTTTGACACAGATTTTGTGGAGAAGGTGGAGATAGATAAACTGAGTGATAGTTCACTTAAATTGATTGAGTCAGTTAAATAATTAGATTTCAGAAGTGGTGATTAATGTCAGCCTGGAGGGAGGTCTGTAGTAGAGTGTCCTGGGCCTCTTATCCTCACCCCTGTTCTGGTCAGTATTTTTGTCATTGATTTAGATAAAGGCATGTATAACATGCTTATTTATTATTAT
Source organism: Vombatus ursinus (assembly GCF_900497805.2). Taxonomy (NCBI): domain Eukaryota; kingdom Metazoa; phylum Chordata; class Mammalia; order Diprotodontia; family Vombatidae; genus Vombatus; species Vombatus ursinus. The sequence goes on from NW_020954550.1 coordinate 30,690,136, forward strand.
CTATTATTACTTTATTATATTTTATTATGTATTATAATAATATATTATTAATTATTATTATCTGTTTTCAGGTAACACTAAGCTAGAAGGAATAATCAGTATATTAGATGAAAGAATCAGGCTCCAAAGAGATGAGAGGTTCTCAGTAGATTAGAGTAATGGACCAGATCTAATGATGAGATTTAATGGGGATAAATCTAGTCTTAGATTTAGGCACAAAAAACAAATAGTGGAAATATAGAATGACAGACATGTATATACATATAACTATATGTATAGTTAATGTGGGGGAAAAACAGGAAATTTAATAAACCATAAGCACTATTATGTAACATACAGCACTATAGGTGTGTATGTATATGTGTGTATACATGTGTTTATATATGTGTACACACACATACACATATATCTGTCAGGAGACAATGAGGAATTAGGAAGCGGTGCAAGTGAACACAGATGTGCTCAAGTAACATATGAGGAGGTTTCCTCTCTGTTCTGTGGGATAAGCTTATGAAGGAAATGGTTAATTGTGCTGTTCTTCCAAATAGGAAGAGAAATTATATGGTGTCTGGCACTTAGTATGTACTTAATGTCTGTTGAGTGGTGAATAGAGATGTGAAACATTTAGTAGGGTAGAGTAGAAGCTATTGAGAATGCATTGTTTGGTGTTGGTAAAGCATTTGATTAGAATCCAAGTGTATTTAAAGGAGCAACTGGTAATCAGCTGGAGGGGGGAATATGTTTGGCAAAACCTATGTTATTTAGCCTTAGGTTTTCTCCCACTTCGTAATGGGTGGGGATGGGAGGTTAGGAAGGATATGTATTGATTTCGCTGTCAGTCTAATATCTTTAGTTTGTGCCACCCCAGCATTCACACACATCAGATTATAAATTCCTTATGGTCAAAGACTTTGTATTCCCACTACCTTGCCTAATATCTGCTTAATAAAAGGTTGTTGAATGTTGATGTAAGTTATGGTGAGGATAACAACCTGGACAGATCCAGTCTAGTAATGCCTGATTATTATTAGCTATACTGTTGTTTTTGATTCCCTAAAGAAGGTGTCAGTAGTGACACTGGGCATCCATAATTTGGCTCCTGTAACGTAATGTGATCTCTTGTTTCATTTAATAAGTGTCTAGTGTCCAGAACAAGGAAGGTGATAGTCATGGTTAGACTATAATTGAAGTGTTATGTGTAATTCTGGGTGTCACATTTTTGGAAGAGTATTAACTATCTGGAATATATCTAGTGGTGAGTGACCAGGATGATTTCTGGAACTTCAAACCATAGGATTGATTAAAAGAACTTGAAATATTTAGCCTGGAAAGGAAAAGATATATGCAGGTGATGAAAGATTACTGTTTTCCAAACATTTGAAGACGTCGTGGAGAGAGGAGATATATTTCCTTGGCAGAGCCATTAAGCAAATATTATAGAGAAGCAGTTTTCAGTTTGATGCGGCAAGGCTTCCTAACTTTTAGAGCTGGCCAGAAGTAGAACTGACTGTTTTGGAGGGGATTATCAACTAAAAAACATCCATAAATATGAATATTTCCATATACAAAGAAGGATAGAAAAGTTTTGTGTGTGAAACCATAAATCAATTACTTTGTTATTTTTAAGTTTAATGTAGTCACAGTTACATGGCCCTTGTCTATGTCCTGTTATGAATTTCCTTCTGTTCTCTACTTTGAATTTTGTTTCATTAACATTTTTTGCATTGTTACCACTATTTATTCTCTCACTCTCTTCCTCCCTCCCCCCCCTCTTCCCCCCCCCCCCCCCCGCCCCCCCCCCCCCCCCCCCCAACCTTTCCCTTTTAACAAGTAAGTATAGCTAAGCAAAACTGTGTTGTGTTGTTTTAGTTTCATTTGTAAATGCATGTGTCTTTCTGGACCTATAGTCATTTACCTTGCCAAGAGGAGGCATGCTTCATCAACCTTCAGGAGTCATGATTGACTATGGTACTGGAGTTCTTAAATGTTGTAAAGTTATTTTCATTTGTATTATTATGGTCTTTGTATAATTGATTCTGCTGGTTCTGCTCACTTCATTCTGCATCATTTCATACAAATCTTTGTAGTTTTTTTCTGAGTCTATCCCTTTGGCAGTTTGTTATGGTACTGTAATACTCCATTCTGTTCATATACCATAATTTGTTTAGCCATTCCTCCTGACAAGTAACACCTACTTTGTTTCCAGTTCCTTACTTCAATTAAAAAAAATGGCTACTAGAATTGATGTTGTTTTATGGGAACAATTCGTTTCACTGGAAATCTTTAAACAAAAGTTTCTTTTTACTCTGGAATGTTGTAAGGGGAAATCCCTGCTTTAATAGATGCTGGACTAGTTGTTCAGGCCAAAATTAAAATTATGAGTTTCTATACCATATTCTCAACTCTCACAATATCCACATTGTCAAATCTTGTCACTTCTACCATTACAACAAATCTCACATCCATATCTACTACCTACTCAGCTTCGGAATTTCCTCTTTCTCCTTTCCTCCCTTTATCTCAAGTTTATTCTAGCACCCCAAACTCCCTCTGTAACAGTAGGGTTCTTTCAGTATATTTCAAATTAGTTTGAGAAGCATTGGAGTTAGTCTCCAATGTCCTTTCGAAACTCTAAAAATTCTATAAATGTGGTTGCTTTCCATTGTTAATTGATGTGTGAATTTTAAAAAGCAATTAGACTATTTCAGCCAAGGTGATAAAGGTTGGTTATGTAATTGCATAATTTCTTCTTCCTGTTAATATTCCCAAAGGATTACCTAATTTAAATTGAATATGGGCAAAAGAAGAAAACTTTTAACACTTGAAGAAATTCCAATAAAATGGGATTTCCTAAGCCTGGTCTTGATTTTTACTACAGCTTCCAGTCACTCCTTGATTCCTTGCTTTCCTAGTAACACCATCCCTGCTGTGGTCTCATTCTCTTCCATTCCCAGTCTCAGCCCTATAGTTAACCAGTTCAACTTTACATTGTGTTGTACACTGGAATCCCTTGCCTTCCTGACTTGTTGCTACTCATACCTTTCCGAACACCTGACCCTAGTTCAACCCTACCATCTGTCTTACAAGTTCCTACTCCTGTGCTGCTGAATCCTACTAGAGGAAGTCATCCAAGAATGTTGACTGGGTCTACTTCAAATTTATTATCTAATTTTAACTGAGTCTTTTCTACTCCGTGGTAATTATTTTATTCTTCTCTGATTAACTCCCTATTATGCTCTTCACAGTATATGTTTCCTTCCAGTCCTTCCACCTTTAGCAGTACCTTTTCACATACTTTACCAAGAAAATTGAGGCCTACCACCATAAGCTCCCTTTTCTTCTCAGAATTATGTTCTTAAATTCTTTCAACTTCATTCTGTTTTTTCCTCTTTTGTTCCTGTCTTGGAGGACGAGGTGGTCACTCTCTTTGCCAAGGCCAACCCCCTTTGCTTTTGCCTTTGATCCTATTCCTTTCTTTCTCCTCTAAGAGCTTATCCTTTGATCATCTTGTCCTTTCTCCATCTCTCTTGAATTGCAGTTTGTCAACTAATTCCTTCCCTTCTGCCTCCAAATGTGCTAAATTCTTCATACTTAAAAAAATTTCACTTAACCCTGTCATCAACTCAAATTACTATCCTATAGCTATCTTGCTTTTATAGCCAAACTCCTAGTGTTTTTACTCATTTCCTTCCCTTTCTCACCTCTCATTTTTCGAGATTACCAGAGAGCTCTTTGTTACTGGCCTTTTAACTGGCCTTTTTTCAGTCCTCATTCTTCTTGACTTCTTTGTACCACTTAATGGTTATGGCCATACCTTCCTCCTGAATATTCCTGGGTTTTTGTGATACTCCTCTTCTGGTTCTTCTACCTTGCTGACCCTTCTTTTAAGTCTGCTTTGCTGAATCGTTATTGATGTCCTGCCTCTATGTGCATGTGTATACCAGGGCTTTGTCCTGTGCCCTCTTCTGTTTATGTTCTATTTTGGTGTTCTCATGAACCCCCCCTGAATTTAGTGAATCCTGAGATCTCAAGTGCTTAGCACAGGGTCTGGCATGTGGTAGGTGCTTAATAAATGCTTATTGACTTGAAGTGATTGAGTGAAGGTCACTTCACCAGTAGGTGTCTGAATCAGGATTCAAATTCTTATCTTCCTGACTCCAAGTTGAGCCTAATCTATTTGTGTAATGTTCTTAATTTGTTCTTTGTATTGCACACATTTAAAATTAATTCTTATTTTTATCTGCTGTTTGGTATATTTGAAAACTTTGAGAAAATTGGATTTTTATAGTAACCAGATCAATTTATAGAGATAAGCTTTATAGGTATGTGTAAGGTAATTATGACAAGGTGATTCCATTAAGATATCAGTTTGTAAAACTAAAATATACTTTTTATTCTTAAGTTAAACAGAAACATTCTTCAGCGTTGTCCAATTAGAGTTTTATGATGTAGTAGCAAAGTTTTAATCATTTTATTTTGTTTCATAGATTAAGGGAACAAAGGGGCAGGTTACAAGAGCGGATATTCTTCAGGTTGGTCTTCGAGAATTACTGAATGCCCTTTTTTCTAATCCTGTGGACAGTAATTTAATCTGTGCAGTAAAACTACTGAAGGTAGGGTTTACTAAAAAATTTCTCTCATATCTTAATATTCACTGTATCTGTCGTGTTTAGAAAAAAGAAAAATTGAGGCCACATTATATGTGCACATATTAAGTATTTTTATCAAGAACTTCAGATACATTTTACACTCTTATATTGAAGGGCTAAAGGGTAAGCACAGTGCCTGGTATATGCTAGTATACTCCTAGCCCTGGAGTTCAAAACTATATGACCTGTGAACATATCCTGTCTGTAGGAACAGCATAACAACCTCTTCAATTTGAAACATCTGCAGACACAACAAGTTTATGCTGAGCTGATTGTGTGCCCTAGAGAGAACTTCCTGCCCATTATCTCTTCCTCTCTACACTATTTCTTACCTATAAGGATTATCATAAACAGGCAGTGTTAAAACCCTGTTTCTTCCTCACCCCTTTTTTCTTTCTTTTCATTATTCATAGTTCAGTATTTCACCTTAGGCAGTTTTACTATTGGTAACTTTTAGCCTTTCTCTCCCAACCTTTCTTCAGTTACTTTAGAAAAATCTCATTTCGTTCTCCTCCTTTTCCTCTTTTTTTCCTGTTTATGAGCCAATTTAGTTTGTGACTACTAAAAGAATTAGCATGTTAACATCCTGTTCAGGGATAGGGAACTTGTGGGCCTCAAGGCCACATGTGGCCTTCTAGGTCCTTGGGTGCAGCCTTTTGACTGAGTCCAAGTTTTACAGAACAAATTTTTTTATTAAGGGGATTTGATCTGTGAAATTAGGATTCAGTCAGAGGGCCGCAGTTGAGGACCTTGAAGGCCACATGTGACCTTAAGGCCACCAGTTCCCCTTTGAAAGATCCCAGAAATCCCTTTCAGAAATCTGTACAAAAAAGTTTCCATTTGATGTCTCTTACTTCCTCAATTAAAGTTGATTTTCCTGAAGCACTGGCATTCAAGAAAAATTAACCTTTTATTCAGTTTTGTTTTTTATATTTTGGTTTATTGTTGCAGTAGTACTGTTTGTTATTCTTTTTTATGTTAAATGACAATATTCTTGCCTTATAAAGAGTTGAATGAGCTTTTGTGGACTCAAGTGGGCATTTACCAAGCACTTAAATTTTCCCAGAGAAACAAAGTTATACTTGGGACATCTTTAAAAATGAACTTTTGAAACACAGCTCAGTTACACGTGTGGACCTGCTCGTTTGTGTGTGTGGGTGTGTTAATCTTAAATTTTGCAGTTCATAATATCGGTAGCATGTAGCTCTGTAAAATGTCACAAAATAACTGAAATGCTTCTTTTCACAAATAGTTCGTTCCTTTCTATCAAAGAAGGATCTTTATGTGAACAGTGGATAAATAAAGGATCAATTGCAGAAAGAACATTTAACCTTTGTGTTAATTTTTTTCACTTAGGATTTTCATAAACAGAAAATCTTATTTTCTTTTTGACTGAAAAAGTAGAGGAGAAGTTTTAAGATGCAGAAAATATCGTTTTGATTTTGGGGGGGTTTACATTCATAATAAAAAGCATAGGTATATCCAAATTTCACTAATTAAGTGCTATCTAATATATTTGTCTTCTTAATAATCCACTTCATTATAAGAGCTCGGTCACTATAGAAACTAATTTTCAAATTTATTTAAGGATGGAGTTTAATTTTATGGTTATATTTGAATTGTTGTGCCCTTTAGGGCACTCAATACATTTTAAATATTTACTGGAAAAAATTAACCCTTTTTAAATGATTACTGACCTGAAAGTCTAAGTATAAGAGAAATAAAAGCAAAATTGTATATTTATGATTATTAGTGCCATGTGGCTAAAGTTCTCGAATCCAAAATGGAACCATAGCAAGTTGAAGACCGCAAAGTGTAGTATTAGTAATTTTATTAGTCATGAAGAAAAAATTAGGAAAATGAGATGGCTTGCTGTAATGGGAAGAGCAATGGCAACTAGTGCTTTATTTGCTATTAACTAGCAGTGTCATCTTGAGCAAGCCGTTTCATCTCAGATCATCAGTTTCCTCATTTTATAAAATGAGGTTGGGCTAGATCATCTCTTAAAGTTGCTTCTGGCTCAATGATTCTTTGGTATTTCTCAGAGAATGTTAGGAATGCAACTAATAATCTTGCTTTTTTTTATATATAGAATTTCTGTAGTTTACTGAATTCTTTATTTTTACTAATAACCTGCTTTCTTAGTTGACAGGGTCAGTTTTGGAAGATGCATGGAAGGAAAAAGGAAAGACAGATATGGAAGAAGTGATTCTGAGAATTGAAAATGTTGTCCTAGATGCAAATTGCAGCAGGTGGGAAGAGAAGTGACATAGATAGCAGCCTAATTTTAATGCAGTTCATCCCTACTTTCTATTTGTGGGGTGTTTTGTTTTACTATACTTTTTTTTAGGGACATTTTATGTTAAGAGTAAGTGAATTCACTATGTTAAATATTTTGCAGAGATGCAGAAATTTTTCTTCAAAGGATTACTACTTTATTGATTGACCTTTGCTTTAATTCTTTGTGCTGTACCCCTTCCCCTACAATCAGTTTAAAAGCGTAGCAAGATGTATAGATACCTGACTGACAGAGTGAGGTGTTTATTAGTGTGGTAACTAGGTAAAATTTAGCCTCATTAAAAATGTTTTCATTGCAGTTATAATTTAATTTTGAACTTGGATTGTAATAATTCAGTCAGCAACTTCTAATATTTCTTGGGTCTATAACTATTTACCACATTAACAAATACCAAGATTTATATTGTCATATCAGTAGTCAGATGTATACCTTCTATTAGAAGTCCAGTATATTTAATTTCACAAATAAATTCTAGTATTCTTACATATTTTTTCATAAATGAGACAAAAACAGGTAACATAAGGAAATAAGTCAAGAATTTCCTATTCATTCAGCACATTTGAATATCTATGATGCTTTGCCCATTATAGAGTATTAAAAAAAAATGGCGTAGTCTTTGTCCTCAGACGACTGAATAATGAGTGTGAACTAGTGATGGAATTCTAGAGCAGAGTTCAAAATATAGTTTAATCCAGGCCTTCATGTTCATTGAGGTTGTAAAAATTGAGATAAGATGTTGACTATATAGGAAAAATTCAGAAGGTAAGGATTTTGAGCAGCAAGGCCAAATAAAACCCTAACATTTTAAGGACTTTGAGAAACTAGATTACATGTTACTAGATTTCAAGAAAATTTCCATTATTCTTCTAATGTACTATAAACTTTTGTTTACTGCAGAGATGTAAAACAGATGCTTTTGAAGCTAGTAGAACTCCGATCAAGTAACTGGGGTAGAGTTCATGCCACCTCAACATACAGAGAATCAACACCTGAAAATGATCCTAATTATTTCATGGTATGACAGTGTACAAAATTGAAATACTTTATTTGGGGTATGAATCATAATTTTAAATTTAATACATTTGCTATATTATTTGTCCCCCAAATTTCATGTTAGCCAACTGTTATTACTTTCTTACATACAAAGTAGCAACCAAAACCATGCATAAATGAAGGAGTAGGAGTGGCCTAGATAAGGGGAATAAATACCAGATTTGTGGGATATTAGAACTATAAATCTCCAATACATTTTTATAGACTACATATTTTTATCTGCTCCTACAAGCTTACCAACATAGACAGTCAATGATTTGTCTTTTATCAATATTTTCTTAAGAAGCAATAACTGAATAAACTAACGTGTATTCCATAATATTTTACCATTTTAATTCTAGAATGAGCCAACATTTTATACATCTGATGGCATTCCTTTTACTGCTGCTGATCCAGGTATGTTGTTTTAATAATGTTTTCTGTAAAGTAGATGAAAAAAAGCATTAAATCAACCAGTCAGATATTTATTAAGATTGGTTGATTTTATGCTTTTTGTCCATCTGCTTTGGGGAATTTTTAAAAAGAAAACAATTTTACTGACTTTCTTATAATATATATGTAGGAAATCAATAAGACATCAATTTCTCTTGTATACTTTCACTGTAGAAGTAAAGTGTAACTAGAGTTTTTGGAAGTTTGACTATGTTGGAGACGTATGACCTCTTATGTTTTTTGAAATAATAGCATTGTTAACCCATAGATCATCTAATATTTGACATGATTAGTTCTCCTAAATAATATACATATATAGATAAAATGCTAGTTTTTATTTTATTATCTTTATTACATAAGCTTCTTTTACCTGAGCCTTAGTAAGATGTAAAAACGTGTGTGTGTGTGTGTGTGTGTGTGTGTGTGTACAATCTTACTATTGACAGAGCAGTTAAAAATACAAAAGAATTACTTGGCTTTGTAGAATATATCACTATTCTGGGAACAGATTTATCTTATTGGTTATATTTTATATAAGGCTAATATTAAAATTATTTTGCATTATGTTGACATACAGGGAAGGAAGTGAGGGGTGGATGAAAGCAAGCCAGGTAGATAACTTAAATGCATTTATTTATTTTGGCACTTCTTAAGTGCCATAAAAACATTTGTCTTACCAGTCTTAACTTTGAAAAAGTTCCATTAATGGAAGAATGAGAAATTGTGGAGGATAGTAGAAATATGTTCTCATTGGTCAGTTGTGTAGGATTAATGGAAATTGTGTTCATAGAATCATAGATTTAAAACTGAAAGGGACCTTAGAGGTCATCAGGTCCAACTCCTTCATTTTCCAGGTGAGGAAACTAAGGCCAAAAGAGATTAAGTGACTTGCTTAGGGTTATGTAGCTAGTTAAGTGTCTGAAGCAGGATTTGAGCCTTTTTCTCTCTGACTTCAAATCTATTGCGTTATTCACTATAACATAACATTTTGTTTTTCTGTTTCTTCTAGTACTAGTATTGGAAGAATTCCAAATTCTATTTTCTTTTTGTTCCAATACTAGTAAATACTAGTAAACTACCTACTGAAGTACATGAAAGATGAGTATGTCATTTATTTTACTGGTGAACTAAAAAACTAATCCAGTAGAATAGGCCACAGTTACCAAGCCCTGTAGGCCTATACCATAGTATAGATATAGTACCTGATCATATCGATTCTCTCTGACACAGAAACACCCACATGGCCATTCATTCAAAGCAATAATAACACATAAAACCAGGAATAGGAACAAAGGGCCCCCTATTAAGTAGATAGTCTTCTAGTGTCCTTAATTTGTATCATGTACTTTAATCTAGCTTTTGTCCTATATATTACTTCATTCAAAAAGCACTTTCTGTGTTCGAGGCATCATTAGTTGTTATGAGAATACAAAGGAGAATACAACATGGTCTCTACCTTCATGTAGCTCATTTTCAAATGGTGTTTACATTTTCAAATAATATTTCGGGCATACAAAATCCAGCAGCAGGCTAGTTCTGTAGCTTGAAGGGGCTGTAGTTTGCCAACCTCTGGTTTAGAAGGAAAGATAAAATAATACACAATAAAGTGGAATGCAGTGAGAAATGTATAAAATGTTTTTTAGGGTTGAAGAATTTCCTTCTGTATGAGAGATTAGGTAGACTTCATGGAAAAAATAGTATTTGAGCCTAGGATCTGAAGTACATAGGTAGGAATTATAATACCAGACAACTTTAACTCCACTCCCATTTTCCATTTAAGCCTTTTCCAGAATGTAGTGACTTCTTTTGATGAGACTCATGAGTTGATAGGATATTTAATAAAAAGCATGCAAGGAATTTGTTCATTCATGTCAGACCTAAAGTATCTTATTTTTAACAGAAACAGAAAAAAACTGATTTTTCTTTCTACGAAGCATCTGTGGTAGAGCTTTCTTAAAATGTTCTTAAAATATAGTATAAGAATACTATACCATGTGCTACCTGAAGGATCTTTATAAATGGTGGATATTACATTAACATTACTAATAAGAGCTAACATTTATTTAGCACTTCAAAATTTGCAAAGATCTTTACTTGCATGTGTCATCTGATCTTTCAGCAACCCTGTGAGGTAGATGAATAGTCTTTATTTTATTGATAAGGAAACAGTCTCATTGAGTTGCCAAGGGTACCAAAGTTCTAGTGTCTGAGCCAGCATTCAAATTCAGGTCTTCTGCTTCCAAGTTCATCACAAGCCTGTATTCTTACGCTTGGTTGTTAGGCTACATATTGCTTATCATAGGGGCTCTTAACTTTTTTGTGTCCTAAATCTCTGTCAGATGAAGCCTATGGATCCTTTTTCAGAATGTCTTTAAATCCATAAAATAAATAGTATTACAAAAGAAACCAGTTGTACTGAAATACAGTGAACAAAATATTAAAAGCAAAAAAAATTTACAGACCTCAGGTTAAGAACTGCTGGGTTAAAAGTGTTTTTCAGTCTTGGCAATATTGCCTACCAGGTATAAACTATGTTTGTAAATTCCAGAGTTATCATTGTCCCTCTTCTTGAGCTACTATTTATTGTCTTCAACAGGATGATGTATCTTTAGCATAATTCGCATTTGAACAGCAGAATTAAATAAATTATTAGATGATATTTAATCAACAATATTAATAAATCTTACCTTTTTTCAATTAGTTCACTTGATAAAAATGTAATGGTAATAACAAAATTGGGGTTAGAGTTCTGTTCCCACAGAAGCTATTTAGTTTTGTTTCTCCATTGTCCCAGGCTCTATCCCGACCTGAGATAACCCACAAAAGAGGGATGGGCTGAAAGTGTGTGGATTAATTCAATTTTTCACTACTATTAGGAAGAAAAGAAACCCAGCATGTCACACAATTATAGGTGAATTACTTAGAAATATTTGCATATAAAGATTTTTTTAAAGCATCTTAAGCTGTGATATTTCTCTTTTTTATATAGATTATCAAGAAAAGTATCAGGAGTTACTTGACAGAGAGAATTTCTTCCCAGATTATGAGGAAAATGGAACAGACTTATCAGGGGCTGGAGATCCGTATGTTTCATTTGTAGCTGATTTTTTTTTCTATAAAACATCTCTCTATGGCAGAGCTTTCTTAAAATATTCCATCATTCTTATAAAAAGCATTTTAGATGAATTTGTTGTCAGAAAACTAGATGTTATGGGGCCATATGTTTTGATTACTTAGAGTTGTATTTGTCTGTTTCCTGGTGTTTAACACATGACAATTTAAAAAAATTTAAGCTTAGTAATTATCAACTAAAAACAAACTTTATAAAACTGTAAATATTTGCTATTTACAGTTTGTCTCAGAAAGTAACTTTAAGTGAAAGATAAGAAACATCTTTGCTTCCATATTCCCTTTGAAATCTTGTTTGTATTTTCAGACTTTTATAGCTGTTACTATTTAAATAATTTTTAGCAAGTATGTATATTATTTTCATTCCTATTTTCTATAAGGGTTTATATATTTCTTTGGATTCTTTATGTTTATAATTTCTTTTGGTAGAATAGTAATACTTTACTTTAATATACCACAGTTTTATTCAGCCATTTCTCAGCCATTTGACTTAATGTATTTTCAGTTTTTTGCTAGCATAAATAATGCTGCTAAAATATTTTTGTGCAAAGTCTTCTCCCATAAATAATATCCCTTCAAGTATGTTCCTAGTAATGAGGTCACTGGATCAAAAAGTAACCATAATTTTGTAGGTATTATATGATAGCAGTGCTTGCTTCATTTTATTTATAAAAAAGAAAATGTTTTCTCTATCATGATGCTTAAAATGTGAGCCTCTCCTCTTCAAAAATATTCATTCTAAAACATTGTATTTTTGTACTTAATACTTTTAAAATTGTGTGAACAGATACACATAACTAATGTCTTGCTCTTAAAATAAGTACAGAGTGTTTATTCTGAGTAATCTTATTAATATAAAAAGGATCTGTGATGTTATTGGTGTCCTTATGTGGGAATGTAAGTATTAGATAAGTCTTGGGAGTAGTCTAAGACACAAAGATTGCACAACTGTTGTCAGGGGTAGAATTTGAATAATACTCTGCTATAATGTAGCTATACTCTAAGACTCGGTGTGAAGGGTAAATTTTGAAGTTAGTAATAACAGTAAGCATTATATAGTAGAATGACTCACTACAGTGTAGGAGCCAAGAGAGACGAGTTCTAACTCTACTCTGTTGCTAACAGGTTGTGTGTCATTGGCCAAGTCATATAACCTCTCCAGACCTCAGTTTACTGGTTTGGGCCAGTGGATGGTCTAAGATGCTCTCTAAGGTTACTTTCTACCCTAGAAGTCTGATTCTAAGTAAATGCTATACATAGTTCAGCTATATCAATTGTGGAATGGTCTTTTTAGTGAGATTAAATTTCTAATAAGTAGCAGATGATAAAGCATCATTAAAAGTCAAATGGCAGAGCCAAACTGATGAGATATTATAAATCTAGAATTCTGTGTTTGGAATAGTAGTTTATGCCATATTGTTATCAAATCAGATAGATATTTATGGAATTAGTTTTTTTAAAATAGGTTGTTGGAGACAGAGTTTTTGATGAAATATTTTTATAAGTTGATACAGTTTAGGTTTTAACATGAATTTGAGACGAGAACTTCAGGAAGTAGATAACGAACTGTTTCAGTGTCTTAGAATTGAAGCAGCTACTTTCTGAATAAATGATAGGTATATAAATAATTTAGAATCATCATTGCTTCTTTTACAGATACTTGGATGACATTGATGATGAGATGGACCCAGAAATAGAAGAAGCCTATGAAAAATTTTGCTTAGAATCAGAGCGTAAGAGAAAACAGTAAAGTTAGATAAAAAATCTTTATAAGGCAGTTTAGGTATGGTGATTAGCAAAACAGAAGGAAGCAAGGAAACATGTCACATTTATACCAAATTAAGGATGTTGAGTTTAAGTTACTAATGTATGCAACTTTAATTTTGTTTAACAATATCTGCCAAAAAAAAAGTAAACTTATTTCCTATAACTTAAATTGTGTATATATCATAGTTTATTATGTACATATTATGAACTGTTTTGGCTGCAATAAAATTTATTTGAAATAAGTGACATGTTGAAAGAAAACTTTACTGATTAGAAGCTTATCTTACTAAAATAAAATACTATTTTCCTTGAGAAAAATAAACCTTAGTTTTTACATTACTACATAAATGTAGCACCCTTTTTATTAGCTATTAATAATACAATTTTAGGTTAAGAAGTATCCACTAACAAATTGGGTCTCAAATATGAATCATAATCATGAAAAAAGCTTTAGTGTCCAGAGTTTGAAATCATTCTTAACAACTGATGTTACATATGCAAACTAAATACTACTTAGGTTACCAGGGTCTTTAAAAATTTTTAGTTTGTGAAAGAAAATTGACAGCTAAAGCATTTTATACGAGAAAGCTCAAACAACCATAGTGCTTCTGTGATAAAATTATTTCAAGAACAAAGTTAAGCATACATTTTCTGCTACTTTGGCAGCTTTTTCTTTTTTTCCTTTTTAAATCTACAAGCTTAATTTTTTCACATCACTAACTTGATTATCCTCCAGAAAAGAACTGGAACATTATCTTTTGATTTAATTTATATAACTTCTTCAGTTTCATTTTGTAGTATTGGAAATTTTGTACTTGAGAATTTTAACAGGTTTATTTACCTACTACTTATAGTTCCGGGTATTTTTTTCTGCTTTATAATTTTTAAAGAGAGTCATTTTTCTCTAATAATCCTTTAATTTTAGTTTGGTTGTATACTGATGAGTAATTTAAGAAAGTTGCCTACCAAACTTGAACCTGTACTTATTTCCAACTTCCTAAAAGTAGGTAAAAAACAAAAACTTATGTATAAAAAAATATTGTAAATATGCATGTAAATAGTTCTGTTAATAATGCACTGTAACACATTTGGAACATTTATTTGTGTCAGTTAATAATACAGTTAGCTTTCTGACTAAATTTTCTGCCTGTTTATTTGTTGAACATAATAGTTTAAAATGATTTTTTTTTTTAATAAAGAAGAGTTTGGGTTTCTTTAAATGAAGTTTTGTAGTGGTTGCCAGGTTTTGTTTTGTTTTATTCTTAAATTGCTTTAAAAGAGCTTGTCCCACATGTGACATGTTAGAATAAGTAAGATTCTTATCTTTAAACTTTGACTATACTGACCAAAGAGTAATTTATTTTTACTTATTTCTTAAGTGTTCTATTGATGTTTTTCTAGTATTGCTTTACTTCCCATTACTTCCCCAAATCACAACCATCACCACCAATGGGAACTCTCTCTTGTAACAAAGAAGTACAGTTAAGCAAAACAAATAAACATATTGGCCATGTTTTAACAATATGTGCCTCTTTTCCACACTTAAATTCCACCAGCTCTGAATTATGCTTCACTTGCAGTCCTCTAAAGTAAAAATTGATCTTTTCAGTGTTGTTTTCCTTTATATTATTCCAGTAATCTAAAACAAATGTTTATGTGAAGGAAAAAAAAACCTTTTTTTCTACCTAGCATATAGCTGAAAAAGAAGCTCCACCAAGTGCCACAACAGCATTTCAAAATATATACCATAATGCCTAGGTATTAAGGAAGTGTTTCTCAAACTAGAACTCAGGTTAGCATTCCAAGTAGGTCTTTGAGATCATTATAGCTGTGAATATTACTTGTAGCTTTCAAATTAAAACTGTAATATCTTCAGATCCAACATTTCCCTCAAACCACATTTCCCAATACCAAGTTACGTGCTGGTTATCTCCACCTGGATGTTTCCATATAACTTGATCAAACTCAACATGTCCAAAATTTAATCATCTTCTCTTGAAAACGTGCCTTTCCTCCAGACTTGAATGTTTTTGGTACTATTAACTCTATATGCATGTCCTCAAAATTTCACTTACTTTCTTTTCTCTCCCCTACTCCTTCCCTATGACTAATCAAATGCTTAAGTCCTAATTGATTCTTTCCCAGGGAAAAAAGAAAAACCTCTTCAATCCATTGCCTTTTCTTTTAAAAAAATATTTCTGCTTCCATTTCCCAATAACCCTTCCTTCCCTGAAACAAAACTTTTGTACATTCGTAAGCAACGCATTGGCTGTGTCTGAAAACTGAAAGATGAAAAGGATGCTTCACTTTTTACTCCTGAAGTCATGATTGGTCTCTGCATTGATCAGAGTTCTAAAATCTTTCAACATTGTTTTCCTTTACAGTATTATGGTCATTGTAGTGTTTTCCTGGTTCTCTTTACTTTGCTCTGGATTAGCTTTTACAAGTGTAACCAGGGTCCTCTGAATTTTTCATATTCAGCCATTTCCCTATCAATGAGCACCTATTTTTCTTCTAGTTCTTTGCTACCACAGAGTCACTGTCGGTATTTTTGTGCATATGTGACTGTTGCTTCCTTGTTAGATAAGCCTATTGGTCATATCACTAGGTCAAAGGACATGTACTGCTTCACTTAGTGACATTTTGAAGTATAATTCTAAAATTTTTTCAGAATGGTTGGACCATTTCAAAAGTCCACCACCGATGTATTAGTGTACCTATCTTCACAGCTTCTCTAATAACATTTACCATTTTTGTCATTGGTCATTTTTACATATCTAGTGAGGTGGCATTGTTTTCATTTGCATTTCTCTTATTGGAGGCAGCTATGTACCAGTGTATAGAATGCTGGACTTGGAGTCAAGAAGACTTTAAGTCCATGTTCAGCCTCAGGCTATAACTGTTTGACCTTTTGCAAGCTGATCTTTCTCAGCTTCGGTTTACTCTTCTGTAAAATGGGGATAATAATAGTACCTACCTCCCAGAGTTATGAAGATAAAATGAGGTATTTGTAAAGTACTTTGCAAATATTAAAGTTTAATCTTACACTAAGTGCTAGGTATTATTATTCATGACTGGGAGCATTTTCTCATGTGCTTGCTGATAGTTTTGAAAATTGCCTGTTCGTATACTTTGACCACACAGGTGTCCTTTCATTCTTCTTCCTTTTTTTCACTGTAACCACCCTACTTTAAATCCTCATTTTTCATTTAGAAAATTGTAATTGACTCTTAGCTCTTGTTCCTGCTTCTAGTGTATCTTTTCTCCAATCCATTTTAAGCATTTCTTACTTGGATAATTTTCCTAATGCACTAGTCTGATCCTGTGCCCCAAAATCTTACCCATTGAGCAAATAACCTACAGGTCATGGTATACAAGATCCAACAATCTGGCTCCAACCTACCTTTCCTCATCTCATACTACCTTAATCAACTTCCCAGTCTAAATGGATCATTCTGTATTTTCCACCTGACCTCTTTTGTCTTTGGTCTTACCTTTACCCCGTATTTGAAATGGGCTTCTTCCCTCCCAGTCCCATTTTTCGAAGACCCAACCTAGGGACCACCTCCCTGTTTCCCACAGCTGAGAGTGGTCATACCTTCAAGTCACTTGTTTAATTATCTCTTAGATTATAAGCTCCCTAGAGCAGCATGGTAGAAAGATGATTTGGAATCAGAAAATCTAGTTTTGAGACCTTTTTATTACTTGTGACCTTGGTCAACTCAACTGTCTTTGAGCCTGTTACTCGAAATCACTTTAATTATGACATCTGAAGGTACCTCTTTTGCCATTTAAGTACAACCCTTAATTAGAAAAGGAAATCCTCCATGACATAAGTGGTCATCTAGTTTCTACCTAAAGGCCTTCAGTGAAGGTGAATGCAGTTTCATTGAGGCAGCCTGTTTTACCTTGAGATACCCCTAACTGTTAAGTATTTTCCTGTGGCCTAAATTTTCCCCTTTGTGATTGCCAACCCATTGCTGCTTCTGCTACTCCTAGGCCAAAGTGAACAAGCATAATTGCTCATCCCCATGACAGCTTTTCAAACACTTGGAACACAATTATCACATAAATAAGTCTCTTCTTCAGGCTAAACAGCCCCAATTCTTCTGTTGCTCTTCATTTGACATAGACTCCACTGAGCTTGTTGCCCTCTGCGGGATACTCTTCACCTTGTCAATGTCCTTCCTTAAATATGGCACCCAAAACTGATCACAATAACCCCACGTATGTTCTGATTAGGCAGAGTACTGCTCTTCTGTAAGCATGGTCATTAAACTTATCATAATGCAGCCCAAGATCCCTTTAGCTCTTCCGGCTAGTATATCATACTACTGACTCACTGGGCTTGCAATCCACAAAACCCTCCAGATCTTTTTTCAGACAAACTGCTTTGTAACAATGGTTCTCTCATCTCGTTAAAAGTTGGTCTTTAAAATCTGTGTTAAACTTTATTCTTATCCCAGTTGAGTTTCATCTTTTTAGATTCAACCTAGACTGTCAATATCTTTATTAATATTGACTATCATCCCTTGCATTAGTTGCCTTTCTCTGCTTTCTGTCATTTGCATATTTAGTAAGGATGCCACTATACTTCTATCCAAGGAGTTGACAAAAATGTTAAAACAACTTGGCCTAGTTCAGATCCCTAAAGCACTCCACCTGAGAATATTCCAAATTGACACTGAACCCTTAAATATCATTATTTTGAATCCAGGAACCAGTACTTAATCCATCTGATTGTACTACTGCTTTAATCCCACATTTTTCACAAGAATTTTCTTTTTTTTTTTGCTAAAACCTTAGGTGAACTAAATATCTTCAGCATTCACCTGATCTACTTTGTAATCCTGTCAAGTACATTAGTCTAGCATGATTCTCTTGATGAAGTCTCTTTTGAAGACTTTTTATCATCACTGTTTCCTTCTAAATATTCATCAATTGTCTCATTAATAATTTGTTCTAGAATTTTCCAGTAATCTACATCTTGCTTAGTAGCCTATAGTTTGCAGGTTCATAATTTTACTTTTTTTTCCAGACATATAAAACTCTCCCATTCTTTTACAGTCTTTTAAAGATCATTATACTAACTTAGTAATCATATTTAATAGTTCTTTAATTATTCAAAGTCAAAGTTCCATCTGGACCCAGTGACCTAAAATCAAAGGCAGTTTAGGATTTTTACTCTCTTTTATTTATATTGGGTATCAACTCCCTTTTAGCTATTGTTGTTCAATCTTTTCAAATGCGAAAGTCCTCCTTGGCCAAAAAAAAAAAAAGGCCACACAGGTGCAGTGGGAAAAGCTGTAGCTCTGGAGTCTGAAAACCTGTATTCGACTCCTATTCTTGCTCCTTCCATCTGTGTGACCTTGGGCAAAATCACTTCAACTCTGTAGGCCTGTTTCTTCGTATTTAAGTCGTCCCTGAGGTCCCTTCTAACTCTAGATTTACTAACCTAATTGAACCAACCTTTGCTTTCGCCTTATCAACTCATCATTCTATCCACCTCAAGCAACAGTCCTGTCTCTTGTTTGATTCTTTGCTCTATCCCCTATATAGCTATTAAAAATAAAAAATAAAAAAAAAGAAACCCAGTAACAACTTGTCTGTAGTTTTCCTTGCTCCATTTTCAGCTGATCTGGGCTTTATCATTTCTTACACTATTTTATGGGATTGTGCCACAATCATTCATTTTCTTTTTACCTGGCCCTGCTTCCATCTTAGGATCATAAGATCATAACTCTAGGGCTGGAAGGAATCTCAGAGATCATCTTGTCCATCATCCTCATTTTATTGATGATGAAACTAAAGTTTAAGGAAAGGTGTGGAATTTGAACACGGGTCCTGACTCCAAAATTCATGCTCTTGCCACTATATGATTTTAAAACCTGTGTTGGTTGGTTAGTTCCCTGTGTATTCACATTTGTCTCTTCAAGCAACTTCAAGTTTTCATTAAAAAAATGAAAAGTCATTGTATTGGAATTGTTTCCCTTTATCCCTTGAGAATTACATTCTTATGTGCTTTCCATCTCTCCTGGACTAATTTACTTGTGGAAATTTAGTACTTGGGATCTTACAGCACTGTGTAAATTAACTGGAACAAGGTAAAATAGTTTAATTTATTAACATAAAATAAACATTTAAACTTATTACATCTTTTAAAATACTTTTAGTATATAATATGATCAGTTCTGTAACACTTGCTTTGAAAATGCAAATTTATAACAACTGATACATTAAGGAACAATTAGAACATAACAAAATCTGGTTACTAACGTACAATTTTTTCAAGAAAGTGTGCAAACGGGGCAGCTAGGTGGTGCAGTGGATAGAGCACCAACCCTGGAGTCAGGAGGACCTGAGTTCAAATTCAGTCTCAGACCAGACATTTGACACTTACTAGCTGTGTGACCCTGGGCAAGTCACTTAACCCCAGTTGCCTTGCCAAAAAAAAAAGTGTGAAAACAAAACCACACCACTTCAAAATAATTAAAAAACTACAACCATTCTGACATCTATGTCCACAAGCAAACCAGTTTTTTTTTTTCAAGGTAAAGTGCCATGTTTATAATTTATTTCCTAGTGCAGTAGGAAAGGTGGTCAGAGGAAGGCTGGTCCATACCCATGCATTCCACTCCATCTTCATTTATGGTTATAACTGCCCTTGTTCCCCATTTGCACTTTGGAAGCCACCCTCTAAACTGTAGCCATCAACTTTGCCAGCCTAGGTCCCACAAGGCCCAAAACAGCCACAATTTATTGTAGTATTTATGTATTATTTAACCATTTGACATGTATGAAACTGTGCTGTTTTTATTGATATTTTTTGTTTCTCACATCACTATAGTTATCCTAAGCATCTTTCCCTCCCACCCCTTCTCAGAGACCTATCCCATATGGCAAATATTTTTTGGAGAGAACAAAAAATCAGCACAACCATTTGATAATGTCGAATACCTTACAGATCTTCCACATCCACAAAGGGATAGGTTGAGGTTGTCTTCTCATATCTCTTCATTCAAGTCCTGCTTGATCTTTATAACTTTGTTTACTTTTGATTTTTTTTTCTTTCAGTGTCATTCTTTCCATTTACATTGTTGTAATTAACTGTGTATATTGTTTTCTTGGCTTTGCTTATTTCACTCTGAATTAGTTCTTAGAGGTCTTTTCATACTTTTTTTTATTCATCGCACATCATTTATTACAGCACAATAATATTTCATTACATTCATGTATCACAGTTTATATGGCCATTCCCAAATTGATGGACTTCTACTTTTTTCTAATGCTTGGCTGTCACAAAAAGTGATACTATAAATATTTTGGAGTATATGGGAACTCTGTTCTAATCAATGACTTCCTTGGAGTATAAACCCAACAATATGGAGTCTCTGGTTCAAAGGGTATGGACATTTTAGTTATTTTATTTATATCCAAATTTCCATATTAGTTGCACCATTTCACAGCTTCACCAACAATGTGTAAGTGTGCTTATCCTTACACAACCCCTCCAGCACTGACTTGTCATTTTTGCCAATTTTGTAGGGTGTGAGATGAAGCCTCAGAGTTAATTTGATTTGCATTTCTCTTATTAGTGATTTAGAGCATTCTTTCCTGTGGTTGTGTTCTTTGTTAAACTGTTCTTTGCAGTTATTTTGACAATTGTTCATATCCTTTGATCATTTATCTATTGGAATGGCTATTAGTCTTATATATTTATTGTTTATGTTTTAGATACCAAACCCTTATCAGAGAAATCGAAAAAGATTTTTTTTTTCCCATTTGACCACTTTCCTTCTTATTCCTAGATATGTTAATATTGTCTGTGCAGAAGCTTTTCAGTTTCAAGTAATCAAAGTTATCTATTTGTCTTTTTTAAGTGCCTCTTTCTCGTTTGGTTAAGAATATATCTTCTTTGGGGCAGCTAGGTGGCGCAGTGGATAGAGCATTGGCCCTGAAGTCAGGAGGGCCTCAGTTCAAATCCTGCCCCAGACACATAACACTCACTAGCTGTGTGACTCTGGGCAAGTCACTTAACCCCAATTGCCTCACACACACAAAGAATACATCTTCTGCCCATAGCTCTGAGAATTAATGATATATTTCTATTCTTATTTTTTATAGTATGATGTTTAATGTTAAGGCGACATATCCATTTAGAATGCATTGTGGAATATGGTATAAGGTGTTGGTCTAAGCCTGATTTCTCCCCAACTGCTTTCCAGGTTCCCCAACAGTTGTTATCAAATAAGGAGTTTATTTCTAGGTAATTTATGTCTTCTACTTTATCAAATACTGGGTTATTAAGTTCTGTTGTTTCTGAATTGCCTTTGTCTGGTTTGTTCCATTGATCTATCCCTCTATTCTTTAGCCAATACCAGATGGTTTTGATGACTGCTACTTTATAATGTAGTTTAAGGTCTGGAAGTACTAGTCTCCCTTTATCCCTACTTCTTTTCATCATTTCCCTTTATATTCTAGCTTTTTTGTTTTTCAAAATGAATTTTGTTGTTTTTTTTTTTTATCAGGTTCTTGTAAGCAACAGATTTTCTTAACCAGTCTGCCACTTTTTTGTTTTATTGGATTTTTAATCTATTTACATTTAAAGTAATGTAATGTAAAGTAAAGTAATGTTAGGTTTATATTTTTCTCCACCTGTCTTCTAGTATTGTTTTTTTCAAGTTACGGTTTTTCCCCCTTCTGTAAACACAGCATTTTATTCCTTCAGTTAATATTCTTTTTAAGGTGGTCCTGTTCCCACTGACTCTTTTCTCCTCACCCCTCATCCCATCCTCTCGTTTGTTATCCCTTTCCATTTGTTTTTGTTTTTGGGGTTTTTTGTTTTGTTTTTAGGCAATTGAGGTTAAGTGACTTGCCCAGGGTGACAAGTGTTTGGTCTGAGGCCGGATTTGAACTCAAGTCCTCCTGACTTCAGGGTTGGTGCTCTATCTTCTACGCCACCTAGCTGCCCATATCCCTTTCCATTTGGAAAAATGAAGTTATTCATTTCTCTGTCCTTAATATGGTTATATAATTCTTCCCCACCCCCCCTTTTCCTCAGTCAAATAGATTCCTTTCTTCTCCTTTTCAACTAGTCCTGTTCTGTAAATTTCTGTTGTGCCCCCTTCCAAAAATGATTTTTTTCCTCACTCTTTTCATTATTCATCTTTTATTTCTGTTTACCCTAGACCCTCATTATCTGATTTGTGACCCCTATAATTATCTGGTCTTTCTTTTTTCTGTATTCCTCATGCAAAGTTTGCAAGATACCCATTCTGTTCTCTCTGCTCTAGGTAGTTTCTTCTACTGCTTTATTGGACTTGCCCCATGAATTCCCCTTTCCAATGTGCCTCACTCCTAGAAGAATACCAATTATTGCTGGTGTCAGAGATAACATTGTCCGATGATAGGGGCCCTACCCCACTGTGTCAATGATTATGCAACCCATCACTTGGCTATATCCTCCCCTGGCTATCTTTTTTCCCTGTTTACCTCAAAATCTCCTTTGTGGGTCCATGCTCTTCCCCCAAGTGCCAGTTGCAATTTGCCAGTTGCAAGGAGTTGCAATTTCACCCCTCCTGAGGTAGGAAACATCAAATCACCCAGTTCACACCCTGCACAAGACCTCCATTTCTCTTCACTTAGAGAGAACATTTACCTGTGGAACTCCCTTCAACCACCAAAGCAAGATCTTATTTTCCCCACCTTTTCAATCCTTCTGCCCTCCTCCTCACCCACTCCTCTGTGGGCTCTTTCTTAGACTAGAGAGGGCACATTCCCTTCCTTGCTAGCCCTTGATTTGAACCCAGTACATTATCTCTCTGCCCCTCTTCACCCCTGCCCCCACCATGTACCTTCCCACATCGTAATGTCATCCCACAAGCAACATTGATTTACCTGTAGACAGTATCACTAGATTTTGTCTCTAATGTCCCCGGTTTGCCTCTTCACTGTTGCCTCCACCAGATTTCCACCTTCATGTCTGCCTCTTCGTGTATATTTGGATAAAAGTGTCTTATTGGTCTCTCTGCTGTTGTTACTCTGTTGCTGTTGGTGTCTTTGGCTACTGCATTTATTTATTCTACCTTCATTTCTGTTATTTGGGGTGGTAGAGAAGCAAATGATCTCTTCAGTGCTGGTATTCTTTCTAAAAATATTTCAAACACTTCTTTATTTTTGAATATCCTTTTTTCATGCATGATTTTTAAAATTTTTTTTAATTTATTTTTCATGTATGATTAAGCTCAGATTTGCAGGGTATGTCACCCTGAGTTGTATCCTGACCTCCCTTGCTCTTCAGAACATATTATTCCATTCCCTCCTATCTTTTCTAGTGATTCCCTCTTACATTTTCTAGTGGGTACAGAATAGTATTGCATAATTTCAATATCCTTTCCTTTGTATTTGAAAGTCTTCTGATCTCTTATAGAACTTGTTTATGAATTGAATTGTTAAATTTAAGCACTGTGTGTCTTGGAATTTGAGGCTTTGGGTTTTTGTTTCTGTTTTTGTTTTTTTTTTTTTTGGAAGTGATTTGTGAGTTCTTTCAGTTGGTATTTCATTTTCTATATTCAGAAGTTCTGGGCAGTTCTGTTATTTCCTGAATTATGATGTGAAGGTTTTTTGTCCTTTTGTGTTCTTCTGTTCTTCCATGATCTTTAGATTTCCTGTACCCATTCTATCTCCAAGATCAGTGAGTTTTGCTTGCATGTTGAGCATATTTTATTTTAATGTTACTATTTTTTGCTTCTCTTCTAGAATACACTTCACTTCTTTGTATTTGCATTCCCAACCTGTTGGTCTGTCTTTGTTTGATGAGGCTTGCCATTTCAATTCCAGTTTTCTTTTTTTATTCTGCCCATTATTTTTGCTGTGCACACTATAAATTTTGCTTTCATAATTTTCATTCCTCTTTTGAGGAATAGTGTGTTGTGGTTCTTTTGAAATTCCACAGGACCCTCTAATCTCAATCAAGTGTTGGATTACTTTCCTTTGTTTTCATTCATAGATGCTTGAATTCATTTATTAGATTTGGAGACCATATGTCCTCCTGTAGTTACCGTTTTTCCTGTTAATTTATCTGTTTATGTTCAAGGTCTTTGAGTTTTCTTCCTGAGGTCTCTGGTTATTTCAGTCTTTTTTCCCTTATCTTCCCTTATAGCTCACTTTCTGACTCCTTCACCTCTGATTGTGGTTTCCTTGGGGACTGAATCTCAAACCTTTTCAGCCTCCTCCCATGCTGAGCAGTTCACAGTTCACCAATATAGACCTTTGTGCCAAGTGACTTTGGGGTGGTCAAGAACTAACCCCAACTGGATGCTGTACCCTTTTCCTCTGGCTTAGTAGAGTATTGCACCACATGCAACCCCATCTGTATGTTGTCCTGTCCTGGTATCCTGCACCACTCCCTGTTTTCTTACTCCTTTGGCCCAATGCTAGCAGTTCAGTGCTTTACGGCACTGGTGGTGCTACAGGGTTGTGTCCCTTAATAGCCTTTTGCTCTTAAAGAACTGGGGCTGAGCTGGCAGGCCATCATGGTCAAGGCAAATTTCTGTAACTTGGAAAAGGGGTTTTCACAAAACTGGAAATAGTAAGGGGGGACCAGTGTGTGGAGGCAGATTTTATTGTAAACCTGTATCATATCTTTGAACCTGCTACAGCAGCCTCACTGCTGGTATTGTGGGAGGTAGGGGGAGAGGTGCTGAGTGAGCTCAGAATCAGTAAGCCTCTGTTCATGGGTGTGTGTATGTTTAACCTTTTGGATTCTAGGCATACTAGAATATGGAGAAAGCTCAAGTTGCTTTATCTTTGGTGCATAATTTCTGTTTTAAAGAGATTTGAGAAATCATGGGGATCAGAGAAAATGTCTAAGCCTCCATCTTGTTGCACACATGACCAGGAAATCTATCCTTTTTTTTTTAATGTGTTTTAAAGTTTTTGAGTGTTGTGCTCCATTTTCCCCATAAACTCTATGGTTTTTATTGCACAACTTTTCATAGAGTGTTTTTCAGTTGAGATAATAGCAGAACTGACTTTATATATGCCTTTTGCTAGTCACTTGTTTTGCATGATGTTAGATTAAATTCATAATACTTTAACAGATTTTTAAGGTTTTTTATCATGAAACCACACTGCTTTCACATTAGATATCAAGCCTCTCTTTGAAGAATCCATTTTTTCTAAGTCTAGCCAAAACTATATCACACAGGTTTTTCAATGAGGATTTAAATTGCATGGGTTTCTTTTACCATTGAAACATGTTTACCTTCATCTCTTAGAGAAACCTTTTGTTATGGGTGGCATGATGTAAGTTCATTTTGCCAACATTCCATCTTCATTTGGGAATTTCTATAATTCAGCTACTCAGTATATCAATATATTTATCAAAGTTAATTCAACCTCAATGAGAACAAGACTTTCAGGGTAACTAGAAGTCAACTCTCAAGCATTTGGGGAGTGTATGTTTTAATCTAAAGATTGCTAGATATTACAGGCTTACTCGGACTTAATACTACTACAGTGGTTTTAGTATATGGCCTTAAAAATTGTGTTTGAGTTTCATCAGTAACAATTACTTTTTTTTAGTCTTCAGTATCCTAGCTCTGAGTCATTTTGGCCATGACAAATTTTTTTTTCTTCTTATCAGTCAGCAGCTCTTCCTTCCCCCCCCCCCACAGTCTTGCTTTTTCCAACTCCAAGAAAACCTATACCCACTGTAGAGGAATCATTTAACAACCCTTCCAATTGCCAGGTCCCTCTAGAGGGAGGTCTTCACCTGTATTCTGATGGGCAGTTTGACAGTTAGAATTTATCCATCTTTGGTATGTGGCTGTAGCCAAATAGAGCACTCATGTTACAGAACTTATTAAAGGCAGGGAAACCAGTTCAATCCATTTTCATTTCATCCAGGTCAGGTGTTCTGATTCAGCCTACTGTCAGAAGCACACATGCATGACCGTCACAAAATTAAACTGTCAAAAATACTACTTGTCAAAAAAAAAAAAACTGCTTGTCCCAAGTAATTTGAATAAGACCACCATATTTCTAATTCCTTTCAACCCTTTTTAAATCCACCTTCCCAAAACCTATGGCACCAGTTTGGTTATAAGTAGGCTTTTCTCTTTACTTACTGTAGAAAGGAGTGGTCACTTTCCTCCAAACCTTCCCCCATTTCTGCCACAACTATCAGTCTACCTTTCTCAGTGAGTGATAATTAAATCCATAATAGAATTTTCTGCTTATTCTTTCCTCTTTTTTTTTTTAAGAATGAAAATGTCATTAAGGTAAGCCAGGAAATTACTGCCTGTTAGTCTTTTAGTTAGATTTTTCCAGCACATGTTTGGATGATTCAGGTCTCATATCACTAATATATACTACCTCTCTCAGGCTTCTGAGTCTGATGGGTCCAGAACCCATTTATTTTTCTTTCTGTGAAGGAAGGCTATAGTAAAGATGTTTGACAAAAGTGTTTCTCTTTCTCTTTCCATTGTTTTCACCAGATGTTTGCTGCTATTGGTTTCTGGATTTGTTCACACCAAGTATACCTTTTTAGTATTCAGTGCTACTTCCAGTCTCCCCTTAACCTATCCTGACATTTTGAAAACCCTTCCAGAACCATATTCCAATCTCATAGCACTAAGTCTCAGTGATTCCTGAAGTCAAATTTACCTCCTCTTATTTGTTGCCTAAGCTTTGGGAATTTGTGTATCAACATGAGATTGTGTGGGCTTTACTAATGGTTTTTTTTATTGAGTATTTCTTCTCTGGTTTTGTGTCATAACTATTTTTCCTTAATTATAGCTCTTCTTTATATGGTGTCTAGCTTTGTGAATAAACAAAGATAATTTTATCCCTCTCCTGTCCTTTATAGCACTTTAGATTAGATATTCAAGAAACCAGACAAATATTTTGTTACCAGCCTTTGTTAGGTGCACTACGTTTCTGCAGGAACCTGTCATACCTAAAACCTATTTCCAGTCACTTTTTTTTAGATACTATTTTCTGATCAGTAAAGTCTAATTTGCATCCCTTGCCTTCAGAGGGGCAGCAGAAAGGAAAACATCATCTCTACTTCACTTTGGTGCTCAAGACGTAGTTATTTGTTTTTCAAGTTTAGTGATTAGGTAGTAGTCGTCAGTTTGAATAAGCTTGGATATGTATGTCTGGGAAGATAATAGACTTTTTTAATACTATAAATTTTTTTAATAGCTGCTTCAGTATTTTTCAATGGGGGAATGACCAGCTACCACTCCTTTTCTCTTCCTTTGAACCTTTTTGAATGACCCTTCAATGACTCCATTTTATCATTCCTTGGAGAACAACCTGCTTCTTCTCAGAACATCCAGTTCCTCTAGGAAAAGCCTCACATTTTTTTAGATTGAAGCAAACAGTTGTCTTCTTTTCCTGTGTGACATTTTCCCCATTTTTTAATAACCTTCTGACAAAGGTCAAATATTCCTTCTACTTAAGATATACATATATATATTTTGCATCAAAGCTCCACTTTTTTTTTAATGAAGGGGCATTTCATTGTCTTTGATTACCTAAAGTCTTGTTACTTAGTAAACTATCAAAGTTGTGTAAATATTAGTTGCTTTTTTTACTTGATGCTTCCAGTGCCTAGAATGTTTGTTAAATTTGTTGAAACATTTCTGATGGATGGGGGAAGAGACCACTAAAATATTGACAGCTTGGGTTCAGAAATTTAAAAATAGTAAATTGTATATATCAGAATTGGTGCAACAATCTTAATAGCAACATTTTATATTGTGTTTTAAGGCTTGCACAACACTTTTTAACATTTGAGCTTAACAACCCTGAGTTGTAGGTATTGCAGGTATTATCCCCATTATTCAGCTGAAGCAGCATTCTGGCTTTCCACTTCTTATCACTTACTACAGGATCAACCCACTTCTTTTCTGGTCACACATTTCTTTGATTTTGTTACATGCAATTTTTCATTGACATGCTGTAGCCCTTTTATTACCCACTATGTGCCTCTTACTACCTTGCCCTTTGAGTTGACAGCAGTTTTGATTCCTTTGAAATTCTATTCCATGATTCCACTTATGGTACTTGGTTAATATTGATATTTAAAAGATGAGGTTTTTTTATCTTGAGCAGAACCTGGAGCTCATTGAAAGTACTGTTCAGTTTCTAAAATGCATTCTGTCCCTCTTATTATTAATTCAACACTGGGTCCAGTTCATCACACATCTGTATCATGTATTGCAAGGTATACCTGCTGATGGGCTTCCAGTGTTACAACTCACTACCTATCCCTGTCCTCTTGCTCAGTGGGGCTTTTCTTCGAGCCTCTGTAAATCTTCCACTAAGAGCTGTTTCCAATTTGCTTGTCATAGTATGGACAATGCCATATTCACCTGTTATGTATTTCCTGTCTGGATAGAACAATCCTGCAGCTCTGGATTTTAAATCAGAAGCTCTGACTTCAAAGTAGTTAAATAGAAAAAAAAAATAGAAAAAAGTTAAATAGAAACCCAGGACTATTGTTTATTACCTGCATTTTTGTTTAAATGTCTCAGGTCCCTTCTGTACATCCTAGTAGGTAGTCCAACTCCTATTTATACGTAGGTGACTTTCCCATTTCCTTGATGTAGAATTAACAAGAAATTGAGGTTTTATAATATTAGGGAAAACTTCACATTAATTTCTTTGGATCTCTTCCACAGATTATTGGTCTAATGCATTAATTTTGGGTGAAGGGTGTATCTGAGGCAGATGGGAGTTATAATTTTTACTATGCTCATATATTCCCACAGACGCTGTTTCCAATGAGTGATGAATGTAAAGTAGCCTGAATTGTTTTTACTGGGGATACTACGTTTTATTCAAGACAAAAAGTCTAAATGGGTTATAATTAGGATGCCTACATTAAGGAGTGTCTAGAGAAGAAATGGACTGGTTTCATAGTAAACGTGTTGACTTACTAAATGTGTTCGTGGTTTTCCTCGGTGGGATGGCCGTGACCCCCTACTCCGGACAGTGGCCGGGATCGTTGAGTGCGTCGCCGCGGAGGCATGGGAAGGCTTCGGCGAAGCGGGAGCGCCGAGCCTCGGCAGGCGGCCCGAGGACACCGATCCTTGGGGTTTCCGGTGCCCGCGCGCTCACGCTTCCTCCTCCTTACCAAGCCGCGCCCGCCCGGGATGCTTCCCCGCCCCTTGTTCGAGCTAGCCAATGAGCCGCGTAGCTCCGAGAAGGAGGCGGGACTTCCTGCTTTCCACCCCGGGACGGTTAAATCCTGTAGTGAGAAGTCGGACTGTGGCAGGCTCGCCGCGGAGTGGAAGCTGCCGCTTGTCCTCCCTACGGGCTTTTCTCCTGCTCTGGCTTCTCGTGGTAGTTTCTGTGTATGCCGGCGTGCAAAGCGCTTTCATAGAAGTCTTATCAAAATGACTGTACGGTAGGCAGGGCAGCCATTGTCCTTTTGCAGGGAGGGAAACAGAGGCTCAGAGGAGTCACGGGGCCCCTCCCCCCAGAGCTGGGCAGAGAAGGGGGTTGGGGGTCCTGGGCCCCCTGCCGGGGGGGGGGAGGGCAGCCGCAGTCGCGTCCTCATGCTGAACAGACCGTCGGTTTTCTTTGTCTCGGGCTTCGTTTCTCCGCCTCCCGCGCAGACCCCCCCCGGGCGGGGCCGCGTCTGTAAATGCGATCGGAATAAAGTTAGCAGAAATCACCCCCAAACCCTGACTCCACGCGCCCCGGACTGGCAGCGCCCCTCCGGCAGCGACGTCTTCCGAGGCTCCGGGCCGGGGGGTCAGGGCCCGGGCGCCGGACCCTGGAGGAGATGGCGGGGGGAGGGAAGCCGCGAGCAGCGGACAGGTCTACAGGGCACTTAGCTTCGGGGTTCACGTAGGGGAAACTGAGGCTCACGTGGTTACGGGGGTGCAAAGTGTGAGGACAGGGATTTGGATCCAGGGCACCTGACTTCTAAATTGCGAGTTGTATTCACGGGACTGCGACACCCAGAATGTGGACTATGTGAAAGGAAGCCATGGGGGAAAAAAGAGTATGGAAGGACAAATGAGGGCCAGGTGGTGAAGGACGGTGACTCCCAGGAATAATTGGAAGATGATTGCAACCTTTCAGGCAGGAGGTAACTTAAACCTGAGGTGTTGGTGTTGACACCAAAGAGAAAGGCACCTTGTGAAAGGTGATTCTGGGGAGGTAGAATCAACAGAACTTGATGCCTGAGAACAGAAAGACAAAGATGACTCCCAGGTTTTTACGCCATTAAGTCTGAAAGTGTGATGGTTCAATCAACAAAAATAAGGTAATCAGAAGGAAATACAGATGTTTGAGGGGAAAGGAGGAGTTTTGGACTGGCATTTGGAGTTGTTCAGTTGACATTTGGAAATGGGTCGAACATCCAGATTAAGAGTTAATTACATAGATATTGGATAATTGAAGTCAGGTGACTTGTAAAGTAAAAGTGTAGAGAGAAAAAGGTCTGAGAAATTTATTTAATTCTCATAACTCCTCGAATGAAGTATGGCATTTTTTATCTATAATTTATAGTTGATGGAAGTGAGACACAGAAAAGTTATCAAATTTTGCCAAATATAAGGTAGATAATTACTGAACAGACATTAAAACTAATGTCCTGCTATACCAATTCAGAATGCTTTCCATATGACCTGTTAGTTGCTTTTGGTGAAGTGTCTTAAGATTGATCTCAACACCACTTTTTTTAATCATATTTTTATTGTTATCTTTTGTTTTAACGTCACCTTCATTGCAAAATATATTCCTTCTCTTTCCCATAACCAAACAAACCATTCCTTTTGTAACCAAGCAAAACCAGTGCCAGCTGTGTGCAGAGCTGCCTGTACTTTGTGGCATGCTAGTTTAAGGGTTAAATACTTGTATAATGGAATCAGGTGCTCAGAGGGGTGAGTGGATCAGCATTCATTCCTTTTCCCTCAGCTCAGAGGCCTTCCTTCTTACTCTGTCTTTTTATATCCAGTCTCCACTTTTATCTGTGGCCAATCAATACTATTCCTTAAGCATTTTATTGAGTCCTAAAAAAACTGCAAGTTGGCATGGAAATTGCCTGTTGTCTGGGATCATACTATATTCACATTTATTTGTAGAAGATTACTTACTGCCAAGGTAGACTAAGCAACAAAGCTTTTAGCACCAGTGAAATGGCTTTGTTTGAGGGATCTTTTATTCCAAAGGAAAAGAAATGAAACTCTATGATATAGTTCAAGTCCCAGACAACATCTAGGTGAAATGTTTTTTACTTTAAAAAAATATTTTATTGATGCCTTTTTTCTATCATAATTATTTCAATCCACCCTCTGTATTGAACCCTCTCTTGTGTAAAAAAAAAAAAAAAAGGCGAAAAAATCCAATTATAGTAACCACATCAACAATTTATATGACATTCCATTCTAGTAGACCTCCACTCCTCTGCTTTGATGGGGAAAGTGTTGCCTTATCTGTTCTCCATGACCTTCTTTGATATCTTTAGTTAATCGGTTTGAGTTCCTTTAAGTGACTTGATTACACTGTTGTTGTGTATTGTTCTTTCTCTTACCATGTATTTTGTTATGCATTCCCATGTTTCTTCAAATTCATCTTTTTTTATTGCACAGTAATATTCCATTACAGTTCTTATTCCATAGTTTTTTCCCAGCCCAATCAATGGGCACCTGCTTTATTTCCAGGTTAGTATATATTGGATTTTATTTCTAGCTTTGATTTTCTTGGAGTAAATGCACAGGCGTGGGATTGCCTTGGAATGGCATAGTTAGCTGCCAATGTATGATACTTTGTGTCCTATAAATGTCTCTCTGATCAGTATTTTTTTTATCTAGAATCTCAAAAAATTTGGTTCTAATCCAAACTAACATTCTGGATAATGTTCCACGTGTGTTTTTAAACAATAGTGTTGTGTGTGTGTGTGTGTGTGTGTTTTTGTTTTTAAATAGACATAGAGGAAAATTTTGTGTGTGTGTGTTTGTGTGTTTTAAATAAACATAGAGGGGAAAGTATCTACTTTGTGGAATACCAAGTCAGTTCACCCAAAATGACGGGTACTTTAAAAAGCTGTTCTTCAGGGTCTCAAGAGCAAACTACTTGGAATCACCTGAATGCATATGACCTTGAGAGGAAATAGCTTACATCATTTCACATATCTGTAAATTCTGTGGGAAATGATACAGTATTTCAGAAAAGTGCTGTTTTTGATAACTGAGGGTTTAAGAAAGATAAAAAAATGAGGTTCTGAAAATAAATTGTTTAAGTGGGTTTTTTAAAGTGCCTGTCTGCCATTCTGAGCTAATTACTGAGTTTTTATATAAATAAAACAAGCAAAAATGGATAGTAACAATGTAAACATGCATGGTAATGAAGATCACTCTTTTTTATCTTTAGCACTTAGTATAAGACCTGGGATCTAGTAATGCTTATTGATCAACTCATAAGAGCCTTGATTCCCTCCTTGCTGTACTTCCATGTTAAAGTAAAGATTGAGTGAATAAAGGATTTCATGGAGAATTCTAATCTCTAATTTGAATGTAGCACCTGTAGTACAGTAGAAATGGAATCAGAGTATATAGTTTCTCTGTGATTCTGCCACTTATTACCTTGGTGTCTTCAGGCAAGTCAATTAATTTCTCTTGCTTCAGTTTCCTAATCTGTAAAAATGAAGGTGCTGGACTAAATAACCTCAGGTCTTAACACAGCTCTAAATCTATAAAACTGATGTGTTCTTTTATTTTAACAGGATTAATATGCATTGAGAAAACTGTGCTGTGTTATGGCCTATTTAGTATAGGGTTGTCCTTGGAAAACTCTTACGTTCATTAGCAATGGAGATTGAAGTTCGAATGGTGCTTTATGAAGATGATTCAGTAGAAGTGCACTATGTTGATGGCTCCAAATTACAGCTTTCTCCATGTGGTTCTGAATTCCTGTTTGAAAAGGCACCTCCTATTTCAGCACATCCTTTGCAACAACCAGAAAGAATTCGTCAAAGGACCCAATTTGTTATTAGTAATTACAGAGTACGTGAGTGTGGGATATTCCAAGTGTTTTTTAAATACTAAAGAATCTTTAAGGGCGGTTGGTGAAGATGAAAAATAATTAGTGTTCCAGGTAATTGTCATTCTCTTTTGATTAAGAAATGTATCTAATTAATTATTTTACTTGTTTTTCTTTCTCATAGGAACAATTACTACAGGCCCTAGATTTTAGAAATTGCTTTTCTAGTCGCCCTTTTTTACCTGAAAGCATCATAGCTTCTGAAAGAAAACAGGTAAGCTTTTGTTTATCTCGAATTTTCTTAAATATAATATGAAAAAGTAAACTAGGTATCATTACTTTAGATTTAATTGTTTTAGTTCATTATTGTGGCACCTGGAAATAGAATCACAGGTATGGTATTTATAAGCCCATAGATTTGAGCATTGAATTATGTGGTCTATCTCCCTATCCTCAGGCCAAATCTAAATTTTTCACAAGAGATGGCCATCTTTTTAATTTTTAAAAATCTATGCAAATTGTAAAGTCTTTGTGGTTAATAGAGACATTTAACCAATAGGAAAAAAAGATGCTGCTGTTTACAATTTTAATATTTTTTCTTATTTAATATTTTTAGCAGTGACTTTCACCTAGAAAGTATTGATTTTACATATTCAATTTGACCCCTATGGAACGATTACTTAATTTGCAAAGCGCTGAGGTAGGCACTGAGAATGTTACAAAGACAAATGAGACATAATTTGTTTCTTCCAGAGACTTGAAGTTTGGTAGGTGAAATAAGATGAACACAAATAAATATAGTACAGATTAAAACTTGATAAATGTGTGAGAGGTGCAGAGTGCCATAAAAGTTCAGAGAAAAGGTCAGGAAACCTTTCATAAAGAAGGAGGTGTGTAGGCATTAAGTAG
The DNA here is from genome assembly GCF_900497805.2 of Vombatus ursinus. Classification (NCBI taxonomy): domain Eukaryota; kingdom Metazoa; phylum Chordata; class Mammalia; order Diprotodontia; family Vombatidae; genus Vombatus; species Vombatus ursinus. The sequence continues at coordinate 30,724,378 of NW_020954550.1, forward strand.
AGTTTCTGCAAGGGCTGATGGGAAAAGTTCATTCCAGACATAAGAAATAAGCAAGCTTAAAGACATGGAGAACAGTGTAGGGTACAACTAGTTTGAGATAGTTTGAATGGTTTACTGTTAAGTCTGAAGCCAAAAATATGGGAACAGGGTAGCTTGAGATAAATATAGGAAGATAATGTCCTAGAATTTAGAACTAGAAGAGATTATAAACATAGCTCTAAAAGAACCATTATGGAAATTTTCTACTTTAAATCTCTATTTTCCAGCTAAAAAAACTGAGCCCCAGAAAGATCAATTGACTTACGTAAGGTCACACAGACAGTACATAACAAAACCAGGACTGAAACTCAGGTCCTCTGAATCCAAATCCAGGTTAGAGCCAGATTGTAGAGGCCCTAGAATGTCAGGTTAAGGAGTTTGGACTTGATATTTGATAAACAATGAGAAACTCTTGAAAATTTTTTAACAGAGTAATGATAATTAGAAATGTGAGTTAGGATTAGTTAGGAATCGGTTGGGGATGGATTGGAGGTGGGAAAGGCAGTGGTCCAATCAAGAGATAATGGAGAACTGAACCGATGTAATGATGATAATCCTTAGTTGGTATGTATCCATCTATATCTATCTATCTCTAAACTGTTGATAGAGATATATAGTACTTTAAGGTTTTCAAAGCCCTTTCCATATATTGTCATTTGAGCCCCCACTATAACTGTGAGGTAGATTGTAGCAATAACAATGAAAAGGAGTAGATGGATGCGAGAGATGCTGAGAAGAAATGATAGATATGTTTTGGTCCATTGATATGGGAAAGGAAGAAGGAAAGATAACTACTGTTTTAATTCTAGGTGATTGGAAGAATAAGAGTAAACAAATAGATCAGCAGAAAAGGTAGGTTTGGGGGCAAGTCGAGTTCAGTTTGGACGTGTTTAGTTTGAGGTTCAATTTTTTTTTTTTTTTTGGCAAAGCAGTTGGGGTTAAGTGACTTGCCTAGGGTCACACAGCTAATAGGTGTCAAGTGTCTGAGGTCAGGTTTAAACTCAGGTCCTCCTGACTCCAAGGCTAAAGCCCTATCCACTGTGTCACCTAGCTGCCCCGAGGTTCAAGATCTTAAAGTTAAATGTCTACAATAGGCAGTTAATATTCTGTGAAATGTTAAAGGCCCAGTAAAAAGGAAAACATAGGCTAGTGTTTCTTAAAAATGCATTTTCTGGAAGGCCATTGTGGCATTTGAATCACTCATTATACATGAACTTAGGGCTTATTGGGGGATATTGGTTCTAAAGTAATTGTTGCTACATGTTATAGTTGGCTTATTAGGTATGGGAGATTGACCCATTAGAACCTGAGAGAGAGGAAAATTTACCTTCATTATTATTTCTCCCTTCCATGCAATCTACATGCCAGTTCAAGTGGCCAGTCCTGTCTCCTGAACATGCCCTGCATTTTCCTGCTCTTGCTCATGCTGTTATTCCTTATGTTAAGAGGAATTGTTCCAAAGATTGTTAGGGCATCTCCTTTAGGCATATCTGTCATTAGGTTAGAGAAGCCAGCATTCTACCCTACTATGCAACTTCCCCCATCTTTTTCCTGAAGGATCATGTTCCAATGCTGTGCAACCCTTCTCCCCCTCATCGCAGTTGCCCAATGTGACTAAATTGGGCTGTTCTCTTCAGGTTCCTCTCCACCTTTTCCCTCTTTGATTCTTCTCTGTGTTGCCTCTTGTAACTTCACCTTGAAAGTTCTGACCCTCTGCTTGTGAGTCCACCATATGAACCTGATTACTCCCCCCCTTTCTCTCTTAGTCTTCCTGTCCCACAGTGTTGGCCACTTTGACTGGACCTGGTTGCTGTGGACTAAAGCAATTAATTGGATTGGTGGGGGGAGGGGAAAGTGTGGATGTGAGCCAAAAATAATGCTGAGATTTATATTCAAGTTATGTAGAAGAAGGATGGTACTTTTAACAGAAGCTTGATAATTAAAAGAATTAGTAGATTTTAAAGGGAAAAAAGGTGAGTTCAGTTTCAAACATTTAAAGTGTTGACATGTAGAGGTACACATATGTAGGTAGAACAGGAAGTTGGAAATTCAGAACTAGAGCTCAGGGGAAGGGACTAAGAAGTAGGAATCATTTTGGGAATGATCTCTATAAAACTAATAATTGAAACCATAAGAACAGATAAGATTGGAAAGCAGAGAACAGAAGGAGGACAAACACAGTACTTTGGCGAGAAGAAGAGTAATCAGAGAATGACACTGAAAAGATAACTCACTGAGGAAGAGAAGCAAGAAACAGCAAAGTCTTGGAACCCAGTGTAGAAAAGAGAATCAAGAACAGGATTGTCCATAGTATCAGATGTTGTAGAAAAGTCAAAAAGGATGAATACTAACAAGAAGCCTTTAAATCTGATATTTAGGTGACTATTGCTAAATTTGGAGAAAGCAATTTTAGTAGCTGGAACCCATATTACAGAGAGTTAGGTTGGTGTTAAGGAAGTGGATACAGCAAGTATAAACAATTCTTTGTAAAAGTTTAGAAATGAAGGTGAAAAGAAAGTGGCATCAAAAGAGTTTGTTTTTTTAATTTTTTTTTTTTTGCTTTTAAAATAGGTTAGATCTGAACTTATTTGTAGACATGGGGAAGAAGGTAGCAACAAAATAAGTATTTAAGATTCAGATCGTTTTCATGTTTTTGATAAGTTCAGGCTACCAGCTGCTGCAAATGAACTATATCTCAGATTACTAAAAGATTTAGCAGATGTGATGGTCCAGTCACTGTGAGTGATTTTTGAAAGATATTAGAGGACGAAAGAGGTAGGTGTTGCAGGGCAATTGTCTTGACTTTTTAAAAAACAAAGGAGGAAGGTGGAGTCTGTAAACTATAGGTCAGGGAACTTGACTGTGAGAGAACCTTTCCTGAAAAAATTCTAGAATACTTTTTTTTTTTAAGGCATTTGGGGTAAGTGACTTGCCCAGGGTCATACAGCTAGTCAGTGTCAAGTGTTTGGTCTGAGGCCAGATTTGAACTCAAGTCCTCCTGACTCCAGAGCCAGTGCTCTATCCACTGCGCCACCTAGCTGCCCCTAGAATACATTCTTAAAAGAATGATGGCTAGTGAATAGCTCACAAAGAGCCAACATGACTTCTTCAAAAACAGTTCATGCTAGACTAGCCTCGTTTCCATTTTTTGACTAGAGTTATTAAACTGATAGATCAGAGACAAGATTAGATAAATTTAGTTAGGTTACTTAGGTTTTAACAAAGAGGTTTTTTGTTGTTATTGTGCTTTTGTTTTTTTGCTAGACAATGAAGTTAAGTGACTTGCCCAGGGTCACACAGCTAGTAAGTATCAAGTGTCTGAGGCCTCATTTGAACTCTTGAATCCTCCTAATTCCAGGGCCTCTATCCACTATGCCACCTAACTGCCCCACCAAAGAGTTTATTAAAAATTTCTCATGCAATTCTTATGGAAAAGATGGAAAAGATTTGTAGGCTAGACAATAGTACAGTTAGGTGGATTTGGAATTAGTTAAATAGCTAGACCCAAAGAGAATCATAAATGGTTCAGTACCAGCTTAGAAAGAGATCTCTGGTAGAACACTCCAGATTCGTGATTAACATTTTGATTAATGACTTGGATAAAGGCATGGATGCTTTTGTAGAAAGCACAAAGTCTAGGTTGGATAGCTGGCATAGATGATTGAGTCAAGATCCAAAAGAAGTCCTCAAGCTACAATGTTGTAATGACAGGATTTAATAGGGATAAATGTGAGAAGTTACACTTGGGTTCAGAAATCATCACAAATGCAAGATGAGAAAGGCTTGTCTAGACAGCATTTCATCTAGAAAAGACCTAGAAGTTTTCATGAACATGTCCAGAATGAATCAGTCTTTGAAAGATTACTGTAAATAGCTCAGGAATCTTGTCTGCCAGTTCTTTCCATATCCTGGGATATAGGTCATCTGGACCTGCTAACATGAAATTTATTTAGAGTTAGCTAAGGTCTTCTCTCAATATCTCATTAACTATCTTGGGTTACAATACCCTATTAGTCACTTTTCTTCCGTCATATCCAATCTGAGAATCATTCTCCTTGGCAGAGAAGATAGGAGTTCTTTAGACATCTCCATATTCTTCCTTATTGAAATTATTTCCATTCATTCCGACTTTCATTCTTGAGAACTTCTTGCTCTTTGTTCATTGATTTCACCTATAGAATCTTACACGTTGGAGTTTTAACTGTCCTTGCAATATACGCTTTGAAATCTTCTCTCCCAAAATCTAGGTATGTGTCAGACCTCCATTTTCTTTCTCTTTCTTTCATGAATTTTAAGATGGTGTGGTCATTTTCCCCTTCTCCCCCAACTATTCCTATTGTTTCTATTTCATCAACCAGTTTTTCCTTCTTGGTCTAAGAAAAGCAGGTGAAGAATAGTTCAAATCCAGCTTCAGACACTACCTCAGACTAGACCAGCTTCAGATACTAGCACCTAACTCCAGGGTTTTTGTGAGGATCATATGAGATGGTATATGTAATAGATGTATAATGTAGTGGATGTACAGAGTTATTGAACAATGTAGGTAGGTAGTATATGTAAAGTACTTAGCACAGTGTCTGGCATACAATAGATTCTTCACAAATGCTTGTTCCCTTTCCCATTTCCTCAGTCGTTTGAAGGAAATTAGTTGTTTGACTTTTGTTTAGGGAGTAACTTAGCAGAAGTTCAGAAAAATGAAGTCCCCCCAGTCACAGTTATAGCTCAGTTTTTGTTTCTTTGTTTTTTGGTGAGGCAATTGGGGTTAAGTGACTTGCCCAGAGTCACCCAGCTAGTGAGTGTTACGTGTCTGAGGCCGGATTTGAACTCAGGTCCTCCTGACTCTAGGGCCAGTGCTTTATCCACTGTGCCACCTAGCTGCCCCCCACTGTTATATCTCCATGCCAGTTTATGATCTCTTTAGTAAACTCATTTATTTCTTCCTTCTCTCTAGGTAGTTTATCAGACCAGTATCACTTCTGTTTTACCTTCTGCTGATCCTCACCCAAATGCTTTCACTGATTCCAGAATTTCCTCATAAGAGTAGATACTTTTAATATTCAGTTCTGTTCTGCTCCCCCCTTTTTTTTTCTACTCCCAATGCATAAGCCATTTAGGACTGTATTCCAATTACAGATCCCTTCCCACTAAGGCTCATTTCATACATATGATGTTAAATTTGTCTCCTTGCATTTAGTATCTCTTGTTTACCTTCTTCGTTATCCATGTATGGCAGCAGAAGAGAAGAAGCTGGTAAAGAGTGAGAAATTGAAAATGAAGGAGATGGAAAAACAAGAGCCCAGAGGGAACAGGAAGGCATAGGATCGTATCTCTACCAGTGGCCAAGCTACTTGGCAAGAGAAGTGGAGCAGGAATTGGTTATCCAATAGGACATAGTATAGAGGATGAGGGATTTAAGAGTGGAGAAGAGCCTATTGTTGAAATGGCCAAAGCTGGGCAGACATGTTCGGACTAAGAGAAAAAAATAGAGAAAATTGACTTCATGCTTGAGGTAAAGTACAGGTTCAAAAGTAAATCTGTTGACTTGTTAAAGAGATAAACCATGGTTATCTGAAAAGGGTATTTCACAGTTAAAAATCTTGGGAATGAGCAGTTTGAATGATAATGAAGTCTAGAGTATGACTTACCTTGGTGGGTGCCACAAGTAAAGTGAAGATGGAGATAACAATTGTGAGAGTTAAGGCCAGCATGTTAGAAATGCGAATGTTAGTTACCACGAAAGAGAGCAAGGTTCAGGAAGGAGAGGAAGACTGAAGAATTCAGGAGAGTACCCTGCAGGGCAGGAGATGACAGGAACCAAGTCTGGGGAAAGAGTTGTAGAGTCAGTGGTGTGAACTTAAGCCCGTGTGACGCAGTAGTGCTGAGATTAGAGTTATGGTACCCACGTTAAAATCTTAGATCTACCACTTGCTACTTATATTACCTTCAAGTTATTTTTATGAGATCTTCAGTTTTCTTATCTGCAGAATGAAAGAGGTTAAACTAGATAGTTTTTGACTTGTAGTAAGTCTTTGCTGGGTCTTTGATACAAGAAAATGTTGTTGCATTATGGTGGCAGAATTATATTCTAGAAGTGGTGGGGAGTAAGCAGTATGCCATCATTTCCTCTTAGTCCCTTTAACCGTCTGTGGTGGCAGGGCAGAGGAGATTCCTGAGAAAGAGAGAGAGAGAGAGCACAAGTGACCAAGTGCATTAGCATTGAAGAGAATTGTGAGATCTTTCCTGAAAAGTGAAATTTTAGTTTCCCTAAGAAAATGGAAGGATTATAAGAGGAAGAGTTCAAGGATGGGAGAGTGTGCTGGCTTGAAGGCAGGGGATCCAAAAGAAAAAATAAGCAGAGGGACACTAACAAAGGGTCTGGGAGTAATACTGGGATCAACTGGAATGAAAGTGTAGGGAGGAATTGTGTAACCTTAAGCCATGAGTACAGAGTTGGCTCTTATTCAGAGCCCTGAGGTTTTAGGTGGCATCCAGTGGCCTCTATTACCAGGGCAGGGACAGTGACTTGGGCTCTAGAATGGAAATTGAGTTGGTCCCAGTCTTTCGTTTATAAGCATCTATCAGGGGATTGTCATTGGGGCAAGGTCTTTAGTCTTCTAAGTTCTAATTTTGTCTGTATTCTAATTCTAATTGTTCTGTCATTTCTTATTCTAATATTGTCTGTACCACCAGCACGAAATACATGAGAGTTGAATTACTTACAGAAAATGTTTACTATAATCCTTATGTTATTTTTTTTTTTAACACAGTCTGTTTTCACTGATATCTCAGAAGTCAGGTGGCCTAGTCGTGATACAAATGATGCAGTAATTTGTATGGATGATGGCGCTGTGAAGATTTCATCTTTAGACGGTCATGCTTATCTTTGCCTACCAAAACAGCAACATGAATTTACTGTACATTTTTTATGCAAAATCAGCCAGAGGTCTCACTCAGTAATGGAACTATCAGAAAAAAAGAATAATAGTCTAAAGAAAGTGGATAAACAGTGTGAAAAAGCAAGCAAAAACTGTATATTTAGAACAACTTCTGATGGACAAAGCTTGACAAGTAAGGAAAATGATTCGCACTGCCAAATCATCAAATCCAAGGAATTATTAGGGGCAAATAATTTTATAAATGGATCCGAAGGGAAAGCGATGGCATCTCTGTCTTACAAAAAATACACCTTTGTGTACACATGGGTAAAGCAGCACTGGTCTATGGACTCCTGTCCAGAAGAATGGAAATACCCTTTGTCTTTGGCACTTGACTTTCTTCATAAATTTAATAAAATATCGAAAGCTGACCAAAATGTTAAACAGATCACAGTTTTAGCATCTGATATTTCAAAGGAAGGTGAAGAGGTTTCTGTTCTTCCCAGAGCTCTTCCCCTCAACTGTCATAATCCACATCTGCACAGGTAATGAAGGAATTACTTGTTTTTTAGAAAAGGTGTACTGTCAAAACTAACTTTATATATTCATATTATGAAAAATTCTAAAACACTTAATACTAATTTTCAGATCTTAAAATGGATATAAGAAAATTTGTTTTTTAAAGAATTTTTTTGTATGTCACTATTTTTTAGTTTATTCATTTTCAGTTAAGTTGTTTGTATAGTTATTTAGACCATAAATCTAGATTCACTCCCAATAGAGTCCAGTTTGTTTTTCAGTCATTTTCGGCTCTTTGTGACCCCATTTGGTGTTTCCTTGACAGAGATATTGGAGTAGCTTGCCATTTCCTTCTCCAGCTCATTTTATAGATGAGGAAACTGAGGCCGAAGAGTAAGTGACTTGCCCAGAGTCACAGAGCTAGTAGATGTCTGAGGCTAGATTTGAACTCAGGAATATGAGTCTTCCTGCCTCCACACCCAGCATTCTATCCACTGAGCCATCTAAGTGTCCAGTTAGCTTTGTACTAAAAAAAAATCCCAAACCAGACAACTATTCCATACCATTCATTCTTAGCCTCAGACTCTAACATGTCTTCATGTCAAAAAATAATAATGCTTTATAGCTAAAGCATCATACATGTTATGCTTTTCAATTCTTATAACAACTCTTTGAAGTAATATGTGTATTAATACCACATTTTACAGATGAGGAAACTTGAGTCTCAGAGTCTCCAGTTGTGTCTTGTCTAAGGTCATACCAAATCCAGTGCTCTTTCATAAGGAAAGATGTGTAGATGGTTGAATGCTTATCTATCAGCAATGTTAAAAGAGACATTTCATGGTGGTTAAACCTGAAGAAAGTTCATCATTTTATCGCAGAAAAAATACAGGAGCTACTTTGTTGGTTAGTGCTTAAGATGATAATGGATCTAAAGTTTTGAGATTCTTCAAATAAAAGAATTCATCAAAAGAAACTTAAAATAATTTAACAATCTAAACTGATTTTTAAAAAATTGATACATTTAATTTTTATATCACTTATATTCCCTAGTATTTCTCTCCCCCTCTTTTAAGACTTTTTTTTTTTTTTGAGGGCAATAGGGGTTAAGTGGAAGTTCCACTTTGAACCAAGTCTGATATGTTATTCCAAATCTGTAGTCTACTCACCCTTACAAAGAAGGGAAAGTGGTGCATTCTCATGTCTCTTCTTTATTGCCAACCTTGGTCATTATAATTTCACACCAGGCTGAATTGTCTTGTCTGTATAATTAATTGTATTAGGATTTATTATGATGATGACACAGAAAATCATCAAAGAAGTTAAGTTTAGATAAATATTTTTCCACTGGAATTTTCTTTTGAAAATTTAGTTTCATTTTTCATGCTCTAAGTTTAGGAAAGGAAATCATTATGTGATTATAGTATTATGTTAACTTTTTTCAGGTAAACATATAGTGTACCACTATAAATAATTCCATATTTGTTTTTACTTTGTAACAGGTGGAATTTCTCTGATTCATCTTTACAGGAACAAGAATATACCTATCCTGAACTAGTAAAAGTAGTATGGTACAAAGGTACAGTATTTAGGTAAGATACTCATGTGGTACAATTTGATCATTTAAAAAAAAAAATTAACCAAATTTGAACTACAGTGGAAAAATGTCCTCTTTTAATCAAAATTTCATTCTTCCTGGATGAGCAAATTGTTTTTGCATGGTTAACTTTGTGTTCATATGTATAGAAAAAAAATTTAATTTTGATTTAACATTGGTCTTCTCTAGACTTACTCATGAAACTATAAACTCAATAGAAATTTTTCCTGGTGATGGATCCATTTTCAGATCAGAAGGAACATTTTTGGGGAACTATTTCACATTCTCTTCAGTGCACAAAGAATCAGAACAAGTAGGTCTATAATTATTATCTCCACACAACAACACTGTTGACTGGGTAGATGGTTCTGATACTTCTAGTTTTGTTTGGCCTTTTAAATTGCAAATGAAATAAATTGTTTTACAATTCATTGTGTCATGTTATATTGCCTAGTCATGGCATAGACTGCATTATCATCCAGTTTGCAAAATTTTATTTTAATATGTTCTCATTGTTAGCATAGACACACTCATTCTTGGCAGCTCACTGACAGTGTACTTTCATCCCACTGTACTTGATTTGCGGGTGCAATCTTGGTTTAAAACATAGATATTCTATGTTTCTTTATGTGATAAAAGTTTATAAACAAAAGAAGTGGAAACTAACAGTACTTTAGCACTTTGAGTCCATACTATTTCTGGTGTTTACTTGCTCAAAATGTGTATCGTGTTGTTCTTATCTAAACTAATTGGTTACAGTTTTTTAAACATCAATAGATGTTCATATTTTGAGTTTTTAAATTTACTGAACAAGTGAATGCATGAATAATAGTGCAAAGATCATGCTTAGTGCTGGTGGAAGGTTAAGTAATTGGGCTTACTCGGCATAATATGCTCAAATATGTTTTAAGTAATGGGCTTTAATTTACCCAGGAGGCTGGCATTTGTTGTCTGGTCCTTAAGGAATATCATTAAAGTATCCCACTTCTCTATGCAGGATGGATCATAATAAACAGAATTTTCCTACCAACTGCAACAGAATGGAAGATGGGATAAATTGCTTAGTAAAGCCAGTGAGAAAGACAGTTGAAAATTAAGTCAGTCTTAACCTATGTAGTGTGTAAACAGGAATGAGAAAAAAGTAAAATATTATGGTGTATAATAACAATATCTAATGTTTATATAGCATTTTAAGTTTGCAAAGTGCTTTATATGTATTAATCCCATTTTACAGATGGGGAAACTGAAGCAGACACAAAGGTTAATTGACTTGCCCTAGGTTACACAGCTGGAAGGTGTTCTGAGGCAGGGTTTGATCCAAGTCTAGCACTTGTATCTCCTGCGCCACTATATCTGCCACAGACAGAAGCAGTATTTTTGTCTGTAAAATGTAATAACACGTCTCCTTTTATACAAAGTTCAACTATAACAAAGCAGTTTTGCTGTCTTCTTCAATTAAAGTTATGTTCTCCCTATACATTAAATTCACTTTTGTGTTTAAATAGAAGGGGTTGAGGAGAAAGCATACTATGACATAAATGGATTTTAGTAAGCCGTGATTTAAAATTATTCAAAAATATGTGCAAAGTGACTAGTTTGGGAGGATACTAACAATTAGGGGAGAGCAAGAAAGGCTTAACGCAGGTGATGTCTGAGCTACTTCTTGAAGAAAGAGAGACATTCTATAGGACAGGATGAGAAGAGAATACATTCTAAGCATGGGGGGGATGGCCAATGTGAAAGCATGGAGACTGGAAGTATAGAGTGTTTTATACAGAGAGAAGGCTATTTTGGCTCTATTGCATAGAGCAGGGTTGAGAGTGATATCCCTCAAGGCTGAAAATATAGGTTGGGGAACAGACCGTGAAGGGCTTTCAAAGCCAAACCTAGGAGTTTAGCTTTTTCCCTAAAGACAAAAGCCACTGGAGTTGATTTCAGTAAGGATGTAACATGCTCAAACCTACAAAGATTACTTCAGCATCAGTGTCTTAGAGGAACTCAAGTGGGGAGCAACTTGAGTCAGGGAGACCAATTAGGCTATTGCAGTAATCGAAGATGGTAGTTGTGTGAGGATAGAGAATCACATGGAAGAAATGTTGTGGAAGTAGAAAGATCTAGATTTAGCAACTGATTGGATTTGAAGAGTGAGGGAGAATTAAGAATCCAGGAGACTGGGAAGTGGTGGGGCCTTCCACGGAAGTAGTGAAGTTTGGAAGAGGGAAGAGTTTTAGGAGAAAAGATAGTGAGTTAAGTTTGAACATGATGAGTTTGAGATGTCCCTGGGACAAATAGATTGAAATTTCCAATTAAGCAATTGGAGAAATATTGGAATATAGAGATGTAAGTCATCTGCATAAAGATGATAATTAAACCCAAATGGGAAATGTGATGTTGCCAAGAGAGAGTGTAGCAAGAAAAGAGGGCCTAGGACAGAACCTTGGCGAATATTCACATTTGAATATCATTCCAAAATTTTAAATAGAAAAATTTTTTTTTAAAAAGTCCTTTTGAAATAACAGCTATGACTAGAGCTGGATTTGTCCCAGGGATATACTGGAATTTGCTCATACCAGCTTACAAGAGCCAATTGTTAAATTTTCAGTGTGAGTGTTTACACCTCTGAAATCGGCCAACACTACAAATCGGGGACTGATTTATTGTTTTGTTAGCTGTCTAAAAATGAAGGAGAAAATATTAATGCCTTGCATTTATGAGCTATGATAAAAAATTTAATTTTCTGTAAAATGTAGAAAGAGTGATGATGGCCTAATAATCACATGGTTTTTTAAGTGTCAATAGTTGTACCAATTTAGAATTAGTTTATTTCTAACCATGTTTTCAGAGAGAAGAGAAAATGTATTCAATCAGAAACCTTCCTCCAGATAGACCAGGAAGTCCATATTCTGTGTGTTTCCTTATTACACAGGCTACCAGGTAAGCTATCCACTTTCAGTTTCATGAAATACTATGTGTGTAAAAACACTAGCACATTTTCTTTTACTTAGGGAATAAGATTAGGAGTTGGTTGGTAGTACAAAATTGTGTAATCTTGGGTGAGCAACTTTACCTTTCCATTTTCTCCATAAATAAAAGGTCTAGAGTCACTGGTTTCTGATCTCTTTGAGCACTAACTTTCAATGACTGGATGTGTTTTTGAACCAAAAAATACTTTCTTTTAGGCATCCCAGTAGGAAGATACCCGCATGCCTAGGACATAGGTGCATCTTTACATCTTCTATCTGCCATTTATAGCTTCAACTAGGAAGAGACCCTAAAGTAGTGCAAGTCTCAGAGACCTATTTATGCCTTACATTGATATTTTTCTCCTTCTAATTAGTAAACTCTAGCATAAGGAAGGCTAAAGGTGCTTTGAGAGTACTGTTCCCACTGTGTCTGGGCATTGCTGTACTTCAGCTTCTGTGACTTCCCTTTAGCTGACTATGTGACTGTTCTGTAAAGAGATAAGTATCTGATTGACCAGTCCAATTTGGAATCACTTCATAGATGAGACTAAAACCTTCAGCACAGCTATCAAGGAAATTGAGAGGTAGCATGACTTGGGAGATACAAAGCCAGCCTTTGGATTCAGAAAGACCTGACTCCAGATCATTCTTCTAACAGATGCTGGTTCTGTGACTATTGACGAGTCACTTAACCTCTCAGTACCCCAGACAACTGTTCAGGTCCAGAAATTATAGAAAAGTAGCCAGTCAGCATTGTTGGAGAGAGTTTCTTTGCTGGAAGCTTCTCATACCAAAGAAGTCACAGATCCAAACCAATTTTTTTTTTAAATAATCAAGGAAATCTAACAGTAATGCACCCTAACAGATATTAGATGAAAGGGCAGCAACAATGGCTCCCTTCTAGGGTCTTAAGTATCAATCATGGGGGAAAAAAAAGGTTATGACAAACTCTAATGCAAGTAAGTATTGCTTTTGATCTAAAATGTTGCATGGTCCTGTGAATAAAGCTACTATTAAGAGCTAGAATATACCATTTAAGTTGCTTATATTTAACTAATTTTTTTCATGTTTGCAGAATTCTTCAACATTGCGTCAAAATTAGACTTTCTTTAAGCCATAACTATCATATATGCTGCTGGAAAATGGTATGTACTTGGCTAGCAGAACAAAATAATTTCCTTAGTCCTCCTTAAAGCAAAGTGCCTTCTACCACCTCTGATCTCTTCTGTTCTTTTAGAATCATCTTCTCTTGGAGATATTTTGAAAATAAACAGATCTCTTGGTACCCTTAAAATTATTTTGTCTCCAATTCAAATTCCATCTGTATGTATCTAGTTAGATCTAACCACTGGTCCCATTTTATATTCTAAGTGCTGTTGCCATTTCTTTACCTAATGTATCAAATACTGAGATGTAGAGTCTGTATAGAACAGCTTCTGGGCCTCCTGGTGATGATCGTTACCATTTCCAAGAAGAATAAAACACTTGAAATGCTGGGGAACCATATTTTTTCACATTGGTTTTTCTTCTAGTTTCAATCACAGTCACCTCAGGATAATGTGACTTATTTGAATTTCATACATAGTTGTCTTTAAGGTCATTTTCTCAATTATTTTTTGCTATTTTTAAGGTGATAATGCATTCAATCATAATCCTCCATAATATTTTACAAATAAACTTGGGCTCCAAATATTTATTGCTCGCCCTTCCGTGTTTTTCCACTAAATAAAAGAGAGCAAATATGTTTTTGTGTGAGACAGTGTTTAGGATCTTTCACCCTTATTATGAGAACTGGTAGTTAAAATCATTTTTCAAAGTCTGCAGTTTGTTTGAATAGATTGAGTAGGAACTACTGTTATCAAACTTGGTAACTTCTCATTTTTATCCTGATTTAGACTAGATTTTGACCTTTAAGGCCAGTTGATGGTCTTGACTTCTCACACAGATAACTTACTTGTTGTTGGTTTCCATTTTTTTATTTCAGACAACTTATTTGGAAATGACTCCCAAACTAATGACCAGTCAACTTATCTCTATTATGATATAGTCAGTATATATTCTGTGATGGTGTTTAGTGCTTGCCATATTTCAATACCTTCTGACTCTTACAGAAAGTAATTAGCCATATGAAAAAAATGGGCCAAATCATTAATAATCAGAAAAATGCAAATTAAAGGAACTCTGAGCTTCTAACTCATACCCATCATATTGATGAGGTTAACAGAAAAAGAAAATGATAAATGTTGGAAGGGCTACGGCAAAATAGGTACATTCATTGCACGTTGGTGGAACCATGAATTGAGCCATTCTGAAGAGCAATTTGAAACTGTGCTTCAAGTAATACCACTATCAGGTCCACACCCCAATGAGATCAGAGAAAGTGGAAAAGGACCAATATATACAAAAATATTAATAGGAGTTGAGTTTTGGGTTGTTTTTGTAGTAGCAAAGAACCAGAAATTTAGGTGGTGGTGCTCATCAGCTGGGGAATGGCTGAACAAATTATGGTATATGAATGTGATATAATATTGTTGTACTGTAAGAAATATTAAAAGAGACAGTTTCAGTGAAGTGTCCCAAAGCTTGTGTAACCTACAGTTCATGCTCTAAACTGATTTTCCATTATGTATGTTGATTAGTACAACAGAAACACTAAATCAGACATAACACTAATGAATGCATACTGTCAGACTTTAGTAATCTATAATGTGTAGTTATCTCTTTGACAATGAAACATCAACCCCTCTAGGAACACATCAACAACCTGATTCTTAGAAGTCCTAGTAAGTGTGTCTCATACCAGCACTCACAACAAAGTACCCTCGATGTCCAACTGGAGGCTGTGTGTGTGTGTGTGTCTCTGTGAGGTGTTTATCTGGCTAGTCTTCATCAGTCAGTACTGCTATTTGCTCTCAAGCAAACATTGGTTGCTGTTCAGAGAATGCAGGAGTTTATCTTACTTGTAAGGAACAGGCTGATCACTGAGACCTCCAGCCTGCTTTTATGGTTCTAGCTAGGGGTATTAACTGATTGCTCTCAAGTTCTGATTGGTGGTCTGTTACCTAATTTGTCTACCACATAATTTGATTGGTAGATAGTTATATAAGCTATTGACAAAAATTCTTTACAGTATTTTCTCATTGGTAGTTATATCTGGGGTTTTACATGTTTTGTCAGTTGTTACAGACACACACATTCTCAAACTATACCACGCAGGTGTTTATCTTATTGTTGAAAACCTAACAGCAAAACAACTCAATCGAACATCTGTCATAAAATAGAGGCTTAAAACAAAATGGAATTGGTTATGCTAAGTTAACCTACTTCATCTTATTAGAGCTTGTACGAGATGAAGAGTGAAGTGAACAGAAGAAAACAATGTATACAGTAACAGCATTGTAAAAACAAACAACTGTGAAAGCCTGGAAAGCTTTGTTCAATGCAGTGACCAACCATGATTCCAGAAGACCAATGATGAAGTCTTACCCAGCTCTTGATGGGAAGGAGAGAAAGTTGATTTTTATAGGCAATGTAAAAACAAAATGTCAATAAAAACTACTTTAAAACAAAATAAGAAAAAGTTATGACAGTATAAGAGGGGAATTGTAAGTAGGAGAAAAAACTAAAACAACTCCATTTTGTCTACAGTTCTTTATCTTGGCCTTGACCTTGTTTGGACCACCACCCTGTTTTCAGTTTTCACTGCTGAAACAGCAAAAGTGGTCCTATCTGTTGGGGTGGGATTACGTGAGATAGCTAACCTGAATAAGAGCCTTTTCTGTTACTAGCCCAACATCAGGCCTGTCCAGTCAAAGGATATCACATCTGATCTTCCTTATTCACTACCCCCAGCAATCCTAAGATACTCCGTGCCCAGTTTACCTCCTCTCCAAATTGAAATCTATATAAGCTTTGTCCTTTTGTTCCCTCAGGGAGTCTCTGTGTTGGGAGTTCTCCCTTTGTAGCAAACTCAGTAAACCCTTGTTGGTTCCTAAATTTATGGAACTGGGTTTGGGTTCTAGTTCTAGTTTGTGTCAGCACCAGCAATTTTACCCACAGTAGGCTTGAGACGTCTGAGTAGCTTATATGTCCTTCTTTGGAGTCTTCAGAATAGTTTGCCGTACACCCCTATGTGTCATCTTTACACTAGAAATACCAGTCAATTTTTTGACATAACTCGGAGGATGTTATGTCATTATTCTTACAGCTCCTGTACGTTACCATTGTCTACAACAAAAATTGGCACAATAACTAAGAATTATCATGGCGATCTCTCTGCATACAAGTTCATCATGAGCACTACCTCCCGAGATAACCAGATGTTCCATGAAACGATGTTTCTTCTTATCTTTGAACACTGTGAAACCTACTACCAACTCCTTTATTCACATCTCTGAGGAGAACCTATTATGTGACCCTTTCATTTAACTATGATTCATGTCTTTTCATTTATAGCAAGAATTTCAGTCTGGATATTGTTCAGTTACTCCAGTAACTATTTAGACAGTTTGTGATTGGACAAAGGTCACAAAATTAAGAATAATGAGATAAATTAACATTCATAGATGGTCTAAGAACTGTGATTATTAGCATTCTTTGCTTTTTTGCCACTCTCACAACAGGAGCAGAAAAGGGACCAAACAAAATTGAGTCTCCTGAATTTTATCTGTTCCATGAGTTGCCAGCCTTTTTTGCTAAGCCTCTTTTTAAAAAACTTAAAAAAAAAAAAAAAAACCCACCACTGAAAAAACCCTTATAACAAATATGCATGGTCAAGTAAAACCAATTCCCTCATTTGTTATTTCTAAAAATATTTGTCCCATTTTTGGTTCTTGAGCCCATCACTTTCATCAGTTCTTTGGAATCACAACTAGGCATTGTGTGATCAAAGTTCTTGAGTCTTTCCAAGTTATTTACAATGCTGTTATTGTATAAATTGTTGTAGTTCTGCTGTCTTCACTCTGTATTAGTTCAAGTTTCTCTGAAACTATACCTTTCATCATTTCTAATTACACAGTATTGTTCTTTTACGTTCATATATCATAACTTGTTTAGCCATTCCCCTGTTAAAATTAATGAGTCCCCCTTTAATTTCCAGGCCTTTGCCCCTACAAAAAGAGTTATTTTAAACATTTTATGCATATCAGTTAAGCCTCTCCATCTTGAGTGGGCCTGGTGTTCAGATAGCATATAGTTTTTCACCCAGGCCATCTCAAAGCTTTTTTCATTGTAGGAAACAACCAAGGCCTATACTTTGCTGCAATAGCCTTCAAGAATCTAGGGTCACAGTTCAAAAAAGCCCGAGGAGGGCTTTGAGAAAGTTGAATGGCTCTTTGGAGACTGTATGGCACAATTTGAACAAAAATCATAGAAGTTGAAAAGGCATAGAGGGGTGGCAATCCACATTAATGACAATGAGATTATGGATCCACTGAAGTATAAAAAGTTCAGGATACTGACAAAAATGTTAAAATGCTTTATAGTTGATTATTTAAATCTTGTTTATGAATAACTACTTTTTCTTCTCTTTTTTCAATTTACATGGTTTTAGGTTTCTGGATCAAATAAAGGGAATATACCAGTGCTTTTGAGGGAAACACTCATTCCCATGATAGGAAGTTTTTTTGTATACTCTGATGATAAAGTATTTGCTATCTTTTTGGATGGTATTTCTCTAACTCTAATTTGGAACTTCAGTTCTTTCTTCAGAAAGAGACAGGTAAATATATTTCAGGGAAGTCTTTTTTTTATTCTAGATATTCAGCAGTGTGTGTGTCTTCAACATCGAGTATGTAAAAATATAGAACACTTTTCCCCACTATTATCTTTCAGTAGAAACCTATCTATCAAAAATCTCTAGCCTCTGCCTCTGTAGCCTTATTCTTCAGCAAGTGCCATTGAAATCCCTCTTCCTTGGCATTAGCACATTGGCTTACCTTTCTGGAACAGCAAAAAGAAGGGAGAAGAATCAATTCTGTCTTCTATATGGGGTGGAAGGGAGAAAGGGGTTCTCTTTTAGAGACTGGGACAGTGGCAGAGAAAATATTCCTGGCATTCCAACTTCCAAGGAGTAACTTGGGATTCATTTTCACATATGAGAAACTACAGTATTGTAATTCAGCAGGTTAAATAATCTTCTGTAGGCAACTGAAGATCTAAACATTGCTTATAACCTATTTCTATAGCAGATTGTTTTCAGTATTTAATTACAAAATAATTTTTCAAACATCCTTGCATTGGACCTGGATTCAGATTTTACTTCAGACTTTTATGTGGTCTAGATTAAGTAAGTCACTTGACCTCTGCCCAGTTTCCTCATTTGTAAAATGAGGATAATAACACCTGCTTCCCAGGATTTCTTGAGAGAATCAAATGAAATAATATTTGTTAAGGTACTTTGCAAACTTTAAAGTGCTCTCCATAAATGTTAGCTTTTATTATTGTTATTCATAAGTTGGGAACTGTATATTCATAATTGAAATGTGGACAAGTAGTATCCGTTCTTCTACAAAATACAAAAAAATAAACAAGAAGACATGTAATGTTAACTTGGCTTCCTTTATAAAATACAGAAGCCATGGAAAGGACTATGCATTCTTGATTTCTTTTGGTAATAAATTGAATTAACTTCATTTTACTTTTTTTTGTTAGTTTATCTCAATGCAAGGATAATTTGTCAAAATAGTGTCCACATCCCAGGTGAAAGCATTAATTGCATTTAAATTTTCTCCTAATTCTTTGCTGATTCAGTTACTTACTGAATATTTCTGTATTGGTATTTACATAAAGTAGCAGTATTTTTTTCAGCCTTAGATTTATGAAGCTTTTTATCTTTCTCCTCCCCTTTTCTTTAGGTAAATCAAGGTATTGCCTTAGGTTGGTGTAAATTAACTCTTCCAGATGGACAGGATCACTTAATTCAAATTGAACATCCTGGACAATATGAAAGGTACTGCAGTAAAACCTATTTTTTCCATATATTCATGTTAGAAAATGAAATATTAATAATTTTTTTACTTGTCTGTCAAAAACAAGTTTATCAAGTTGTTAACAGCTTCTCAAAGTAGATATTGGTAAAAGAAAGCATTTCATTAAGGTAGCAGAGCCTTCTCTTATGTTGGCAGATAGTGTAACTGAACAGATTGGTCTTGCTGAAATCAAAGCTTTATGAATCCCAGTTAGTTTTCAACCTAAGAAAAAGGGAATGGTCTTCACCAAGCTGTTAGGTGTAAGTAATCTGTGTTTTGCTACCAGTTCATCATTTTGAAATATGGGGTTTATTAGAACTTGTAAATAAGCAAAACTTTACAAAATTCAACTTGCCTATTTTTGTAGAAGAAAAGGGTAGAGTAGATATTGGAAGGAATGAACTGAAATTTCTGTAAGTTAAATTGGCCAATTAGGTGTTATTATTCTATTAGTCACAAAGGAGAAAGATTTTTAAAGTCATCTTACTAAAATTATGCCTTAGCTCTTTTTAGCCTACATAATGCCATTGGTAATTACATTTATATACTATTTTAAAAGTGCATACCCTTTAAGTAGTCACAAGAGAATGCTTATCTACTTTTTTTCCCTGTTGACTTTGTTTTAGTTTTAGCATTTGTTGATGTTCGAGACACTTGCGTCCTCCAGATCAAAAAGAGGGAGCTGGTGCCATTACTTTTTTAAAAAATTAATACCTTGTCCAAATAGTCTTTAAGGCCATATCTCCACATTTATTTTTATAAATTCAGTGAATCATATATTACTGATATTTATATGTACTGATTGAAAATTTCTTAATTTTTTAATTTTATATATCCAAGTAAGGTTTTATTAAAAGTTTTTTGTGTAAAACTTTTATAAAATTTTTTTTTTTAATTGAAATTCATTTTGCTTGGGGAGGATGCCTTATAAGTGAAACTGAATTTTCTGTTTCAAGGAATCCAGGTATCAACTTTATTTTTATTCCTAAACAAAATTTGTTAGGTATTTCAAGTTATTTTTTTTCCTGGTGAAAGGGAATCTTTCATTATGTAGGCATAAAAATAAAAATTGAATTAAATTTACATTTAGCTACAGTTTAAAATTTTAGAAAATTTCCCACTTAACACTTTATCTCTATAGATGGTTTCAAATGATTTCTTTTCCTAATTTCTTGTATTCAACCTAGATATGTGGCAACAGTAATAGCTTGGTGCAGGAGTCTGACTCAGACTAATCCACAGGAAATCTTCACATATCCTCCATCATCACCCATTACTGAAGAAAACTGGTATTCACGCTAATTTTCTACGTACTTTATTTGTCTAGGGAACATAGACAATACTGAAAGCTTGAAAATCTGAATTTCTGAAACTAGGGAAGGTTTTTTTCCTTTCCCTGAGTAAACTGTTTGTTAGTCTTAATTTAAATCTAGTTGTCTTATCATTTTTCACAGCTCATTAAGCTTGAAAAATACAGAACTAGTTTTAAACAGAACTGTTAATATTATCATTTGACATAACTTAGCAATGGAGTCTTCATACTAAAATGCTTGGTAACATAAAACTATGAGACACACTGTGTTATCATTTGTTATGCCAAAATTTAAGAGATTATAAAAACACAATCTGAAGACTAAGGGTTTTTTTTTGTTTGTTTGTTTTTTAGACTAAGGGTTTTAGACCAGAAATCTAAAGTTCTTTTCAGTTCTAGATCCTGTGATCATATGATTACATACATTTTGCCTTCATTAGGAATATTGGTTAAAGTACCAAATGTTCTTAAAGACTTTCATGTGATTGTCCTAAAATAAATCAGTAAATCAACAAGTACTGAGCTCCTTGCCCAGCATTTTTACAGGAACTTTAGATGATGCAAAAGAAATAGGAGATAGGGTCCTTGTTCCTACCCTCTTACTTATAGGTTTTCTCTAGTTAGAAAGGCAAGACAAACACCAATGGAACTATTAGAGAAGAGTTAGGTGCACTTGGTGTTGAAGGAAGAAATCAGCCTGGGCCAAAGTAATTGAGTTAAGTTTCATAGAGAATTTGCTTGGCCTTGAAGATAAGATTTGAATAGGTGGAGAGGAAAAGGTATTCTTTTGAAGGTGAGAGGAACAAAATGAGCATGGCCTATAAGGATAACAGTTAAGTGAACAGCTTAACTGGAGTGAAGGTTTCATGGTGGGGTCTAATTAGGAGGTGGAGGTAAGATTAGATAGAAAAGGTTGCAACAGATGATGTAAAACCTTAAAAGCCAGATAGAGGAATTTGAATGAAATGTCATCAATATAGTTTGATGGGCTTATTGTTGTTGAAGATTATTCTAGCAGGAAGATGAAAGGGGGGTTGGAAAGGTGACACTGGATTCCACAATACCAGGTAGAAGGCTTTTCACAGTAATTCAATTGTGAGATCCTTTGGACCTAAACTAGAGTGGTGATAGGGAGTGAAAACACAGACTTAATTCTCCCCATATGATAGGTAAATCACCCACTGTTAGTAGGTCAAAATAAAAGAAATCAACAAATTTGTTGAGTTTTCACCTAGTAAAATCTTCTCTACTCAGGATACAGCCTTCTGTAGGTTCTGTGAATCCAGAAGTAGATGGAAAAAAGAACCTTTTTGGTAGCAAAGAAACCTCCCCTCTCTTCTCATTCTTCCCACCACCATCCTCAGCAACCTGCAAAAAATAAAGACAAATAAGAACTAAAGACCCATAGATTACAACTAAAATATTAAGATCGATCAGTCATTCAAAAGGAAAAGAATCTTTTCAAATTAACTAGATAGCTGTAAAAGACCCAATTTTGAGAGGGGGACATCAGACATATGAACAATTACAGGAGACAAAAGAGATTTAAAAAAAAAAAAACTTGAAGAAAAAGATTAGCAGAGATGGCAGTTTATAGTTGAATCATTTCAGCCCCATCCAACTCTTTGACTCCATTTGGGATTTGCTTGGCAAAGATATTGGAGTGATTTGCCGTTTCCTTCTCCAGATCATTTTAAAGATGAGGAACTCATCTATTAAGTGACTTGCCCAGGATCACACAGCTACTAAGTGTCTGAGGCCAGATTTGAACTCATGAAGATGAGCCTTCCTGATTTCAAGCTTAGTAATCTATCCACTGCACTACTACCTGCCCTAGAGATGGCAGTAATGCCAAGTACCACACAATGACATTGGACTAGTCTGCTATGGAGAAACATAGAGAGGCATCAGTGAAGAAATACAATATAGGCAAATGGCCACCTGAATTGTGTCTTTAAAGATCTGATTTCTTTTCACTCTGTCCTTTATGAGAAAGCAGTATATAACTGAATAGTAAAAGTGAAATTTAAGATTTTTTTTTTAAATCAAGTTCCAGTAGATACTCGTATCAGTATCCATTCAGCCCCAAGTTTTACTTTGTCCACATTAATATTGCATCACAGTAGTTAGTACTTTATAACCCTGAAAAGATCAACGAAAAGATTGTTTCTTAGATTCTATTCATAAAAAGAAAGGGTACCTTTTGGAAAGATTTCCATCAAAAAAGGTTTTTTAAAGTTCTGACACTTCTACCCTTATCTAGAAAATTTTACTGTTCAAAGCCATGCATTTCCTGAGGTATTAGTCTTCCCGGATATCAGTTATTTTATTGGTCGTGCAAACCCCTCTGTAAGTCACTCCTGAGGATGAAGGGCATATAAAACCTGACTTCACAGAACTCAGTCTGCTTGAAAAAGTTAGATAATAAAAACAGATGTATCAAGTAATAGTTATTGATAATAGATTTGTCATATTCAAAACTATGTACTTAATGACTCCTTAGAAAAATAGTGGTAATATCTAATCTATTTGAAACTTTGTGTAAGTAAAATTGGGCAAAAATACATTAGTGAAATAACCATACAACCTTTTTGTTGCAAACTTTAAGGGGAGGGCACAAGGGGAAAAGCATTTATTAAGCATATACTGTGTTAAGCACTGCTACAAATATTACCCCATTTGATCTTAATTTATTCTTTTTTCTCCTGTGTTGCAGGTCTGTTACTTCTGAACTTCAAAAAATACAGAAATTTAACTGTATCCTTTCAAAATAAATTCTTATTGTACATCACTTCTACCTTTTCAAACTAGGCTGAATTAATACTTTTTGAATGTGACTCTAAACTCAGTGTTACTGTTAACATTTTATTGGATTTTATGATCCTGAAAAGGACTTTGAAGATCATCTAGTACTATAATTCCCTCATTTTGAGGAAACTAAGGTCCAAATGAAGGAGTGATTTGCCTGTCTCACAGATAATAAGTGGTAGAGCTGAGATTCAAACCCACATCCTCTGACACTAAATCTAGTATTCTTTTCACAGCACCACATTGCTAGACTTGATAGAAGAAAAGCAAACAACTTTGCAGTTTTTAAAGTGTACATTGTAACTGTTTTTCTTAAACATTTTTGTCATCTTATGAAAGCTGCATAACACTGCTGTACTTTTTAACCTTTGGGTTCAGGTTAAGCAGAGTCATTGTACTGAGAGGTAGAAGTTAACTCCGCTGTAAAACTTGTCTCACACACACAAATATACATATGCATATACATATATATACACACATATATATACACACACACATACGTGTATTTGTATGTGTGTATTTTTTTTTAACTCAGTGATGACGACAGCCCTTGAAGACATGCCCTTGGCTTCTGACCTTTTCCTGCTCATTTCCTCTTCGTATAAGTAAGTTTTATTCTTTAATGAGTGTCTGTACTGCCAAAATGAGCACAATCTTCTTTTTAAAATAAATTTTTATCTTTTGTTTTTACATTATCTACATTTCCTAATGTATCATTTCCCCTGACCCTCCCCTATACCAAAGAATTAGAAAGAAAAAGAAAAATTTAGCAAAACTAACCAACACATGGGAAAAATCTGACATTATCTGTAATTTACCACACCCTTAGTAGTCCAACTCTGCAAGGGAAGGAAGTCCTATATATCTTTTGTTTGGAGCTAAGCTCAGTCATTATAATTTCACAGCATTCAGTTTCAATTATTTTATTTTTTTCTTCCCATTTACATTATTGTTTTATTGTATACATTGTTTTCCTGGTTCTGCTTACTTTACTTTTTATCAGTTTGTAGAAATCTTCCCATGCTTCTTTGTATTCATCATATTTAATTCATCCTTTCTTCAGCATAATAGTATTCCATTATGTTCATGATCCACAAATTGTTTAGCTATTCCAGTATCAGTAGGTGTAAGATGGCCTTGTTTGCAGTTCTTTGCTACTACAAAAAGTGCTGCTATGAATGTTTTTTGTATAGAGGCCTTTATTTTTGTCATTGACCTCCTTGAGGTATATGTCTAGCAGTGAGAATCTGTAGGTCAGAGGTTGTGGGTATTTTAATTGCTCTCTTCCCATAATTCCAAATTGCTTTCTGGAATAGATGGACCAATTCATAGCTTCACCAACAAAATATGCTGGTGTTTTTCTCTTTCTGTAGACCTTTCAGCATTATGTCAGCTTTGTAATTTTGCTGGATGTAAGGTAAAACCTCAGAGTTGTTTGATTTGCTTTCCTCTTTATCATCATTAGTGATTGAAAAATGTAAAAACCGTTCCTGGCTCTTCAGCAGAAGAAGGTGGCTAGATTTGTCCTGCCAACTGTAGTTTGCCGGCCCTTGAGTCTAGAGCATTGTTCCAATATGGTTGTTAATACTTTGCAATTCTTTTGGGAGCTGGGTTTTGGTTTTTTTTTTTTTTTTCCATATTCTTTGATCACCATATCCATATTGGGGAATGCCTTTTGGTTTTATATACTTGGCTGTCAGACCCTTATCAGAAATATCTGATTCAAAACAAATTTTTTTTCTCCCCAACCCACCATTTCTCTTATGCTAGATACACTGCACTGACTGTTCATGCAAAGTAAACACATCCTTTACACATTTTTTCCATTTAATTAAGAAAATACCTTTGCATTAGTTAAAAAACAAGTCACTAACCCAAAATTTTGGTGGTTTTGTTGTTTCTTTACCTAAAAAGAACATCTTTACAAATTGTAAACAGATTTCATAGATTCTCTTTCAACCTCTTTCAAAGTTTCCTGAAGTTTCTGTATTACATAACAGTCAAACAAAAGCATAAGTTTCGGAGGCAGTTTGCTAGCCAAAAGACTTCTAAAAATGAAATGTTTACAGAAGAAAGAGTTCCTTAATTAAACAACTTAGTTTTATTGGAGAATGACAGTGTCCTAAATCAGATTTCTGCTAAGAAAAATGAGCAGTCTTCTGATATTTCCAAATCAAGACCTTCAGAAGCCTGTAGCTTTTTTGAAGAAATGAATAAAAAGAGTGTATCAGTAGCATTGAAGAAAACCTCAGAAATCCTTCAGGATATTGAATCTCTCCTAACCTATTCCAAAAAGTGAAAAATAAGTAATTTTTTTTAAAGTAAAGGTTTAACTACATCAAATTCTTAAAGTTGTATTTTGTGGTACAAATGACTATCCTCAAGAGAATTGTCTGTACACAGGATTATTAAAATTGAATGGAAAATTTGCAACTTGTTCGTTGCTCAAATACGGTGTGAAATTTTTCTAGTTGAATGTCACTTTATTTCACAGTGCTTATAAATATTTTTGTATGAACATGCTCCTTTAATGTGAGTTAAATTTGAAAATGCTTTTTTTAGTGTAATCATGAACATTATATTGTTTCAAGGAATAAAGAACTATTTGAGAAATCTGAACTTCTTAATTTCTTTTTATTTCCCAGACAGCAATCGTTTATGCAGCAACAGATATTAGTAATATCCTGTGTTAAACAAGTAGTTTACAAATGTGTAAGTAAAATGTATTTTAGTGATTATATTGTAATCTCCTGGGGCTGGACAACGAGTACACTTCTAGCCTGCAAAATTTTTTTATTCAAATAAGCAAAACTGAGGATTTGTTTACTTACTATCTTGTTTCTCTGATCCAAAGATGTTTTTTCCTATAAATGTAGATTTTTCCTGAACTGTGGGTAAGAAGTCAGTATAGATAAAAACCATCCAGTCCTATCTCTACAAATTCCATATGAAATATCTCAGTGCCAGGATTCTTTTTCCTTTAAGAAACTAAAGAGGTCTGAAAGTTTTATGCTAATGACACCCTATATCCAGGGGGGGAAGAAAGTAATTTTTGAAATTAAAATTTAACATAATAAAGAACTAATGCCATCACTCACTAATGTCCTTTGAAAGTGGGCCAACAACTGCTTTCAGAATCAATTTACATCCTTATCTTTCCTGGTAAGACTGTTTTGGAAAAAACAACCTATTTGAAAATATAGGATATTATATATAGTACATAAGGATGTAGTTTTAAAACAATTGACATTCCATTTTTTTTAAAAGATGTATTCAAATTTTGTTTATAAAATTGAAATACTTGAAAAAGAAGCGACTACCAATAAATACTGTTATTATTAAAAGTACTGTACATTACATAAAATGGTAGTTTGTTCCCAGGTTAGGTCACAAGAACCCAGGACTTAGAATGGAAAGTTGCATAGATAAATAGGCAAGTAAAAAATCAGTATGACCTTGAGTAGCGTTAAGGGAATTATTTTTATGTTTAAATAACTTGACCACTGGTTAGGGAAATGGCCTTGAGGTATGTATGTTCTTTGGTAAAAAAGACCATGTGGCTTTTAGCTCACAAATTTACAGCTTTCCCTTGATTCAGTTTTTTGCTAGCAATTGCCTATTCATAAAGGAAGGAAAGCAGCTGAAAAAACAACAACAAAAAAACTAACAAACATAGCCCTATAATCAAGAAGGCACAGCAGCTGCAAGCCGAATATGTGGTAGTCACCCAGTTTAGTTGGCTCTAGGGTAATATTTCAAACAACATGCCTAAAACAGAACTAATCTTTTCCCTTACCCCCTAAAAAAAAAACCCAAGAAGCCATTCCCCCCTTCCTCAAAACTCCATTATTTCTGTGAACATGACCATCATCCTGCCAGTCACCCAGGTTCATTACTCAGTTATCTTTAAGAACTGAGCACAGTGACTGGCATCTAGTAGGTATTTAAAAATAATGCTTGTCTTCACCTTCTCCGATCCCCATAATAAATCAGCTGCCCTGTCCTATTTATTCTACCTGCACAACTCTTGAATGTATCATTTTCCATTTGTATGCTACCACCATCCTAATTTAGACTCATTATTTCTCATCTCCACTATAATAACCTTCTAAACTGATATCTTCTGCTTCCAATTTGTCCCCTTTCCAATCTATCATCTACACAACTACCAAAATAATCTTCATAGGGTATAGGTTTGACCATGTCATCGCTCCCCTAGTCAAAAAAACAGCCCAGGCAGGTATTTCCCATCATGAACCCTTTCCTGACCACCCTCCACTCCTACCAGTTGTACGCAGTCTCTCCATCCTCACATTACCTTGTATAACACCTATTTGTATATATGTTGTATTCTTCAATAAAATGTTAACACTTTCAGGTTTTTTACTTTGTATCTCTAGTGCCTTGCACATGGTAAGTACTGCTTAATATTGCTGAATTATAACATACTGATGATGCAAAGAAAATCTCATTTCTGTATTTCTAAGTTCTTTCAATAAGATGGTGCCCAAAATACTTTTTTGTCACATTAACAGATACTTTTAACCCTAATTAGATTGTCATTTTTGGTAAATATATACTTTTACTATATTGGATTGCTTTTATCCAAATCTAAAATTTCAGGAACAACACAACCTTGACAAAATACCTAGTGAAATTCTTATTTAATAAACATTGTTGATCTTGCAGATTTAGCAAAGCAATTTCAAGAGGAATTTGGAGAAATCAGAAAAAAGCCACAAAACAATCACAAAAATAATGAAACGGATCAGAAATAAACTTATGCAAAGTAGATTCAACAAATACTCATGGATTGAGTATAAATAGACACAAAACCAATTTTAGTGAGCCTTGTAAAGGTCTTTCCTGTGACACCTGAGTATTCATAAATAAGTTTTAATCTTGTTATTTTTTGAATAGCATCTGAACATCTAGTAGGTATCCTGGGGTTTAGGCCTGGGTCCTGGTCCATGAAGTGTAGCCCTAGGTACCAGCTTCTCTGCTACACCCTTAAAAAGGGCTCTCTGTTCTTGCTGCTACTTGGGGAATTAAGGGTGCTTCATGGTGCCAGAAGTTCCCTCTAGTTACTTTCACTGCAGTAAAAGTACCTAAAAGTGACTCTCAGGACAGAAGTTTCAGTGCATAAAGAGCCCGTGGGTGGCAAATACAGCAATTATGATGGTAACAGAGGTAGCTAGGTGACTCAGACCTCAAAGGGCAGTCAAGCTTGACATCTGTGAATATTGTGTATGTGTTCTAAAGTCCAGGAAAGGACTGCCTTGCATTCTGGGAAGACACTCGAACTGGAATTTCCTAGTTTCAGTCTCCTTACCCTTATAATTAGACCAATAACAAATTACTAAAATTTCAAAAAAAATTTTTTTTTCAATAAGTTAGCTCTTCTCTGCTTATCCCTTGCATGTGCCTTGCATGTCTTAGAGTAGTACATGCTTTGGTTAATAAATTCCAAATTGGAATTTGGTTCAAGACTTTTTTCAACTTAGCTGTTTGAGTTAAAGTGCCTAGCATTCTTTTCTTTATGGAATAAACTAATCTTTTTGACAAAAGACCAAGGATTTGACAAGTAGTAAATGATGTCTCATGAGTGAAAGGAAAATTCAGGAAATAGGGTAGATGTCTTAAATCAATATTGTCTAAGTGGTAGTATAGCACTTGGAGAAGGCAAGGTTCTAATTATCCAGTGTCCCTTTCACCTCTAAAATTCTGATTCTAATTATAGTTACTGCATCTGCCTCTACTTTCTGAAACTGGTGCTGACTTTTAACCTTTGAATCTGTTTCCAAATTTGCATGTAAAATTTTTCTATTATTTAGAAAGAAAGGACTTGGTAGCACATTCTAGACAGAAATGGGTAGAGATCACTTTTCTTCCAGTTGCCTTGGAACTTGTCTATTGATCAACAAGTATTTATTGAGTATGTGTTAGGTGCTAAGCACTCTGGGGTATTGAGAAGTAACATTATAGTATGGTTCCTAATTTCCATGATAGGGTATACAAACTAAGTGCTATAGGAGTTCAGAGAAGGGAAAACAAATGAGATTTTCCCTACCTTCACTCCACTCAGTGCCTTTACCCTAGTTGAGGCATTTTTCACTTCTCTCCCAGACAAATATGAGTCCCCTGACTGGTCTTTCTGTCTCTATAGTAACTCCCTCTTCAATCTAACTTTCAAATAGTTGCAAAAATAATCTTTCTAAAGCACAGGTCTGATCATGTCACTTAATTACGACAGTTCCCTATTGCCTGTAGCAAACTTCTTAGCCTGGCTTTTAAGGCTTTCCATAACCTGGCTCCAACCTAGTTTTCCAATCTTATTTCAGATTACTCCCCTTAATGCACTCTACATTCTGGCAATATTGGACTATTAGCTATTTCTTCATCTTGTTCTGCATTCTCCCACCACTTTAAATGTATGCAGGCTATCTTCCACATGTGAAACACTCCACATCTCTTTGTCTTGAAATAGCCCTTTCCATTGAAGGCCTAGTGCAGGTATCACTCCATCAAGCCTTCCCTAATCCCCCCAGCTAAAAGTTGTCTTTCCCTCCTCAAATTGTCTTAAAGCATTTTGTATATTACAGTATGAGCTCATTGGGGGCAGTACCATTTTTTAAAAAATCTAGCATAATGCTTTATACATAGTAGGCACATAATATTTGTTGAATTAAATTGAGAGCTGGAATAACCAGAGACGGCATCCTAAAAGAGAGGTGATTTGGGCTGCCCCTGCTAGATGAGGTGGGATTTGGATGAGCAGAAGGGGAAAGGAGGACACCATAGGTAAGGGACATAGTATGAGCAAAGGTAAGTGAATGTACTTGGCCTACCTACAACAATGAAGAAATCACTTGATTGAAGTACATGTTAAGGATTAGACTATCATTGATCATAAGATCATAAATGAGGAGCTGAAAAGTATCTTCTTAGATATCTAGTTCAATCCCCTCATTTTATAGATGAAGCAGTGAAGACCCAGAGAGGTTGGGAGACATTGCCAATGTAACACATAATAAGTAACAACCAGGAAAGCTCAGGTCCTCTGACTAGCTTTCCACTACACTGTGATATTTCCTTATGGGGAAATATGGTTGGACAGGTAGGGTAGGGCCAAATTAAGGAAGGCCTTGAAACCCAAGACAGGAATTCAGATCAGCAAGTTTTTGAGCCCAGTAGTGACTTGGTAAAAAGTCTATCTATGAAATAATGGTATAGCAGATTTCTTTGAGTGGATTGAAGGTGAAAGGAATAATTCTCAGAACCAGAGGTGGGGGTGGGGGAACTTCTAACTAAATTATTAAGTACCATGTACTCAGAGTAGATACCTAAATGAAAATTCACCCCACACATAAAGACCTGTGGATCTGACTCAAGCCTAGGGGTTTGGGCTCAGTGGATCTATAAGAAATGACCTTGCCTTTATACCCAAGATCACCTAAGGTTTGCCTGAATTTCCTAGAGCAAACTTTGGACTGACTAGTAAAGAAGTTCCCTTTGGTCATGGACCAGAATGAATCTGGCCTTGGAGAATAAGAAGCTTTTGTTTGTATATTTGATACTTTGTTGAGTTATTCCAAAAAACTTTCTCCCTCCCCAGGGAAGATAAATAAGCTACATCTAGGTAATTGATGGAAGGAGAAAGACTTCCTCTTTTTCCTGAAAGGAATGAGTATATGCCAGCTTCTATTTCCCCTAATAGGGGTAACAAGCTACCAGTAAGCTAAGGTATTCACTTTTTGTTTTTTTGCCCATCTTGAGATTTCTGTTTCTGAATAACTGTCTATACATGGTGGTTATCAGAAAGCATTATTTCCATTTATTTTATTTACATAACATACTCCCATAATCTCATGAAAGTGAACTGAGGATCAACCAACATAGTCTGGCAGCTCTTATAGAATCAGGGTGTGGTCCTCTGGAGGACACACCAAGTAGGATATGATGTATAGATCACGTGGACATACCAGGCTGAGATGATCATAGGGTCAGGATCTGTACAGCCACCCTCTCACTCCCCACGCACACACATAACTCAGTGACAAAACAAGGACAAACCAAAAAAACATAGAGTAGCCTTCTGTAGGGCTGACAAAATAAGTCCCTACCTGAATGCAGAAAGAGCCTTCAGACAAGAGGACACCAGAACTACGACACATGGAAGAGTGGTATGTAAAGGCTACTGGTGTTCACCTATAAGTGACCCTTAGAGAAAGAATACATCCTGATATATTGTAGATTGGGGTTTCTGCTCATTTTTGAATTTTCCCTTAAACTGCTTTGAATAAATTACATGTTGTCTTTCCCAATTAGTTTGTAAGCTCCTTTAGGGCAGGAACTGTCTTTGTTTTTATTTGTATTCCCAGCACTTAGCACAGTGCCTGGCACACGTTGTTGTTCAGTTGTTTTTCAGTCCTGTCTGACTTTTTGTGACTCCATTTGGGGTTTTCTTTTTTTTTCTTTTATAATTTTTTTTTCTTTTTGGTGAGGCAATTGGGGTTAAGTGACTTGCCCAGAGTCACACAGTGACTAGTGAGTGTCATGTGTCTTCGACAGGATTTGAACTCAGATCCTCCTGACTCCAAAGCCAGAGCTCTATCCACTGCTCCACCTAGCTGCCCCTATTTGGGGTTTTCTTAGCAGAGATAGTGGAGCGATTTGTCATTTCCTTCTGCAGCTCATTTTACAAATGAGGGAATGACGGCAAGTAGGGTTAAGTGACTTGCCCAAGGTCACACAGCTAGTTAGTGTCTGAGGCCAGATTAGAACTTAGGAAGATGAGTCTTTCTGACTCCAGGTCTGGCATAATATCCACTTTGCCAGCTACCTGCCTAGCACATAGTAGGTGCTAAATAAATGTTTATTCACCGACTATAGCCAGTCAATAAAAAGAGGAGGTGGTGCTGGGCTTTTGGATTGTACTGTAAATAGATCATCTATTTTCTGGATGAGGGCTCAGACCAAGTGAAATGTGATTTTTAAAATACCTGAAAGTATCAGGGCCCTTGGTACACAGATCACATGTTAACTAAGGTTTATGTATCTGACAAACATTTCGGAGTCTAGATTTCAAGAAAAGATCTGGGTTAGGTGATTGATAGTACAGTGAGATAATTTTGGAACTGGTTAAATAGATCCAATGAGTAGTCATCACCTTGGAGGAGGGCTCTAGGCCTTTCATCTATCTTTTAATCAATGACTTACTTAGATGAAGGCATATTAGACATGCTTGTCAGATTTGCAAATGGTATATAACTAGGAGTAATAATTAACATGTTAGATGACAGAGTCAGGATCCAAAAATATCTTAGCAAGGATTGAGCAATGAAAACAATCTAATATGATAAGATTGAAATAGGAAGAAATGTCAAGTTCTACACTTGGTTTCAAAAAAGCAATTTCACAAACACCAAATGGGAATGACAGGCCTAGACAACATTTCATATGAAAAAGATTTAGAAGACTGTAAGCTCAATATCAGTTAACAGGGTGATATAGGAGCCAGGGTGACCTAAGCTGCATTGAGAGGCATTATTTTCCAGAGCAAAACGGATGATAGTTCCATTTTTTTCTGCTCTGATATATGGGGTACTCAAATTCTGGGCACCACATTTTAAGGCCATCTAGAAGAAAACCAAAACGGTAAGAAGTCTGGAAAACATCCTGTAAAAGGATTGGAGCAACTGTGGAGGTTTAGTCTGGAGAAAGGGTACGTGAGAGACATCAGGCTAGGTAAGCCAGGGAAAGGTTCATCATCAGTGGGCTAGTGGGCTAGAACACTAGGACACTAGTCCTCAGTAGGACACTAGGCAAAGAAAATTTCTAAAAAGTCCTCAATCCTCTTCAGCCATATTGCAGTGATGGTGGAGTGCTAAAAATCGAAGTAGAAGTTACTACAATCACAGATTTTGGACAGTCTGCAAACACTAATTTAACTCTTGGTCTGTCTTACAACCAAGAAGCCTATGCTTCAAGAACTGAACCATATTAATAGTCATCCTCCCCATAAAAGTAATCAGAAAATATAATGAAGTAGCGGGGATCATCTTCAATTTATCCTGCACATGTCTCGGTCGCACATAATAGTTTGCACTACATCTCCCTCCTGGTTTTGGTTTCCTTTCTTTGAATCCCCAGGGCTTGGCCGGGTGCCTGGCCCCCGAGGACCTGGGCCCCACATTGCAGAGCACCCCGACTCCCCTAACGCCCCGAAGCCTTCCTCTGTGCGAGGCGCGTTCTCACTTCGCGAGCACGTGGTTTCCTTCCCGGCTGAAAGTCAGGGCTGGGCGAGGACTGTCAACACCTGTGAATTTCGGGGTGAAGTAGCCAGGGCTCCAAGCTACACTTGCAGGATTCAGGGCAAAGGCGGGCACAGAGGAGCATTTATTGAAAAATAAGATTCATGATTTAGAACGAAAAGAGTTAAAAGTTCGCAGCCTCTCACAGAGTTCCACCAGACAGCCCGTCCTCCCTCCCCCTCTTCCTCCCGTCGTCTTCCATCCCCTTTCCGCTCTCTCCCCTTCTCCTTCCTCTCCTCCCTTTCCCGCTCCTCTTCACCTCATCCTTCTTCCCTCCCTCTCTTTCTTCTCCCCTCTCCTCCGGGAGTCCAGCCAGGTATCCCGTCGGCCCCCGGGCGGCGCAGCGTCAGCCTCTGCTGCGGCTTCTCTAGCCGGCTCCGCGCGTCTCGCTGGTGGGCAGCTGTAGAGCCGCGGGTTCGGCTCCGCACGGACTAGGTCGCTCTTGCTCCCGGGGCCGCGGACAGACCGATGGACAACGCCGGAGTCATCTGGTCTGTGGGCGCGGGTGCGCGGGCGGCTCCTCCTGGACCCCGTCGGCTTCGAGCCGGACGGGCCTGGGGCGACCGCGGAGGTCGCTGGTGGGGGGGGGGCGGAGGGAGGGCTGGGGGTCGGTGGGGAGGCTGGAGCCGGAGGTCCCGGAGCCGCCCCGAGGCTCGGAGGGCAGGGAAGCCCCGAAGCTGGGGCGGGGGGGCGGCACCTGAGCCCTCCCCGCCCGCCGCCTTCGCTCTGCCTCTGTCTAGGGAGGAGGTCGCGGTCCGCTCCGGCTCGGGTCCAGGCGGGCTGGGCTCTCTGGTCCCCGCGCCCCCAGCCCCGCCCCGCGACCCCGGGAGCTGTCCAGCACCGGCGGAGCTGAGCCTGACGACTCCTCTGCTCCCCCGCCGCGTCCAGCCCCCCGGGGAGGGGGTGCCCCCATCTCCTGCTCTCTCTAATCCCCTCGGGCTGCAGGAGAAGCTGTGGAAATTAATTGGCTGAGAACTAGTATGAGAAACCCCAGGCTTCTCTTTTCTCCTGGGAGCGGAAACGCTAATTAAATCCTGACACCTCCTGGTCCACCCTCCCCCCTCCCTTAAAAAAAAAAAAACTTCATCATTATCGAAGTTTTCTGCTGTTCTAGAAGATTGACTTTAAGAACCTGCTTCACCCTGAAACATCACAAAGTTTATAAATATCCACGGGAACCTGCTGAAAGGAGTCTAGGACTAGCAGGAATATTTTGGAAGGAGTTCTCTATTAGAATTCCCAAGGATTGTGTTTGACCCGGTACTGTTTATATACAGGGTGTTCCAGAAGACTTTGTGCAGCTTTAAACTATTAAAGCTATTCCAGCTTAAGACTGCACTAAGACTTTTGGGATACTCAGCATAACTTAGTAAAGGTACATAGATGGCATGCTTATCAAATTTTTGATCCAAAAGCCTTCTTTCAGATTCCTTTGGGAGCAATTGATGAAAAGGATATTTGTAAACTTCAATTCACCATTTATTTATTAAGCCCTTCTGTGTGCAAAACACTGTACTAGGCACTAAGGATACAAAGACAAAAATGAAAAACAGTCATAGGATTATAGATAGATTCTTTAGAACTAAAAGGACCTCAAAAGCCACCTAATCCAACCCCTTCAATTTTACAGAGAAGACAACTGAGGCCTTGGGAGCTTAAGTGATTTGCCCAAGGTCATACAAGTAATAAGTGTCAGAGATGTCATTTGAAACCTAGGTCCTCTGACTGCAGATCCTGTACTGTCCCTATACTATGATGCCTCCCTCTTTGCCCTCAAATGGCTTATATTTTACTGAGTGCTATAATATGTAAACATATAAATAAGTACAAAGTAATTTGACATTAGAAACTAGGGAGATGAGGAGAAACATCCTATAGGTGGTAGCATGAAGGTGATGGGGAAATGGGGAAAGGTAGAGATGAAAAGAGAGTACATTCCCAGCATGGAGGGATAGTCTGTGCAAAGACAAAGAGGCCAAGGAGTGCTAAGTTCAAGGAATAAATGTTGACTAGTTTGAGCAGAAGGTAGATTAAATGAAGAGGAATAATTGAAATAAGTCTAGAAGGAGAAGCTAGAGCCAGATTTTGGAGATTTCAGTGCCATGCTTGAGAATTTGCCTTTTATTCTAGAAGCAATAGGAAGCTACTCATGAGTAAGGCTACATGATAGGTTAGACTTGGGCCTTAGCGTTATTTTGGCAGTAGTATGAAGAATGAATTGGAAATGGGAAGAGAATGAAAGGAGGGAAACAAATTGGAGGCTCTTATATCAGTCCAGAAAAAAAAAAAAGATAATGAAGGTTTAAACTGGGGGAGTGGTTGACTCAGAGTGGAGAAAAGAGGATGAAGTTGTGAAAAGACCGTTGCAAAAGAAGATAGAGCTGAAAAACTTAGGAACTATTTGAATGAGGACATCAATGAAAAGAAGAGTTATGGATATCCTTGATGAAGTGAACTGGAATGACTAGAAGGGTGGTGATGCCCTCAACAGAATTAGAAAGAGTTGGAGGAGTAGTTTTATCTTTGTGTGCTACTAATAGCACAATGCAGATAGTAGGCACTTAACAGACAGTTGTGAAATGTGTGAATGAACATGTCTTTTGGCAGCTTAAATTCCACACCTCCTGGCAGGTATAAAGTGTTCATACTCCTTTCCCAATTTCCCTGTATCCTTAACTTTTCACATCCCATCCATGAACAGGAAGGTAGAGTTGGGGGGAAAAGAAGATAACTCCTTCCCTTTTCTCTGTAAGTGTTATATTGTTAGAACTGTCCAGTCAGTCCCAATACTAATACCAATCTATAACCAAACCAACTAAAGCTACCTGGAATTTCTATTCACCTTAATGGTGGCCGAGAAAAGCCATTGTAGAAAGCCAATGCAAGCAAGGAAAAGCTATCTCTATCTCCATATATAAAACACAGATATCAGACAACTCTCTTCTGTCACTGAGTTCTTATAAATAAGCATTTTTCTGTTTTTTCTGTTTTTAGTTCCCGTTAAACTAGGTCTCAGTTTCTTATGGTAAATGATGTTCTAGTTCATGCCCTCATGACATCACATCAGCAATCAGACCCTTTCAGCACATAAATGTAAGGTTAATATTGTAAGTTTTGTGATTTGTTAAATAGTTGATAGTAAAAAGAAAATGAGATGAAACAGGTTTGTGGAATTACTTTACAAATTTATCATTTTTTTTAAAAAATTGCTTGTTTAACACAAATTACAGATATAACTAGGACTGGGTAGCTGGGGCTTTGCCTCTGGTCCCTGACATGGAGAAAGACTTCTTCCTTGTGATGGTCTAGACACTTCTGTCCCCAAGCCTCATGGTTCTGTGCTGGTCTATGCTACCTGGTAAGACCCTGTTCCTTTATCTGTCCCCATTCACCATTCTCAGGGTCCCATCACCATAAAATCCCTGCTTTCCTTCTTTCTCTCTAACCCTTTTTCCCCCTCCCTAGCAGTCCATCTCCAGCACTTGCTCTTTACAGAGACACAAGTTGGACTCCAGGACCAGACTACTTCATCTCCTGACACGACTCTCCTTTAGTAAGACTGCCTTCTGTGATGTTATTGCTGCCATCTTGCCCCATCCCCCAAAATGTTTTTGTCTCAGGTGAAAAAATTTTGTAGTTATAGCTCTGACACTCATTTGAAACTATCAAAGAAAGGAGTCATTTGATACAGTTCAAATTAATCTTACATATATGCAGTGAAACTTATGTATTTCCTGGCTTCATTATGTATTCATATTTCAAATTTAATTATATTAACAACATATATTACACTGATTTAATTTGAAGTAAAAGCCAGTGACATAATTTGAAGAGATTACAAAGACTAAGGTTTTTAGACAAAGAATGAATCAATCTTCAAAGTGAACTGAAGCATCCACTGGCCCTTTGTTAGTATTTAACCTAAGTTAATGGTACCTGAAAATAGGCATCATCACTGGGATATTTGTGTAGCGCCTGAAGTTTTACAAAGTATTTTATATACACAGGTGTTATTATCCTTTAGTTAATTTAATTTAATTAATGTTACCATTTATAGATAATGAAACTAAAGTCTCAGAGAAGTTAAGTAGTTTTTGTCACATGTTAAGTACTTGTGTCACATAGGTGATGGTATGAAGAGGCAGGATTCAAACCCACATCTTTCTGATTCTAAATCCAGTGCTCTGGTGGCACAACAGATAGCCCCCTGGTCCTCAAGTCAGGAAGACCTGAGTTCAAATTCAGCCCCAGATACTTCCCAACTGTATGACCCTGGGCAAGTCACTTAACTTCTCTTGTCTCAATTTCCTGAGCTATAAAATAGAGATAATAACAGCATCTACCTCTTAGAGTTGTTGAGAAGATCAAGTGAGATAATGTTTATTTAAAAAATAAAAGCACTTAGCACAGTTCCTGGCACATAGTAGGCCATGCTTACTACTTACTACTACTATAAATGCTTATTCCCTTCCCTCCTCCTCCCCCCATCCACTGTGCTATACTTAGCCTTTTTGTAAGAATGTCTGAGAAATGTTAGTCTCAGTTCACTTCCTAAATTCAGCATGCTGTATTTGACTATTACAGAGTGACCAAGAGTTCTGTGCATCTTTAGAGAATTATTCATATTTATAGTCATTTGTCTTGTCAGTCCACATAAGTGGATGAAGACTATTGCCCATATATCAACATATGTATAGATGGATAACTTGTAAAGCTTGTTCCTAATTATGTATATCTGGGATAGCAGCATAAATGGACAATGAGTTGGGTCCAGAATTGAACAGAAGGAAGGAGTAGAATAGGTTGGATTACCTTTGAGTAATTATAAATCTCCTCTATTGACCCTGAGTTTCCCAGAAAAGTAAAGACCTATCTGTTTAATATTAACCGGTATTGTTAGATGACAGCAAAAGAGAATACAACAACCTTTGAAAAATTAGAAGTGGATATAACTCAGACAGCAGAGAAGAGACCCATAATAGGTGTATACATTTCATATATAGGAATATTTTTACTGGACCTGTGATTTCATTGGTAGAGGGAGCTTCCAGTGAGGACATTCCCTTTACCAGGGCATACCAACAACTGCCCTGCAATTTATAGTCTTAGAATATTCCCTGAGGGCATTGAGAGATTAAGTTTAAAAGTAAATTTTAAAATTAAACAAATGTTCAAAATCTTATAGCCAGTATGTGTCAGAGGCAGAACTTGAACCCAGGTCCTCCTAGCTCCCAGGCTAACCATCTACCTACCATATGCCATGTTGCCTCTCTCACATATGTGATTATCATAACAAAGTTATCTTGTGTGTAAGCAGTAAATATTGGCCCACATGATTAACATGTTTTGTATATTCTGTTACAGGATATGTGAATATGTAAACAACAATAGACTATAAGTTCCCTGATGGCATTTAAAATACAGCAACATGTCAATTGTGATGGCAACTGAGACTGAAAAGACCTTTGCTCTCCTCCAGACATTTAGTACACTGTCTGTCATTTCTAGCCTTGGTTTAGGTTTATTCTGCTTTGTAACAGACAGACTTGTTCAGTTTTCTTTCATTCAGCAAAATGACTGGCTTAGAGCCCTCTCTGATAATGCAGTGCATGGTATGATTGGAATGTGGTCATGGGCAATAGTAATTGGACTCAAGAAGAAGAGTGATTTTGGAGAAGTTATTTTGGCTGGATTTCTAGCCTCTTTTATTGATGTGGACCACTTTTTTCTAGCTGGATCTCTATCTTTAAAGGTAAGAAGCATATTATTTCATTTTCTTGTTATCCTTCCAAATTATCTGTTATGTATTCTTCACATCAGTTCTTAAAAAACAAGGCTTATTTTGATTGCCTTTTTCTTTTCATTTACTTTATAATAATAGCACACAGTTATAAAAACAGTTATTACACAGCATTTATAAAAGCCCAAAACACACAAAGAACTGGGTTTTTTTTAATCCAACCCATCATTTTCTTTTTTATTATAAACTTAGTCAACAAACATTTCGGTACATCAGAAACAAGGTAGAGATAGTATATAAAATTGTAAGTTGTTGCATTAACACTATACTAAAAAGGTAGTAACAAAAATACCCTGATTTTGTCTCCTTTTGAACTTCTATGGATTATTCTGTGTATTTTTACATGTTTTATTGCTGCTGTTTTCTTTCCTTCTTTCTTTCATTTTTATCATCACCAACTCTCCCCTCCCCCTAAATGGAAGCCTTCCTCTATAACAATAAGTATAGAGAAGCAAATCAAATCAATATGTTGGCCATGTCTGAAAATATATATCTCATTTTAAGCTTTAAATCTATCACTGCTCTGTTAAAGGAAGGAAAGCATGTTTCATCTTCAGTCTTTTAAATGCTTGATCATGGCATTGATCAGAGTTCTAAAAACTTTCATAGTTGTTGTCCTTGACAATACTGTGGTCATCCTGTACATTGTTCTCTGTTTCTGCTTTTTCTGCAGTCGTCATATGGTATTCCCAAGGTTCTCAGGAACTGTCATAGTTATAATTTCTTATGGTGCAATGATATTCATTTACATTCAGATACCACATTTTGTTCAGTTATTCACCCAGTCAGGTCTTTGCTACAACAAAAAGTACTGCAAGAAATCTTTTTTGTACTGAAGGGTCATTCCCCACAGTTTTTGACCTTGGGAGTAACATGCAAAGTACTGGTATATGTGGGTCAAAGGATGTGTACATTCTGTGATGTAACTTTGGGTAGAGCTCCAAACTAATTTCCAAATTAATGATGGGACAAATTCATTGTTCTAACAGCAGTCTATTCGTGTGTCTGCCCTTCCAAAGCTCTTCTAACATCTGTTGTTTTCTTCTTTTGTTGTCTTTGCATTCTTAGTGTTGTAAGGTAGAACTTTAGGGTTATTTTAATTCTCATTTCTCGGATTATTGATTGAGAGTTTTTTTACATATGGCTATTTTTCATATGGTTATTAATATCTTGCTTTTTTTTATTTGGAAATTCCCTGTTTATGTCCTTTTACTTTTTGTCTATTGGGGAGTGGCTCATTCTATACTTGTATCAATTCTAGATATATCCTGGATAGCATCCCTCTATCAGAAATTTGCTGTCAATATTTTTTTTCTGTGCCAATTCCTTTCTAATTCTAATTTTGCTGGTGCAGACGCTTTTCAATTTTATGTAACTGAAATTGCCCATTTTGTCTTCTGTGATCACTTATGTCCTTTGTTAAGATAAAAATTCTGTCCTTAGCAATCACTGTTAAAGGTATCTCTTCTTTAATTTTTTATGTGGTAAGAACACATATTTGGGTCATACATCCATTTTGAGTTTATTGTAGTATATAGTATAATATGTTGGTCTAAATCTAATTTCTGCCAGATTGCTTTCAAGTTACCCTGGCGTCTTTTAAGTCCTAACCTCAGTAGTTGGTGTCCTTGGATTTTTCAGACACAGTACTACCATGTTTGATTGTTTCTGGAAGTTGTAGAACTAATCTGTTTCTATTTTTAACCAGTACCAAAATACTTTGGACAATTACTATTTTATAGTATAAATTGAAATCTGGTATTTCTAGACCCTCATCATTCCTGCTTTTTTTCATTATTTCTGTTTGAAATTCTTTTTTTCTCCATATGAATGTCTTCAATTATCAGTAAAATTGAGTATTTTTTCCAATGATATTTGTCAATTTGTGTTTCCTCATCAAAACTGTCTGTTTACATTCTTTGACTATTTATCCATTGTGGACTTGGAGTTAGTTACCTTTGTAAATTTTAATACCTTTTTATATATTTTAAAAGTCAGGTTTTCATCTGTTACAGTTTGCATAAATATGCAAGCTGTTGTTTTTCTTTTGATTATTTTGTTTTTATTGTACAGAATTTTTTATTCAAATATTTTTAAGGACCTCCATTTTGTTCTTAATAATTTCTTCTGTTGGTTTAATAGAAAAAAAATTCTTTCCATAAATTGCTCCATTTTCTCTCATTCTTTTTATAGTTTTAAAAAATGGTTGTCTATCATCCAGCTGAAATTCACTAAAGTATGTGATACAAAAGGTGTGTCTAAACCCATTTTCTATTAAATTATTAGCCAGTTTTTTCAGAGACAATTGTTAAGTAATGAATCCTTTATCCAGTTTTTTTTTTAATTTATTAAAAATTAACTTTTTGTTTACATTTGGTTAGCTATCTGGTATTTTTATTCTATCTCATTATTTCTTTCTCTCTTTTTTTGTCCAGTAACTATTTTGATGATAACCAATTGATAACCAATATGTTTTAAAGCCTGAGGGAGATGAAGGAATTTTGTTCTTTTAAAAAGTAATATGATAGATTAATTTTACAATAATTACATGTTTAGAAATTATTTTTAATCTGTGGTCCCTGTTATAATACTTTGGACAAAGTAAATATTCAAATGTTGATTTGGTAAAAAAAAAACAAACTTTTTTTTTGTTTAAAACCATCATAAAATCATAACTCATCTAGCAGGTAGTTTTCATCAGGCTAAATATTATACCAATCCTTTCATTTCTTCTGAGTAGAATATTGAAAATCATTTCCTTCATATTTACCAGTAGATGGCATAGTTCATCAGCAAAAAATATCAGTGAAGATTTATTTGGTTATTTTTCAGTAATGGTCTTTATATTTATTTTTGCAGCAACCTATTCTTTTCTATTCATTATTCATGATTTGTCTGTAAGTAAGTTGTATATTAATATTCTAGCAAGAAACCTGGAAACAAGAAGTTCCTTGTTATGTCTTTTCATATCTATTAACAACCAGATCTACTACTTAAAATGAAGGGCTAAACAATGCCAATAAACTTTAAATAGTCATAGAAAATTGCCATCTCTGGCTATAAAATAGTGGGGAGATAAGTGGTTGATAAAGGTTACCCGTACCAGTATAACCCTAGGATTCTATAAACACTCATGTAATAATTGACCCACATTTTTTTTTTCTTTTCACACCAAGGGTGACTTTTGCTTCCCATTGGAAATAAAATCTCCCAGTTAATTGTGTGATGCCATATTTGTATTTGTTTCTTTTTATTTTTTTAAAAATAAAATTCATTATTTATTTATTTTTAATATTCTTTTTTTTTTTTTAATTTTGAGTTCCAAATTCTCTCCCTGCCCTTTGAGAAGACAGTCTTCCCAATCTTCCCCACCCTTTGAGAAGGCAAGCAATATGATATGACTTATTTCTATTTGTTTCAAATTAGAATTTTTAGTTATACCTTTCATGCTCTAGGTCAGCAGTTCTCAAAGTGTGGTCCCAGGATCCCTGGGGATCCCCAAGAACCTTTCAAAGGATCATGATCAAAACTGTTTTTATAATAATCATAATAAAATGCTATTTGAGTATTAAAATACTCCTCCCTCTTCCAACTACATATCTGTGTGAGGTCAGATTTTCTTCATGTACTTCAACCATAACAACATATTGCAACAGATCAAAAACAGAAGCAGATATGGGAATCCAGCTGTTTTCTGTGAAGCCAGGCATTAAAGAGATTTGCAAAAATATGTAAAACAATGCCATTTTTCTATTTTGGAAATACAGTTTTTTAAATGATACTTATATTAACATATAGCTAGTTTATTATTGTTATTTTAAAATTAATTAATAGTTTAATATGTTATCAATTTTAATATCTAATATAGTGAATATTGCTATAACCCACAGAAAGGAAAGCTCTTTGGGCTCCTCAATAATTTTTAAGAATATAAAGAAGTCCTGAGATTTAAAAAAAGTTTAGAGTTTCTGCTCCACATGCATAAAAATACAATATAATAAATTAATTTCTGTAGAAAAATTCAATAATTCAGAGATACAGATGTTTTGGAATCTGTTGATTCACATGTGAGATTCTGGCCAACATTTAAATAGTTTTCTATTTTACTGTAAAAAATTGTATTCTGCTTTATTATGGGA
This sequence comes from Vombatus ursinus, assembly GCF_900497805.2. Classification (NCBI taxonomy): domain Eukaryota; kingdom Metazoa; phylum Chordata; class Mammalia; order Diprotodontia; family Vombatidae; genus Vombatus; species Vombatus ursinus. Next base: position 30,767,711 of record NW_020954550.1, read on the forward strand.
AGATCAGCACTAACTTACTTGAAAAATAGTTCCACTGTACTAATTTTCTCTTTAATAGTAATAGTAGTAGTAATTGCTAGCATCTATATAGTGCCTATTGTGTGCCAGGCCCTGTGCTAAGTGTTTTACAAATATCTCATTTGATCCTCACAACTCGGAAAGGTAAGTTCTGTTATTATCACCATTGTACAGTAGAGGAAACTGAGGCAAGCAGAAGTTAAGTGAGTTGCTCAGGGTCACACAGCTAGTAAATGTCTGAGATTTTTTTGAACTCGCATCTTCTTGACTCCAGGCTCAGCACCCTATCCACTCCACTATCAGCTGTCTCTGTTATTCCTAACTGTTCAGATTAATCTTTATTTAGGATCAAGAGCATGTTTGTTCTGAGTATAATAACTTATTTATGCCATTTGAATGCAAGCTCTTGAAGGTCCTAGCAGATTGGAAAGGTGTCAAAGTATGGACTCAGGGATGATACATACATCCCTGAGGTTAGACAGAAGCTGACTTTTTTTTTCCTTTTTGCTACAGCAACCCATGACACCAATCTCCTAAGGTGTGGTGAGATTTTACAGATATTTTGAAATATTGGAGAAGTGTACGTAATATTGCTACATGGTTCTGGCAACTTAGAGAAGAAATAAAATGATAATGTAATCATTTTACTAATACTTTAGAATATTTGATTCACTGCTTTGTGTTGACACAAAACAAGGGAGATTCTAGAGACACTTTAAAAGTCAAACACTTCTGTTAAATCTGACTTTGCTAAGTGTAAAATGTAATTATCAATCATATGGTTCCTCAAATCTGATTATTTAAGTAAGAAAATGGCTCCCATTATACACATTGCCTACCTTTCTGTGCATATAGTAATTTTGATTCATGTATTGGAGTGGTTAGAATGAGGCCAACAGAAAAAAAGTTTTACTTGGCACTTCAGTTGAAAAACTGGAAAGTGACCAGTAAATATCTTTAAAAAAAAATTTTCCTCCCCAAATAGAAACAATACTTGATATTTCTTTTTCTTTTCCCCCAGGCTGCTTTGAATCTTCCATATAGGCCTTTTCTCCATTGTTCTACTCTGATACCTATTGTGGTTCTGACACTAAAGTTGGTTATGCACCTTTTCCGGCTCAAAGACTCATGGTGCTTTCTTCCCTGGATGTTATTTATGTCTTGGACTTCTCACCATGTTCGGGATGGAATTCGTCATGGCTTATGGATTTGCCCTTTTGGAAAAACTTCTCCCCTGCCATATTGGCTCTATGTGACAATCACAGCATCTTTACCTCACTTAAGTTCGTTCATTATGTATTTAACAGGGACCAGAGAGATGATGTCTATAAAACATGGAATTCATATCGATGTCTAAGGGAACTAGGTGGCAGCTTTTGGAGAACACTGTTTAAAAGTAGTCATTGAATGTACTCATCATTGAAGTGAATTTTTAAATATATGTCACCTCTGCAGCAATTGTAGTTCTAATATTTAGTTACTTTGGTTCAAGAATTGTTTTGCGTAGTCAACAAAATGATTTTAATGTGAAGAATCTCATTTATACAGTTCTAGTCAGTCATCTGTTACATATATATATATGCAAATATTGTTTTATTTCTTCTTACTCAGCTTTTTTATAGTCTATTCAGTTTTTCTTGCTTCACCATCAACATTTTGTGTTTTGGTTTTATTTATTATTTAGGTCATGACTGTTTCCAAAAAGAATTTTAAGGGGCCATTTCCAAGCAATCCTCCATATTTGTTGAGTTGAATCAAATTGAAGTATTGGAGAATTATACTTTTGAGCAGCCTATTTCCTTCTGAAAAGAAGCTCAGGGTCTAGGTTGCCCAGGTTCTAGACAGTTAACATTATGTTGAGCTGCTTAACTCCTGTGAATCTTGAAGCACTGAAATAACTAAAATGGAATGCTGTTTGTATGTAAAAATGAATGCTAGTATTTATTCTGAATTTTTATCTTGCCTGAAAATACAACTTGCCAGGTGCTAATTGTTAATTAAGGATAGAATTAGTTTATCTAAATAGAGCATGGAGAGGGGTTTGGTGGTTGGTATTGGGGAGGTTGGAATTCATGAATGATATTATCTAATGTTAGAACTAATTTATTATTTCAGGAAATACATCCCTGCTGCAACAAAGTATTAGCTATAATATAATAGTTATAATAATATTTTATCAAAGTGTTGTCTATCTGGACCTTTTGCCCATGAATCCCATGCATTGGGGTTTTATCTGTTTTAAAAGATACTACTTTTGCTAGAAATGAATATGTCTACACTGTTTACAGAATAATAGTTAAATGGATTCTTCAGTTATGTCAGTGAAACTTCAACTGACCTTTGATCTACAAACATAGCCACTAATAATGTAATATCAAATATAGGATCACATATATGCCATTAAGATTATTCCAGTTGCCATCAATTTGTTTATATGATGTCAAAATAATGTATAAGTTAAGCGATTTTAAAAACTTAAATTGCTTGCTATGTAAAATGATTAACTTTTCAGAAAATAGTCTAGTTTAAGGAAACTTACTTTTTGCTATATTCCTTTAAATCAATGTCTGTTAAAATGGTGAAGTTTAAAGGAGAAATGAACAACTATAACTCTTGGATTTACATACAGTTTAATGCTACCTTCCTGAAGGTCAGTGCATTCAGGGTCACATAAAGCACTTTACTGCACACAAAATCCATTGTCTTCAGATGTTATTTATATTTTCTTACGGATACATGAACTATAATGCCAATAATGATGTGTGCCTTAATCTGTGAGAAATTATGAATGATTAGTGGAGCCTACTTGAGAAAAGTAGATTTTTTTTATATAACACCGAATTAATGTTCAGTAAATTGTCACTAAGGTCTACCTAGGCTCTGACTAATTCATTTAAGTCCATCAATGAAAGAGAACACTCTTTATTCTCTCCTTCTTTCCAAATAGGAAAAATAACCTATTTTCAGAAATTAATAAATCAAAGCAGGATTATTCTTTTCTTTACTTTCTTTTTAATGAAGTTTTAAAATAATTCATACTTTTTGTTTCTGCAAACCAGATTAGAATTAAATCAAAATACAGGATGTCATTAAAGAATGTTACATTGGCATTTGTCTCTTTCTTATTTCTTAATTTAGTTGGGGGGAGGGGATAACTTTGAAAATGGTACTGTGTTTAAGTGATTTAATTTTACTAATTCAGAGCAGGTTAGGGTTGATTTCTCTTTCCACTATAGTTTCTTCCTTTGATCATTCTTTGGAAGCTGTAGTTGTGACCTCTTGCAGGTTAGACATAGGGCAGTTGTTTTTCTCCGTCTCTCAAGTCCCTCTTCTCGCATGCTACCTTTAACTCCATTGTGATTGTGACTTTGCTAGATCCCAGAGATACATTTGTGCCAACACTACCATCACAATATTCTGTTTAAAGAGCTGTGCTTTGTCTGCCTGAATGTGTTTACTACTTTTAAACATTCTCAGGAAATAACTCTGTCTGTATAGTATTCTCCCCTTGCTACTTACATATATGTTGTAACTGCCTTCACCTACTGCTTCTCTTATGCATGTTATTCATATCTGCTACTCACAAAGAAATCCTTCTGCTTTATTTGACTTCCCTACTCTAAACAGGGTCTATGTTATTTCCTCATAGATTTTTGCCCCTTCCCACCTTTTTTTTTCCTCTTGTGTCTGACTTAGGATCCATTCCTGTAGGAAATAAAGAGCATAGAAGTATTGCTCTGTAGTAGATATTTCCCTGTGTCCTTGATTGTGCAGTTCATTATTACCCCCTACCCTCCCCATGATAATTTTTTTCCCTATTTGCCATGAAATCTCTCTGGATCCATGCTCTCACTCTTCTGGATGTCAGTTGCCCCTAGAAGCTCCAATTCCCCTTTTCTGAAGGAGGATGCTGCCCTTGGAGGCACAACAATCTCTCAGAGGTAGTCGTCTCTCTAAGCATTAATTCTCTTATTGCCAAGTCCACATCTCTTACTAAACAGATGTGTCTCTTCTACCATGAGATATTCTTCACTGGAACCCTCCCCCAACACTGAATTGAGAGTTCCTCCCTTTCTTTCTCCCTGTGTTTCAGTCCCTTCCTTTCTCACATCACCCATTCTCCTGTAAGCCCTCTTTTTCCTAAGATACTTATAGGAGTTATTTTCCCTTCATTGTTTGCCATTTAGTTGGGGCTACATCACGCATTTCCCTCTATCTTCTTCCTTCCCTCTTCCCTTTTATGTATCTTCCTATTATGAAATTTAGTTCCATAAAGAATTTCGATTCACCTGCAGATGTGTTTTGAAGTTTAGTCCATGGTGTTTCTGGCCAATTCCTCCCCATTGTTTCTATTTTAAGTTCTGTTTTCACTTTTGTCACTTTGTGTACTCTTAAAAAGAAATCTATTAATGGTTCGTTTGTTGTTTTTAACCCCATTGGTGTTTTAATAGTTTTTTTCTCCTTTTTTTCTATGATAATTTATTTAATTATTTGTGCGTCTTTGGTTGCTGTATTTGGTGCAATGGATAGAGTGCCAGGCCTGGAATCAGGAAGACCTGAGTTCAAATCTGGCCTCAGACGCTTACTAGCTTGTGAGCCTGGGCAAGTTACTTAATCCTGTTAGCTTCATCTGTAAAATGAGCTGGAGAAGGAAATGGCAAACTACTCCAGTATCTTTGCTAAAGCCCCAAATGGAGTCATGAGTTGGACATGACTGAAATAACTGAACAACAACTTGTGTTTCTGTTGTCTGAGGTCTTTCCAAAGCAAATAGACTGTCCATATTTTGGGGTAGGAATGCTTCAAATGCTTCCTATTGGAGCCATTTTTTCATTGATGATTAGATGCTGATTTGTAGGGTATATTACCTTGAGTTGCACCTTAAGCTCCTTTGCTATTCAGAACACATTATTCCATTCCCTTCTACAATTTCTGAGGAGTGAAGAATAGTCTGTAGTATTCAAGTTTTCTTTCCTTTATATTTGAAGGTCTTTGCTTCTGGATTCTTTCAGAATTTGTTGTTACTGGAATTGTTAAATTTAACCACTCATAAATCTTGGAGTTTGCAGCATAGGGTTTTTTTTTTTTTTTTCTGAATGCAGTCTATGGATATTTTGCAGTTGTTACTTTATTTTCTTTTTTTTTCTTTTTTTTTCCTTATTTTTAGGTAGTTGGGGTTAAGTGACTTGCCCAGGGTCACACAGCTAGTAAGTATTAAGTGTTTGGTCTGAGGTCAGATTTGAACTCAGGTCCTCCTGACTTCAGGGCCAGTACTCTATCTACTGCACCACCTAGCTGCCCCTTTATTTAATATTTTCAAAAGTTCTGGGTAGTTTTCTCATGTTATTTCTTGTCTATTTCTTGCCTTTGGGTTTTTTGGCTTACATCCTTCTGGGAGACCTAAAATCCTTAAATTGTTTCCATGCATCTTGCCTTTGAGATCAATATGTTTTGCTTGTACAGAGATTTTCTTTTAATGTTATTGCCTTTTGCTTCTCTTCTTCCAGATTGTCCTTTACTTCTATGGGTTTTCATTCTCAATCAGTGATGTTTTTTTGGTGAGACTTATTACTGTGAATTCTATTCTGCCAACTATTTCTGCTGTAGCAGGCCACAAATTCTGCATTTATGATTCTTATTTCTCTCTTGAAACCAACTGCCACCCACAGGGTAAGCCGGCCAGCCTAGTTGAAGCAGTAAGACAAGAGGCAAGAAATGCCAGGAAAGTCAAACCATCACTACCACTTTGACCACCGTCTCCCCTGAAATCCTGGTGGAGACAGTCCAGGACCCTGAACCCAGGAGCCTTGGGAATAGCAATCCTTCCAGTACAGTTCCTACAGCCATCATCCCAGGAAGCAACCCTTGGTGAAGATGTAGTCTGACTTTTACAGTTACTGAAGACCCAGAAAAGAAAGTTCTTGCCACCAAAATCTTGGCTCTGTAAAATGGTTCAGCGTCATAAACCGATATGATTTTATCTGTGGGAATAATATTCAAGAGGTGACATTACTATTTGCTTAGCAGCTGTGTTTTAAGGACTGTGGAACCTTACTGACTTGCAGCTGAAACCTTCCATATGTGTTATTTCTCCCATAAGAATATGACTTTTTTGAGAGCAAGGATTGTCTAGCTTTTCTATCTATATCCTCAGCACTTAGCATAATACTTAATAAATGTTTTATTCATTCATTCATTCTTGAACTCTTCTAGAATATTCTGCTGTACTTCCATGTTCTCTTGGGAATCCACAGGGTCCTCTGCCTTATGAGGTGTTGACTCATTTTCCTTTGTCTTGAAATATTTATTCAGAGATATTTGGATTCATTTAGACTTCCTGAAAGTCAACTTTCTTTATGGTATCAATATTTTCTTTCCTGTTGGTTTATCTTCTTTTGCTTGGGGTTTCTTTAATGAGTTTTATTCCTTCTGAGTTCTTTGGTAATTTCAGTCTTTTTGTTCCTTATATTTCCCTTTCACTCACTTTTTGACTTTTTCCCTTTTGATGGAAGTTCCCCTGGGTAAATTTCTATACAAGGTGTCCCAAAAGTCTTGGTGCAGTTTTAAACTTTAATAGCTTCTATATTCTCTCTGACTTTCATTATAAAATTAGAGTTGTGTTCCTTTAGGGGGGAAGATTTAATAGCAATAAAAATACAATTAAATGGAGCAACCATTAAAAATTATGTCTAAATAGAAAGAATGACTTTAAGATAACATGAATAATTACTTCAAATCACAAAAATATGAATGGGAAAACTGCTATAGTAATTTTTAGGTTTAACACACTAGCTTAAAACTGGGAAACAAGAAATTGTCCAAACAAAATACCCAAACTTCAATGTCATTTATCTCGCTCATTCTCCACCTCAGTTTCTTTGGTATTATCTTCAACTCCTCAGTGCCCTATAGTAGGATAACATGCATCAATAGCAATATTTGGTTGTTTAGACTCCTTCTCCCACTCCCCTGGTAGTTCATGGTTGCTGTGAGCTCTCAGAAATGAGAGGATAATTTTAGGCTCCATAAAGAAGAAAAAACAGCTGTGGTCACATACTAAAATTTATCAGTTAATGAATAAGTAGGTCAGTATGTTTACTGGGTTATAATGCTTCTGTGGGAGAAAGGGAGAGGTAGAATGGGATAAATTATCTCACATAAAACAGACAAGTAAAGGCTTTGAAAGTGGGGGAAGGTGAGAGGGAATGAGTGAATCTTATTCTTATCGGATTTGGCTTAAGGAGAGAATAACGTACACACCCAATTGGTATGGAAATCTGTCTTATCCTACAGGAAAATAGGGGGGAAGGAGATAAAAGAAGGGGGGGGATGATAGAGGGAAAGGCAGATTGGGGGAGGGGGTAATAAGAAGCAAATACTTCTGAGGAGGGACAGGGTCAAAAGAGAGAATAGAATAAACAGGGGAGGGATAGGATGAAGGGAAATATATGTTTTCCACAGCATGACTACTATGGAAGTGTTTTGCATGACTACACATGTGTAACCTGTATCGAGTTGCTTGCCTTCTCAATGAGGGTGGGTGAGGAGGGAGGACAGGAGAAAATTTGGAACCCAAAGTTTTAAAAACAAATGTTAAAAATTGTTTTCACATGCAACTGGGACATAAGATGTACAGGCAATGGAGTATAGAAATCTATCCTGCCCTACAGGAAATTAGAAGGGGAAGGGGATAAGAGAAAGGGGGGGGTGATAGAAGGGAGGGCAGATTAGGGAAAAGGGTATTCAGAATTCATGCTGTCTTGGGGTGGGGGAGGGATGAGATGGGGAGAAAATTTGGAACTCAAAATCTTGTGGAAGTGAATGTTGAAAACTAAAAATAAAAAAATTTTAAAAAATGCTTCTGTGGAAAAGTTTAGCCATCAAAACATAACTAAGGAAACCAAAAAATTCTGACAAACATGATTTCAGTTTAACCTCACTCCTGCCCCAAGCCTGGGGTGGTTTCTTGAAAGACAGTTTTGTAAAGCTGAGTGCTGCATACATGGAGGGACATGTATGGCTTCTGATTTGGGGAGAGTCCTTTAAGCCCCTGAAGCTGTATATAGATGGAGAGACTTCAGAGAAAATGCTTAGGGAGAGAGAAACAGAATTCAGGAGAAAGACAAGGCAAGAAAGGCAAGGTGCAAACTTAAATAGCAAAATAATCATTTCAGAGTCAGCTATCTGTGTGCAGTTAGATCAAATAGTTAGAGCAGAGGTCAAAAGTAATACCAAATTAAAAGAAAGAACAAATATAAGAAGATAATACCATAATTACAATCACTCCAACCCAATCTGATTAAACAGGCTGTCCTTCCTCAGAAGTGTTTGCTTCTGATTACCCCCTCCCCCAATCTGCCTTCCCCTCTATCATCCTCCCCTGCTATTTTCCTGTAGGATAAGATAGATTTCCATACCCAATTGAGTGTGTATGTTATCCTCTCCTTAAGCCAAATTTGATGAGAATAAGATTCACACATTCATATCCATGAAAAATGGAAAAGATAAAATTAAAGATTTTGATTCTGACTTTAATAAAAATTTTAGAAGTCACAGAAGTTAAATTTTACAAGTTTAACCAATACAAAACAGGGACCACAAGGAGGCTGAAACAACTCTCAATCTGTCTCAATCAGCACACACTTAATCTCCCAGAAAGCAAAGACCCTTGTCTTTGATTTGAGCACTGAAGTTCATCTGCAAAACATTTCAGTAGATTATGCATGTCAACACCTCACAGTACACGAAAAACACTTGAAAGGAAAAGGAACCTGAAGAGAATTTGTCACAAGACTCAACTATATCAGATAATCCTGAGATTCATAAATGAACTTGGAATGACAACAACAAATAGGCATAAAATTGAACAGACCTTAGACCATTTATGTAGTGATCTAAACACATTAGTAATAATAGTGTAAAAACTGAATTTAGACTCCTCATCTCATTATGCAATATTCCATGTGAAAAATAACACTGAAATGGCCCTAAATGGATAGAGCTCTAATCCTGGAGTCAAGAGGACCTGAGTTCAAATCTGGTCTCAGAAACTTGACATTTACTAGCTGTGTGACCCTGGGCAAGTCACTTAACCCTGATTGCCTCACCAAAAAAAAAAAAAAATTAAGAAGAAAGAAAATCAAAAAATTCTCAGCTTTAGCTGGGAAGAATGGCTAGACTTGACCAAATACATTAAAAAAAAATTCCTGCTAGATGCAACACAATTTTAAAGGAACCCAATTTGATTTTCAAGTTATCTCAAATATGAAGATTCTAAGAGAATATAAAATATCACAATCTATATGATAACTAAAACATTATAGATGATATGGTATAAGGAACTATTGACCTATTTCCCTATTTCTCATCTCTAAAACTATGGTTTGTGCATTCATTAAGAATATCCTTGGAGGCAGCTAGGTGGTGCAGTGGATAGAGCACTGGCCCTGGAGTCAGGAGGACCTGAGTTCAAATCCGATCTCAGACACATAATACTACCTAGCTGTGTGACTCTGGGCAAGTCACTTAACCCCAATTGCCTCAGTAGGAAAAAAAAAAAGAGTATCCTGGATGAAAACCTGAATAGGGAACAGGCAGCTGTCAAAAGCAATTTTCTACAACAGACCATATCTTCATAGTTATACAATTTACTGAGAGGCGTAGAGAATATATGATCTTGCTGTGTCTACTGTTTATCGATTTAATAAAAAGTATTTGTCTTAGTAGATAGAACAGAGGCCAGTTTTAAACATTCCCCTCAAACAAGGTATCTCTCACACCTTACCTCATTTGAATCATTCAATAGTCTACACTATTCTATAATTCTTGTTTGTACACAATTGTTTGCATGTTGTCTCCCCCATTAGCGTCTTGAGAGCAAGAACTATCTTTTGCCTTTCTTTGTATCCCCAGCACTTAGCACAGTGTCTGGCACATAGTAGGTGCTTTACTAAATATTTATTGACTGGTTGACTGAATGGATACTCTATAGAGAATTTATAGGAGGAAAAAAACATGAATCACACAGAATAAGAAGTCACAATCAATACCAGTGTAGCCAATATCTCCACTAATGAGAATGCAGACTCTTCAAGCTACAGAAGTATAAAAGTGCTGGGCCTCAGGGTGGCACAGTGGGTAGAGAACTAGCCTCAGACTCACGAATAGCTGAGTTCAGATCTAGCTTCTGTCACTTACTACTTACTGGTCATGTGACTCAAAGCAAATCAACCCTTCCATGCTTTGAAACAACTCTACATTTATAAATTGCATAGGAAGAGATCATTTTTTCACAGGGAGTTACCTAGACCAGGGAAATCACAGGTCTGAAACAACAACAACAAAATTACAATGCCATCTTGTTTTATAGTATATTTTGAATCAGGGCCATGGAAATTAATGTTTGAACTATATAGTTACTGTGAATTTTAATATTGAACCTTAAGGTTCATGAGATCCTAGATGTGGAATAATACATAGGAAGCAGCATGGTACAATGGAAAGAACTGTGAAGTCAGAACACCTGGGTTCAAATCCTGCCTTTGTTGCTTGCTAGCCTATGTGACCCTCAGTAAGTCTTTTTACCCTCCTGGGGTCTCAGTTTCCTCACATATAAAATGAGAGGTTTGGGCTAGATGACCTCTGAGGTCCCATTCAGCTCTACATCTATCATCCTGTGATTTCACAAGGTCATTTGGTCCAATTTCCTTTTTTCCTATTGGTCCACGCCCAAGTCCTCCCAGAAGATTGTCTACTTTCGGATTTGTAAAGATCTGGAAAGGAGAGGGTTCACATCTTTCCCTGATTGTCTATTCCAGAGAATGATAAAAACACCTAGCATTTAAAAGTTTCCAAAATGCTTTACATATCTCATTTGATCCTTACAACAACCCTGCAAAGTAGGTGCTATTATTTTCCCCATTTTACATATGAGGAAACTGAGGCTGAGAGAGGTTAAGTGATTCACCCAGGGTCAAATAGCTAGCAAGAATTTTAGGCAAGATTTGAATTCAGGTCTTTCTAACTCCAGGCCCAGCACTCTATTTACCGTGCCATCTAGCTGCCTAAAACAAGGAAGCACAAGTTGTTCATTTCTTTGAGTAGAGATGTAAAGTTAAATGTAATGGAAGTCCCTGATTTCTGATGCACCTAGGGGTACTTGGTATGATCTTACAGTAACTAAGTAAATATTAGGCTGATTGAGGAGCGAGAGTGTCACATGTCTGTGTACGGAATTCTCCAGAAACCTTTCTGTGGACTGTGTGCGTGCTTTATTACCACCATGACTTGATAAGTGTGGGCCGCACTTCATGGTGTATTGTCTTTAGTACTTTTCAAAAGGCAAACATTCCAGAAATCCAATCAATCTACTTTATAGTCATACAATAAATATAATCACACTAGACTAGGCTGATTGAAAAACAATAAAAAGAATAAGGTGGTAGAGTACAACTACTCTGATTTTCCAGTCTGTAGTTTCGAAATCAAGTTGAATTTTATACTCACAGAGGGAAGTTGTCTTAGGCTGACCAGAATCCGATGCTATGGGACACTCAGAGCTGGAATGTGCAATCAAATGCTTCTTTACTTAAGCAGCAGCACAAAGATACACAGTGCAAGTGGCCTGCATACAGCTAGAGGCTGCATCAGGCCTGGGGAGCCTTTGAGGAGCCTGGAAGCAAGAGGGAAGGCCCCATATGTTCTTTGGAGAGGCCCCTCCCTTCAGGTAACCCTCTAGGGCCCCTTTCTGTGCCCAGGTTATCTACCTGGGGGAATTCCCTCATCAGCTCTTCCAACCTGCACCCTCTTTGGATTCAAATAGGGCAGAAGAATTTCTTCATCTTTGATGATTGATCTTGGTACCCATACTGAAGTGCTGAAGCAACATATATATGAAATAGCATATGTAAAGCAGTTTACAAAATTTAAAGTGCTATATCACGGGTTCTTAACCTGTGGCCCATGAAGTTGTTTTTATTATTATTATTATTATTATTTTTTGGAGGGGTCAGGCAATGGGGTTAAGTGGCTTGCCCAGGGTCACATAGCTGGTAAGTGTTATATGTCTAAGACCAGATTTGAACTCAGGTCCTCCTGAATCCAGGGCCAGAGCTCTATCCACTGTGCCACCTAGCTGCGCCCCACAAAGTTGTTCTAAAAAATATTTTGGTAAATGTCTCTCCAATAAAAAGATAAGTCATTTAACTTCTCAGCCTCAGTTTCCTCATCTGCAAAATTGGGGAAATAATGGCATCTACTTCACAAGCTTGATGTGAGGATTAAATGAGACAATATATGTAAAGTGCTATGCAAACCTTAAAGTACTATATAATGCATATTATATAATAGTGGTTTCCTTTGTCGTCTGACGTATTTCATTTTACGCATTTAAAAATATGATTCTAAGAAGGCTTCACCAGACTAACAAAGGGGTCCATGACACAAAAAAAGTTAAGAACCCTTGAGCTATATAGATATAGCTGTAGATAGATATAGATATAGATACATAGATTTATAGATAGATGTAGATATAGTTCAAGGGTTCTTAACTTATACATATATGTGCATATATATTTATGAAGCGGAAGCTATTGTCATTTACATGTTATTTCATTTAGTCCTCACAACAACCCTAGTAGGTAGGTGCTATTATATTTATATATTTTTATAAGCTGGCTTTATTATTATTGTTATCATTATCATTATTCATCCAGAAAGTTGGATGAAGCAGCCTTTAAGAGCCTCAGACTTTTACTGGTTCATTCCTGGATGCGTCAAATGTTTGCTCTTTGAGACAAGCTCCCAGTTTAGGGGCTGCTGAATGGAGCTCATTGCCCTAAATTTGTGTGAAAGCTCCTGGTGTTTTAGTTTATTTACCCATGGTTTCTCCTCCGGGCCTGAATCACCAGGTTAGAAAATGCTGATCTGAATTTTTTAATGATTGACCAAGTTGCAAAACAAGAACCTGAGAGGGATTCCTTTCTTAATTATCAATTAGGAATTTCCTTTCTTCATCATCTGTCTCAGGAAATAACAAAATCAAATGATCTTGAAGTGCCTAATTATCTAATGCCTGGAGGCAGTGAAACTCAAACTATCCTCCACACATGTGCATCTGTCTTAGTCTAAAGATCTCTAGAGAAAAGGCTTTCATCACTTCCCAGAGCAAACTGTCACAATCTTTGACTTATATCTTAATTCCTTGAAATAAAGGCTATCGTGAGTTTATTTTATTCTGGTAGTTTCTGAAGAAGCAATTAGGTTCAATGATTTTTGTCCAATTTCAATATGAATTTCAATTTGCTTCCTGGTACTGTACTATTATTTATTATTATATTTTTTAATTTTTTTCTGCTACTTAAATGTTTGTCAACTGACTTACAATTATTTATTTTAGACTGTAGAAATATGAGCCAGGTACTGTATATTATACCATTCTATCACTAAGATGAAAGTATCTAGGTTTTGTGATAGTTGATATGCAGTAACTCCCTTCTGAACTGGTCCCAGCATTTAGGAGCCCCAGTTTCTTAGAAGGTTTAATTAATGGAATTGTTATACTGTCCTAGTCACTATCTTGGACACTTTAATGATTGTTGGCATTATTTCAAACCCTACTATTTCCATATTTAGTTCTATTTTTCTATTAGACTCACATAATTAACTATCTTCTCTTATATACTTATTTTCTCCAGACTCCCATAAAATACTAGGAATATACCAATGATCAGTTTTGTTCCAAGTGTGTTCGCATTGCCTTAAGAAATTACAGTTAATAATTAGTCTCCAAAGTAACTGGTTCTAGATCTTATCATGTGTGCTATTAACATTATAAACATTCCAGCAATGACAGTACTCTTTTTAAAAATATGTATACAGGCTTTTACACCTAAAACAAACCTTACAAAGAACTCTCCCAGTTGCTTGCAGGCTCCAAGTCCCAATTTACTCCTGGCTGGTTGTTGTTGTTTGTCTTTTGTTCTAAAAGAGGACCATGACATCAGAAAAGTGATGCCATGCCTTGCAAGTGAATTGGATTTAAGTGAGGGAGGGCTGTGCAAAGTCGCCAGCCTCACCCTCTTCTCCAGAGCCATCTGGGCCCACTGGCTAGATATAGATCAGGATGACTGGAGATGGCCCCAGATGCAATGGGAGACTTTGGCCTTTTTGAGGTAAGGTCTTTCCCAGATCTCAATGTGTCTGAGGCAATGGCCATTCAGTGATCAAGGCTAGATAAAAATGAGGCAAAAAATGACCTCTTTTACCTAGTTAAAAAAAAAAGTAAGATCCCAATGTGGGAGGGGAAGATCCTCAGAGGCTCTGGCCAAAATTGATATTTACATTTATTCTGAGCCATCAAAACTGAAACAATGACCAAGTGAGGCTTGGGCTGGGACCTGTTGTTGAGCAATCAATGAGAGTCAGAGTGATTTGGTCCATAAAAAAGAAATCTAGCTTGTAAACCCCAAGATTTCTTGCTAGGTTTCAGCAATCAAAATTTATATTCCTTTGGGCAGAACACCTGCAGGTAAGGTTATGATTCCCTGTGTGGACAGAGGGAGGAGAGGAGGGAAGGAGGAAGGAGAGGAAGGAGAGGAAGGAAGGAAGGACAGAAGGAAGGAAGGAAAGACCCCTTGTCAAGCATATTGAACATAGAGTCCATGTTTTAGATAAGGTTTGAACTAGATGACCTTGAGTGTCTGAATCCTTGAGGTAGAAAAAATTTACCTTAGCTGCTTTCCCACTCCCTTTATCAGTGCTCCTTACTTAACTAACCATTCTCTCCTCCCCATATACCCCAATACATATTCTGTATGTTCAATATTTCAATTCTGTATGCTCTGCCTCTAAGCTGACTGGCAGCTAAGGTGTTAGCTGAACCCCCAGCCCACTGTGAACTCTCCCTCTTGAACTTCTAGTATTTTTATTCCCTTTATCACCCATATGATACATAATCTTATACTATTTTGCATCGTTATTTAACTCTTCCAATGTGTTTGTAGTCTTATTCCCTCGACAAGATTCTAAGCTTCAAGAGGCAGGTAGGTGGTGCAGTGGATAGAGCACTGGCCCTGGAGTCAGGAGGACCTGAGTTCAAATCCAGCCTCAGACCTATAACATTCACTAGCTATGTGACTCTGGGCAAGTCACTTAACCCCATTGCCTAGCAAAAAGAAAAATATTCTAACCTTCAGGAGGGAAGATTATAAGACAATATATAAGAAGGAAATAAGCATTTATTAAGTGCCATTTTATAGTTGAGGAAACTGTGACAGAGGTTAAGTGATTTGCCCAGGGTCACATAGTTATTAAATTTCTGAGACTGGGATTTGAACTCAGGTCTTCATAACTCTAGGGGCAGTTAGGTGTTGTAGTGGATAGAGCACTGGTTCTAGAGTCAGGAAGACTCATCTCCCTGAGTTCAAATCTGTCTTCAGACACTTCCTAGCTGTGTAACCCTGGACAAATCACTTAACCCTATTGGCCTCAGTTTCCTCATCTGTAAAATGAGCTGCAGAAGGGAATGGTAAAGTACTCCAGTACCTTTGCAAAGAAAACCCCAAATGGGGTCTGACAAAGAGTCAGACATGACTAAAATAACTGCACAACTTCCTGACTCCAACTGTTCTGTTTTCTATCCCTCTTAGTTATGTATGAAGAGCACAAAGTAGGCCTGTTTAATTGGACTAAAGAGTTCATGAAGGTTAGTCACATATAATAAGGCAGAAGGGAAGGTTGGGGCCAGTCTGTGAAGGATTTTAAACCCCAAACAGAGGAGTTGGTATTTGACCCTAGAGGTAATAGGATCTCATGAAGTTTGTTGAGTCATGCAGGGACACGGTCAGACCTTAGGAATACTGCTTTGGCAGCTGCATAGAGGTTTGTTATAGTAGTACATAGTAGGTACTCAAAAATGCTTGTTGAGTGGTTGAGCAAAGTCACTCCCTTCCCTGCCATCATACATCTCTTCAGTGTATGTGGGGAGAGGCAATGGCACTCAGCTTGGGGAGCTGGCACTGAGAGGGAATCATATACCTTGATCCCTCAACCCTCTGACATCTCTTCCTGGTCACTGAACTTGCAAGGCCAGTGTAGCTCTCACTCGTTCAGGAATCTCCCAACCATGACAGCAATTCTCACCACACTTCCTGTCTCCCAACACACACAGACACACACCTTCTGGGAAGATATCAGTTATCATCATGGCACCCACTCAGCCACAGGCCATGGCCTGTCTCAGTCCAGTCCCTGCACAGGGGCAAGGCTAAGGGTGTGTTGGGGGATGACACCAAAAATGAGAAGAATCAGAGAGTGTAATGGAACCCCCAGTTACCTGTTAGGATCAATCAATCAATATGTTTATTAATTATCTGCCATACACTAGGCACAGAGCTAGAATGGTCAGGAACATCAATTATCATAAAATGGCACCCTGTCAAAAGGACAGGTGCTATCTGAATTGGCTGCTACCTGAAGGAAAGCTGGTCACTGGTTCAAAGAGCCCACGAAAGTGTCCCTCATACTATGACTCCTGCTATATATTGGGCCATATATTGCATGCTGTAAATATCTTCTCCTTGGAGAAGATGCATTCTTCACTTTCCCATGAATTACTGAGGCTGTATTCTAAAGGCATGTGTGGCAATAAATCCTTCCTTCTCCATGCCTGACTCTTTTGTAGGCATAGCTTCTGTTTCCCAATATGTTTCTATACTGGAAAAGAACTGTAAATTCATAAATGCAGGTGCTCCCTGTGCAGTCTCAGCTAATCAATCTACTCCCTGAGTTACATTCTCTAGGTGATGAGTCATTTTCAAGTAAACTCCCTACCTTCCCCAAAGGGGAGTGGTCACTCCCTAAAATTGCATAATATTTTGGTCATAGTAATTTTCATTTACAACAAGAGATGAATTGTCCCATAATAAAAAAAAAAGCAATATTAGCTTTATGGAAAAAGAACTGGACTGTAAGTCAGGAAAAAGTCGAATTCAGGAAATCTGAATTCTAATCTCAGCTCTGCTTAACAAGCTATGTGACTTTAAGCAAGTCACTTCCCCTCACTGGGCCTCAGTTTCCTCACCTGTAAAATGAAGGAGGTGGTTTGGAATTACATATAAGGCCCCTTCTAGCTTTATCTAACATTTTATGACTTCTAAGTCACAAAAGGATCATGCGGTGTTTGAGGTGTTGTATAAAAATGAGGAGGGACAGTTTCACTACTTGGCTTTAGCATCTAGGGGTGGGGTGGATTTCAGCCCATTCGGTGTGTTTATGTAAGGCTCTAAGGACTTTTGGGCAACTGCTTAAGGCAATGGACCCTAAGTTACTATGAGAGCCCCAGGAATTGCTCTACAACTGAGAAAATAAACTATTGTCTTTGATTATAACTCCTTTGGGGTTGTGACTTTTTGCCCTTCCCTATTCTTTTGGTGCAGAAATATTTGCAATTTCATGTTCCTAAATTCCCCAGGATTGTTTTAGAAAAAAAAAGAAAATATGCAGATAGGGGTGATACTTGGAGTGAGAAGACCTTGCTTCAAATCCTGACTCTGTCAATTACTAGCTGTGCAACCTTGGGGAAATCACTTAATCTCTCTGAGGCTCAGTTTCCTCACTTGTGAAATAGGGATAATAAGACTCCTCCTATTTACCTCACAGAATCGTGAAGACAGAGCTTTGTCAACAAGATGGGAAAATGCAGATTAGAAGAAAGCACCGTTTGATATATCTGGGAACTATTAAATGATGTAACTTGAAAAGCAGTTATTAATGGATTGATATCAACCTAAATGGTGAAGTGGATAGAGAGCTGGGCCTAGAGTCAGGAAGACACAAGTTCAAATTTTACCTCAGACTTATACTAGCTGTGTGACCCTGGGCAAGTCACTTAACCCTGTTTTGCCTCAGTTTCCTCATCTGTAAAATGAGCTGGAGAAGGAAATGGCAAACCACTTTAGAATCTTTGCCAAGAAAACCTCAAACGAGGTCTCTAACAGTCAGACATGACTAAAACAATGGAACAACAACAATAATCAACTTGGAGGGAGGTCTCTAGAGGAGCATCCTGAGGGTCTACCCTTGACACTGTGTCATTAACCTGCTGATCAAATAGATGACACAGAAAGAATGCTTATCAGATTTGCAGATGAGACAAAGTTGGGAACAATAGCTAACACATTGGTGACAGGATCTAAAAGGTTTTGAGAAATTAGAATAATCGCTGACTCTACAAGATAACAATCAATAGGGATAAATGTAAAGGGTCACATAGAGTCTTTTTTTCAACCCTACACAAGAGAGAGTAGAGTTTAAATGCTGCTTTAAAAGAGAAGTAGCTAGGCCAGTGGTCTCCAAGCTTTTTTAATCGTGCACTATTATCAATAAATAAATATTGAGCATGAACCTCTAATATATGTGTTTGTTTATTTATAAATTATATAGTTCTTGTTGTTCAGTTGTGTCTGACTCTTTGTGACCCCATTTGGGGTTTTCTTGGCAAAGATACTGGAGTAGTTTGCCATTTCCTTTTCTTGCTCATTTTACAGATGAGGAAACTGAGGCAAACAGGATTAAGTGACTTGCTCAGAGTCACACAGCTAGGAAGTGTCTGAGGCCAGATTTGAACTCTGCAAGATGAGTCTTCCTGACTCTAGGACCAGCACTCTATCCACTGCGCCATCTAGCTACTTCTACTAATTGTACTAATAAAGATTGTACAAAATGGAAATTTTAAAAAGATAAGATAGAGAAGAGATAATATTCATCTTAGTGGCAATAGGGAGCCACTGAAGCTTGTTGGATAGAGTAGTGACATGGTCAGACCTGTGGCAATAGGGAGCCACTGACATGGTCAGACCTGCACTTCAGGAAAATCATTTTTGGCTGATAGATGGAGGAGGGATTAGATTAAGGAGAGACAAGACAGGGAGACCAATTGGGAAATACTGCAAATACTTGAGCTGAGAGGTGCTAGTGGCTGTGTGAATAGCCCAGACTCACACACCTTGGCAGTAGGTAGCAGCCACAATTAAAATAGGCTAAACTTCTTGGAAGGCAGATAGGTTAGACTAGAGATAGACTGGCGATGGTTGGTTGCTGTGGGTCACTGTGACAAACAGGAGAGCGCGCAGTAGCGACCCTACATTTTCCCTAGGCCAAAATCCTCGCTGTCGGAGGGCCGGACGTTGTGCAGGCCTGGAATAGAGAGAAGGGGAAGATACAGAAGATGTTGGTGGAGGTAGAAAAGATAAGATTTGGCAATTGGTTGGGTGTGTGGGGCGAAGGAGAAGGAGGAGTCAAAGACAACACTGAGATTGTGAATCTGCATGACTAGAAGCATGCCGCTGCCCTCAAATGAAAGAGGACAGTTTGGGAGACAGGTAGCTTTGGGGGGAGAGACAATGTAGAGATCAGCCAATGAGATTCCCGTCCATTTCTGCCTCTGCTTCTGCGAGACTCACTTTGCTCTGCCCTGAAAGGAAAGGGACTAAGGTGGGGATCTTCTTCATGGGAAGCTGCCCCAGGAGCGCACAGCCAGCCATCGGAGGTCACTAATGCCATGAGGTTATCTGGGGAGCAGAGGGGTGGTAAGCTGTGGAGAGGAGGAGTTTTTCCCAATGGCTCCTGAGTCATTAATGCCACAGGTGCCCAGGTTATGACGGCCCTGAGGGGCCAATGCCTGCTTCAGAAAGGGGGAGGTTGGGAGTTTGCACAGTGGAGGGAGGGGGCAGAATCGGGGAGGATGGAGGGACAATGTGGGTGTAGTTGTGTTGGAGACAAAGTCCATGACTGGCTCTTGAGTTGAGAAGGGATGCAACTCTGACTGATCACACACACCTCAGAGACCTTTGAGCTAGATGAGGGTTTGTGTTGGGGGACGGCAAGGGGGGGGGGTCAGATTTTAATGAACCGTAAGCTCAGTGTGCCACAATTTATACCATTCCCAAACCAATAGGTACCCACCTTGATTACAGTGTTTTGCTACCACAAAACATTGGATTCTCTCTTTTTGTGATTTTTTTTTTTTTTTTTTTTGGCTAGGCAATGGGGTTAAGTGACTTGCCCAGAGTCACACAGCTAATGTTATGTGTCTGAGACCATATTTGAACTCAGGTCCTCCTGAATCCAGGGCCGGTGCTCTATCCACTGCTCCACCTAACTGCCCCGTGATTTTTTAAAAAAATAATGGATAGATAGTCTTTGGGAATAACCCATATAATTAAAGAATTTTAGCTTTGGAAGCTTGGAGCTTAGTAGCCTGGTCATATCCATACCTGAAAAAGAATCCCCTCCCCTCCCAACAATATACCTAGAAAGCAATCATTCAGCCTTTGAAAATCTCTGATAAGGGAGAGTTCCCACCTTTTGAGGAAGACCAGTTCCCTTTTAGAGAGTTCTAATTGTTAGAAAGTTTCTCCTTATATCAAGTCTAAACTTATTTCCTTGCAATTTCTACCTGTGGCTCTTATTTCTGTCCTTAAGAGAGAACAACACAAAACCCTCTCCTACAGAAGACAGCTATCATAAATCTCCTTAGTCATTTCTTCTCCATGTTAAAAATTCCAGTTCCTTCAACTGAGATTCACAAGGCTTTCACCATCATAATTGCCCTCCCCTCAGTATGCTCAGTTGTTTATCACTGTCCTTCCTAAAAGGGGGTCCCCAGAGCTGAGCACAGAGCCTGGTACATAGAAGTCACTTAATAATGTTAATTGATTAATTTCTTTTTTAATTACCCTTTAGCACAGGGACTCTTTTTTTCTTTTTATTCTAAACTTAAGAAATAAAGCAAGCATTTCCATAACAAAGTAGAATAGAAAAAAAGAGGATTGTACCTGAAAATGCAGATCTATTATGTACAACTTGCTATTCCTTTTAAATATACGACAAAGTTAAGTAACTTTTTCTCCTCCCCCCCACCCCATCCTATAGATGGCTACCATTAGACATAAATATGTTTGTGTATGTATATGTATATATATATATACACACACACACACACACACACACACACACACATATGTGTATATACATATGTTCTTTCTCTGAATGCAGATAGCAGCTTCCTTCACAGGACCTTTGCAGTTAATTTGGCTATTTATAATAGTAAGAATAACTTGGTCACTCAAAGTTGTTTTTAAAACAATGTTACTTGTTACTGTATACAAAGTTCTCTTGATTCTGCTCATTTCACTCTTCATTATTTTGTGCAAGTCTTTCCATGTTTTTCTAAAATCATTGAGCTCATCATTTCTTATAGTAGAGTAATATTCCATCACAAAGATATACCAGAACTTGTTTAGCCATTCCCCAATTGACGGCATCCCCGAATTTCCAGCTCTTTGCCACCACAAAGAGCTGCTATAAATATTTTAGAATATATAAGTTATTTTCCTTTTTTCCTAATCATCTTGGGAAACAGATCTAATAGTGGTGTTGCTGGGTCAAAGAGTATAGGCAGTTTAATAACTGTTTGGGTATAATTCCAGAATGATCTCCAAAATGGCTGAATCAGTTCACAATTCCACCCAAAGTGAATTAGTGTCCCAATTTTTCCACATCCCATCCAACATTTGTCACTTTCCTCTTCTATAACTTTAGCCAATCTGATAAGTGTAAAATAATATCTGGAGGTTATTTTAATTTGTATTTCTCTAATCAATAGTGCTTTGGAGCATTTTCTCATATGACTATAAATTGTTTTGATTTCTTTAGCAGAAAACTGGTTTATTGATCAATTCCTAATTCAAACAGCTCTCTATCCACTATGCCATGTTGTCTCTTTTCTCCTTTTCTAGTTACAACACTATTTAGCCATGCCTCCCCATCTTATATTGTGAAATTGATTTTCTGAACCCAAGTGTAAGATTTTACATTTATCCTTATTAAGTTTCTTTATTCATTTGTTCTAATACTTTATCCTGTCAAAATCTTTTTTAGATTCTGGCTTTCATTTAGCATAGTGGTCCTCAAACCTTCTGGACTCTGGACTTCTTTACACTCTTAAAATTATTGAGGGCTTCCCTCACAAAGCACCTTTATTTATGTAGGTTATATCTATCAATATTACCATACTGGAAATTAAAACATCTTAGTATGATTATGGAAATATGTTTTGATTTCAGTCCTCTGAAAGGCTCTCTGGGACTAAACTTTGACTACTGCAATCTATTCCATAATGCCTGGTTTGTAGTTTTCATACCCCTTTTCACAATGTATATAAGGATATGCTTACTATTTAGGATTTTTGTAGTTACAAAAGCTGACCTTGCTTTATGAACAAATTGACATTTTTTGTTAGAAAAATAGGTCCAGATAAAGCTATAAACTACTTGAGCAAAGGCCCTATTATATTTTCACCAAGGTATGGGCCTCAAGACCTTTTCTCTTGGCAGTTCATTTAGGATCTTAGAGTTGGTTGAGATAATTTATTTTATTGTTTACATATTCACTTATGGCTGTCATTTATTCTATATCCTTCAATTCCTAAGAAGAGTTGTTCCTATTTCCAATGACTGAGGGATGGTGCTGTATAGTTATTATTTTTTTTTTTTTGCCTTTTTGGTGAGACAATTGGGGTTAAGTGACTTGCCCAGGGCCACACAGCTAGTTAGCATCAAGTGTCTGAGGTCACATTTGAACTCAGGTCTTCCTGATTCCAGGGCTGGTGCTCCATCCACTGCTCCACCTAGCTGCTGGTGCTGTGTAGTTATGAACAGTCTTTGAGTTGGCTGACAAACTAGAAGAAGTGATGATGACTCATGAGTCACTCATGCACGGAAATAGGTTCAGCAAGCCTCCATGTATTAGATTGGAATCAGGCAGAAAGACCATCATGTTTAGTGTTCATTTACAAGAAAGCCAAGTCTGAGCATGCTTGAAGGGCTGGGCCCTCCTTGGACAATCTTTTCTCCTCCCCATTACACTTGAATAAATCTGATTAGAATAGGAGTTTCTGTGGATAGGTTATTTTTTCCCATTCTGGTGCAGTGGCTGGCTTACCACAAAATCCCTTATTTAGAGAGTAATCAGTGCTAATTGGTAGGGAAGAATAGCCAGGAGAATTTCATGAAAGCTTTCTTTTTTCATTTCTCTCTATAAACTCCAAAATAACACAAATTTGACACACCCCCATTAGCAATTTTTGCTCTGTTTCCCCCCCCCCCAAATCCAAAGTTCATTCTCCCTGCTAGGGAAAACAAAAGCAAAATAATAACTGAGCTTCTCTGCCATCTTTTTGTCAACAGTTTTGTTACCAGCCATTCTGAGTAACAGTCCTAGCCTTTCTTTGATCCTCATCTTTCCCCAGTAGAGATACCCTCTCCCCCAACCATTTTTCTTTTCCTTACTGTCCCTTGCCAGCCTCAGCTGAATATTAGTACTGATACTATTCTTATAGGACCATTCTATGGTCCTGTTTTTCTTCTCTGTTACTTTGCCTTGTTTCCATTTTATATATGCCTTTAAAAATTTCGAGTTGGCTAGTGAGTTCTCCACGCATCTATAGTGACCTCTTCAAACAACAAAGTGCTACATAAACGTTAGCTATTATGATTATTGTTGTTGTTAGTCTTCCTTGGGACCTCTCAGCAAGAACTCACCAATCGCCACTTTTCTTTTCTTCTTCCTCCGACCTTCCACAGGATGATCTCTCACCTGTGTGGCTCAGTTTCATCATTTCTTGGAGGACAAACAACTGCTTCCTCCTCAGACCCTTCAATGCTCTCCTCCTCAGAAGAACCTCAGGTGGAATGGTTCATAAGCAGTTCTTTTCTGATTGGAGAATAGGAGAGTCAAACTATTAAAATTTCTTTCCAGTTTAATGATTCAGACTCTCTGTATGACCTGGAGAAATTCAACTAACCTCTGTGCTTGTCCTCATTATGGAGATAACACTAACTGCCTCATATAAAGGTATTGCTTTTAATTTGTGATGATTCAGTTATCTTGAAAAGATGTAGAAAGAAAGAAACCAGCTTATCTCTGGAAGGGATAGTATAGTGTTAACCAGGAATGGGAAATTCAGAACCAGGGAAATCCCCAACTTCGATTCTCATTCAAATTCTCTTGCAATATAAGCAACCCGTTCTTCTCTTTCTGTTTACTTTGGCATAACCGGCACCCAATCCTTCATAAACATAATTGTAGAGTATAAATCTGTCATGGACTCATACCACACAGAAGGACCTTGCCTTGTTGTACTGCTGGCCTCTCCTTCCCTTACGTCAAAGATATTCCTGAGACAGACAGTGTTGAAATAGTGGAAAAGAGTTCTGGATTTGGAAGTAGATGACCTGGGTCAAATTCTTCTTCTGATATTTATAACCTATGGACCTTAATCAAGTTACTTCACCTCTAAGGGACTCAGTTTTCTCATCTGTAAAATGGGATCAGATGGATTAGGTCACTTCCAACTCTAACATTCTGCTATTCATCTCAATTAGAGAACAACCTATTATGTATTTTAAAGGACACAAGAAAAGAAATTTTACAACATTCCTCCTAACGATCCCCTTCTCCCACCACTCTGACCTTGAGAATCATTCCAAGTCCAGTTGTTAGTCATTATTCTAATTTCTATCCTATTAATTTTGGTGAAAACTCAACAAATAGCTCTTTTTTCAGTAGAATAGAAGAATTCTTGTTCATCATCTTCAAAGAAATACAAAATGAAAATATGACATGTAGTTCATAGTAATTTGACAGGTGAGTCAAAATGGTCAGGAGTAATAAACACAGAAAGAAGGGCTTTGTTAGGAACATGGCCATGTTACTAGGGGACCTTTGTGGTTGGGGCCACATACATAGTCCCTATACATTCATTTAGGGAAGTGGGTAAAAGAGAATTTGGACTTCGCCTCTGTTCTCAGAGGTGGTATCTGAGCTGACCTTTGAAGGAAGTGAAGGATTCTAAATTAGAACTTCAAACTCTCTAGCCAGTGCCCTTCCTACAACAGCACATAACGACAGCAAAAAGGAAGCTTCATTTGTCTAATTCTGTGTATTTGGTTCAGTTCTCTATTAAGCAATCATCTTCCTTATTTCCTTACTTCTCACCTGACCCTGAACATTCATGCCCAGTATAAAACAGGTGCCCATTGTAATAATGCATTTGCTTGTAGCAATGGAAAGTTTACATTTCATTTCCTTAAGGTAGAAATAGTTTGGCTTCCCACTGTAAGAGAAAAATTTAGTAGCTTCTATGTTCTCCTTTGCCAGGAACTTTTCAAGATGAGAAATCATACTAAATAGCCTGGCTTTAAATTAGTTGCTCTTTTCAGTGGTTTTTATCTTGTGATTAAGTGTTTTATCTGAAGCCTCCTGTTCTCACTTTTCCACCACTACCATCCCTATTGTACAAATGTTTTCCTCTTGGTTGGCCTTGAAGAAGGTCTTGACCAAACAAGGATTCTGTAGTCAAAGTTCATCTTCAGTGTCCCTGACCTTCCTTTCCCTATTTTGCTACCTTTGGTGTTCATTTCTATGATAACCACCATGTTGCAGCTCAGTGCTGTAATATTGTGCTATGGCACCTCTATTGTACTATTTCAAGGACTCTCAAGGCAGCATGGTATAGTGGACAAAGAGCTGACCTCAAAAACAGGAAGACTTGGGTTCAGGTTCCACCTCTGACATAATGACTGTGTGACTCTGGACAAATCATTTAATCTGTCCATTGACCCAGGCAACATTCTAGTACTAGAAGTCATTATGGTTGCAGAACAATTGCTGATGTATATTAATATATGGAGTTTCCTTCCCTGGAGTTCTCTATACCAGTGAAATGACAGGTCTAGACACATATCAAGAGCTCGTCATTCCCAGGTGGCACATTATACTGCTGACTCTAGCATCTCTCATCAATACTTCCATCTCTCATCAAAATTTACCACCCCATGTTCCTCAGAGGCTTCCTAGGCAACAGAGCTAATCTGATAATTTTGGATTAGTAAATTCTAATGGACATTTTGACCAGGACCTCCTACAGATACAAAGCCTTAAAACCCAAAGGAGTGACTCTAACAGTGGCCATTCTAGATATTATCTTAGGCTGATAGGGAAGAGAATTTTAGCCTTACCTGCAGAGTCAACTCTTGTCTTCCAGGCACTACCACCAAATAGATGCTACTATTTTGTTTTTCATTATCTCATATAATGAAATGTTTTTCTAAGACCATTTTTTCATGTTTTTCTAAGATCATTGAGCTCATCACTTCTTACAGCATAGTAATAATCCACCACGATCATATACCACAACTTGTTCAGCCATTCCCCAATAAATATCCAAAGGACATATGACGAAAGACACCATCTGCATCAAGAGAAAGAACTGAATAAATAGAAAAGTTCATAAATAATAAATAAATAATAAATAGAAGTGTTCATAGAATAATTTTACATATATATGCCTATTTGTATCTAATGGTAGCCATCTCTAAGGCAGAAGGTGGGGAAGGGAAGAAAAAAAGGGAAAAAAAGAAATTTACATGATAACTTTATCATATGTATAAAAGGAATAGCAAGTTGTATATAATAAATCTGCAGTTTCATGTGCAGTCATCTTTTTTATTATACTATGTTATAGAAATGCTTGTTGTATTCCTTAAATTAAAAATAAAATAAATAAAAGTGAAAAAAAAAACCCAAATAGATGCTACCAATGTCATTGTCCCTGTGGCTGAGTACTGCAAAGGAAGGGATAAATTCAAATGGATGGTGAGCAATTAGAGAATGGCCCTTGCCCGGTGGCTTCTGACATTCCTAATTATGAGATAAATATGCCTGGCATAAATAACATGGTTAGTCTTCCTAAGAGAAAAAAAGTTCATAATGATAAAGAAAAATTTGCGACAAAGAGGTGTAAGGGGCCTATGTGGGAAAGAGCTAGTCCCAGGTTCTGAGCCATTGGGAATTACCTTTCACACGTAGCCTCCCAGAGGGTTTAAGCCTCACACTGACCTCTTCTCAATAATGATGACAATTCTTCTGATTCTCATTCCTTGTAAAGCCTTGACTATACTTGATTGGAAATGTAATGGAAAGAGCATCATATTTGTGGTAAGAGCACCGGAGTTTAAGTCTTTGTTCTTATATTTACTGTTACTGTTTTACTGGGTGAGAACAAACTTCTCTGAAGCTTAGGAAAAGAGACACAATATTCCACGGGCTACCTTGCTTACAAAGTTATTGTGAGGAAGGGGCTTTGTAATGCATTATAAAGTGGGAGCTATTATTATTAGTATTTGTCCGATGTGTGTTCATAACCTTCAGAGGAGAAATGAAATTAATTAGTTTTGCTACCTCCAGACTAGCTCTGTAGTGACCCCTCTTCTTTTCATCTAGGTTAAGAAGCCCTGGTCTAGAATGTCTATCAAATATTCTGGGAAAGCAAACCATGATTCAAGTTGTTTTTCCCTTCTTCTTTACTCATCAAAAATTTCTTCTGTGTTTCTTTCCCTCAAGATCTTGCTTTCTGTCAGGGAACTTTAAAAATAATACGACAATGTGTTAACACTCTTAACTGTTACCCTTCCCAGGGAAGTGAGGACAAAGACTAGTTTTCTAATAAACTGGACCTGTTATTTCATTAGTGTAGGAAACTCCCACCAACATGTGAAGTGATTTGCCCAGAATTATACAGATAGTCCATATCAGAGGGAGGACTTCTACTCAGACCAGTCTGGCATTGAAGCTGGCTCTCCATTCACTAAACCAGGCTGTTCCTCTCTCCTAAACATACCAAAGCTTCTACATCTAAACGAGTGTTGTCCCCTTCAAGGTAACTACCCCACAAGGCCACAAACATGCCAGAGATGGTGCACTTGGTCAAAACATTTTGAGAACTTTCTCTCTTCAAGAGGCATATCTATCTTCTCTTGAACATCTTCAATGATTGTGAGTCATTAGCCATTGAGCAAAGATTTGTTTTTTGGAAATAATTTGGAGCCAAATTTGATGAGTCATCTGAGTCATTGTGTTTCTACAAGGCAAGGCCTATTTCTAGTACTCTTGAATATCACTGATTCCTAGATGGTCCTGGCTGTTAGTGTTTCTTTCTCTTGGGGAAATGTGATTTTTCTGAAGATTTATCTCCTGTTGGCCCCAAAAGCTTTTCCCCAAGGTCAGAGTACTGGGTGGCCCTGGGTTTAACTAATGTCTATCATTTTTCTGACAAGAATTTCTTTAAAATCTTTAAAAGGAAAATCATTCCTTAAATATTTAACCTTGTGCTATAAAGTTATTTTACTTTACAATAAATATCTAGGTCAGAAAAATCAAACCACTCCAGTATCTTTGCCAAGAAAACCCCAAATGGGGTCATGAAGAGATGGACACAACTGAAATGGCTGAACAACAATAAAAATAGCAGTTTTAATTAAATCATAATCAATCAAAACACGAAACAGAAAAGAAAAAAATTTTATTTTACTGTAACCAGAAATACCTCTTTAGTTTAGAAAAGTAAAGGTTGCAATGAATGTGTTTCTAACTCATTTTTTAAATAATCCTTTTGAGAAGGAGCTGCTTCAGTAGACATCTAAGATCTCCAAAAGGCCTTGAAAAGAACTAGAGGAAAATATGGTTAAAGTCAATTTGTGGTTATATAAAGTTAGCTAGTTTTTGATATGCACTACGAGATACATAATTACATATCAAGTTAACTTTCTCTTTAAAGGGTTCCCTCAGAAGTGATTTAATACACAACTGATAAAGAAAAGTGCCCTCTGGAACCATGAATATTCATAAGGAAAGAGGGAAAGAACCACAGAGCAGGTGTGTGTGTGTGTGTCTGTGTGTGTGTGTGTCTGTGTATGCAACAACAAAGACCCCTATACTACCCAATGAACTGTGGATGAAATTAATGAAACAAACTCCACAAAAACTATTTCTCCAATAAAGAGATGACAATTGTCTCATAAAGACACAAGAAGAATTTATATGAATTAGACATAATCTCTTGACCTTTAAACTTGACAATGTTGCATATATATATATCCACACACACATAACATACACGCACACGCGCACACACACGCACACAAACAAGGCCCTGGTCCAGCTCCTCGGGATACAAAGACAAAAATTGGGAACAATCCCTAACTTCAAAGAATTTGAATTCTACTAGGAGTGGGGTGGGAGTTACAACATACACAAGCAAATGAGCAAATACAAGGTAATTTCAGGAAGTGGAGCACACACTCCATGGGAGATGGGGGAATCTGGGAAGGCTTCATGGGGGAGGGGGTTGTATCAGAATTGCACCTTGAAGGCAGATAAAGATTCTTAGTATCTCTTCCATTACTCTATCTTTCTTCTACCTAGATCCTCTCCTTCCATATCCCTTTGATGACAAGTTTCTATCTTCTTTACTGACTCTGAAATAGCTTTTCTAAGGATTTTTTTTTTTAATCTTCCAAGTACTTGCATGGAAACAGATAGGAGTTTAAGAGAAGTGAAAGGGATGGTGAACAATTAAAAAAACTTCAGTGTTAGGTAACCCTCAGAGGCAATGTTGCACAGTAAACAGAGCGCTAGCCTTGAAGTCAGGAATATAGGACTTCAAGTCCCATCTCTGACATGTTACAGCTCTGTGACGGCAGACAAGATATTTAACCCAGGAAATTCTACAAGACTACAAGTCATAGAGGAGATACTGATCTGTAGTGGTGGAGGAAGTTCTCATTCTAGGTGGTCCCTACACTAACCAAATCACATGTCTAGACTAAAGAAAAAAGTAGGCAACATTAGACTTCAATGAAATAATAAAATGTTAGTGGAGCCAGAGGTGATCTTTCTCTATTTTTACCATTTCATCTTTTAGCCATTGTCTTGAGAATGGCATCTCTCTTTGCCAATAAATGAGAAGAATAAGCAAAGAAAAGCTTTACTACATACATATGTTTTATCCTTAAGTAATTAATGACTTTTTATCACTAAAGACTAGCCACACGTAGACTTCCTCAGTCCCCTACAGGTAACAATCTTCCCTCTTTTGTGACATAACTTTGGCTACTTTCTAATACACTTATGTATTCTAGTTCTCTGGGGATGCATTTTTATTCCCCTTACTAAACTACATAAGAGTGAGAAGAGAGTCTTATCTAGAGGAGTGTCTTATTTAGACACTCCTCTAGTGTCTAGCATGATTTAATGCATACAGTAGGCACTTAATCAATGTTTGTTAAATTAAATTGAGACAGCCATTGTCTTTTTGTGATCATGAGATCATTGATTTAGAACCCATTTTACAGATGACCACCAAAAGAAATGGTAGCTAGAAAAATATAGTGGTTTTTCATGGACCAACTCAAGCCAAATGGATTTTTTTTTTTAAAAGAAGACTGTTTATCTGTTTCATATAAGTTGTTGAAAAATGTAAGAATGAAAAAAAATCAGTTCATATATTTTAGAACTCATTTTCATAATTATGTCTATGTGTGGGTGAAGTAAAAAATAAGACTTGTTATACTGAAGTAATTCCCAGAGAGGAGGTCAAAGTGATTTGCCCAGGGTCACATGGTTAGAAAGTACCAGAGCCAGCTGTGAACCCATGTCCTCTGCCTCCTTTAATGCCATTTAGGCTCCTTATGCAAGTCCCTCAGTAGGAAACCAGAAGGAACCAACCTTTATTTATCTACTCAGTCTGGCATCTCAGTTTTGTGTGCGTGTGTGTGTGTGTGTGTGGGTGTGTGTGTGTGTGTGTGTGCGCGCGCGCGCGCGCGCCAGTGGTCCAACACAACCTCCCCCAAGGAAAGAAATATGAGAACTGTATACACCAGCGCCTCTGGGGGTGGAGCTGGGCTCACTTATCTCTCCATCCACCCTCTGGACTCAGGCACACCTGGAACTTATTGCTTCCTGAAAGGCAGCTCCCCGGAGGAGGCTGGAGGGGAGAGGAATGAGGCCAACTGGAGCAGCTGTCCTGGCTGCCGCTGTACTCCTGGTCATTCAGGTCTCAGAGGGTGAGTGGTGGAGCACTGGGCTTCCTTGGTCAGAGGGAGTTCAGTGAAATGCTTATGATTTTTCAGTCAGGGTTGGCAAGAAAAGGTTCCTGCATGATGGAAGGATCTACCCCTCTTTGAAGTTTTATTTCCCACAACCTGGGAGACTGGAAAAGGTTAAAATCTGTACTCCGTAGGAGAATTTCAGAGAGGGCTGCTTTACTTCTTGTTAACTGGGAAGCCACCAGCAGCCTGTCCAGGGGGTAGAGGATAGCCTTTCCATTCCAGTTGTCAGAGCCAGCCCTTCCTCCTTTGAATTGGGAGGGGGGAGAGGAATAAGGGAGGATCAAAGGAGCAGCTTTGGAGAGGTAGCTGGTTTCGTAGATAGGGCACTGGACTTGGGAGTCAGGAGATGTATTCAAATTCTACCTCAATCGCTTGCCTGCTGGGTGATCCTGGGCATGTTGGTCAACCTCTCTGTTTCAGTTTCCTCATTTGTAAAATGAGGGTGTTGGACTTGATGACTCCTAAGGCTGATTTTGACTCTCAATCTATGATCCCATGACTGTGTTTCATCTAAGAGCCAAAGATTTAGAGCTGGAAGAAACCTTAGAGATCATCTGATCCAAACTCTTCATTTTAAAAAGAAAGAAACTGAGGCCTAGCGAAATGAAGAGTCACACGAAATTGCAAAAAGTTGCACAATTAGGACTCTAAAAGTAACACTCTTCCAACTACTCCACATCACCTTCATTAATATATTGGTGGCATCTCAGAAAATCTTCACCCACAGATGCAGAGAAAGGCCCATGATACATCTTGTTTCCTCACTCCCTGCAAATTCACAGAAATGTCACAGCGGCAGAGAATTAGAGCTGGGAGGGACCTTAGAGATCATTTAGGAAAAACTCTCTCATTTTACAAATAAGAAAACTGATGCCCAGAGAGGTTAAGGGACTTGCCTAGGGTCACATCGCTAATAAGTAACAGAACCACAATTCAAATCTAGGTCCTCTGCCTGGAAACCATATACATGTTCTTGACAGACTTGGCATATTTAACGTGAGCAACCCAAATCTTGACCAGCATCCATTTTATAGACTCTGAAATTGAAATCTGGGGCTAGCTTTGGAAAGGATAAGATGGGCTTAAGGTGGCCTTTATCATGGGAAGATGGGAGAGAGTAGATAATAAGTAGCAGGGCTAGGCTCTCAGCTGGCATTTGCCAGGCATTTAGGCCTTAAGAGTTGACGTTTGTGAATGATTTTCAGATACTTAAGGCCTGACTAGTGGATGAAGATACAGCTTTCCTTGTTTATAGTGCTAAATAGAAAACCTAAAGTGGCCCTCCTAACATTCACTGTGCAAAGGGTCTTCTTCCCAGCTCCTAACCAATTGATAGCTGGGAAAGTACAGCAGCTTTAGGCTACATAGACCAGCTCAATATAATAATAATGACTAGCATTTATATAGCACTTTAAGGTTTACAAATTACTTTACAAATATTATCTCACTTGATCCTCATAACAACCCTGGAAGATATTATTATCCCTATTTTAAATATGAAAAAACTCAGAAAAATAGAGGTTAAGTGACTTGCCTAGGATCACACAACTAAGCTAGGATTTGAACTCAGTTCTTTCTGACTCCATATAATTTTTTGGGGAAAAAAATCTCTGTAGACAAATATAAGAATGAATAAATATACCCTCTGATATCTTAGAACTCCTTTTCAACATTATGTCTTTGCGTAGATGAAGTAAAAAATAAGGTTTGTTACATTGACTTTACTCCAATTGAATTACTCCATTGCTCAGAGATTGTTTCCCTAAAATGGCATATGTGTTAAGTTTCTCTGTTTGCCACCTCACATCTGGGAAAGAGAGGTAGGGAGGACAGAAAGTGTTGCAGAGGGGAGAGACTGTCAAATACTGGCTAGAAATGGTATAATGGTATGGGACTAAAAGGAATCCTGGTGTGGTGTGTAAGGAGTGAATTGTAGGTCTCTGAGAAGGCTAAGTACAACTGTATTTGGAATATTCATGGGATTTAGAGCTACAAGGAACCTCAGAAGCCCTTTCATCGAAGGCCCCCTTTTGCACAGGAGGAAACTGAGGTCAGAGAGGTGTATATTTGTTCAAAGTCACAAAGGTAAAAGCAACAAAGCTGGGATCTGAACCCAAACCCTCTGAATCCTGATTCAGTTCTGTTTCCATTGTACAGCAATGACGAATTGAGGAGGAAGGGTGGTAATGGGCAAAAGGGGCAGACTTAGGTCTGTCCTCAGACAAGTGCAGAGGCCTGGCATATCACATTGTCCTATGTTAAATCAGACTAAACCTTCTGAAGGAAAGGTGATGGCCTCAGTATGAAGTAGGAAACACACATTTTTGGACATCATCAATGTGGAAATTTGTTTTGTTTAACTATGTGGGTTGTTACACAAGGATTATCTCTTCCTTTTTCCAATAAGGGAGGGACATGAAAAGGAGAGAAAATAGATTTTTGTTCACTGAAAAAATCAATTTAATTTAAAAAAGTAATATCAGGTTAAACTGAATATTAAGGGCAAAGTTAAACGGTAGAAGAAATCACAAATGGGCAGTTAAGAGGAATCAGGCTGGAATGAGGAAGGGCAGAGAAGAGGTAGAGAGGACCATTTCATTGCTATGCCCTGTTGATGGAGCTTGAGTATGTTGGGAGGGGTAGAATTTATAACTGACCATATGTATGTGAGGGCCTCAGGTCTTTTTAGGGCCAGCTGTCAGGGCCACCTCTTTGTACCGTAAGTCTGGAAGATGAGGAAGAAGAGGAAGGGGTGAAGGGCTCAGGGATAGAGGTGTCAGCAGCACCAGCAGGGTAGCAGCCAGAGAAAAGGTTGGAAGATAGGCTCTGTCAGCTGGTTCTTTAAAAAGCAGTTTTACTTCTTCAGGCTGTGTGATCATCATTTAATTTACAACCCTATAACATTAGGTGGGTCACTCAATAGCCAGTCAGACACATCCATGGCCTGAAGGAGTCGATGTAGCTGCCTAAGTCTTTGGAGAGCAGCTGGCTTACCCTTGGACCCTGGCCTCACAAATAGGCCTTGGCTGCCACCCAAAGGTAGTATTGCTTTATGGGTAAATTCTGGCTGCAGCAGCAACCTCCTCCAAGCTGCTGATGTGGTTGCCGGCTCCTGCAGACTCAACAAATTTCTCTAAGGTCACAGAAATGGCTCCCTAGTTTAAGTGGCCCTGAACCAAAACATTATATATTACCATGCACAGTTTTATGGGGTGAAATGATGTGGACTTCTCCCAGTACACTAACATTAAAATGATAAAGTGCCCTGTTTTTTAGCCAGTAAGCATCAATACGCGTACCTCCCACCTGCTTTTTTAATTAAATGTTTTATTTAAAGCTTAACATTGACCAATAGTACAATCAGTTAAATTTAATAAAAATTTACTTCAAAATTAATTTCAGTGCCTAATGTATCATGGCACCTTTCCAGGCCCTCTTAGTCTCATGATTCTTTAGCTATTCCTTCTTCCTTCTGTGTTTCCATAATTAGTGTGGATCCTGTTCTTCTACTTCTGTTTCATTTATTTATTATTTTTTTCCTTTGTATTTTTGCATGAGAAACTTCCTCAAGATGACACTACATGTCTGGTCATCCTTTCCAGTGCCAGTTGTATTTTCTCCAACACATCCCAACTCACTGGGCCTAGCAGGGAAGTCATAATACTCTTTGCTCCCTAGGGAGCAGCTTTCAGGTTCCCCCCCTCACCCTCCATCTTCACTAATCATTAGTCTCTCCTCTTTTGAAGTTCACAGTATTCAAATTAATCACCCAGTCCAGATTTTGGTGGCCATTTTCTACTGACCCCTAGAACATTCTCTCTCCTCTTTCCAATAAGTTTGAGGACTTTTCCCTCTTCACCTTGATTCTTGCTCTCATACTAGGGAATCTTCAATATACATGTTGCTACTGCCACAAATATCCCAACTGCTCAGTTCTTCAATCTACCCATATTCCATGATCAACTCTTTCACTCCATTGTTGTTCAGTCAGTTTAGTCGTGTCCAACTCTTCACGATCCCATTTGGGGTTTTCTTGGCAAAGGTACTAGAGTGGTTTGCCATTTCCTTCTCCAGCTCATTTTACAGATGAGGAAACTAAGGCAAATAGGGTTGAGTGACTTGCCCAAGGTCATACAGCTAGTAAGTGTCTGAGGCTGAATTTGAACTCAGGAATGAGTCACCAGGCCTGGTGCTCTATGCACTATGGTGCCACCTAGCTGCCCATATGTAGGGATGGTCATTACCCTCAATCTTGCCATCACCCATAAGTATTCCATTTCCAGTTTCAAGAACTCTGAAATTCCTTTATCTGCCCATAATGTTTTATCATTCCATCCTTCCCTGTGCCTTACCAACTCTAACTCTATTCTTCATCCTTGTCGAGGGACTTCTAGTCCTTCTAGCCCCTCAGGATTTTCCCAGGTCATCACCCTTGGTTAGGTGATTCCTTCTGAATCTTGACCCCTTGGTGAACCAGTTCAGATATGCACTACCTTCTACTCTTAAGTACCTTGTTCCCTTGGCCTATCACTGATCATGGTTGCTAAATCCTGACTCTGGATTACTCCTACTATCCTCTGTTACTCCTAATCATGTATTATTGAATGGAGCTAGAAGACACATAACAGTGCTGAATGAGTCCACTACAAATATTTGACCTCAACTGGGCCTTCACTCATGCAAGAAAATCCTTCTACTTCTCCATAACTAATTCCCTATTTCAGTAACCACAGCAGCTGGTCAATCAGTTAATTAATAAACATTTATTAAGTGCCTGTTATGTACAGATATAAAAAGAGGTAAAAGACAGTCCCTGACCTCAAGGAGCTTACAGTCTAATGGGATAAGACAACATAGAAACAAATATATACAGAGCAAGCTATGTACAGGATAAATAAGAAATAGTTTAACAGACACTTCAGTTAAGAAGGATTGGAGAAGGCTTCCTGTAGAAGGTGGGATTTTATTTGGGATTTAAAGGGAGCCAGGGAATTCAGTAGGTAGAGTTGAGGAGGGATAGCACTTCAGGCACAGAATGCCTGGAGCTGAGCGATAGAGCTTCTTGTTCAGGAAACAGCCAGGAGACCAATGTTACTGGATGGAAGAGTACATGTTGGGGAGTAAGGTGTTAGAAGACTGGAAAGGTAGGAAGGTGCCAGGTTATGAAGGGCTTTGAATGCCAAACAGAGCATTTTATATTTGCTCCTGGAGGCAATATGAAACCTCTTGAGTTTACTCATTGAGGGGTGACATGATCAGACCTGTATTTTAGGAAAATCACTTTAGTGACTGAATGGAGGATGAATTGGAGTGAGGAGAGACTTGAGGCAGGCAGACCCAACAGCAGTCTATTGCAATAATCAAGGAGTGAAGCGATGGGGGCCTGTACTAGAATGGTGCCATTGTCAAAGGAGGGAAAGGGGAATATTTGAGAGATGTTGTAAAGATAAAATTGACAGATCTCAGCAACAGATTTGCTGTGGGAGGTGAGAGATAGTTAGGAATAAAGAATGACTTCCAGGTTGTGAGCCTGAGGGACTGAGAGGATGATGTTGCCCTCTACAGTATTAGGGAAGGTAGGAAGGGGGGAGGGTTTAGGGAGAAAAACCTTGAGTTCTGTTTGGAC
The DNA here is from genome assembly GCF_900497805.2 of Vombatus ursinus. Classification (NCBI taxonomy): domain Eukaryota; kingdom Metazoa; phylum Chordata; class Mammalia; order Diprotodontia; family Vombatidae; genus Vombatus; species Vombatus ursinus. Next base: position 30,804,362 of record NW_020954550.1, read on the forward strand.
GTTTAGTTTCAGATGTCTACTAAACAACTGGTTCCAGATGTTTGAAAGGCACTTGGAGATGTGTGGTGGAAGGTCAGCTGAGAAGTTAGGGAATGAAAGGTCAATTTGAGTATCATCAGCATAAAGATGGTAATTAAACCCATGGAAGCTGATGAATCACCAAGTGAAAGTATAGGGGAAGAAGAGAAGAGAGCCCAGGAAAGAGCTATGAGGGACCCCTAAACATTCTCCTCTCTTCCAGCCTCCCATATATCTACCTTCTTCCACCTTCTCAGCTAAGGACTTTGTCTTCACCAGAATCAATGAGGCCATTCACCAAGAGCTTGATCTTCTCTTCCTCTTCTCATCTCACATCCCTTTGAATTCATTGATCATTATTTCAACATCTCGCTCACTGTCTCTAATGAAGAGCTGACCCTTCTCCATAAGGCCAACCCCTCTACTTGAACCCGTGATCTCACCTTCTATCTTCCCAACAGATTGCCCCATAATTATCCCCCACCCCAATCTTCAATTGCTCCTTATCTATTGATTCCTTCTCTTTTGCCTACAAAACTTTCCCACATCCCATCATACTTTAAAAAAAAAAGATCCTCACTTGATCTGATCTGACCATTCCCACTAGCTATCAACCTATTTTTCTCCTCACCTTCTCAGCTAAACTCTTTGAAAAAAACAATCTATACTTGGTACCTCTACTTCCTTTTTTTCAGTGTTGTTGTTAAGCCGTTTTTCAGTCATGTCTGACTCTTTGTGACTCTTTTTGGGTTTTCTTGGTTTTCTTGGCAAAAAATATTGGAGTGGTTGCCATTTTGTTCTCCAAAATGGAGATTTCTCTGGAGATGAGAAAACTGAGGCAAACAGGGTTAAGTGACTTGGCCAGAGTTACATAGGAAGTAAGTGTCTGAGGCCAGATATGAACTCAGGAAGATGAGTCCTTCTAATTTCAGGCCTGGTACTATCTACTGCACCACCAAACTGCCTCCTTTTCTCTCACTCTCTCCTAAACCTTCTTCAGTCTGGCATCCAACTTCATCATTTCACTGAAATTGCTCATTCCAAAGTTACTAGTGATTTCTTAATTGTCAAAGCTAATGGCCTTTTTTCGGGTCTTATCCTTCTTGATCTCTCTGCCACATTTCATACCTTTGATTCCCTTCTTCTCCTCTCTGGGTTATCATAACACTGCTCTTTCTTGGTTCTCCTATTTATCTGCTGAGTGACTTTGCACAGCCCTCCCTCACTTAAATCCAATTCACTTGCAAGTCATGATATCTCCTTCCTGATGTCATGGTCCTCTTTAAGAATGAAGGATAGAGCAGCTAATGGTGCAGTAGATAGAGCACCAGCCCTGGAGTCAGGAGGACCTGAGTTCAAATCGAGCCTCAGACACATAACATTCACTAGCTGTGTAACTCTGGGCAAGTCACTTAACCCTAATTGCCTCATTAAAAAAAGAATGAAGGACAAACAATAACCTGTGAATAGTAGTAGCTGCCCCACTGGGGACCCAATTAGCCAGTTCCAGTTGGGCAACATAGCTTGCTCTTTCCTTCTTTCCCTCCTTTTCCTCTTTCCACACAGGGAATCACACCGTTACCTGCAGGTGTTCTGCCCAAAGGAATATAAATTTTGATCGCTAAAACCTAGTGAGATATCTTGAGATTTATGGGCTAGATTTCTTTTTTATGGACCAAATCACTTTTGGTTCTCATTGACTGACCAACAATAGGTCCCAGCCCAAGCCTTACTTGGTCATTGTTTCAGTTTTGATGGCTCACAGTGAGTGTAGATAACAATTATTTCTGTTTTGGCCAGAAAACCTCAGGGTCTTCCCATCCCAGATTTATTTTATTTTATTTTATTTTATTGACTAGGTAAAAAGAGGCCATTCTTTGCTTCATTTTTACCTGGCCTTAATCACTGAATGGACATTGCTTCAGATAAACTGAGACCTGGGAAAGACCTTATCTTAAAAAGGCCAAGGTCTCCCACTGCATCCGGGGCCTTCTCCAGTCATCCTGATCTATATCTTACCACTGGACCCAGATGGTTCCAGAGGATAGAGTGAGGCTGGTAACTTTGCACAGTCCTCCCTCACTTAAATTTAATTCACTTGCAAATCATGACATCTCCTTCCTGATGTCATGGTCTTCTTCAAGAACGAAGGACAAACAATAACCTATCTGCTGCTCAGTCTCAGTCTCTTTTGCTGAATTTTCATCCAAGGCATTCCCAATTTCTGTGGGTGTCCCCCAAGGTTCTGCCTGGGCCCTATTCCCTTCTCTCTATATTTTCTCACTTGGTCATCTCCCATGGATTCACTTATCAGAATATTTCCAGATCTATATATCCAGTCCTAATCTCTCTCCTGAGCTCCAGTCTCCCATCATCAACTGCCTTTTGGACATCTTGAACTAGATGCCTTACAGGCATCTCAAGCTCAAATGTCCAGATCTCATTTCCCACCCCTCAAAACTTCCCCCTTCCAAATTGTCCTATTGTAACCATTAAAATGACCACCATTAATTCTCCTGGCTCACACCTCGGTGTTATACTTGATTCCCTTGTTCTCACTTCTACATGAGATGCCAAATTTTTGTCATTTCTACCTTTACAGCGTCTCTCAGATAGGCCTCCTTTCTCCTTTCAAACAGCTGTCACTCTAATTCAGAATCTTATTACCTCTAGCCTAGAATACTCTAAGAGTCACATACTTAGTCTTGCTGCCTCCTTTCTTCCTCTCTAATCCATCCTCCACACAGCTGCCAAGACGGTCTTCCTAAAGACCCCGTGTCACTGCCTCAACCTCTGCTCACACAACTCTCATTGCTCCTTATCACCTCAAGGATGAAATACCAACCCCTCTGTTTGACATTTAAGGCTCTTCACAACCTGACTCCTTCCTGTCTTTCCAGTCTTTGTTCACATTTCTCCTCTCCTCCCACTCTATGATTTAGACACACCAGGCTCACACACACATACAATGCTGCAACAACTATCTCCATGCTTTTGCATTGGCCATACCCTATGAGTGGAATACTTTCTTTTTTTTTCATTTTTAATATTTTATTTTTTCCTGAATTGCATGTAAAAAACAATTTTTGACACTTTTTTAAGTTTTAAACTCTATCCTTCCCTCCCTTCTCTCCCCTTTCACTGAGACAGTAAACAATCTGACATAGATTATCCATGTAAATCATTGTACACAATCATGTAAAATATTTCCTGAAGGGAATATTTTCTCTCATCACTTCTGCCTCTTAAAATCATTTGCTTCCTTCAAGACTCAGCTCAAATACCACCTTCTCCTAGTGGTCTTTCCCAGTCACCCCAGCTGCTGGGTCTTTTACTTGAAGGTTACTTTGTGCCTATTTTGAATATATCCTTTCTATACCATTTATGTACATGTAGTCTTCCCCCTCCCCCATTAGAAGGTAAGCTCCTTACAGTTGGGCCAGTTTTGCTTTTTCTTGCTTTTTACAAAGGGATGTATGCCCCTGGGCAAGTCACTTAACCACAGAGTGGGCCAGACAATTCTCAAAGAATCTTAATTTGCAAAGAAAATATATGATCTGCATTGGTAGAAGTATCTCACTTGGGGTTTCCCTATACCAATAAAAGCACAAGTCTGGTATAAAAAAAATAAAAGTTATTTCATAAAGGTCTTTCAGATTTCTTTGCATTTCTCTCACTTGTTAGTTTTAATAATATTAAGGTATCACAATTTAGTTAACCATGCCCCTCTCATTAGACAGTTATTTTGCTTCCAGTTTGGAAGCAATTAAACATAATACTTTAAGATTCAGCTCAAATCTTGCCTTATGCAGGAGGCCTTTCTTGTCCCGGTCTCACCCTTCCTCCCCTTCCTGCACCCTATACCTTCCCCTTCAGATTACCTGCCATCTACCCTAGGTGGTGAAGTGGATAGCACACCAGGCCAGAAAGCAGGAAGATTTCATCTCCCAGAGTTAAAAGCTGGCCTTAGACACATACTGTGTGACCCTGGGCAAGTCACTTAACCTTGTTGCCTCAGTTCCTCATCTGTAAAATGAGCTGGAGAAGGAAATGGCAAACTACACCAGTATCTTTGTCAAGAAAACCCCGAATGGGGTCGTGAAGAGTCAGACATGACCGAACAACCACAAACTGTTTACATAACTATATATAGTTTACATAACTAGTTATTGCCTGTTTTCCCCGTTATGCTGGGGGTTCTTTGAGGGCAAGGACTGTTTGTTTTTCTCCAGTGCTCAGCACAGAGTAATGATATAAGATAACATATGTAAAACACTTTGTAGTACTATATAAATGTTGGCCATTTTTATTGTAGTGTTTAATAAATGCTTGTTGCTTGACTGACCCCCAGCATTGTTTCCTAAGCCCCTCATTTTAAATATAGGTTATTTTTAAACCCTGAGAGCACAGTTTAAACAACTTCTCTGAGGGCACACAGCCCTCAGAGTTGAAAATACAGCCCCTTACATATATAAATCCTTCCCTCACCCAGAATTAATTAATTGTTTTAATACAAATAATAATACAATAACAGTAGCTCATATTCACATACCTCTTTCTTCACAATAACCCTCTAAGATAGGTGGTACTAGCATCATTCACATTTTACAGATAAGGAAACCATGCCTCATACAGATTAAGGGACTTACCCAAGGCCACACTGTAGGTTGCCTAAGGTTAAGTGACAGGGTCAGAGAGCCAGAGTTTGAATCCATGTCTTTCCTGACTTAAGTCCAGCATGCTCTCCATTATTTCCACATTCTTACCACCTTGGAGCTCACTACTCCAAACTATTCTGAACAACCAGGACTTCCTATTACACCTGAAGGTGTAGCTGAAAAAAACCCTTATTTAAGTTGGGTTTTGTGTAACAGGTGGCCCTTTCAACCTCTCTACCATGTGGCTTCATGAGGTAGTACAGAGGTTCTCACATCCTTCCTGAGGATTCCCCCAAATCATGGCATCATAGGTTTAGAGACATAAGGGCCTGTGAGATCATTTAGTTCAACACCTTCTTTTATAAAGAGAGAACCTAAATTGTGACTTGATTATGGTCAAATAGGTTGTAAGTATCTGGTTCAGATGTGAAGTCCTCTGACTACAAATCTAGCCAATTCACCAACCGTTAGTAGCTCTGGGCCTTGGTATCCTTAGCTGCAAAATGAGGGAGTTAGTCTAGATGACTGAACAATCCATCCATCTCTAAATAGCTTTAAAGCTGAAAGGGTCCTTTGAGATCAATGAGTTCCACACCTTTATTTTACAAATGAGGAAGCTGAGGCCCAGAAAGATTAAGTGATTTGTCAATTGTTACTCATGTAACAAGTAGGTAGGATCATTTGGAAGGAACCTTAGAGTTAACTCTGGTCCAACCTCTTAATTTTACAGAAAACTGAAGGCCAGAGACATTAATCAATTTGCTCAAAGTCATACCAGTGGGATGTGGCAGAGCCAGGATTCAAACCCAGTTTGTTTGACTCTATCTCAAGCATTCTTTCCACTACATCACCATTTGAAAACAAGTCATTCTGGCTTCAAGTCCGGTACAGATAATAATAAGAGCTAATATTTACATAGTGCTTACTACGTGCCAAGCACTTTACAATAATTTTCTCATTTAATCCAAACAACAATTCTGGGAGGTAGGTGCTATTATTATTTCCATTTTACAAATGAGAAAACCGAGGCAAACAGGGGTAAAGTTACTTATTTAGTATTACACAACTTGTGAGTGCCCAAGGCCAGATTTGAACTCATATCTTCCTGACTCCAGGCCTGCTGCTCGATCCACTGTGCCACTTACACATTATGTGATCGATATCTCATAACTTAGGATACTACAATGACTGCTTCTGCACAAGTCACTGTGTGACCCTTGACAAGTCACTTAACCTCTTAGGGCCTCAGTTTTTGTTTGAAATGTATTTGAAATGGCTAACAATACCTGTACTATCCACCTCACAAGATTGTTATGAGGAAAGTGTTTTGTAAGCCTTAAAGCTTTCATAAATGTTATTGATTTATTTATGTACTCAAACTATGAATGACATGCCATCAAACTGTAAGTCCTGTTAGGCAAGAAAGGCCTATGAGGTCATTTAATCCACGCCTTCTTTTACAGAAGGAAAACTTAAAGTCCTAAGGTTAAGTGACTTGCCTATGGTCGCATAGCTTGTAAGTATCAGGGCCAAGATTTGAACCTACTCCAAATCTAATCATCTTACTAACTGGGTAACCTTTGGGAAGAGAGCATGTTCACCTGCATTGTAAGCTCTCTACTGCATATTACATCTACTTATTCACTTGCCTTTATAAATAGTGCCCAGGTGTAAATTATTCTTGGCACTTAGATGTGTCTCTCTGGGCCTCAGTTTCCTTCTCAGTAAAATGAGAGGATTTGATTAGGTGGCCTGTAGGGACCCTTCTAGCTCTAAAACTCTAATTTTATTATCATTTATTTTAGCAGAGCACATACTGCCTTTTTTATCTCATCCTTGGGAAGGCTCTCAAGTAGAGTGAACAAGTATCCCCCCCCCTTTTTTTTAAAAAAGAATTGCCATCTTTTTTGAAATTGCTCATCCCATATGGCACTTCTATGGGAAAGCTGTCTGCTTTTTAAACTGCAGGAAAACAAACTCTATACAACCACTAGGGGACTCTGTTGACCAGAATCAAAAAGTTTGACCTTCAGCAAGTAATTTAACCACCCTCAGTTTCTTTCATTTATAAAATGAAGGGATTCAAGAAAATGGTTCCTTCCAGCTCCCCAAGGGCAGGGACTCTCTGGCTCTTGATAAATGTTTATTGACTGACTGCTAACTTGACTTAATGTCTCTAGACCTTCTTCCCCTGTCAATCCTTCATTCTTACCACTGTCTGACTAATTCTGACCATTTCTAAAGCATTTCCTTGCTCCTTATTTGTAAATGACGTCCATACTTAGCCTGGCATTCATGTCCTCTGAAGTGTAGCTCTGACTCGTTTTTTCAGCTTTAGCTCCTCCAATTCATCTTCTGCTTTATTTAGCCAAACTTCCATTTACCTTTCTTTAACTACATTGAATACTTTCTATCAAAAAAAAAAAGTACTTCTATAAATATTTTCTAACATATGGGTCCTTTCTCTCTGTCTCTGACATCTTTGGTACATGCTTAGTAGTGATATTAGTGGGCCAAAGGGTATGTAGTTTACATGAACACTTTCCCAGTTCTGGAATTTACTCTTGCAGCTCCTTAGCCTAGGATATTCCTACCACTTAGCTCTATCTGTCCCAGTATCTCTCATGCCTCACATGCATCACAGAATTTCTACGAAGGGTTCCTACAAAGTACAATTCAGACACCACTTGCCATCCAGACCTTTCCTGATCCCCTCTACCACCTCTAAATTGTAGTGCTCTCCCACCCTTCAAAATCACTTTGTATATGTTGTGTATATATTTTTCTGTATACATATTGTCTCTCCCCAGGGCAGTGTAAATTTGTTGAGGGCACGGACTGTTTCATTTTAGTCTTGCTCTCACTAGCACTTAGCACGTTGCCTCACACAATAGTAGGCATGCAACAAATACTCGTTGAATAGCATTGAATCCAAAATTTACTCATCCTTCAAAATTCAGGTCAAGTTATTTTTCCCGTGGATGTACATCTGCAAGGGACCTGTGAGGTTGGTGAACCCAACACCCCTCATTTCACAGAAAAGGAAGCTGAGTTCCAGAAAAGTGAAGTTATTTGCCCAAGACCATGATCTAGATAGTAAGTGGCAGAGCAAATGCAACTCAGGTCTCTTCTGTGAAAAAAGTATCTCAGACCATCACTTGCCAGAAGATGTAATACTTTAATTTTTTATCATATTTAAAATTCATGAAACCCTCTCTAGACATAAATATTTATTAATTTCTAAATTGCTTTGCTCATTTTAATGGTAATTAAGATTTAATTAATGTAATAAAAATGTAAAACTTATGGTTTTCAGTCTTCAATACAGTTATAATTAAAGTGAACTTTCTGTTAACTAGGTACAAAGAAACAATTCTGGTTAGTTTGCAGTTAAAAAAAATAGCTGCATTGGAGTATTAAGGGAAGCTTTCATTTAATAAAGACATTTTCTATTGAGAAAAAAAGCCCTCCCAGATCCCTGTAACCTTAGTGGTTTCTCCCTATTCTGACAGGCAGAATTCTGGCAGGATTTATTGTTTCTACTACTCATTTGATGATGCGTTTTGACGTTCACTATTTAATTCATCAAATATCTATTATTCTCAGTAAATGGCACAGTGCCTGACACAAAGTAGATATTTAATAAATACTTGTTAATTAAGGACCTACTGTGTACTGGGCACTGTGTAGGGCACTGTGTAAATAGCTATTTTTCATCTTTAGATTTCTAGGACCCTACACAGATGGATTCCTACCTCAGACACTAGCCAGATGACTTTGGGCAAGTCATTTGTAGTCACTTTCAAGCTCAATTTCCTCCTCTGTAAAATGGAGTTAATAATAGCACAGAGTTCTTGAGAGGATCATATGAGGTAACATATGTAAATTGCTTTGCAAACCTTAAAGTCCTATGGAAATGATAGCTATTATTTAGACAGCCCAGAGTCCCACTGCTAGTAAATATCTAGATGTGAGAGATGACTGACTGATTGGCTATTTGAGGTGTAGGAGAGGGAAGAGAGGAAAATTACTTTGAGGTCAAGCAGAAAACAAGGTATCCAGAGAAGAGCACAAGAAGGATCTGAAAGAAGAGGAAGGAGGTGAGTAATTAGATTGGATTGATGGTGCTTTGCTGGTAATTAAATTATTGCTTGAGGATCGGAACAGCTCAGGTTTCAGTCAAGGAAAATGTTAATTACCAATTAAGGTCAATGAACTTTGTATTTTGAAAAGACATGGGAAAGTAAGCCTCATTCAGCAGTCCTCAGAGACTGGGCTCCCTTTGCCCCAGAAACTACCAGAAAGAAGAAGAATGAAGCTTCAAGGATCTTGCTCAAGGCAAGTATGGAAGTTATAGGGAATTTTGTAGTGAACCTACAGAAAACATACAATGTTTGTATTTCAACCAGAACCAAATAACAGCTTTACCTGCACAAAATACAGGTGGTTTTCTGTCCTCCAGAAGAAGGTGAAAGGGCTTCAGGAGCATCTCTCTTCTACTGCTTACCAGACTCTTGTCTTTTTAGGAAACCTGTTGTGAGAAGTGTCTTGAGAAGGAAGCAAAGAAGGGGAATCCAAGCCTTACAATCAGAACTGAAAAAAAAAAGATTCTTCTCTTCCCCATTCCTTATTCTGTTTCGTCCCAGAGGGCAAAACTAGGAGCTAAGACTGGGATTTTCAGGAAAATAGATTTCACTTATAGGCTCCCTATAAGGAAAAGCAATTTGAGCTCTTTCTATTTGAAGGTGGACTAACTAGACTGACTGTCTCAGGAGATAGTGAGTGGGGTCCGACTCACTGTAGGTCTTCAAATAAAGGTAGAACGATAATCATTTGTTAGGAATGTTGTAGAGGGGATCCCTGCACAGGTTGAACTGGTTCCCTTCCAACTCTGAGATTCTATGAGTCTCTGTCAATACTAGGAGAGTGAAAGAATGTGATTACAGAGAAGAAAAAGAAGGATCGCTGATTATTTGGAATATTCTTGAAACCCAAGATAAGTGAGATGGCAAGAGAAAACTCATCTGTCCTCAGTGAGTTTAATTACAATCATATTAATCACTAGGGCTACATGAACTATATCTATGTTTGTCTGTCTGTTTATCTATCTATCTACCTATCTATTATCTATCTATTATCTGTCTATCTACCTATCATCTATCTATCTACCTATCATCCATCTATCTATCTCTTTTTCTCTCTCTATCTCTATATGAACATACATGTAGATATATTTATATGTGGAGATCTGAGAAGACAAGTGGTGGTCGAGGCAGTGGTGGTGATGGTTAAACTCTTCTGGCATATGTCTACATGTTGTCTTTTCCTCTTTCTCCCTTAGGGTGCCTTGCAGGTGTGTTTATATATACACATACATACATACATACATATACACACACATACATGCATAGCTTGATATATGTGTACACATTAAGATACATGCACATATATGTTTGTATGTCTATGCAAGGATATTATGCATGTATACATATGTGTGTACCTAGGAATAGACACTGTGTGTACACACGTATATTTCTTGAAATATCTGTATATAATAAATATATAAGATACATGTATGTGTACATATGCGTGTATACATGTATTTTATTTATATGTGTCTTATTTTAAGCAAGCACCCATACATTCATGAGTCAAGCCATCACCATCACTTCCCATCAGATCCCAATGAGTTTAACCCAAGACATTGAACCCAAGAGCCTGGGAATAGCAATGTCACTGAAATCAACAGTTCTTCTTCTATCTTGACCTCTATGGCTACAATCTCAGAAGACAAGCTATGAAGATAATAGTTTCTGCCCCAACTCCTCAGAAATCTCAGTTACTGAAGACCCAGAAAGTTCTCACTAGTAAAGTTCTTGACACTGTCAAATGTTTTGACATCAGATAATAGTTTTATCAATGGAAATGACTTTAAAGGAGATGCATTACCATCTGTTTTGCTGTTGTACCCTAAAAACTATGGGACATTTACATCTGCCCCACAGCTGAAATCTCTTATATTTGTTCTCTCCCAAATCAGAATGTGAGTTCTTTAAGAATAGGGATTGTCACCATTTTCCTATTTGTGTCCCCAGAGTTTGGCGCAGTGCTTTGTACATAGTAAATACTTAGTAATTGCCTTTTCCTTCTTTCCTTCCTTCCTTCCTTCCTTCCTTCCTTCCTTCCTTCCTTCCTTCCTTGTTTCTTACATTCATATCTTTAGGTATTAAAGAAATTGGTAAATGAACTGCTTCTGTTGCCTTCTTTTCTCTTCTTAGTCACTTTTTAATCCCTTACGATCTAGTTTCCGGTCCCTTCACTCCGCTGAAATCTGACTCTTAGAAGATACCAATGATTTTCTAACTTTCAGAGAGAGAGAGACTGAGACAGAGAGATCAGACTGCAGTTTGGAATGTCTCGATTTAGGACAAACATTGGAACAAGTCCAGTAATGGTAAAAGGAGTGGATACCATGGTATATGAGTATAAACTGAGGGAGTTATGGATATTTAACCTGAAGAAGAGAAAAGAAGTCCCGAGGGCATGCAAGTTAAATATCTTCAAATGTTTGAAAATTTGTCTTGTAGGAGGAGAGATTAGATTTTTGTTTGTTTGTTCATGAGTCTGTTTGCCTACAAAGGGACAGAACTAAGAGCTGTAGGGGGAATTTACAGAGAAGGCCATTGTAAGGAAACACTCCCTAACGATTTCATTTCTTGTAAAGTAATGGGTTGTCTTAGGAAATAGAAGGTCCCTCTCTTCCATTTGTTGCAGATTTTCAAATAGAGGTTCCATGAGCACTTGTCAGCAAAATAGTAAGAATTCTTGATCAGGTGCAGAATGGCTTCTGAGATCCTGGGAGAAGCAGCCTATATGAGGTAGTGCAGAGAGAACTGGACTTGAAGGAGAGACTTGGATTTAATTCAGCCTCTCACACTTAGTAGTTGTGTAATCATGGGAAAGTTCCTTAACCTCTCTAGGCCTTAGTTTCCTTGTCTGTAAAACGGGGTAATAAAAAAAAAACCCTAGGAACAGCATCAAAGGAGTTAATGTATATAAAAGTACTCTGCAAACTTTACGGAGCCATATAAATGTCAGCTACTGTGATTCTCAACTTGGATGCCTTGACAGAACGATGGCAACAAAACTAAGGAAGCCAAATGAGAATAGGTTTTAGAGAGGAATGAGTTTGGTTTGGGACATGTTGACTTTGAGGTGTTAGAGAGACATTCAAGGGGAGTGGTCCAGCAGGCAGTTGGAAAGACAGAGCTGAAGCTCTAGGAAAAGAGTGAAGTTGGAAATAGAGGATTCAGATTATGCAGGTGATAATTGAAGCCATGGTAATGAGGAGGTGAGAGAGAGGCAGACAGACAGGCAAAGACGGAGAGAGCTGAGAAGAGTGGCAAGGACAGAATCTTGGGGACACCTACATTAAAGGACAAGTAGAATGTGATAAGAACAATATCTACTAGGATCCATTCTCCCTAGTCTTCATGTAGATTAGGCTAATTCTAATTAGGACAGGAAGCTGTCCCCAAGCTTTGATTGTCCAGCAGGGAACTAAGGTTTATGCAGCTTCCTGGTGGTCCCAAGCCATGTTGATGTGATTTCCTGGTCACCTAGGAGCATCAAAAGGCCCGCCCTCATGGAATCTGGGCCTTTTAGACTTGGTGAATGTTTGAAGGTCCACCTTCTCCTGCTGACCACATGCATTTTCATATTGGGGGTGGGGTGCAGTGAGCATCTCTACCTAAGCTAAGTGCTTTATCATTTCCATAAGTAAACCTCTTTTTTTTTAAGTGTTGAATTACCCATGAGTGTCTCATTTCATTCCAGTATCAAACATAAACTTCCAAGGAACCTGAGAGAGTCAGGCCCAACCCATGATTAGGGATTAAATGAACCAGGTAAGGAAATGAACAAGGAACAATCCGGTAGGAAGAGAACCAAGTTCATGGGAACAAAGGAAGGGAAGACTATCAAGAAAGAGGAAACAGCTGGTGGAATCAAATGCTATAGAAAGTTTAAGTCAAATAAGCAGAGACCATTGGATTTGGCAAGTAGGAAGTGATTAGTAATTTTGGCAAGAGAGGTTTCAATAGGGTGGTGGACATGGAAGCCAGATTGCAGAAAGCTAAGGGGAAGCAGGGGCACTAGCTTGAGGGAGTATATATCCCAACATCATCCATACTGACCGTAAAGACCTATAATACCTTCAGGTTTCCTGGTGGCTTAACCAATGCCAGATCCACTGAACATTAATGTTTAGTACATTCAACTGCATTGTTACCTACATCCCAAGATACCACAATTTGCAGAGATATATTGTTACGAAAACCGTAATTCGGGTGACCAACAGATCATTCACTCTATAGGCCTTGATTTCCAATGACACAAACCCAACTAGTTCTTATTAGGTCTGACATACTAACATGATGACATCTGTCATAATAATATGGTTCACTTGTCCCCCTAAACATACCCTTTTCATAGAAACAGTGGCTTTCTTCCTGTGGTTTTCCCTTGCTTTCACCTTGAGCACTATAATTCTTGTAGTCAGTGACAACTTGCATGAGTTATAGGCTGCCTAAAGAAGCTTGAGACACATACTACAAACAGCCAAAGTGTCCCAAGTGGGATGCTGACTTCTATTATACCTCCAGGGAGCCTTTAGCGATAGGTGATCAAGTTTGGATATCTTTCCATAATCTCTGTATGAAGAGACCTTGCCAAAAGTGAGAAGACTTGGCATTAACTCAGTCTTCCTTATCTCTCAAGTAGTGAGACCCATCACTGAATGATGAGGGGTACCCTTCCCATAACACATCTGCCCCATGTTTCATTGGTCCCTGTGGCAATAGACTCACCTCAACTCCAAATCTATTGAATCTTTGCTCACCTCTGCTAATTATGAAGGTGAAAGAAGAGTACACATTCCAGAAGATCCTACTCTTACAGAGATGACAGTGCTATATCTAGGACCTGATAGGGTCATGACACCAATGAGAGGATGTAGGAACCAGTGCAGAAGATTGATCTCCCATTGATTTGATAGAGGCATCTCCCTCAACACTATTGTACCAAGCTGCATGGACTTGAGTTCTTAAGAGGCATTCTAGAGGTAAGGATGATATTGAGGTCTACAGCAACACCAACACAACAGAGCAAAGAAGTATAGAGCATCAGTATAGGCCAGTACAAGAGTCCTTTTTTTTTCTGGGGCAGTTAGGTGGCGCAGTGTATAGAGCACCGGCCCTGAATTCAGGAGGACCTGAGTTCAAATCCGGCCTCAGACACATAACACTTACTAGCTGTGTGACCCTGGGCAAGTCACGTAACCCCATTGCCTAGCCAAAAAAACAAAAACGAGTCCTTTTTCCCCCCTTTTTTAAATTTTTAAATTTATTTTTAGTTTTCAACATTCATTTCCACAAGATTTTGAGTTCCAAATTTTCTCCCCATCTCATCCCTCCCCCACCCCAAGATGGCATGCATTCTGAAAACTTCTTCCCCTAATCTGTCTTCCCTTCTATTTCTCCCCCTTCTCTTATCCCCTTCTCCTTCTATTTTCCTATAGCAGGGGATAGATTTCTATACCCCATTGCCTGCATATCTTATTTCCCAGTTGCATGTGAAAACAATTTTTAACATTTGTTTTTAAAACTTTGGGTTCCAAATTTTCTCCCTTCCTCCTTCCCCACCCACCCTCATTGAGAAGGCAAGCAACTCAGTATAGGTTATACATTTGTGGTCATGCAAAATACTTACATAGTAGTCATGTTGTGGAAAACTAACTATATTTCCCTTCATCCTATCCCGCCCCCCATTTATTCTATTCTCTCTTTTGACCCTGTCCCTCCTCAAAAGTGTTTGCTTCTGATTACCCCCTCCCCCAATCTGTTCTCCCCTTTATCATCCCCCAGTTCTCTTATCCCCTTCCCCCCTATTTTTCTGTAGAGTGAGATAGATTTCCATACTCAATTGAGTGTGTATGATATTCCCTCCTTAAGCCAAATCCAATGAGAATAAGATTCACTCATTCCCTCTCACCTTCCCCCACTTCCTCTCCACTGTAAAAACTTTTCTTGTCTGTTTTGTGTGAGATAATTTACTCTATTATACCTCTCCCTTTCTCCTTCTCCCAGTATAATCCTCTCTCACCCCTTAATTTTATTCTCCAGATATCACCCCTTCATCTTCAACTCACCCTGTGCCCTCTATCTATCTATCTCTCTATCTATCTATATACATATACTTTTTCCCTCCAATGACCTTAATACTGACAAAGGCCTCATGAATTACAAATATTATCTTTCCATGTAGGAGTGTAAACAGTACAACCTTAATAAGTCCCTTATGATTTCTCTTTCCTGTTTACCTCTTCATGCTTCTCTTGAGTCTTGTATTTAAAAGTCAAATTTTCTATTCAGCTCTGGTCTTTTCATCAAGAATGCTTGAAAGTCCTGTATTTCACTGAATATCCATTTTTCCCCCTAAAGGATTATACTCAGTTTTGCTGGGTAGGTGATTTGTAGCTGTAATCTTATCTCCTTTGCCCTCCGGAATATCATATTCCAAGCCCTCTGGTCCCTTAATATAGAAACTGCTAAATCTTGTGTTATCCTGATTGTATTTCCACAATACTTCAATTGTTTCTTTCTGGTTGCTTGCAATATTTTCTCTTTGACCTGGGAACTCTGGAATTTGGCTACAATATTCCTAGGAGTTTTCCTTTGGGGATCTCTTTCAGGAGATGACCAGTGGATTCTTTCCATTTTTATTTTACCCTCTGGTTCGAGAATATCAGGGCAGTTTTCCTTGATAATTTCTTGAAAGATGATGTCTAGGCTCTTTTTTTTGGTCATGGCTTTCGGATAGTCCAATAATTTTAAATTATCTCTCCGGGATCTATTTTCCAGGTCAGTTGTTTTTCCAGTGAGATATTTCACATTGTCTTCTATTTTTTCATTCTTTTGGTTTTGTTTTACAATGTTTTGATTTCTCATAAAATCACTAGCTTCCATTTGCTCAATTCTAATTTTGAAGGAAGTATTTTCTTCAGTGAGCTTTTGGAATTCCTTTTCCATCTGGCCAATCCTGCTTTTTAAGGCATTCTTCTCTTCATTGGCTTTTTGGACCTCTTTTCTATTTGGATTAGGCTATTTTTTAAGGTGTTATTTTCTTCAGTATTTTTTTGGGTCTCCTTTAGCAAGCTGTTGACTTGTTTTTCATAATTGTCTTTTTTTTTTTTTTTTGGTGAGGCAATTGGGGTTAAGTGACTTACCCAAGGTCACACAGCTAGTACATGTCAAGTGTTTGATCTGAGGCCGGATTTGAACTCAGGTCCTCCTGACTTCAGGGCCGGTGCTCTACCCACTGCACTACCTTGCTGCCGCTATGATTGTCTTGCATCACTCTCATTTCTTTTCCCAGTTTTTCCTCTACTTCTCTACTTACTTCTCAAAATCCTTTTTGAGCTCTTCCATGGCTTGGAACCGATTCATATTTTTCTTGGAGGCTTTGGATGTAGGAGCTTTGACTTTGTTGTCTTCTTCTGGTTGTATGTTTTGATCTTTTTTGTCACCAAAGAAATATTCTATGGTCTAACTTTTTTTTGCACAGTTTGCAGTTATAAATTCTTTATTAAGGTAGAGGTCTGCTTCCAGTATGGAAAATGTACTGTCCCAAGCTTTCTTCTAGTACCCTCATTTATTTCAAAAAAATTCATACTTTTAAAACATTTTTGCTTCATCTTTTCCAGAGATTCTAGATAAACTTGCACCCAAGTTGTGTTATTCCTTGAGGCTTGGCTTATAGATTTTTGGAGTCATTCTCTTCTTCTATATTTGTGTTTGAGGTGTCCCTGTCACCGTAACAACTTTTTATAGTGGGGTTCTTTTTTGTTTATTCATTCTTCCGGATTATTTTCTGACTTCAGACTTTTTATTAGGACTGGGCTCTGCACATTTCTGGAGAGTACATCTGGGCTGGTCCTACTGCTGCTTTCTTGGGGGTATTGAGTATTGAATTATTTCAGTATTGCGGGGACAATTCATGCTGGAGACCAGCAAGCTTTCAGTATGATCCAAGGCAAAGTCTGATTTTTTTCCCTCATGGAATGAGTTCTGCAAGTTCCTGACCAGAGTCTAGGTCTGGGCAACACACTTATGGGCTTGCCCCAGTTGGAGTTTTAGTGAATTGCTGCTGGACTCAGCCACTCTTAGTGACCTGGAAAGTTGTGCTGGTTCAGAGTGACAGAATTGCAATCTCCACTTTGGTTGCACCATTGCTAGGCACAGCGCCTTGGATCTGTGATCAAGAACTTGGTAACAAGCCACAGAGTTGATAGTTGGTGCCTATTTCTGTACCCTGAACAAGTTTAGACCCCTCTGTGCTATGTTTGAGACTTCTTGCCATGGTGCATAGCTTCTACCTGACCTGCAGTGTTCTGTGAAGTGGTTCCTGGCTAGACATGTCCACAGTGTCCACAGACTTCTCTGCCTCTCTATGCTGCCCAGGGCTGAAAAAAATTACTTGCTGTAATTTATTTTCCTTGGATTTCCCCATCAGAACTCAGTTTGGTAGATTTTCCAGATGTTTGTAATGGTTCCTGATTGTCTCTTGGATAAAATATAAACTCCTCTGTTTGGTATTTAAATCCCTTCACAACTTGTTTCCAACCTTCTGGGCTTATTATCATACCCTTTACAAGTTAGCTGAACAATCTTTCTTATACTTCTTCACACATGATGCTCCATTTTCCATTTCTGTGTCTTTTCAAAGACTGCCTTCAACATCTGGAACGAAATCCCTCCTTACTTCCTTCTCCACTTTCTAGACTTCTTTGTGTCCTTAAAAACTCAGTTCAAACACCATCTTCAATTTCAAATGAAACCTTTCTATACCCCCTCCCAAGTTACTTATACCTCCCCCCCCACAATAGCTTGCATTTATTTTAAAATTTTATATATAAATATACATGTCATTTCCCCCTATAGAAAGTAAGCCTCTTGAGGACAGGAACTGTTTTATTTTATTCTTTCTATTCTCAGGAACTAGCACATTACCTGGTAGCTAGTGTGTGCCTAAGACATTGTTGATTAATTGACTGGTAAAGACTGTGGCAGAATAGGGCTGAACTACACAGGGATAAGAACATGGAATCACAGTAGGGGCAAGAGATTTTCACATAGTCAGGTACTGATTCTCTTCTATTGGCATGTTATACCATTGGTTAGTACTGTATTGCTATCTAATTTTTCATGTACGAATGTTTAATTCTCCAACAAGGTTGCAAGCTCTTTGAGGGGTAGAGATCAATTATATGCTGCATACATTTTAGTACCCAGAAAGAATTCAGTAAATGTTTGTGGTTTAATGTGGGTTGGTTTGGCACTGTCTTTATGTTATCTTTAGGATTCAACTCAGATAACATTAGAGCTGGAAAGGACCTCAGTGATTGGATAGCCTAGAGATTCTTATCCTTTTTGGTATCATGGACCCTTGGAGAAATCTGATGAAATCTATATGTCCCTTCTCAGAATAATATTTTTAAATGCATAAAGTACATAGGTTTACAAAGAAAACCAAATATATTGAAATACAATTATCAAAATATTTTTAAAAGTTCATACACCCCAGGTTACCTCTGATTTCTATTCCAACCCCTTCATTTTATAGGTTGAAAATAGGAGGCTCAGGGAAACTGCCACTGGAAACAGGAAAGGGGCATATGAGACGCAAAGTCTGAACATTTTCCTTCTTTTGTTCTTTTAGCCATTCTCCCTGTAGCCTCCAGCTGTTGCACAGAAGTGTCCCATCAGATTTCTAGAAGACTTTTAGCAAAAGTGAAAAGATGTCACATTCAAAGAGCTGATGGAGTTTGTGACCTACCAGCTGTCATGTGAGTTTCAATGAGGCTTCATACAATGTCAAAACAAATAGAAGGTCTGAACATATTCTGTCATATCTTTGTCCTATTAAAAAATACATATCCTTCACATTCTTCACCTGTTACATCTTAATTCTCTATTCATCAACATACATTGTACTCATCAGAAAAAGAAAAAACAACAACCAATAGAAAACAAAAACAAGAATGCTCTTCTAGAGAAATTGCCCATACCCCTGAGACAATCATCAGAATGCAATATACTCTAGTCATGCCTTCCTGACACACCAGAGGAGAAAAATGAGCTTCCACTTGTCATTGGCCCTCCCAACCCCCATTCTCATTATCCAGTTAAGCAAATACCTGGATGGAGAAGTAAAGGTTCAGACCTTTAGACCTGAGGTTTCTGGGAGAAGACAGTTCTGACCACGACAAAGGGAAAGTGGCTGCACTGATCCTCAGGGACACACACAGGCTTCACCGAAACCTCTATGCCAGCTTCCCCTCAACATCCATTTCCCTCTATTCTTCCTGCCCCTCTCAAGTGCTGCTGTATCCTTAGGGTGATGAAAAGTATTTTATTCTCCCAGAAGAGTTAATCTTGTTCCCTAAGTGCAGCCAAGGAAAGACACAGCAATATGTCTAGCAGTTCAGTACAGTTGAAAAAACATCAGATGTGGAGTCACAGTTTGGGTTTAAATCCTAACTTTACCACCACGTGACTCTGAACAAGTCACTGACCTCCCTGAGCCTCAGTTTCCTCATGTGATAAATGAGGCAGAGCAAAAAAAAAAAAGAGAGAGGGAGAGAGAGGCAGTGGAATAGTTAATCTCTTGGCTCCCTTACAATTTTAAACTTACCTCTCTATGAAGAGATACCTGAACCAGTAAAACCTGGAAGGGAGAATTTGAACCAAGAAATGTCAATCATCTTTTCTATTTCTCCACCTCCTTCTTGAAACCTGACTGGTTATTCTATTTACAGAGATCTCCAGGGAAGTAAAACAGTTTTGAAAAATAAATATTAGTTTATAAGACTACAGCAATATACTAAGATATTTTGGTTTCTTTAAAAAAAATCCATATCTGTCTAACCACAAATCCCCTTTCATAAAGTCTGGGATGCTGTTGCATGGTATTTGAATAACCAGATGACCTTAGCATTCCTCAAAATCTCCCCTTGGGCACTTTTCCCAAAAGCTTCCCCCAAACTTCATTTTTATCAGCATCTCCAAGGTGCCAAATAGTGCACTGCCTATTCCTGTGATAAAGGGAAGGTCTTCATCCCCTGGTGCCTGAGAAAGAACTGCATTTCTCATCTCATCTCAATGCCTGTATTCTCATTCTTATGTCTCATTCTTAGGCAGGAGAAGGCCATAACATAAGTTGCACTCTGGGTTTAGCCTTGCTCTATAAAACCAAGTCTTAGAGAACACACTGTATTTAAAAGGGGTATATGAGTAATCATTACACTCTGTTTTCACTTATTTATGTTCCCTAAAAGTCTTCCTCTTCCTTCCCCTCCATTTTTTTTCTGACAGCCTCCATATCCACCATCGAAAATTCTGTGTCAGCCCACATAACCACACTCTTAAGACATGGATGAAAACGCAAAAGAACAAGAAAAATGCAAAAGGAAATATCTGTAATAGGAAGAAACACCTCCAAGAGAAGAAGAGAAAGAGCGAAGCAACAAAGCGAAGACATCTTCATAAATATGGACAGAAAACTCTTTATTAGCAAATGAAGCTACAAAGGGCTTGCTTCCCTGCAATGAACCTGGCAAGTGACTGGTTATATGGATTTATCATAAGTTATCCAGAGTCAAATGCTTGCTATTAGAAACCAACAGCTCCCAAGGAGAAAGAAACAGTAGGCAAATGTTTTCTGCAATATACTAAATAGCTAATAATAACCTCAGTTAGGAAATACAACATAAAAAAAGATGTTATATGTCTTAGGAAAGGCCATTTTTAATGGGGAAATTGATGCCAAATTATCAATTAAAAAAAAAAAATCTAGACCAACTCTCTCCTGTGATTTCACTCTTTCCCCAAGGCGAGATTCAAAGGATTTAATCTCTAACCTGGTTCCCCTGCATATCATTAATTTGTTCCCACACTTTATGCCCAATCCTTTCTTGTTGACAGAGGCTTAGGCTGATATAACAATCTGACTTTTTAAACATCAGAGGGCAGGAACCAGTCAGCCCTTTATTCAGTTCAGCACTACCTATTGATGTTGCTGCAGGGCTGATTTGGGCATGAAATTAGGGCACCTGTAGGGACCTAGAGCCAATCATTAGCAAAAATACCCTGAGAGCAGCCCTTGCATTATAATGGAAAGTACCAAAGCAAAGGGTGTGGAGAAAGTGGGAGAGACCTTGTTTTGGTTGTAGCATAAAGCATAAAAGGAGTCTCTAGAATTTTTTGTTCAGAAGCCCAGAATTCAAATTTATTTCTGCTAGAGATGATAATTGCATTTTTAGTTTTAATAATAATTATTTGGAAAACTTTAAAAAACCTTAAGAGATACATAATTTGAACAAATACTGGCAGTGAAATTATAGAGAGATTGAACAAAACCAATCCTGATTTCTCTAAGATTTGTACATGAGTGTTTGGGGGCAGAATTTAATTCTAGGTATTGGATCCAATTAGATAGTCTTCATAGGTAAACCTCGCATTTACAAACCTATAACCTATCTTTGTTTCATTTTAACCGATCATCTTGGAAAGAACTGTGTTAGTCTATAAGGTTTACAATGTGCTTCCCTCACAATAAATAAAAGTGGTGTAAATGCTGTTATCTTTTAAGCTGAAATTCAGAAAATTGAGTTGCCTAGCCCATAGTCACAGGAGCTCAAAAGTGACATTCAAATCCAAATGCTTTCTGTCTTACTGTCCAGTGCTATCTTGCAATGTATTTGTCTCTGCTCAAACCTATCATTTTAGCGTGAAAATAGAGCTAATACAGAAGGAACACTTTCATGAAGTGTTCCTTTCCTCTCTACTACTAACAGCCCAGCAGTCATCACATTTTATCAGATTGGTTTTTCTGCTTCTAGTTTCTTCACCTCTCTGATCTATTCAGCAATACATGCTATCAAAATTATCTTCCTAAGGGACGGGTCTGACCTACCGCCCAAAACCTAAAGCGGCTTTGTATCACCTCTTAGGTAAAATACAAACTTTTCATTATTTAAGTTTCACTCGTTATTTAAGACTCAGCACAATCTGTCTCCAACCTACCTTTCCAGGCTTTATGTTACATTACCTCTTTCCACATGGTTTATGTTTAACCAAATTAGCGTCCTACCTGTTTGCAAAATCAGGATTCTTTTTAGTATGACCCTGTAACCATAACATCTTCCCTCCTCTTGACTTGTCTTTCCTTATCTCCTTTCAAAACTCAGGTCAAGGTGCCCCCTCCTCTATGAAACCTTCCTTCCTATGATCAATTGTTAGTGTCTTCTTACACTTTCGGTATTTACTTGTTGTTGCCTTTAAATAGATTGTAAGCTTCTTCAGACTAGAGACTTTTGACTAGTGCTTGTCAACATATGAAACACATATATTTCTTGCATTGTGTATTCATAAAATTAAATTCATAAAATTAATTCATAAAATTAAAAAAAAGTTGGACACCATTTCATGAGGGCTATTTACTAATATCTGCATGTGAGTATTGAGGCAGGATTTCATTCTGGGTACTGCAGGTAATCAGATATTAATCAGAGGTGATCCTCCTCTTTGCAAAATCTCCTACAACCTATCTTTATTTCATTTTAACAGACTGTGTTGCAAAGTAAATTTATCAGGTATTTTTATGAAATTCCTTTCATTGTGAGGCAAATACACTTCATTAATATTTTAACAACTTATTGCAATTTTTCTATCACTTACAGTTTCAAACATTTGGAACAAACTTTTTGGTGCAAGTAGAGCCAAATTTAAGACCAAAATTTATATTTGCTGGTTTTTAACTTTGAACATTATTCCTTTTCTTTGGCTTCCTTTGCCCAATCTGCATACTCTGTTAAAAGAATTAAATGTTGATTCAATTTATTTATTTTTAACCCAACAATCACTTCCCAACTTCCCCTTCTAAAGATAATCAAAACAAGACAGTTAAGCAAACACACACAATAGAGCAATCAAATTGACTGAGGGTGCAAGGTTATTCACCTATAGTCCTCCATCTCTCATCGGAGAGTAAGTGAGTTTCAACATCAGTCATCTGGAACCAACATGGGTCATTTCACTTGCCCTGGCCTTCTATTATCTTTTAATGTTTCCTTCATTTTTCTGCTGGAGACTAGCCTTGTAAAGTTCAAAATGACCTGATATAATATTTCAGGGCTTAGTTTCCTTTTATTCTTTTGATTCATCTTGAGTTTGCTCCAGCATTGGGAAGTTAGGCAATGCTCTAGAGACCTACGTTTAAGCCTTCTATGTGGTATCTCTTCTAGTAGGTCATACTATCTCTCCTAGGGAATTAAAGCCAGTTTCTGAAGTCTATTGCACTGCATGGGAAAGTAGAAATGAGGAAGAGGAAAGCCAGGAGGAAATAAATAGCTTCATGTGCTAGCTTTAAAAAACAAGCAAACAAACAACAACAAAAACCACAAAACCCGTAAAGTGAGGGTGAACAACATAGATGGAGTATAACCCTAGGGTTAGTAATTAGAATGAGCGGAGATTGTGGTCCAACATCTTCCACAGTATACCAAGATAAGGTCAAAATGGGTACATGATTTGGACATAAAAGGTGATACCATAAGCAAATTAGGAGAGAAAGGTATGGCTTACCTGTCAGATCTATGGGGAAGGGAAGAATTTATGACCAAACAAGAGATAGAGAACATTATGAAATGCAAAATGGATAATTTTAATTACATTAAATTAAAAAGTTTTTGCACAAACAAAGCCAATGCAATCAAGATTAGAAAGGGAAAAAGAAACCTGGCAAACAATTTTTATAGCCAGTATCTCTGATAAAGGCTTCATTTCTAAAATACATAGAGAACTAAGTCAAATTTATAAAAATACAAATCATTCCCCAATTGATAAATGATCAAAGGATATGAATAGGCAGTTTTCAGATGAAGAAATTAAAGACATCTATAATCATATGAAAAAATGTTCTAAATCACTATTGATTAGAGAAATGCAAATCAAAACAATTCTGAAGTACCACATCACACCTATCAGATTGGTCAACATAACAAAACAAGAAAATGATAAATATTGGAGAAGTGGGAAAATTGGAACACTAATGCATTGTTGGTGGAGTTGTGAACTGATCCAGCCATTCTGGAGAGTAATTTGAAACTATAGGTTTAGTTTAGTAAAACATTTAGTTTAGTTGAGTAAAAAAAAAAAAACGTGTTCCAGTTTTCCCACATCTTCTCCTATATTTCTGTACTATAAAACTGTGCATACTCTTTAATCCAGCAATGCCACTACTAGGTCTATATCCCAAAAGAGATCATAAAAACAGGAAAATGACCCACATGTACAAAAATATTTATAGCAGCTCTTTTTGTGGTGGCAAAGAATTGGAAATTGAAGGAATGTCCATCAATTGGGGAATGGCTGAACAAGTTGTAGTATATAAATATAATGGAATACTATTGTGCTATAAGAAATGATAAGCAGGCGGATTTCAGAAAAAAACCTGGAAAGATTTACACGAACTGATGCTGAGTGAAGTGAGCAGAACCAGGAGAACATTGTACAAAGTAATAGCAACACTGTGAGAAGATCAACTTTGCTAGGCTTAGCTCTTCTCAGCAATGCAATGATCTGAGACAATTCCGAAAGACTCAGGATGGAAAATGCTATCCACATCCAGAGGAAGAACTATGGAGTCTCAATGCAGATCAAAATATACTATTTTCTCTTTTTTTCTTTCTCATGGTTTTTCCCTTTTGTTCTGACTCTTTTTTCACAACATGACTAATATGAAAATATGATTAATATTTAATATGTTTGTACATGTATAGCCAATATCAGAGAGAAAGGAAGGGGAAAAATTTGGAACTCAAAATCTTATAAAAGTGAATGTGGAAAGCAAAAAATAAATAAACTAAATAAATAAATGAAGGTCAGCAGGAAAGATCTGTCTCAAATATCATGGAGGTACAGTCAAAATAACTCAAGATGAGAGGGCTTGAAATATGATATTCTGGAGGGCAAGCTAAGATTACAACCAAGAATTACCTACCTAGCAAAACTGAGTGTTTACTCAACTGAAGGATTACTTCAGGGGAAAAAATAGACATTCAATGAAATAGATGACTTTCAAGAATTCTTGGTGAAAAGACCACAGCTGAATAGAAAATCTGACTTTCAAATTTTGAAGAGAAGCATAAAAGGTAAACAGGAAAGGGAAATCATAAGGGACTTAATAAGGTTAAACTGTTTACAATCCTACATGAAAAGATGATACTTATAACTCATATGGCCTTTCTCCTGATTAGGGTAGATAGGAGTATATATAGACAGAGGGTGTAAGTGTTAGTTGAATATTAAGGGATGACATCTAAAAAAATAAAATTAATGGATGAGAGGAATGTACTGGGAGAAAGGGAAAGGGAAAGGTAGAATGGGGTAAATTACCTCGCATAAAAGAGGCAAGAAAAAGCTTTTTATAGTGGAGAGGAAGAAGAAGGAAGTGAGGTGGAGTAAGTGAAGCTTACTCTCATCAGAACTGGCTGAAAGAAGGAATAAGATACACACTCATTTGGGTATATAAATCTATCTTACCCTAAAAGAAAGTAGGAGGGTAAAAGGGTAAGAGAAGGGGGAGGTTGTGGTAGAAGGGAGGGCAGATTACGGGAAGGGGGTAGTCAGAAGCAAAACACTTGAGGAAGGACAGGGTAAAAGGAGAGAGAATAGAATAAACAGGGGAAGGGGAATAAGATGGAGGAAAATACAGTTAGCAGTAGTAACTACAAAAAAAATTTTGAAGCAAGGTTCTCTGATAAAGGTCTCATTTCTCAAACATATAGAGAACTGGGTCAAATTTATAAAAATAAGAGCTGTTTTCCAATTGATAAATGATCAAAAGATATGAACAGCTTTCAGATGAAGTAATCAAAGCTATCTATAGCCATATGAAAAAACATTCTAACTCACTATTGATTGGAGAAATGCAAATTAAAACAATTCTGAAGTACTACCTCATACCTATTAGAGTGCCTAATAGGACAGAAAAGGAAAATTAGAAATCTTGGAGGGGATATGAGAAAAATGAGACATTAATGCACTGGTGGAGTTGTGAACTGATCCAACCATTCTACAAAACAATTTGGAATTATACCCAAAGGGCTATAAAACCATGCATACCCTTTGACCTAGCAATACCACTACTAGGCCTGTATCCCAAAAGAGATAAAGACAAAAAGGAAAAGAACCTATATGTAAAAAATATTTATAGCAGCTCTTTTCTGGTGACAAAGAATTGGAAGTGGATGCCCATCAATTGGGGAATGGCTGAATAAATTGTGTTATGTGATTATGATGGAATACTATTGTGCTATAAGAAATGTTGAGCAGGATGCTTTCAGAAAAACCTGGAAGGTCATATATGAACTGATGCAAATTGAAATGTACTGTGTACAGAGTAACAGCAATATTGTGCGATGGGTCAGCTGTGAATGACTTCGCTATTCTCAGCAATACAATGATTCAAGACAACTCTGAAGGACTTACAATGAAAAATGCTATCCACCCCCAGAGAAAGAAATGATGGCATCTGAATACAGATGGCAGCATACTCTTTTTTACTTTCTTTATTTTTCTTGAGTTTTCTTTTTTTGTCAATGTTTTCTTTTACAACATGACTATTATGGAAATGTTTTGCATGACTGCACATGCATAACCTAGATTGAATCGCTTGCCTTCTCATTGTGGGGTGGGGGAGTGGTGAGGGAGGGAGGGAGAGAATTCGGAACTGAAAATTTTTAAAAAATGAATGTTAAAAATTGTTTTCACATGTAACTGAGGAAAAATAAAATACTAAATAAATAAACATTAAAAAATAATTACATGTGGAAGCATGTATTACTGTAACTTGTATATGCATTCTGAGGAGACATAGGTCATAGGAAAGCAGTAACAGCCTGGGGCAGGAACAGCTCTTGCACAGGGAATGATTTAGTGCTTTCTCGATCACAGAATCAAGTTATCATATACTATGTTTTAGGGAAACATTATTGTAGAAAGAGACATTACAATCAATCCCTCTAATTACTCTGGCATACATGTTGAAAGCCAAGATTGTCTAAGTTCTGTAAATTCAAACAGCAGCAGTATTACTCTGCTTGAGAGCTATCCTAAGCTCTGGCTCCATCAGTTACTGACAGCTACTAGTATCACTGTTTCCCAACACACAACTATTGATGTAAAGATAGCATATTTTGTGGCAACTCAAACAGCCTAGGTAGGATGCATTTCCCAATGAGAGCACACGCAAATTTGTCTGCTGTTTAAAACCAAAGTATCCATTGCAGTCTGCCTTCCATGCATAAATTACCAACTTACATCCACACAGAAAATCAGTTCATGTCAATGATGATGCCATATCTGTTGGCATGTGAGGTCAGGATGGGCTAGTTCCATTGATTAAAGCTTGATAGGACAGCTAGGTGGTACAGCAGATAGAGCACCGGCACTGAAGTCAGGAGGACCTGAGTTCAAATGCGGCCTCAGACACATAACACTTACTAGCTGTGTGACCCTGGGCAAGTCACTTACCCCCACTGCCTAGCCAAAAAAAAGAAAGAAAGAAAGAAAAAGAAAAGAAAAGATTAAAGCATGACATTTGTGAGGCCATGATTAGGGATCCTAGCCCTTCTGCTCCCTTTCCATAGCCACTGACAATATCCTTAACCCCAGTCAGTTGCCTTGAAAATTCAATTCTAGTCAACAAACATTTATTACATTAACTCTGTGTAGCTCAAAGCAAACATCCTCAGATGAAGGATCTTAGGTGAGTCACCCGTGTGTAAGGTCACTTCTAGGTCTAGAATTATGATCTTATGATTCTATTGATGCTGGGTTAGTAGCATGACATTACTCACATATACATAAATCACTGCTGCAACACTGAAAATTTAAAAATCTTTTTTTCTCTCTTTTTTGGTAAATCTTAACTTTTAAAAATGTTTTATTGATGCTTTTGGAATTTTTTATGTCACTATAACTTCCCATCACGTCAGCTGGATCTCCTATGGAGGATCTAGGAGCAAATATGAATAAGAATCATACAGGATTCTCCAGTTTAGAATTAGTAAAGCTCCAATTTATTCAATATATATCTTGTTTATATGGGTTGTTTGCATGTTGTCTCCACCACTAAACTGTGAGCTCCTTGGCAGTAAAAACTATTTTTTGCCTTAAAAAACAAAACAAAACAAAACAAAAAAACTCCAATGCTTAGCACAGTGCCTGGGACACAGTAAACATTTAATAAATATTTGTTGACTAACTGTTGACAAAATGAAAATTCATGAATAAGTTGAAATTGTGGGGAATGATTACATCAAAAGAGATCACAGGTCTACGGAAATAGTGAAGCAAGCTTTCTATGTCTATATTTGGGTGAAAAGTAAAACATCTAATCAACTATCTAGATAATATTGCCTACATTGTGCCAAATATTGGATCATTTGGAAATATCTGAATAATTGAAATTTTCAGTCAGGTTGTATATTATGTTCACTGCTATAGAAATATCATACATGATAATTGCCTATATAAAAGACCAATAAATTAAAGGCAGCATCTGAGAAAGTGTTTGTAGTGGTGGTAAGACCAACAATTCAAGGTAATGCTAATAGTAATTTCTCCATCATAATAGATTTTCCTAGTAAGAAAATCATTCATTGAAAATAAGTTGTTCGCTATCTGAGATATTGTAAACACTTGCCTTTAATCAGAATAACCTTGAGTGCCCTGGAAGAGAGGGATCTTGGAGAGGGGTTATTGATCTCACAGGTGTAAGTCATTCATTCCCACTATAATGGGAGTCTGACCAATAAGGGCCCCATCCTGGAAATATGCACAGGAGACCCATATGCATGTCTAGTGAGCCTGTTTCTGGAAGTAATTGATGAGATGATATTATCTGTTTCCTGTTGCATGGTGTAGAAAAAGCCTTTTGGTTGATTGCCAAGTGGGAACTGAGGGTGTATATACAAAAGGCTTAAATAGAGATGTTGACTGTTTCCTTCTTGGTGGCCATGAGGTGTAAGGACTGCCCTTTCTCCCCACCAGATCCACCTGTAAGCGTATGGTCTCCCAAGCAAGCCTGTGTCTGAGATGGAGCACCTTCTGTTTGTGTGGTCTTTTCTCTGGTAAACGACGTTGTAATACTTCGAAAGGTTAGAGGAGCAGAGGTCCAATGTTGGAAATCCATTCCAGTTTTCATCAGCTGAGTCTGGTGTGCCAAAGCATCCACAGGAGCAACCTATTTGACCCAGTTCAGTAGGGAAATCAACCCAGTAGGTGAGACACCATGAACTGCAGCATCCAGTGAGTATTACATTTGGAAGTGAACTTTGGTGGGGCAAATACTTTTCAGCAACCACTTTAAGTTTAGGTCCACTCTCCCCAGAACCCAAGGTGGTAGGAAAAGAGTGCACCCCTATGGGGAGGGGAAAGTGGAGGAGGGAAAATGTATTTATGTTTCTGTTCTTGCCGTATCTTCTCAGAAACCACCCCTTTGTGAAACTGGTGTTAATTCGTTAAATGTTATTGGGTTGTTAATCATTGGGACAATCAATTTTGTAGGGGGCATATTAGCTAACCGGTGATTTATTTTGGAGAGAACATGCTGGAATGAGTGTTCAAGCTGATAGCATTATAATAACCCCATTGCCACTCATGGGTACCTCTAGAACCTGGGGGGATGCAGTGGCCACTTTCTGGGGACCAGATCTCTTAGTACGGGTTTGAA
This sequence comes from Vombatus ursinus, assembly GCF_900497805.2. Taxonomy (NCBI): domain Eukaryota; kingdom Metazoa; phylum Chordata; class Mammalia; order Diprotodontia; family Vombatidae; genus Vombatus; species Vombatus ursinus. Next base: position 30,833,893 of record NW_020954550.1, read on the forward strand.
AGAGTAAGTGAAGAGTCCAGAGAGGCCACTAAGATTCCTAAGTAGGAATATCAACTCTCTTTTTCACCTTCACCTTCATCTCTTCCTCCAACTCCTTCCCCCTGCCTCAATATGGAGTAAGACCTTGTGATCATAGGTCAACTCTGATCACAGTGAAAAATCCACCCCTCAAATATAGAGGAGTTCTGGTTGTCAGAACAAAATTATTTATTAAAAGGGAAAGATATTAAACATGCATGCTGGGGCAACCAGGTAACAGAGCCCCAAACCTAGGAGAGACAGGGGCAATTTATTCTTGAAAACCACAAAAGGGTAGGTTCAGCAGTGGGTTATGATGGAGAATGGACAGTCGTTTACAGAACCAGGTAGGACGCAGAAGCAGGATGTTTTGCAGCAATAGTTGACCACAAGGCTGGTTGAAGCTGATTTGAGGTGCACACCTCAGCAAGGTAAGCCAGTGAACATTAGCAAAGGCATCTGGGAGTGAGCAAGAGTTTTGCCTCACTGCAGGCTTCTGATTGGCTCCTTTGAGCAAACAGGTTTACTCTATGTCTACTACATCTGTAAAGCAAAGTAATTCATGGAAAACAGACACGTTAGTCTCAGAAGTATTTTCACAATAGTTTAAAAAAAATTTGTACTTAATTTAATTCAAGTTGTTCCCAATGATCTCTCTCTTATTCTTTACTTACTCTTCCTCCTAATATCTAAAAGTGAATGAAACTAGTTATTTGCTTCATTGTAAAAGGCCTAGGAGGGGGCAGCTAGATGGCACAGTGGATAGAGAACCAGCCCTGGAGTCAGGAAGACCTGAGTTCAAATCTGTCCTCAGATACTTACTAGCTGTGTGACCCTGGGCAAGTCACTTAACCTCAATTGCCTAAAAAAAAAAAGAAAAGAAAAGGAAAAAAAGGCCTAGGAGGCAGAAAGCTAATCCCCCCCCCCCAAGAATAGCAAAAACAGTAAATACTCCTCCAGTATCCTATCTTAATAATTCCACAAAGCTGTTTGTTTAGCTAGTTTTGGGCACTAGAGCTTATGTACTAGATAGTTTTAGATAAAAAAAAATTCGTATTGGGAAAAATCAGAAATGGCTATTTTAAGAGCTGATTGGCAAAGGGCTGGTGAGATGTGATCCCACTTGATCTTCACCACATCGCTGTTACCTTTGTGGAAGCATATTAAAAACCTTGTTTTTAGATCAACTGAAAATAGTAATAAATTAATAAATATTTTCTCCATCTTAAAGTCCTTTCCAGATTTTTCCCATTAAGAAAGTGTGTAATAGGAACAGAAACTACCCTCCTCTCCAACCCCACCCTACCTCCAAGCTTTTCCTGGGAAAATGGATTAAGGGTGTAGTTAACCAAACTTAGAACAAGAAATAACCTCTGGTCTATTTGAGATTACTGTCTTTCTCATCGCCTGAAGGAACTGATGTTCTGATTCCACTTTTTGGCAATACCCACTTTGTTTTCCAATTCAGAACAGTAAAAAAAGTTAAGAACCCCTTTCTTAGACAGAATAGAATGATTTTTTTTTAACTGTAACCTTCCTTCAAGATTCTAATGTTTATTCAAATTGTCTTTGTGTTAGAGAAATTTCTGAAGGTATAGGAGGAGGTGGGTGTGAGGAACCAGGTCAGTGTGGACATTTCTCTCTCCAACTTAGAAATGCTCAGATGTCAGTCAGTCAGTCAGTCAATAAGCATTTAAGTGCCAGGCATTGTGCTAAGGCTGGGGACACAAAGAAAGGAATAAGACAGTCCCTGCTCTCAAGGAACTCACAGTCTAATGACAAGGACAACATGTAAACAATTATGTACAAACAAGCTATGTATGAGATAAATTAGAAATAATCAACAGAAGAAAAATATTAGAATTAAGAAGGCTCGAGAAAGGCTTACTGTAAAATGTGAGATTTTAGCAGGGACTTGAAGGATTTCAGGGAAGCCGGGAGGCAGAAATGAGGAGGGAAAGATTTCCAAGTCCAGAACTGAGATTTACAATAAGATTAAATTAATAAAACTTGTTTTTGATAGACTTGTGCCTTAACTGCAGAGTACAGAATTAATATATCTTTTTCTTTGATAGTTAACGAGTGTCATGATCAAAATTACAGTTCCTAATAGAAAGCCAACATGGTTCAGTACCTCTCCTCTTCAAAAGATTTCTATGGCCAACTAATAGAGGTGAGGGACCTTTTCTAAGCCCTGATAGAAAGTTGTTTGTTTTTTTTTTTTCAGAATGTTGTTGCTCAGTCATCTGACTCTTCACGACTATATTTGGGATTTTCACAGATAGTGGAGTGGTTTACCATTTCCTTCTCCAGCTCATTTTACAGATGAGGAAACTGAGGCAAATGGGATTAAGTGACTCGCCCAGGGTCACACAGCTGGTAAGTGTCAGAGGCTAGATCTGAAGTCAGGAATATGAGTCTTCCTGACTCCCAGCCCGGCATTTCGGAGTACTTGAACAATCAATTGGACAATGGACTCTCCTGTTTGAGAATGGCTGCCCTCAAAATCAGTGAGGCCATAGAAATGAGAAATGAGTCTAGTGATGACTCTGTTTGGAAGAGAGATCAAGTTCTGTTATAGGGGTGGAGTTGGAATCAAGCTCCTGTAGGCCAACAAACTTTGAGGAAGGGAAGGGAAAGGAATGAACATTTATTAAGTGCCTGCTAGGCACTGTGCTAAGCGCTTTTTCTTTTTTACAATATTAACTCATTTGATTCCCATAACAATCCATTTTGGTAGGTACTATTATTATTCTCAAATTTTTTTATAGGTAAGGAAACTGAGGCCGAGGGAGGTTAAGTAAATTGCCCAGTGTCACACAGCTAGTAAGTATCTGAGACTGGATTTGAATTCAAGTCTTCCCGACTCATCTAACTGCCTCCGAGAAACATTTTTCATTATTCAACTGATGGGGGCATGGACAACCTTTGTAGGGGTCACTCCAGTTTTCTAGACTGATCCTTAAATTATTTTAAGGGCCTTCTTTCTTTGTCTCTTCATCTCTATCTCTGTCTCTTTATCTCTCTCTGTCTCTGACTCTGTATCTCTCTTTTGCATATATTGCACCCCCTACACACACACACTCATATAATACACTGCATCCAAACACACGTATACACTGCTCAGATGCAAAAGAGGTTAACAAGCCTATAGGGAGAGGTAGCTAGGCCTAGGGGGCAGCTAGGTGGCACAGTGGATACAGTGCTGGGCCTGGAGTCAGGAAGACTCGTCTTCCTGAGTTCAAATCTGGCCTCAGACACTTACTAGCTGTGTGACCTTGAGCAAGTCACTTAACCCTGTTTGCCTCAGTTTCCTCATCTGTAAAATGAGCTGGAAAAGGAAATGGCAAGTCACTCCAGTGTCTTTGCTAAGACCCCAAGAAATGGGGTTACAAAGAGTCAGACACAACTGAACAACAACAGCAAAAGCCAGGCATAGGAAATAGAGAGCTTCCTTAGACCCAGGAAAATCTGAGCTCAGTTCCCACTTCTGATACGTACAGTCTGTGTCACTCTGGGCCAGTCACTTAACTTCTCAGTGCTCCAGGGTAGGGGTGTATGGGGTGTTCAGGAAAATGAGTACTTCTGGTATGAGGGCTTGCTGGGCCCTTCTCAGGGCTACCCAAATCTCACCAGGGGTTCCAAGAAGCCGTAGCATGTGCGGTGGCTACACCCTGGCAAAACTATATGAGGCTACACTAGATTGAGGATAACCAACTGGCCTCAAACCCGTAGGTGAGTTAGGGAGGGTGTCTACCTCAAGCTTGAAGACTTCCCTAGGGGAATGGGAGGATAAGAACAATTTGTTCCAATGGCCATGAAGGTGGCTGAAGAAGGCCCTGTGGAGTGCTTAGAGGTTGATCCGACGTCAAAGACACCGTAGTCATACGCTACTTCACCAGTCATCCTGACTTTGGTCTTGCCACTGGACTTTGATAATTCTGGAAGAGAGAGTAAAGCTGGGGACCTTGTGCAATTCTGCCTCACTTAAATGCAATTCACAGGCAAGTTAAGACATCACCCGTCACATCCATGTCATTGTCCCTCTTTGAAAACAAGAAACAAGCAACAGGTCCACAGCAGAGGTGTCAAACATGTGACCCACAACACTCCTGAGGTCCCTGAACAATATAAAAATGTAACTGGGAAATATTTAACAAAATAAATAAAAATATAAAACAGATAGATAATATTAATTTATGATTTCTTAAGTGAATGGGTGTCCAGCAGAGGTCCTTACATACAGTCTACTGGCCCCCCTTTCTCTTTGAGTTTGACCCCCCTGCTCTAGACAACTCTCTAGGATTATAAATTGCAGACAAGTTACTGACCTACATTAGTGGAGAGAGTTTCTACATCGTTGAAATCACAGGTTCAGCCCCTACCCCTAACCAATTTGTGCCTCTGGCACCGAGGCACCTTCAATCAATCAACAAGTAGCTATTGAGCACCTATTATGTCCCAGGCACTGTGTTAGATGCTAGGGATACAGATAAAAAAAATTATACAATTCCCTACTAGCAAGATGATTACATTCTAATAGGGGAGACAAGTTCGTGTAAGAGAAAAAAAAAACACACACACACATCTATATATAGTAGGAAAAAAGTAAATAAATGTAAATAACATAAATACGAAGTTGTTGAATACAAAGTAGTTTGAGAGGGAGAGCACTCTAGTTGGAGGGATCCGGGAAGGGTTCATGCAGAAGATGGTGCTTGAGCTGTTCCCTTAGAGGAAATGAGGGATCCTTTTAGGCAGAGGTGAGGAAGGAGTGCATTCCTGGCTCGGAGGAAAGGCAGTAGAGTGCAATGGATCAGGTAAAACTGAAGTGAGGAACCAAGAAAAGTCTAGGCTGGCTAGATCAAAGAGTGTGAGGAGAATAAGGTCCAATCAAGCTGGAAAGATTAGTTTGGGCAAGGTTCTGAAGGGCTTTAAGAGCTAAGCGAAGGAGCTTATACTTTATCCTAGTAGTAATTAGAAGCCTCTGAAGATGATTGAGGGCTGTGGGGCTGTCACATGGTCAGATGTGCTTCAGGAAAATCACTTCTGAAGTTGTGTGGAGGTAGTCTGAAGTGGGGAGAGATCTGAGGCGGGGACACCAATTAAGAGGCTGTTGCAATAATCTAGGTGAGAGATTAAATGTAGCTGTGTGAGCCCAGGGCAGGGATCAGATGGGAGAAAGGTTGTGGAGGTAAAATGTATATTGGGTAACTAATGGGATACATGGGGTGAGGGCAAGTGAAGAGGTGAGAATAATGCCAATGTTGTGAACCTGAGAGACTGCAAGGACGGTAGAGGTTTCAAGAGAAACAGTCACCCCAATAAACTTCAAATGCACGCAGAACCTAGATGTGAAAGGTCATATCATAAACAAATTAAAGGAGTAGAGAAGGAGATACTTTTCCTAACTGTAGCTAAGGAAGAGTTCTTGACCAAAGGAGGGATAGAGAGGATCATGGCAGATTGAAATGGATAACTTTGATTATATAAAATTCAAAATCTTTTGTACAGATGAGATGAGTGAAGTCAGAATTAGAAGGGAAATAATTAATTAGGAAGAAAATGTTTGCAGCAATTTCTCTGATTAAAGTCTGGTGCTGTATATCCAAAATATACGGGGAACTGATACAAACTCATATGAACAAAAGCCATTCCCCAATAGATGAATGGTCAAAGGATAGTAGCAGATAATTCTCAAACAAGTGCAAATTGTCAACAATCACATGGAAAATGCTAATATTAAGTAATAAAAATTACTATTAATAAAAGAAAGGAAATTAAAGTAACTGAGATTCTACCTTACACCCATCAGATTGGTGAAGATGGGGAAAAAAAGGAAATTGACAATTATTGTGGGGGGACTATGATAGGACTGATGTGCTATTGATGGATCTGAATTGACCCAATCATTCTAGAAAAAAATTTGGAACTACCTGCAAAACGTTGTTAAACTGTACATACTTGTTACATGTTCCTCAAAGAGATGAAAGACAGAATGAAAATACCTATATATACAAAAACATTTATAATGACAGTTTTAGTTGTAGGAAAAAAAAAACAGAAGCAAAGGGACTGTCCATCAGTTGGGTATTAGCTGAACTAATTATGGAATATGAATGTAATGGAATACTATTATGCTGTAAGAAATGGTAAAAAGGACTGATTAAGGGAAATATGGGAGGACTTATAAGATTGATATAGAGTAAAGTGAGCAGAACCAGGAGAACAATCGATACATTGCCTACAACACTGTGAAGGTCAGAAACTTTGAAAGATTGAGGAACTCTGATCAGTATAATAACAATTGTATCTTAAGAAGACTGACGATGAAGCATGCTTCCCACTTCTCACTGGAGAGGTGATGGACTATTGATACAGATGAGACATACATTTTGTTTGACTGAACTTATTTATTATGGGGGGGGCTTTTATTTGGAGAAGGGGAAGATTGATAGTGATAAAAACAAAAACAAAAGAAAGAGCATCAATGAAACATTTTTTAAAAAATATACAGAAGAAAACCTACAGAAGTTCAGAAGGAGACACAGACAAGAAGGGTAGTGTTTGTACTACCATGTTAAATTTCTTATACTGCTATTTGCTTTAAAAGGGGGCAGCTAGGTGGTGCAGTGGCTAGAGCACTAGGCCTAGAGTCAGGAAGATCTGAGTTCAAATTTGGTCTCAGATACTTACTAGTTGTATGACCCTGGGCAAGTAACTTAACCCCTATTTGACTCAATTCTTCATCTGTAAAATGGGAATACACTGGAGAAAGAAATGGTGAGACATTCCAATATCTTTGCCAAGAAGATCACAAATGGGGTCACATAGAGTCAGACATGGCTAAATAACAAGAACAAAAATGCTTAAAAATTCATACATGGTAGATTTATGGTTTTGTATATTACCCTCTTCCCATCCTTCTTTGTACATGAAATGTTCTTTGTTAATAACCATCAAGCCTCTTCTTCTAAACTTAACTATTTCTGTGAAAAGTACCACTATATTCCCAGTCTTCCAGGAATGCCACCTCAGGATTATACTGGACTCTTCACTGTCCCTTACCTCACATATCTAATCAGATGCAAATCTTGTTTCTCTCTTCAGAGTATCTCTCACATCTACTTCTTGCTCTCCACTCACATAACTACAAGTTTAGCTCAGGTCCGCATCACCTCTCACCTAGATTATGAAGACAGCCTTCTCAATGATCTCCCTGTCTCAACTATCTTAGTAGTACAGTACATCCTACAGATAGCTAGCCAAGTAATTTTCCTTAAGCACAGATCTGAACACATGACTCCCCTACTCAAAAAATTCCAGTGGTTTTTCACTGCCTGGAGAATATTCCTTTGTTTGACTTTTAAAGCTCTTCACAACCTGGCCCCAACCTGTCTTTCCAGTCTAACTGAACATCACTTCTACTCCTGAAATATGCAATACAAACAAATTGGCCTTCTCTCTATCCCTAATATATGCCACTCCATCTTTCATCTCTGAGTCTTTGGACTAGCTATACTCCATGCCTGGAATACACTCCCTCCTTACCTCTACCCCACTGAGTCTCTCTGTTCCTTTAAGATGCAGCTCTGATACCATCTTCTATAAGAAGCCTTTCCTGATCCTCTCAACTGTGAATGCTGTCTTTCTCAAATTATCTTGTATTTAACAACTTTGCATATATTTATATTTATTCACTTCATGTTTTTGCTACATATATTTATATGTGAATTGCTGTCTATCCCATTAGGATATAAGTTCCTTACGAGCAGAGATTATTTCATTCTTTGTTCCTATATTTCCAGGACTTAGTATGGTACCTGTCCCATAATAGGTGCTTAATAAATACTTCTTGATTGATTGAAGTTCATAATTAAAAATCATTTTTATAAAGTATATATTAAACTTAAGAAAGGAGAAACCAAATTGCTGTTTGTGTCCATTCTCATTTTTTGTTTTCTTGTATGTATTAAAAAAAAACTTGAAAAATGTATTCTAAACTTAGTGAAAATCAACAAACATGAAAATGTTTATATATGAAGAACAGAAAGAATTGTTTATGGAATCATAAATTTCTTTTATGTGCAGTTTGTTTTTCTTTTCAAGTATCTATTAAATTTACTATGGCCATACACACACTACCCTGATTGTCTGGGTTTCATCTTCATTCAGCTCTCTTCTGTGTATTTTAAAAAATGTTTTATTGATCTTCTTTTCTTTCTTCTTTCATCTCTATCACTATCCACTAATTTGCTCTACCATAAAAAAATCTTCTCTGTAATAAATGAATATAGTCAAGCAAAACAAATGAACACAGTGTCCGTGCCTAAAAATGTATGCTTCATTCCACACCTATAGTCCTTCACCCCTCTGCCAAGAGGTGGGAGGCATGCTTCACCTCAGGCTTCTGAAGCCAGCATTAGTCACATTTGTTGACTGGAGGCTTGGAGTCTTTCAAGGCAGTGTCCTTTATATTATTGTGGCCATCAAGTAAATTATTCTCCTGATTCCTGCTCTGCTCATTCTGCTTTAGTTTATCCCCAGTAACAACTGTAATTTTCACCTTTTGTCATCTTTGCCAATCTGATGGATGTGAGGTGGAGCCTCAAAGTTTTTTAAATTGGCATTTCTCTAATTACTCTTTTATATTTATTTATATGTTTATTTTATGACTCTCTACTATTGAGTTTTTTCATAAGGTTTCTAGCTTGACTTTCTTCATTTGAGAATGTCCAATTCATATTCTTGACTTGTTCTTTCTTAACCACAAGAGTATGTATCTCCTTCTTACTTGGCTCTCTAGGGGTAAAGGAGGAGGAAGGAATAAGCTGTCAGCCCTGTGTGTCAGAGTCAGCTCCATCTGTAAAACTTTTATTTTTTAAAATTTAATTTAATATTTTATTTTTCCCCAATTACACATAAAAACAATTTTAACATTCATTTTAAACATTTTTTGAGTTCCAAATTCTCTCCCTTCCTCCCACCCCTCTCCCCATTAAGAAAACAAACAATTTGATATAGGTTATACATGTACAGTCATGCAAAAGATATTTCCATGTTAGTCATGTTGTGAAAGAAAACACAGCCAACAAAAACAGAAAGAAAGAAAAAGAAAGTAAAGAAAAAATATGTTTTGATCTATATTCAGACTCCATCAGTTCTTTCTCTAGAAATGGAGAGCATAAGTCCTTTAGAATTGTCTTGGATCACATAAACCTTTTAAAGGTTCATGCTCTTTATATCTACAACCCAATCCAAATCCTGGTAGCTACTGTCTGCAGAACCCTTGGTCATTCCCCTTCCTTCCTTACTGAGTTTGATACCTGGCTCACAATTTTTCTCTCCTCCCCAACTCTTGATCTCATACTAGGGGACTTCAATATACGTAATGATTCTCCTTTAAATGCTCTAACCACTCAGTTTCTCAAGTTACTCACCTCCCATGAGCTATTCCTCCACCGCACCTCAACCACACACAAAGATGGTCATACCCTTCATCTTACCATCACCCATAAATGTATCATCTTTATGTTCAGGAATTCTGAAATCACCTTACCTAACAAAATATTGGATTTTCTCTTCTTCCTTTTCCCGCTCTACTCTTCATTTGCACCATGACCTCTAATCCCTTGGCCCTTAAGTTCTCTCCCAGACCATCTTCCTTTCACTAGCCACTCTCTCCTCTTCTACTCATGTTGACTCCTTGGTGAACTACTCTAACTCTGCACTGTCCTCCTGTCTTGAATCTCTTTCCCCCTTATCACTTTGCTGATTACACCCAGCCAAGGATTAACCTTGTATCACTCCCATGATTTGTCACCTTTGCTCCTATACAGGTACTATTGAACAAACGTGGAGAAAATCACAAAACCCCTCTGACTGGATCAGTGGATAAATTTGTAGTGACAAATTTATTTTACATAACTTCAACTGGGTCCTCAACGGCTTCAACTGCTACTAGGCAATCCTACTATACCTTTCCTATCCACTCACTATCCTGTACTTAACAGCAGCTCTTCCAAATCTTTTCAGTCCTCCTCAAACCTCCCATGACTTCCCCTCCCCCTACTCTGCATACAGACTCCATCAGTTCTTTCTCTGGATGTGGATAGCATTTTCCATCATGAGTCTTTTGGGATTGTCTTGGATCATTGAATTGCTGACAATAGCTAAGTGATTCACAGTTGTTCATTGTACATATTGCTGTTACTGTGTACAATATTCTCCTGGTTCTGCTCGTTTCACTCTGCGTCAGTTCATGTAAGTCATGCTTATGTGACTTTTCATTTCTTATAGCACAATAGTATTCCATTACAATCATGTACCACAACTTGTTCAGCTATTCCCCAATTAATAGACATTCCCTCAATTTCCAATTCTTAGCCACCACAAAAAGAGCTGCTAAAAATATTTTTTGTACAAGTAGGTCCTCTTCCCCCTGCCCCCTCACTTTTTAAAATCTCTTTGGGATACAGATTTAGCAGTGGTACTGCTGGATCAAAGGGTATGCAGGGTTTTATATATTTGGGGGAATTGTTCCACATAGCTCTCCAGAATGATTGGATCAGTTCACAACTCCACCAACAGTACATTATTATCCCAGTTTTCCCACATCCCCTCCAACATTTGTCGTTTTCCTTTTCTGTCATATTAGCCAATCTGTTAGGTATGAGGTGGTACCTCAAAGTTATTTTAATTTACATTTCTCTAATCAATAGTGATTTACAGCATTGTCTGTCTGAAAATGGCCTGTTCATATCCTTTGACCATTTATCAATTGGGGAATAACTTGTATTCTTATAAATTTGACTCATTTCTAAATATATTTGAAAAATGAAGCCTTTATCAGAGATACTTGCTATAAATTTTCCCCAGTTTTCTGCTTTCCTTCTCATTTTGGTTGTATTGGTTTTGTTTGTGCAAAACCTTTTTAATTTAATATACTCAAAATGATTCATTTTACATTTTGTAATGTTCTGTATCTCTTGTTTGGTCCTAAATTCTTCCCTTATCCATAGATCTGACAGGTAAGCTATTACATGCTCACCTGATTTGCTCCCGGTATCATCCTTTATGTCTGATTCTTATGTCCATTTTGACCTTGTCTTGGTATATGGTGTAAGATGTTAATCTATACCTAGTTTCTATCATACTGTTTTCTAGCTTTCCCATCAGTTTTTGTCAAATAGTGAGTTTTTATCACAGAAGCTGGGGTCTTTGGGTTTATCAAACACTAGATTACTATGGTCATTTACTACTGTGTCATATATACCTAATCTATTCTACTGATCCACCACTCTCTTAGCCAAAACCAGATAGTTATAATGATTATTGCTTTGTAATATAGTTTGAGATTTGGTACGGCTAGGCCACCTTCCTTCACATTTTTTTATTAATTCTCTTGATATTCTTGACCTTTTGTTCTTCCACATGAATTTTATTATTATTTTTCTAGCTATATAAATAATTTTTGTTTGGTATGGCATGGAATAAGTAGACTAATTTAGGTAGAGTTGCCATTTTATTATATTGGTTCAGCCTACCCATGAGCAATTAATATTTTTCCAATTGTAGATCTGACTTTATTTGTGTAAAATATCTGGTACTCTTTCTTTGAGAGATGAGAGTGATCCTGGAGCAGAGCAGGGGGGCCATTGTTTGAGTAGCCCTGGGAGATCAGTTGCTGCTGTCCTTCTCACTCCTGCTGGGGCCAGTAGAGCAGCATGAGATCAAGATGAGAGGTCTGCCTGGATGGATTGGTCACTATTTAACTTTCTATTTGGAAGAAGCAATATCAGAAGATTATTTTTCCTGTTCCTCCTCTCCCTTCCCCACCTTCTCTGCCTCCCAGCATCTGCTAAATCCAAAACTTACCTGTTTTTCAAAGTTGTTGTATATTTCTGTTTATTCAGGATTGAAAGCCAGCAAAAGAATAAAGTAAGGTCAAATACAACAATTTCTGATGTGTTTATGTTCCATTAACGGTAATGGAAAAAGAAGGGCAGTGATGTCACACAGAGAAAGACATAATGAGACAGAAAAAACAGATTGTTGGAAGTTTCAAGGATCTTTCCTGGCTGTGGACTCTGGAGTAAAATAAAAGAAAATCTTACTGATTTTATTCTATAACTTTCTAAAACAGGGTTAAAAAATCTTGTTTTCCCCTAGGCAAAGATGACCCCAGCAGGAATTTCTACTGAGTAGGGGGCTGGGCAAGCTGCTGAAGTGGGCTACATGTCCTTCCCCATTGTTCTACTCCATGCATGTTCATGGAGACTCCTAGGAGGGAAGGAGGCAAGTGAGGTGTCTAGAGAGAAAATTGTGCCTGGTGAGTGAAGAAGGAAAATCACTGGAAAAGACTTGGCATGGTCATATTCTAAAGGTTGGTGCTGGAAGAGGAGGGAGTAAGAATCATAGGCCTTCCTTTCCCATAGAAGCCCAGCAGAATCTTTTCACCTTGTACAAATAAACCCAGAGACATGGATGCACTAGACCAGGAGAACAATTTACTTGATGACCACACTACCTTGAAAGACTTCAAACCTCCAATCAGAAATGTGGCTTATCATGGCTTCAGAAGACATGGTGGAGTGTGCCTCCTACTTCTTGGCAGAGAGATGAAGCATACATTTTCAGGCATGGATGTGTTATCCTAACTCTTGCAGAATTGTACAAATTGTACAAGTATCATACAAATAACTCCGAGCAGAGGCATAGATACACTAGAATCCAGGCACCTTAACACATGGTTTGTATTCTTTCTATGACAGTACAGTTATTACTCTTTCCTTTCCTTTCTTTTTCCTTTTCTTCTGCCTCTACCTTTTTTCCTTCTTTCCTTTCCATCTGGCTCAGTCCTTACAATAGCATCAATATGTTATTACCAACTGGCCCTAGTACCCACACCTGTAGAACCATCAAAGAAGTTGACTTGTTACCACACCTGAGAAGAAGGGAGAAGTATTACCCCAAGAATAAGAAGGGTGATGGTGATGGTAGCCAATCAGATTGGATGAATAAACAATACTAAAGAAACAAAAATAAAACCAAATTACTAGATAAAATCTAACTGTGTGACATGCTGATCACTGCCCTGTTAAGTAGCCTGTTTCAGTCCCATCCCAAAGACTCACGCTGATTTTATCTTTCGATGTATCCTTTTACCCATCCAGGCCAATTATAATTGTTACTAGCTGATTTTCCCTTTCCTCCTTATTCTTTCCTTTATTAGCTCCTCTTCCATCAGCAACCATCCCACATTTGTCTGGATTGCCTTTTCCTATATGTGGAGGCTGATGTACGTGCCGTTGGCAGGACAAGGTAGGACAGGTCCAGCAATGCACATCTGCCTCAACAAATCAAACTTTGTAAACTTAAAAAGAAACATCTTTTTCCTTAACATAGAGAAGATTACTCATCAAGAACCTGTGATAACTGGCCTGGATCTGCATGTACAGGAATTAATAAATCTTAGACTCATAAAATTTCAGAGCTGGAAGATATCTCAGATATTGTTTAGTACAAGTTCCTCATTTTACAGGTGTGTAAACAAAGTCTGGGAGCTTAAAGTGATTTGCCCAAAAGCTCCCCCAACTATTTAGCTACAGAGCTGACTCTAGGACTCCGTTTTCCTAATCTTGAGAATAGTGCCTTTATATTCAATTTACCTACTCAATCAGAAAATTTTCACATATATTCAAAGGTTTCAACTTTACCCTCCATAACAAAAAAAAAATTCTTGCCATCTATGCAAATAGATTAAAAGGTCTCATTTCAAGAGAGGGAACCTTTTCTCCCTCTAATTTTTTATACTATTAATGCTAAATACAAAAAAGTAGCCAGGCCTTTTCATCTGCCTCTAGAAATATGCGAGAAAAATTGCTAAATAAAAGTAGTTGCCGATTTGTAGAGAACCAACTTCTTAGCCATGGTATATCCTTGCTTAGGTATTCTGTTCCATTGGCAGAATTTTTGTTGTCTAATTTTCCAAGCCATGGGTTGAAAGTCATACCCATATCAATCCTAAAGTTAATTCTTATTTTTCTTCATTAAATTACACCAAAGTTTATCCTATATATAGTTCTTACTATGTAACCTTTAGCTTGCTTAAAGTATGCCTGATATACGTTCCATTGGACATGAGCCGCCAGAAGAGAAATGAGACATTAATATAGTTGAAGTTGATGTGAGGGGAAAGGAAAGTTTGGCTTATTTTTTCAAAATATAAAACTTGTCTGTTGGACGCTGGTCTAAGCTAGGCGAAGTGTTGCAGGCAATTTTCCCCTCATCTTATGTATTTTCAAGTTCCTGGTATTTACTTTCACCTTTTAAACTGGGTTTGGTAATTTAGAGTATATAAGAAAAGTCACTAAATTGTTCACTCCCTTGGACCCAGTGTTCTATACAGAGTAGCAAGAAATAAGGAAGAGACTAGGAAAATGAAGCTTCATCTGTCATCTGTCTCAAATAAGCAGATGAAAGCCTGCCTCTTCCAAAAATGATATGGAGGATGTAGGGAAATGTACATATTCACTATTCTAGGACTGACTACATTACCGTGTTTAGGAGTAGTCCTACCTGGTTTTCAAATAAAGAAATCCAAGTTATCCATAGTCATACTGATAAAAAAAAAAATTGCTCCAAATCACTGATAATAAGAGAAATGTAAATCAAAGCATCTCACACCCATCAGATTTGCAAAGATGACAAAACAAAAGAATAATTACCATTATTGGAAGGTGTGTTGAAGGAATAAACAGAGCGAGTGGAGCTATGAATTGGCTCAGCCATTCTAGGAGGCAATTTGGAAGTATGTTTAAAAAGTCACTAAACTGCATTTACCCTTTGACCCAGCAATACCACTACTAGGTAAAGAGAGCAAAGATCAAAGAAAGAGGAAAAGGACCTATGTGCACAAAAATGTTTACGGCAAGTTTTTTGGTAGTGGCAAAAAGCTAAGGAACTAAAAGGATCCTTAACCCTTAGGGAATGACTAAAAAAATTCTGGTGTGTGAATGTAATGGAATAGTATTGTTACCATAAGAAATGACAAAATATGTGGTTTCTGAATAAAATTAGAAAGACTTATATGAACTGATCAATACAACGATCCAAGATAATTCTAAAGGATTCACGATGAAAAGTGCTACCCACCTCTAGAGCTCTAGAGAACTGATGAACTCTGAGTCCAAATTGACGCTTACTTTTTTCACTTACTTTATTTTTCTTGCTTTTTTTTTACAACATGACTGATATGGAAATGCATTTTGCATAGCTTTACATGTATAATCGATATCATACTGTTTGCCTTCTCAGTAGATGGGAAAGGGATTGGAAGGAAGGAGAGAATTTGGAATTAAAAATTTTTTTAAATGAATGTTAAAGTTAAAAAAAAAGAATATTAAAAAAAAAGATGAGAGAAACAAGATTCTGGAACTGGGACACAAGGTGGAAGAAGTTGTTTCTCAGGATTGGACACATAACAGTTATGAAGGACCCCTCTCTCCTCTCATTGTCATGGACTCTTTTGAGTTATTAGAATGTCAAAGGGGAAAAAAATATGAACTGAAGCAGAGTGAAATGAGAAGAACCAGGATAAAAAGAGCAATATATATTTGCTCCTAGAAGTAATAGGGAAGTTTAGTGAATAGCAGAGTGACATAGTCAGATAGGCACTTTAAGACAGCAATTTATAAAACAACAGGAGCATTATAAAGAAAAACAATTTTGAAAGACTTGAAAACTCTGACTAATACAATGATAAACCATGATTCCCAAGGACAAGAAATGAAGCCTATTACCCTTTCCTGCCAGAGAAGTGATGGAATAAAGATGTAGACAAGACATACATTTTTGGATAATGTCAATTTGGGAATCTGCTTTGCTTGACTATGCATATCTGTTATGAAAGTTTCCCTTTTTGTGGTTGTTTAATGGGTAACATGGGGGAGGAAAAAAAAAGAGTAGTCTTGCCTGGAAGCAAAAAGATTGACTACCTCTAAATATCCTAAATGAAGAGCCCATGCTATTATACTTTCACGCTGTTACATGTGGGGCCCAGCCTCAAACCCAAGAAGTCTAGTCGAGGATATCAATCAAGCAATCAATCAACAAACAGTTATAAATGGTATGCTTTGACAGGCACAGAGCTATGTCCTGGGGATACAAAGACAAAAGTAAAACAATTCCTGCCCTTGAGAAGCATATATTCTATAGAAGGAGACATGCACATACGTAAATATATATTAAAATACAAAATAAATAGCAAGTCATTTTAGGTGAGAAGTGCTTGAAACAATAGAAGGTTGCTAGGTGGCTCAGTGGTTAGAGGGCTGGGCCTGGAGTCAGAAAGCCTTGAGTTCAAATCTGACCCCAGATACTTCCTAGCTGTGTGGCCCTAGGCAAGTCACTTAACCTCTGTTTGTGGGTAGCTATATGATTCAGTGGGTAGAGCATTGGGCCTAGAATCAAGAACTCATATTCCTAAGTTCAATTCTTGTATCAGACACTTACTAGTTATATGACCCTGGAAAAGTCAATTAACTCTGTTTGCCTCAGTTTCCTTATCTATAAAATGAGCTGTAAAAGGAAATGGCAAACTACTTCAATATCTTTTCCAAGAAAACCCCAAATGGTCTCAAAGAGTTGGACAATGACTGAAAAGCAACAGCACGACAACTTATAGGGAGGGAAATCAAGAAAGATTTCGTGTGGAAGGTGACATTTCAGCTGAATTTTTAATGAAGCTAGGGATTCTAAGAAGCAATGGTGAGAAGGGAGTGAATTCCAGACCTGGGGGTAAGCCAGTACAAAGGTACAGACAGGATAAGAAATAGAAGACAAATGTGGCTGAATCAAAGAGTATTTGAAAGGGAGGATTTGTATAGTAAATCTAGAAAGTAAAAAGTGTCAAACACTAAAAAGAAAAATATACATTTGCTCTCAGAGGTAAGAGGGGAGCCAATGGAGTTTGCTGAACAGCTGAGTGACATAGTCGGACCTGCACTTTAGGAAAATCACTTTGGCAGCTCTGTGAAGAGTAAATAGGAGAGGAAAGTGATCAGAAGCAGGGAGGCCAATTAGGAGCCTATTACAATGGTCCTGGCTGGAGGAAATATCAAGGGCATCTAGGTGGCACAGTGGACAGAGAGCTGGACTTGGAATCAGAAAGACTCATCTCCCAGAGTTCAAATCTAGCCTCAGACACTTCCTAGCTGTGTGACCCTGGGCAAGTCACTGAACCCTGTTTGCCTTAGTTCCTCATCTATCCAAGTGAGACTTTGATTTCTGCCAGGAGGGGAAACAAGAAGTTAGAGTCAGAGGCTGACCATTCTACTCTCCTCAGAGAAAAAGGGTACTAGGCTAGAATTATATCTTTCTCCCTTCCAGATATTATTAGTCTAGGGGAAATCATTTCTGGGTTTAAGCTAAGCCTCTGATCACTATACCACAACAGGGAAGGAGTCCCACTAAAAACACACTCAGTAAATAACAAATAAGTCCATTTATCCATGCTCATAGCAAACAGAAATCAGAGAAGGTGTGTTGTTGTTCATGTTCAACTCTATGTGACCCTACGGACGAAGTCCAAATTTTTCTTGTCAAAGATACTGGAGTAGTTTATTATTTCCTTTCCCAGTGTGTCCCCATTTCACAGACAAAGAACTGAGGCAAATAAGGGTCAAGTGACTTGCCCAGGGTCACACAGCTAAGATTTAAACTCAGATCTTCCCAACTCCAGGCCCAATGCTCTATCCACTGCATCACCTAGCTACACATCTAGAAGGTATACAGATAAGATTGTTGTGAGGGAGAGATACCTCAGCTCAACCAAGAGAGAATGGCAAAGATTTCACTAAAGGGGAAATTCCCTAACACTTCTAGAGTAGGAAGCGGGGGACATAATGGAGGTGCTAGCTCCTATGCATGTTGGCTTCTTCCAGAGTCTTTCTCTCCCTTCAAGGACCTGAAGAAAGTTTGGACCTAATGTCTTTCTCAAAGTTGGAAGCCAGAAGACCAGGATCTACGCTTTCTCAAGCCCTCACCAACCTCACCCCTCACACAGGCCTAGAACATTGAGTAATCAGTCCCCATCACTGAGGAAAGTCTTATGCAAATTGGCTTTGCAATAACATCAAGGTTACAATAGCATCAAGTGTTGGGAGTCCTAGCTCCTGACTGCTAGTCCTAACTCTTCCTCTAACTAGTGCTGCAATTTCAGGAAATCGTTTAGTTTCTTTAAGCCTCTGTCACAACATCTGTAAAATGAGGCAGTTGGATTAGAGTAGAGGTTCTTAACCTGGGGTCTGTGGACTTTAAAAAACTATTTTGAAAACTGTTTCAATATAATCTGTTTTCTTTGTAATCCTATGAATTTTATTTTATACACTTAAAAACATGATTCTAAGACAGGGTCTATAGGCTTCACCAGACTGCCAAGGGGGTCCATAACACAAAGAAAAATTTAGGGATCCCTGTACTAGATAATCTCTCAGTTCTAAAATTTTTATGATTGCCAAGTCTTGCTACCCATTAATGAGATTTTGCCCTTCCTGGGACTTAGGCCACACAGCTGGAAATCCCCTTGCCACTAATTACATGATGTTAAAGGAATCACCAGCAATCAATCAATCAATCCATCCATAAGCATTTATTAAGCACCTACTGTGCACTATGCACTGGCCTAGGTGATGGGAATGCAACTACAAAAACTAAAACAATTCCTACTGTTAAAGAATTTTTACTTTCTATCAATAATTCCAGGGATGAATCCGGATCTTGAGAATTCAACAGTGTATACAACCTCTTTCCCTTTCGTACCCATTTAATATAGGATATAGGAATATATAGGTCAATATAGGAAACCAAGGCACTATCTGGGCTGAGAGATCTAACAGCACAGTCATTTGGGTTCTAAATCCTCATAGTTCAAAGGAGGGTATGGAGATGAGGTTCTAGCATGCAGTAGGTCAGCACAAATGACATATTGTAGGTAAGAAACATTAATAACAACAACAATAATAATAAATGAAGACAGAGATGAAGAGAAAAAAAAGGTTTGCAGAGCATTTACATATATTATCTCTTTTGATCTTCACAATAACCTTGTAAGGTAGGTGCTACTATTATCCCCATTTTATAAATGTGAAAGCTGAGGCTGAGAAAAGTTAAATGGTTTGCTCAAGGTCACACAGCTAAGTGTCTGAGGTAAGATCTGAATTCATGTCTTTCTGACTACAAGTCCAGCGCCTTATCCTTTGCATCACCTAGCTGCCAGAAATTAGAACTGACAATGTTCCTGGGGGCTATGGACTCTGGATAACTTCGATGGTTCTTAGTTTGATTCTTAAAAGTGTGCCTCCCAAGTCCAGTTGACTGAACCAGCTTCTAATTTGTGGATGGCCAGAGCCAAACAGAGCAAGTTAGTGATAGGAAAGTCAGGAATCAAACAGAAGTTTAATTTCAAAGTGACGGAAACAGCTTGTAAGCAAGGAGGGGATCTAGACACATGTGCTGGGACCCTGTCCCTAGACCGGAGGCAGTATGGAGAGATCTCAATACTTATACCAATGGTTGCACACTGAGCTGTAGCCCTAACAATGAGGGGTTTGACAACGATACAAGTTTGATTCGTAGCAGGGCTTCATGACCGGAACATAGGTATTTGTCTAGTGCTTGTCTGACCTCAGAGAACACCTGGTGCTGGTCAAAGCAATATAATAATTATGTGATTTTGCCAGTGGGTGGGATCATCCAGACAGTGAGCACAAAGGATTGTTTATGCCAAGCTCAGGGCACAGCTTGCTTGCTGGGCCTTAACTCTAGAAAACAGGGTGACTCCTAATATCTTTATTACAATGATCTGAGCACAAAAGGATCTGATACCTAGGACCTTCTTGTGTTGAATCAACAATACTGTCTGATAGAGCTACCAATCGATATCAGTCTTGACAATAGCTACCAGGTATAACCTGGCTATAGGTATAACCACCAGTCAGTATAGTCATTGGCTAACCAGATGTTGACCGGTGATGATAATGTCCTTCAGCTTCCTGTAGTCCATCACAAGATGACGAGTACCATCCACCTTCTTTACAAGCCATCTGTATAAGCGGAAAGAGGGAGAAGGGATGTTGTCTTCCCTTTGCCCCATAATTATTTCTGGGATCCTAGTAATATAAAATTACAGCATACTGCTCCTACTCTGGACTAAAGTAGCAAGTAAAAAAGCAAGCGCTCTCATTTTTTCCTCCCCTCAAGAATTTCATTATTTGTTGATTTTATGGTTTGGATGTTTCAGAAAACTGGATGCAGATGGAGGAGGTAGCTTGCAGATGGGAATGAAACTGGAGATGTTTGAGGCAGGCAAAGTGAGAACAACTGAAGGGGAATTGCTATTTTATTCTTTTAAATGTTTTAAATATTTTAATATATTTATTAATTATAATATATTTTGTATTTATTTATGTTTATATTATATAATTATTTTAATATATTTATTAATAATATTTTAAGTATTTTAACTGAATTTTCTTTCTTTTTTACTTACTTTTATATTCTGTTATACTTAATTGAAGTTCTACAAAGAACTATTATCAACCACTGGGTTTACAGAAGGAACTGCAAGCTTTGTATTTGCAACCGGACCTTAGACTTTATTCCAGCGGAACTCTAGACCCTAAATTATTTTTCTTCGCTTTCAAAAAAAATTTTGCCCATGTAATGGGAAAGCCTGACTCAGGCTGATCCCCTGCTAGTCTTAGTTTGGTGTTGGAAAGAAATGAGACATTCATAGGTCATTCAACAGTTAGCAAAAGGAGGTTTTCTTAGCCATAAGATAGAATATTCAACAAGTACACTTCAGCATATATATTGGATAGATGAACCCCACCCCCACCCCTTGGCCTCCATATGGAAAAGTGTCTGGTCAGCAGGACAGGGTACAGCAAATAGCACAGCTTCAGGTTATCTGCCAAAGTCCCAAACTTGACCAGAGTGGGCCTTTTCATTCCCAGTGAGCCAGGAGCTCTTAACCGCTTTTGTGCTAAGACCTTTTTGGCAGTTTAGTGAAGCCTATGGACCCCTTCTTAAAATAATGTTTTTAAATAATTGAAGGAAATTATAAATTTCACTTATTTTTCAGTTATTTTCAGTTGTATCTGACTCTTCGAGACCCCACTTTAGGTTTCTTGGCAAAGATACTGAAGTGGTTTGCCATTTCCTTCTCCAGTTCATTTTACAGATGAGGAAACTGAGGCAAACAGGGTTAAGTGACTTGCTCAGGGTCATACAGCTAGAAAGTGTCTGAGGCTGGATTCAAACTCAGGTTTTCCTGACTCAAGGCCCGGATCTCTATTCGCTTCAACACCTAGGTGTGAAAACCTATCTTTTTCCCATCCAAGTTCTGGACATCCGCCACTGAAGGGAACAAGAAGCCATGTCACTATGTCCAGAGGCCATCAAAAAGCTGAAGGGAGGCACAATTTAAGCCTTAGTCCCTGAGACCAATCAAGTTCTGTTGTTTTGTTGCCTTTTAGGTGAGAAAACTACCCTAACCCACATGGTAGCTAGTGACCTTGTCACCCCCAACCCTTTTGTGGCAAGGTAGGAAGGGACATAATGAGCTCTCGATAGTCAACATCTGTGTGTTGCAACTTATTGTGGATAAGGTCAAATGGAAATCTTTGCAGTTACATGAACCTAAAAATAGCAAGTATCCAGTGGAGTGAAAGATATTTCTTCTGGAGAGTAAGGAAAGCAGAGTACTTTATTATAGCAACTCTCCTAACAATGATCCTGGTGTGGCTTGTAAAGAAGGTGGATAGTACCTGGCATCTTATGGCAGACTACAGGAAGCTGAAGGAAGTCATCAGGCCCAGCACTACACATGTTCATGACCTTGTCAGTGTGGGAGACTGTGTATCCCAGGATCAGGGTAAGTGTTAATGGGATTAGTGACCTCACCAACACTTTTTTTCTCTATTCCCTTGATGGAGACCAGTCAGGAGCAGTTCACTTTCACTTGGGAAGGAGTCAAGTATGACTTAATAATCTTTGCCTAGGGTTACCTGAACTCTCCCTCACATTGGCACATTCTGATAGGCAGAGACTTGAAAGAGCTTTCCTTCCTGAGGGCATTGTTGTGTACCACTGCACTGATGAAGAATGTTGACCAGACTGGATGAGGCCACAGTGGATCAGGCCTTAAATTGGATGGTGCCATGCAAGGGACATGCCTCTCTACAACCTAAAAAGGAAGCCTAGAGGTTTATTAGAATCTGGGGGTTTGGGAGAATTCACATTCTCCACCTGGGTATCCTGATGGCCCCAATTTACCAAGTCACTTTGAAGCCAGTCTGTTTTGAAGGAGACCCAGAACTAGCTAGAGCTCTTGAAGATATAAAGCAGGCCATCCAGCAGCCCAAGGTCCCCGTCCATAAAGGCCAGGCTGTATGGAGCTTTTGGCAGGAACGAGGGAGTGGCCAATATAAATGACCACCAGGCTTTTGGAGCGTCAAGTTCCCCAAAGCTGCCACTTACTATACCACTTTTGTAAAACAATCACTAAACTGTTCCTGGGTCCTAGTTGCTATTGAATAGAGATGGTATAGATTCGTACAATTACCCTCTGTCCAGAATTGCCAATTATGAGTTGGGTGATACAAAAAAGTCCCTATAGCAAGATGGGTAGGATCTCCATTATTAAACATAAATGATACATTCATAATTGTGTTTACATGAGCCCTCCAATGTCAATGCCCTTCACAAACAGGTTGCAATTATGCCAGAATGAAGGTGTCCAGTCCAGACCTTGACACTCTGCCTCCTCTGCCAACCTAATGGACTTCCCTTCCCCCTCCCATATGGATCTGACTCCAGAGGAATAACATTTTGCCTGATTTACCCATAGCTCTGTGCACTAGGAGAGAGGTACATGTAACTGGATTTCATTGACCTGTCAATGGAGGATGCTTTAGAGAATGGGAGTACTGGCAAGTCCTCCCAGTAGGCTGAGCCATATCTTGTTTGCTATGGTATGTGAGATAGCCTTGAGATATGGGGCAGAGAAAATCTTCAGGTATACTGATTCTCAGGAAGGAATCAGTTCTGGCCATGCTTGGAAAAAACAGGGCAGGACAGTCAAAGGCCCTTCCCTTTGGGGTCAGGACTAATGGAGGAAATTTGCCAATGCCTTCCACTCAAACCATTATTTGAAGGGTATGTCAGCACCTATCCAAGATATGACGTGCCACTAAACTGAAAAACCATATTGGAGCCATTGCAAGAGGGACAGAGTTTGAGGATTGGGTCTATTACCAACCTGGACGCAGGAGCTGTGATTCCATGTTGCGCTGGGTGTGGGACTGCATGATCTAACTAAGAAAGAGATCAGCTGGGCCCAACTTCTGGCCGACTGGACTCTTCTCCCAATTGAAAACACCACCTGTTCTAAGTGTTCCAAAACCCGTCCCCAAACAGCAAATTGGCCCTCTTACCCAATCTCAGTCAAGAGGTCTGCTAATCAACAGCTGCATCATCACACTCTTGTCTTCATAGGTCACATGCCCCACCTCCCAGCAACTATGTCTATTACAAATCAATGCCACCTTAGGAAGTAGAAGGGCTCTCTGCTCCAGCCATGGATCCAGGCTCTGGCCTTTCTTTATTCTTTCCCTGGCACTGAGCTCTGTGGAGTTTAAGATCCTTGCCCCCCTCAAAGTGTTTTATATAAACATCCAGGAAAAATAGCTCAGACCCCTATCAATTAGCAGGCTTCTTTTCCTCTGGGATGGTTTGTTCAATTGCTTCCCAGAAAGGGCTTTGGGGTGGGTGAGTGGGAATAAGAGGTGGTTATGTTGGGAGGTGTCTTGCTTTCTAATACTACGAGAGAGAACTAACATGGCATAATTGTGGTGATACATATTTACCTGGAAGAAAGGAGAACCCTCTAGTCTACTTGCTGATAATCCTGACTCCCTAAATGGTAAGGAAGAGTTCTTATCTAGTCCTTGAGGAAGAAAAAGACAGGCCTCTAAATGGGGCAAAGATTTGACATCATTCCCCTGATGAGGCTCCCAGGAGGGGGATGGGGATATTTGACAGGTGAGCCAGGGATGTTGAGTAGATGGAGAGATACTTCGTGTAAATGTAATTATCAGGATAGTTAAGTACAAGTAGCTTATAACCTGTTATCCTCTTTACTACAGATGAACCTGATATTTGATGATGTGTGCCGGAGGTGTCATCATTTATGCCATGGTGCTTATGTTCCTGGTATTACTTATCATCGTTGTCTTACCTCAAGGGGACCCACTATGAACTGCAAAAATTTGGCATCACCCAAGTACGTGGAACAGATTGCTGAGATCCTGATATGAGATTTCCTATTTGCCTATGGGCATAAAAAGCCTCACTTACGTGAAGTTGGGGACTTTTAAAGACCTGCCCTTGTTTTTCTTTTCAAAATCTAAAACCCCACAAACTCCCAGGCAGTTACAGTCAAACTTTCAGACTTTATTGGAAATGTGTAGTCATTCTGATGAACTGACTCACTGGTGTAAATATACTCCGTATTTGTTGCATCTGCTTTACCGCTGCCTGGGCAGCAGATATGTCTTCTTTCCCTCCAGTTTGTCAGCTTTCCCTTATCAGGAAGTTGATTTCTTTGTGTATTTATTTACTTTCTTATGCAAACGATAAGAATTTATTATTGAGAAGAAGGAGGTGTGGCAAGTGGAAATGAATTGACATATAGTTAGCATGATATTCATTTTTTGTTTTAAATATTGAAGTTGACACAAGGTCCACTT
Source organism: Vombatus ursinus (assembly GCF_900497805.2). Taxonomy (NCBI): domain Eukaryota; kingdom Metazoa; phylum Chordata; class Mammalia; order Diprotodontia; family Vombatidae; genus Vombatus; species Vombatus ursinus. Next base: position 30,858,723 of record NW_020954550.1, read on the forward strand.
ATGTGCCAGGATTTAGATATTATACTTCATTTCTCTATGTTTTAGGTGCTTGAACATTTCGTGAATCACTTCACTGGATCTCTGCCCCAAAGTATCCCAGAATTTCCTGAAGAAGTGGTATCTTAAATGTTGTTTCTTTGTCCAGAGAAAGGGAGAAAGATTTCTCCCACCTTTCCTGCTTCCTACATTCTGTTCAGGCATGGCATGATTATGTGATTCAGTCATTCAGCTTCATCCCATTTCCAGCCCTCTAATACCCAGATTTAAGAAAAGTTAAATTATGGGATGGTTGTTTAGTTGAAGGTCTATGTTGCTTTACAAAAGAACGTTCTTGTTTCACCATAGTAACTAGAGCTGTATACAAACATGTAAATAAGTGCTTGGGAGCTGATGGAGTGGCTAGAGATAAGTGAGTTAGTTGGGATGTTTTCATATGGAATTTGAGTTTTCACCAGTGTTTTGAAGGCAGTGAAGGGGCAGGGTTTGGCAGATAATAATGCTATACTTCAGATCCTCACCTTTTCAACCTCAAAAATGGTAGGAATCCAATTTAACTGTATATAGCAAATCAGAGGTGAAAGAAAGGAATTTTGTTCTATTTTGTTCCCCCAAATAAGGGATTCATAAAAATGTAAGTAACTTGTGGGACTTCCAGCTAAGGCCTGAAGTTTCCCAAAGTGGGCAACTCCCTAATGGTCCTGTATGACTTTAGATTCACAGCAAATATTTTTCCAAAGTCCTTTTATTTACATGTGGATCATGTCTCACTCTTTGATTTTTAAGTTGGAAGTATTTAGCAAGGGGCAATCTAATAGGAAATTCTTTATAGCTATCAACCAATCAACATGTAATTTATAAAGTTCCTACTATGTTCCAGGTACTGTGCTTCTAGGTGATAAGAATAAAAAGACAAAAACAGAACAGTCCCTCATCAACTAGATTCATGTTTGCATTTCTATTGGCAACTATACATACCTATTTGTAATTTTTTGATCATATCATTATTTTGTTTTTATGTGACCTTCATTTCCAAATATACCTCTTACCTAATCCCTGCTCAACAAGTCATCACTTGTAACAAAGATTTAAAAAGACAGAAAAGTTCAGCCAAATAAACCAACACATTAGCCATGACTGATGGAGTATACAATAGTCCATATATACAGCTCCCCTGCCTTTCTGAAGAGAGGAGGGTACATGTTCTCAACTATTCTGTGAGGCCAAGCTTGCTCACTTTATAATTCAAGTGTTCAGTGACTTCTTAGTTGTTCTTTACACTGACACTGTTGTAGTTACTGCATTTTATGGGGTTTTTTTGGTTCTGCTTATTCCACTCTGAATCAGTTCACAAAAATCTTCCCATGCTTCTCTGAATTCTTCATATTTGTTTTTTTTTTCTATATGGCACAGTCATATTCTTATTTATGTACCACAATTTGTTCAGCCATTGCCTAATCAACGAGCACACAAACTGTCTCTAGTTATTTCTTACCACAAAAATTGCTACTTATGAGACCTTTCTGTCTGTCATTGACTCCCATGGGGTATATGCCTAGCAATCAAATCTCTTAGTTAAAGGGTATAGACATTTTGGTCACTTCTTTAGCATAATTCCAAAGTGTTATCTGGAATATATGAACCACAGCTCCACCAATAGGGTACTAGTGTGCCTGTCTTTCCGTAGTGTGCCCCTGCCTCCACCTCCAGCATCGATGGTTTCCACTTTTTGTCACTTTTGTCACTTTGCTAGGTGTGCAGTGAAACTTTAGAGGTGTTTCTATTCACACTTCTCTTATTAATGATTCGTAGCAATCTTTTATATGGTTGTTAATTGTCTGCAATTTATTTGAGAACAATTTGTTTATATCCTTTGAACACTTATCTATCTTCCTTACCCCTCCCAAAAAAATCCTCACCCATTTTCATCAGAGTAAAATTAAGTTATAATGATTACCAGGGTAAGCCTGAAGGAAAAAGAGGCAACTGGAGGGGTGAGTGTGATCTGGAGGGTGAGAAAGGTTTACTTAATGATGCTTATTTAATGATGATGAAGAAGGGGAATGGGGGTTATGGGCTGAATGCATTATAACCACCTCAAAGGTGATCTACTTCCTTTTCCTGAAGGCTGCCTATTTGAATCACTGCCCATGGTTTCTTTCCCTTTTGAAGTATTGCTCTTCCCACTCAAAGAGTCCTTCATTTAACTCTGTTCCTTATTAATGAAAACCAAGACTCTCTCTGGTCTCTTTAAATTTTGATAATCACAACAAAGTTGTAACTTTAAATATTTTTAACTGTTAAGCTCACTTTGCCCTACTTCAACTCCCTCCCGTCTTATTAATATAGTTGGTTGGAAGGAAGGAAGGAGATATCTATATCTGTAGATATACATATACATATCTCTTTAGAAAAATTCATTGTCCTCTGATTAATGACTTCTCTCCTCTATTCTATCTCTTTAAACAAAACAAAACAAAACAAAACAAAACTACTTATCCAAACGATTGACATAAATTCTTCTTTCTTAGAAACAATTCATTCATTCACATTAAAATATATTTAAATTACTATTAAAGTAACATAATTGTTTTTTAATCTATGTTTCTTGACTACCTAGCATTTGGCTATTCTAGTTGGTTCTTCTAACATCATATCATGGAAATATCATTTGAAATATATTAGTATTGAAGTGTCTAAGCCTAACAATTAGGCAATCTTAGCTCATGATTCCTTTTAGCTACTACATGTTCATTGATTTCCTTACAATATGATCATAACATTGTGATTCTGTAATTCTATAATGTATACCAATCAATCAACAATCATTTGTTAAGTGCCTACTATGTGCCAGGCACTGCCAAGAACCAAAAGCCAGTGTTTGGACATGTAACAGGGACATTCACACACTGAAATTAGGTGTCACCTCTGGGCCTGGAATTAGGAAAATTTGAGTTAAAATCCAGCCTCAGATATTTACTAGCTGTATGACCCTTTGTAAAGCCACTTAACTTCTGTCTGCCTCAGTTTCCTCAGCTGTGAAACAGGAACAGTACCTGCTTCACAGGGTTGTTGTGAGAATCAAATGAGGTATTTATTAAGCTCTTAACACAATACCTGACATGTAATAGGCAATAGTACACATTTCCTTCCTTCCTTTCTACCTACAAGAAAACAACCTGTGAATCAGTGTGAATTTCTAAAGGTCAAAAAAGTTGCTTCTTCACATAAATAAAACAAACTTATCAACATTCTTTGCTTTTCAGCTGATTTTTTTTTAAGTCCTGCAAACACTCCCACACTACCTTTGTCTAAAGAGTGGAGAGTGTCTTAGGGATATGCTACTCATTTCTCTTCTTCCATCACTGTGAGGCATAAATTTTTCTGAGAATACAAATGGAGAAAATCTCTTAGGATCTCTCTCCATAGCTCTCAGTTGTTCCGGAATAGTGTCTAGTTTCCCCCTCTCTTGGGGCATGAGCTTGGCTGAAAAGCCTGTGCTTGCCTTGGGACTGGGGCCTGAAACTATGTACTGAGGCTACAGGATGTAGCTGAGTTTTTGCATTATACTGCTGGATGGTGACATAACAAAGGACGGCATTCTGGGAAGTGCCATTTTATACTACTAACATCAGAGAAGAGGTGACAGAAATGAACAAGAATGGTTTCCTTTCCCTTCCTCCACTTGTCCTTCAATCTCAACCATGGTTCCTTTCCTATTTTAGTCACTGTACATACATATCTACTTCCATTCACCAGAACCTTGAACCACCAGCCAATTCCATCCTATCTGGCCTTTCATCCTTGACTAGGTAGGGCATTTACCACAGGTCTATTAAAAAAACAACAACAGCAACAACAACAATGAATGAGACATGCATTTTTGGACATAATCAGGGTGGGAACTCTTTGTTTTTTGCTTGACTATATATATTGATTGCAAAGCTTTTGTTTTTCCTTTTTTTTCCAATGAGAGGATGATAGTAGTATTGACAAAAATAACAATAATAATGATAATAATAAAGAAAATAAACAGGGTCATTGAAACACTTTTTTTTAAAAAAAAAAGACTTTTTTAAAGAAAAGAACAAGAGAAACTCAAGAAGGAAACAGATTAAGCAGGGCAGCTTTGATAGTTAAATGATCAAAAAAAAGGTATATGCTGCATTATATATTTAAAAAAAAGAAGTTAGTTGTATGCAATTTCAATTTCTTATACAATCATCTTTATCTGTTCTACTTTATATATGGAAATGCTGATTTTATTTGGTGTTTGTTAAGTTCAGAGTAAAAAATTAGATTAAAATTTTAAAATTAAAAAAAAATTTTTTAAATGCCTGCTGTAGTCTGAACCACTTTGACTTCTAATGGTTTAAACCTTCAGACTTGGCTCAAATCCCACCTTCTTCAGGATACCCTTCCTTGGGTTCCACATCCATACTGCTACTATTCGTGCCTTTCCTTCTAGATTACCTTTCATTTACACTATATATAAGTTATTCACACAATTTTTTTGCACATTTCTCCACTACTATGATGTGACCTTTGCAAGCAAAGACCTGTGATTCTTCCATAGATGGTTCTCCTGATGAGGAAATTCCCTTCACCAGTGCATATCAGCAACTCTTTCTCAATTTATATTCTTGTAGCATTGCCTCTACAGGAGCTTGCACTGGGTCATATAGTCAGTGTCAAAAATAGGATTTCTGCATTTGTGTCCTTCACTGCTAAGAATAACTGATATCACGGCAGCTAAGTGGAGCAATGGATAGAACACTGGCCCTGAAGTCAGGAGGACCTGAGTTCAAATCCAACTTCAGACCAAACACTTGACACTTACTATCTGTGTGACCCTGGGCAAGTCACTTAACTCCAATTGCCTAAAAAAAAAAAAAAAATTAAAAAAAAGACAAGAATAACTGATATCACCCCCTGTCACCTGAGTGGAGGCTGGCATGCCTGAAATGACCTGCCCGCAGAAAGGCTTGCATTACCTGTGTTTCCCCCTGTATCCATGTCATGTGATACATTTCTATTATAATCTGTTCCTCTAAGTTTCACAGCATTCTCACTGGCTAGGGCCTTTCTAGGGGGACATCACAGACATTAAAGTTGGTTCACGATCATCATCATTATCTTAGAGTTAGACAACTTCATTTTATGGATGAATAAATTAAGGAGAATAGAGAGGTGCTCCTGGAGGGCTCCATCACAAACTCTACATCCAGAGAGATGTTAGGAGGATTCAGTGTTAGGACAGATGGCACAGACTCTGCAACTTAAGGGGCAATGGGTTCAGGGAATGGCTGTCTTTTCTCTCTCCCTGAGGAGTAAGATTCAATGGGATATATCTTTGCACAGTGACTGATTGGAAGTATGCATTCAAAAAGTCCACAATTTCACAAAATATCTTGCCAGTGGAAGTTGACTTCAGCCCTAGACTATTTTGAGAACATAGCACTTGGGGTTTAGAAGACCATTAAGAGAACCTGGGCTGCTCCCTCCTCGCTGGAATGTAACTCCACTGGGATAGGGACTATGTCTTGTGAAGTGCAGTGGATAGAGCACTGGATCTGGAGTCCAGAAAACCTGAGTTTCAATCCAGCCTCAGATGCTTATTGACTGTGTATAGACTGGGCGAGTTATTTAACCTCTGTCTACCTCAGTTTCCTCTTCTGTAAAATGCGGATATCTACCTCCCAGAGTTGTGAGGATCAAATGATATATTTGTAAAACACTTTGCAAACCTTAAAACACACTATATAAACACTAGGTGTTATTATTTTCACTTAGTTGCTAAATGAATGAAATGCTTCTTGTGACTGAATTCTCTAACTTCTGTTCTACTCAGTGGGTCTGGGCCCTAGTTTGGTTCTCTGCTGCTGTTCCCTAATGGAGGGGGTCTGGCTCTTTGGTGTAGAACTTTCCACAGTCTGTCTAGATAAATAATTCCAAATATGGAAAGTGACAAAGGGGGGAAACCCCAAAACATCAACTTAGTCTGGTAATGTATATGCATTATTTCACCCCCATAGTTCCCCACCTCTACAAATAAGGGAAGGAGATGTATTTTCTGAACCCTTCTCCAAGACTCAAGCTTCTTTGTCATTATAGTTACAGTGTTCTGTAATTGTAATTGATTTAACAGAAAAGGAAGCTGAGCCCTAGAGAGGAGAAACAGTGACTTGCATAATATCACAGAAGCAGGAAGGAGGGAAGTCAGCATGCAAATCCAGATCTTTGGACTTGATATCCTGAGAGGATCCTTCAGGCACTTAGCTTTGACTTTCCAAAATGTATAACAAGGTCAGGAAAGGCAGGATGCCATATAAAAGAGAATAGTTCTATCAGATACTGATACATTTAAGCTATGTCTTGGTTGGCAGAAGCTGAAGACGGAAGCAACATTCCAGGTTTGTGGGGAAGGGGATGGAAGAGAGAGAGATATCATGAGATGAGAGAATAGGGAAGGGATAGGTTCTAAGCAAAGGATAAGGAGTAAATCCTAACAGGATAAGATTTTAATGGTTAATCACAAAATAAAGGCTATATTGTCCTGGAAGCCAGGTACAGTATAACAAATAAATACTCTTAAGTTATTGATAATCTTCTTTAGATAAATTGTTCTAGTGTTTCACTGACCTACAACTTCTCTGTGAGTATATCTTCTTTATATGGGACAACGATGAATGTTGCATTGACTGAGTAACTTTTGAGTTTCCCAATGATTTATTAGGTCAGAAGAATGTAGATTAGAGCTCAGATGTTATCTAGTCCAGCCTCCTCAATTTCTTAGTAGGGAAACAGAGGTCTGGAGAGGTTAAGGACATATAGGACTTGCATAAGGACAAATGGCAGAGCTGGGATTCAGTCTCAGGTCCTGAGACTCCAAATCTAGTTGTCTTTCCATGTAGCATGATGACTTTTTTCTCTGTTCTCCTCATTATTTCGTGGCTCTTGTTTGTACACTCACAGATAATCAGTAAGGTGATTCCAAAGTGCATAGTTCTCCAGGCAAGGTCTAACTAGTGATTAAGGTCTACCTAAGGAGAGAGGTAGGGTTTTTGGTGTCTATATTCTGCAAGGTGCTTCAAATTTCATGTTTTCATTACAACTACCAAGTTATTTGATTCGTGCTGAGTTTGTAGGCCAGATGTGTCTCTGAGATATTTGTTAAATAACCTGTAATCACAGAATCTCAGAGTTGGAAGTACCTTAAAGGGCATCTAGTAAAATCCCTACCTGAATAAAAATCCTCTTTAAAGTCACCTAATCACCCTGGGCCTCAGTTTCCTCATTTGTAAAATGAAAGGGTTGGAAGAGATGATCTCTAAGATCCCCTCCATCCTAGAGCTTTAATCCTATAATCTCTGACAACTGCAGTCATCACCTGGAAAAACTTTAGCAGGGGTGAAATAACTACCTCCCAAAGCAATCCACTCCACTTTGGGATAACCTAGCCTAACTCTGCCTCTGAGAAATTTATTCTTCATTGTCTCCACTTATACTTTCTGGGGATGAGCTGACCAAATCTAATATCCCTTTGATATATTGTTAAGTTGTTTTCAGTCATGTCAGACTCTTCATGAACCCATTTGGTTCTGACTGAATGAATTTGTCATTTCCTTCTCCAGTTCATTTTATAGATGAGGAGTTGAGGCAAATAGGGTTAAGTGACTTGCCCAGGGTCACACAGTTAGTAGGTATCTGACACCATATTTGAACTCAGAAAGAGAGTTCTGACTCCAGGCTGGCACTCCATCCACTATACCACCTAGCTGCCCTCCTCTTTGATATGACAGTCCTTCAAACTGATAGCTATCGTATACTCCCTAATTCTTCTGTTCTCTAGGATAACCATCCCTAGTTCCTTCAACTGATGCCTGTATAACATGATCTTTTGCCCTTGTCTCCCTTCTAGTTTCTAGTCAGCCTTTTCCAAGAGCAATACAAAAGATGAGGAGGAAATGACTTTTGGTTCCTGATAGGCAGGATTTAGGCTACATTCTACACTTCTCCACAATGTCCCAGCCACATGTTCATCATGGAAGATTACTTCTATCCAGGAATTCACACTCCGCCCCCACAGCCTCTGCCTCTGATTGGATGGCTCCATTGGAACCTCTAAGGAAGATGCCTAGGCCAGTCATTTCTCATTTCTTCATTTCTCAGCAGGCTGCATTCAGGACTTCTCCATCATGCCTCTGCACTGGGCAAATTCCTTCACCCAGCTTCTTTTTAATGTGCTATCTTCCCCCATTAGGATGTGAACATAAGCTACTTGAGGGCAAGGGCTGTCTTTATTTTTATTTTTATTTGTATTCCCAGTGCTTAGCACAGTGCCTGCTACATGGTAATGTGCTTAATAAATACTTATTAAATGATGGACAGAATGTCTGGGCTAAGCTTGTATCCTGACACTGCTTTCTTGGAGTGCTGTTATTTCAGGATCTTGGGACACCTCTGGTTGGGAATCCGTAAGCTTTCAGTGCCTCCCAAAGGGGGTTGATACAGGGCAAAGTTTGACTGATGCCCTTCTGGTTTGAGCTCTGCAAGTTCCTGACTTGGTCTTGGATCTGAGCAACACACTATTTATCTTGCCCCTTGTTGGAATTTCAGTAGACTGCTGCTAGACTCAGCTACTATCAGGCAGCTGGAAAGCTCTGCTCACTCAGGGTGGCAGAACCACAGTTCTCCCCTTTGGTCTGGGTTTCCCACTCTAGTTATTCTGTTTATGCTTCAGATTGGTCTTGAGGTTGGAACTCCTCCTCCTGAGATGCCTGTTCTACTTTGCTCCCTTGGTTAGAGCCGTGTAGCTGCTGCTTGCTTCTAAATTTTCTCCCTGTTCCACACATAGCTCCAGGAGCTTGATCATTCCTTACCCTGGAACGACACCATTCAGAGCAGGTCCCCTCCCTCAGGCTGCCCTAGATGTGTGACCAGGAACTGGATAGTGAGCAACAGTGGTGCCAGTAGGCACCCATTCCTGCAATCTGTGCAAGGTCAGGACCCTCTGTTCTGGATTTGGGACCTCTTCTTGCCCAAGTGCACAGCTTCCTGTGCTGGAAGCTTTGGGCTCTGTGAAGCTGTTCCTATCTAGACCCCATAGCTTGGTACTGTTTGGGATTATGTTTCATACATTGTCCAGTGCCCTTCTCCTTTAAATTCAATTAAACTAGCTGCTCTTTTACATCATATCTGCTTCTCTACCCTTGTCTGTTGCTGTTGCTTCCCAGTCCTCAATAACAAAGTTAAATTGCTTGTTTCATATACATGAAGATTAATATGATCAAAAGGTCCCTCCAGTTATAAAATTTTATGGTTAAGAAAAAACAGCCTCTGCTCTGTAGGAAAATCAGGTTGTGCAAGTTGTTCTTCTATACTACCTAGCAAATCATTTCCTATTCCACACTTGAAGAATAAGATTTTCCATTCTTTCTAAAGTATAATACTTATCTTGAAAAGGTCCTTAATTAATTTCAAAATTTCAACCCAGTCTATCTCTGAACATGTTTTGTTGGTTTTGTTTTCTAGATAGTTTTGTTCTTACATCCTGTGGCTGCCAGCTACTCAGCCACGCAGGTTCACTGGTTCCCATGTTCACCTGCCCTTGACCCCTCCCTCATCCACCCTCCCTCCCCAAATCTTTACAAAGAGGTTGTGAGAGGTATCTGGGGACTCCCACCATGCCTAGTTTACTAAAAAGAGACATTGTTAGGGATGGACCCCAGGGGAACTGTCCACTTCCTTCTAACATTTATCTCTCCTTCTATCAGAGTTCCTCCTTTGATAATCTTCAAGTTGGGAGATTCAAAGGGAGGAGGTCCAGCTAAAGTGGAGGAAGGGATAAAAGGATGGAAATGTCTAATAGGCAGATGGTCATGGCCCAGACTATCATGGGCCTCCCATTCTCATTTCCTATTTGCAGTTAAATGAATAAAAATAAGTTCTTTTTTTCTTGAAAAAATATTATCCAGAATTTTATTCATTCATTCAAAATTATGTAAAATATATCCATTCAGATTTAACCAAAATTTTAATTTTCCCCTGAAAAGTGCTGTTGACCCCCAACCAAACTGGTGCAATCTGTCAAATGAAAGAACCTCTCCTTTGCTATCATTCAAGTACTATATAATGATGATAATACTTTTTATATGGCTAACATAGGTTTCCTTTTTCTCACCTGCTTTTATTGCTAAAATATTGGTATTAAAAATTGATGATTTATTCTAATCCAATCCAACAAGCATTTATTATGTTCCTACTATGTCTAAGGCATCATGTTGGGCTCTAGAGATACCAAGACAAAATGAAAATAGTCGCTATCCTCATGGAGATTATATTCTGCTAGGGGGTAGGGGGGAACTCAAGATGTAAATAGACAAGTATATACATGATTTTTTGAGGATAAAGAGAACACTAACAACTAGAGGAATCAGAAGATGGTACATTAACTGAACCTAGAGGAAAGCCAGGCATTCTAAGGGGCACAAGTGAGTAGGCAGTGTCTATACAAAGGTAATGAGGAAAGAGATAGAACGCCAAGTTCAGGGAACAGCAAATAGGCCAGTCTGGCTGGAACACAGAGTACACGAAAGGGAAAGTATGACATGGGCCTGTAAAGGTAAGGCTGCAATCAGAATGTGAAGGACTTATTAAAGGCCAAGCTGAAGATTTTATATTTTACTCTAGCCACAAAAGGGAATCTTCAGTCTTGAGGCAAGAGATTAATATGATCAGATGTATGCTTTAAAAATATTTTGGTAGCTCTGTGGAGGATGAATTGGAAAGTGGAAAAACTTGAGGCAGGGAGACCAACTGAGAGTCAATTATTTTTCAGGTAAAAGATGATGAAGACCTGAGTATATGAGTAGAGAGAAAGTGAAAGATGTAGGAGATGTAATGGAGATAGAAATGGCAATATTTCCAAACAGATCGGTCATGTGTAGGGTACAGAGACCCTTATCAATGAATCGGAGATTCAGAGATATTAGCAAAAAGAAAAATTCATTTATTAGCTTTCTTGAGAAAGGACTCCCTCAGAACACCAAAAAATTGGCGCTGACTGAAGAGAGCAGAGGTGTGTTCAGATCAACCAGTTATATAGGTCCTAGTGCAATCCCCTTCCCCCCCCCCCCTTCCTCAGGGCTCATTAATGCAAGCTCCGAGGGTACAATCTATTCATGGCAATCTACCCCAGCAACAAAGAACAAGGACACTTGTTTCTTTTTCTTTTTAGAGTAAATAGTTTTGGAGAGGGAGGAGGTCTGATAAAGTTGAAAAGCATGTTTCTTTACAAGGTCAACCAGCTGCAAGTGTTTCAACAGAACAAGAAGCAATTAACTCCCTGAGGAGGCTTCATTCCTGAGAGATTCTCAGAGATCATCTCTCACAGTGATATGGGGTGAAAGTGAGGAATTGAGGATAACACTGAGACTGTGAACTTTGGAGACTGGAGGAACAGCGGTTCCTGGTTTTAGATAATGAGTTGTTTTAGAGATGTTGAGTTTTGAAAGGAAATGCAGTTGGAAATGTCTAATAGGCAGTTGGTGATACAGGACGGGCATTCAAGAGAAGGATTAAGACTAGACACACAAAACTAAGAGTAATTTATGTTAACAGGATTTTACTGAGCCAGTCTCTCACCTGAAAATGATGAAACAACAGGCCAGAGACAAGTCAGGTAGCTATTTAATTAATTAGTTGCATTAGGAGGAACAGATTTGCAAATCAGGAACTCTGATCAGAATTCCACCTTGCTAAAGTGAAGACAGAGATTATATACCTAAATCACAATGAGAAGGTGGGGGAGGGGAGGTGGATTACAGACAATCCCCTCCCAGGGCCAGAGTTGTTTCCCACAGTTTCCCACAAATGGAAAACAATACAAGGAGCAGCTAGGTGGTGCAGTAAATAGAGCACAGACCCTGGATTGAGGAGGACCCGAGTTCAAATCTGACCTCTGGGCAAGCCACTTAACCCCACTGCCTAACCAAAAAAAAAAAAAAAAAAAAAAAAAGGAAGACAATACAACAATTCTGGAGTCCAGCCTTTGGGGGTTGTGACTTGGTGGGTCACAAGACCAGAGTTCTGTGATGGGAACAGGTTCTACAGTCTTTGATTCATTTCACTTCAGGTACATAGGCACAAGGATGCCAGTGATTGTGAGCCTTGTCCAAGTTTGATCATTTTTAGCCGTATCTAACAAATGCCAACAGGGCCACAGTGGGCAAGAAAGCAAGCCTTTGCTGCCAATGGAGGGACAACTTTAACCGGGAGAGGAACTTCAGTGGAATGGTTCCCTGGGAATAGGGACAAATCGGGCATAGTGTAGGCAAAAGCACAGAGACCTTCCCAGAAGGGAGGGAGGCTATGATATAGTGTGGAGCCGAATAAGAACTGTCCTGTGGACAGGGACAATTCAATGGCAAAGGTATGGGTATCAAAGGGTGAACCCCAGGTAGAATGAGTGAAACCCACAGAACTCTGCCTCCAGGAACAAGAGGCCTTTCTGGGATTCCCACACTAACCCTGCAGTTGCCTTTGTTGTGGGCAAAAGTCAGAGGTCTGATGCCTAATAAGGTAGGGCAGGTCCCCACACTTCACTTGCTGCAGGGGGCTTTTGCAGTATTATGAGATGCCCCTGTCCTGTTCAGGGAAGTCTGTGGCTGAATCAAGTGAGGCATTTAAGAAAAATAATCCATGTGGAGTTTAGAATAAAGGAAGGGTAAGATTACATTGCATGGGATTTAATGAGCCAAAGTGAGGGCCGATGTTGCCACTTATGCCCTGGATGCAGAGTAGAACCTGTGTTTTTAGAGAGATTCCTGAGTGTAATGAAGCCGGTAGGTAAGGGTCTAACATGCTAGGGACCCTAAAACCTGCTGTTATGTTCATTAATTCTTGGATAATGTGCTCCTTTTCTTACACTAGCTGTTCCTTTCACATTAACTGCTGCTCTATAAAGCAGACCAGGACTGGATGGATTCTCAGTCTGAGGAAGAACAGGGCTTTTTGGAGCACGCCATCTCAGAGGGCCAGTAAAACAGAAACCTCCCATTGAGGTCATGATCCAGGCTTCTAATGGGGCAGCTAGGGCTAAAGCTTCAAGGCGCTGAGACCTTGAATAACATGACCAAAAGGCAGGGATTAGGAATAGGACAAACATTTTGGAAAATGAGAGGCCAGAGACTGCTATAACAGCAAGAAAGAAAAGGCTTAGTTCATAGAGGGGGTAATTGCAAACCTCAGGCCATATCGGGTTTATTGGGTTAGTGGTCTGCATCAGCTGTCATCTTCTCATCCCAGGTCTTGAGAACAGCCATCCACCTCAGATGTTGGCTGCTGCAGACCCTGCTTAACTTTTAGGGTCTGGGCACCTCTAGGTTCCACAATCCAGGTGAGGGATACTGCCCTTTTGAGATGTGACAAGTGGATCCAGGACTCCACTCCTCAGAGTTTGGCTGTAGTGGGGGTGTGCAGGACTTCAAAAGGGCCTTTCCACCACGACTCTAGGGAGTGTTTTCAGAGATAGTGTTTCCAGTAGACCCAATCACCTGATTGGATCAGGGGCCGAGTCTCAGTTGGAATTTCTAAAGAATGGGACTGCGAGGCAAGTTGGTGAGTCTGATATCTTCTGAGCCAACCCAATACAGTATTGTAGGAGGGAGCCTTTGGCTGCTATGCTTCCCACCCACAGGTGCAGTGGCATGGGGACTGAGCTTAGAGGAACCAAATGGTCTAGAACTAAGGCTTAGCAAGGCTAGAAGAAGGGCGTTGGGCCAGGGGATACCTAGCTCCTCAGAGAATTTAGCAAGGGAAGTTTTAAATATCCCATTAACTCTTTCAACCATTCCTGATAACTGGAGGGTGATAGGCACGTTGGATTTCTCATAATTCTATACTTGCATAGAGAAGATAATTGAACCCAAAGGAATTAAGGAAGTCACTGAGAGAAGGTGTAGAGACAAAAGAGAAGAGAGACAGGATAAAAGCCTGCGGAACACTCACAGTTAGAGGGTGGGATGCAAAGGTTGATCCAGCAAAGGAGACTATGAAGAAATGGTCAGAAGGGTACAAGAGCCAAAGGAATACAGTGTCAGGAAAAAAAAAAAAACAATAGGAAGGGGAAGAGAATAAGCATTTATATAGTATTTACTATGTGCCAGGCACTGTTCTGAGTGCTTTACAAACATTGTCTCATTTGATCTTCACAACAGCTCTGCAAGATAGGTGGTTGCTATTATACCCATTGTACAACTGAGGAAACCGAGCAACAAGTTTAAATGAGTTGTCCAGGATCACACAGCTAATAAGTATCTGAGGCCATATTTGAACTCAGGTCTTTCTGACTGCATATCCTGTGCTCTATCCACTGTGTCACCTAGAGAATATTCAGGATGAGGGAATGATTAGTAGCACAAAGTGCTACAAAGAGGTCAAGCAAGATAAAGACTAAGAAAAGGCTATTAGAATTAGCAATTAAGAGGACACTGGCAACCTTGTAGAAACAATTTCAGTGGTGTGGTAAGGTCAGGAGCCTGCCAGAAGTTGAGAGAGAAAGTGGAGATAGCCAGTGTAGAAGGCTTTTTTCTATAGGTCTGATTGTAAGACAGGAAAATTATAGGATGATAGTTTGAGAATTGAATGGTAAGATCAATGGAAGGTTTTAGAAAGTTGGAGTAAGACCTGGATATGTTTTTAGGAAGCATGGAAAGAGACAGTAAATAGAAACTGAAGTCTGAGGTAGGGATTCGTCATGCTTCTAGATGAGACTGGAAGAGTTAAGGGCATAAGTAGGTAGGATGACTTGGACAGGAAAAAGGGCCATCCCTTGGTCAGAAACTGGAGCAGAGGAAGGAATAGGACATGATGTTTAGTGGTTCTGATATAAAAGATAAAGGAAAATCATCATAGATGACCTTTATTTTCTTGGTAAACTAGGAGGTGAGGTTCTCTGCTGCAAATCTTCCCTTTTGTGGCTAAACTCCTTGAGAAGGTCATTTACACTAGGTTCCTCCATTTCCTTTTTTCATATTTTCTTCTTAACTTTGAACAATTTGGATTTCAACCTCATTATTTACAATCATGAGTCTAACCAAAACTGCTGTCTTCAAAGTTACTAATAATCTCTTACTTGCCAATTTTAATGGCCTTTTTGCAATCCTTTAACTATGGCCTCCAAGATTCTGTCTTGGGCTTTCTTCTCTTCTCCCTCCATACTATTTCACTAGGTGAGCTCATAAGCTTTTATAGTTTTAATTATCATCTCTATTCAGATGACTCTCAGATCTATTTGTCCAGCCCTAAATTCTCTCTTGACCACCAGTCCTCATCTGCCATCTCTAATTGCCTACTAGACATCCTGTAGACATCTTAAACTCATCTTTAGCTTCCAAACCCTCCCCTTTTCTTAACTTCTCTATTACTGCCAAGAATACATCATCCTCCCAATCACTAAGGCTCACCACCTATCCTCAAATCTTCACTCTTTCTCACCGCCTATATCCAATCAGTTGTTAAGTTCTGTCATTTCTACCTTCATAACATCTCTCATAAACATCTTTTTTTCTCTCCTTTAACCATCCCAGTGCAGGCCCTCATCATTTCACACCTGGACTACTGAAATAGCCTGCAGATTGGTTCCTCTGCCTCAAGTCTCTCCCTTCTTGATCCAGTCCATCCTCCACTCATCTGCCAAATAAACTCTAGCGACTCCAGAATCAAATCTAAAATCCTGTCAGGCTTGAAATTTCTTCATAACCTGGCCCTTCCTACCTTTCCAAGATTCTTACACCTCCCTCCCTCCTGCGCACTTTGATTCAGTGACACTGGCCTCCTTGCTGATCTTCAAACATGAAACTCCATCTCCCTTCTCCAGACAGTGTTTTCACTGGTCACCTAGGTCTGGGATGCACTCCCTTCTCATCTCCTCTTTCTAGCTTCCCTGGCTTCCTTCAAGGACTAACTAAAATTCCACCTTCTGCAAGAAGCTTTCCCAGTCTTCCTTAATCTTAGCATCTCCCCTCTGAGATTACTGCTAATTAATCATGAATATATTTGGTTGTTGGTTGCATTTTGTCTCCCTGTTAGACTGAGAGCTTCTAGAGAACAGGGACTGTTTTTTGCTTTTCTTGCTTCCCCAGTGGACAATGACAGATCATTGAATTCCGGCTGACTAGTAGTCTACTGATTAGCTGACTGCTGAATGGGATGGTAAATCAGGTAGTAGAGAAGGCTGGAAGGGAGAAGAGGTTTGGAAAATCTGTGGAGATTTCGATGTTAGTCCTTAAAGAAAGATAAAAGGATTGCTGTGAGGTAGTGAGGACCCAGTTCAGATTAGATAACATAACTTTGTAGCACACCGAATTGGCATGATTATATTTCACTCTGACCCTGTTCGGTAGACAATAATGTCTTTTTTTTTTTTTTTCTCAGTGAGGGAGTGACAAAGTACTCTGCTAAGCATGAGGGGTGGAGGAAAGAAGTGATGTAAGAAGCGTGAGGACAAAAGAGGTTTAGAATTGTGACTAATGGGCTTGAGATAGAGTCAATCAGGAAAAAATAAAAGGAATGATATATAGCAGTGAAGGCCCAGTTAAGGTTAGATGATACAAATTCCTAATATATCCTGCATAGTTGTATGACTTGCTCCAGCAGTGTTCAGCCTCATGTAAGAGTAGGCTTGGAGAAGTCATGACGGTTAGACTACTAATAACCTAGGGCTAGGGTTTAGCAAGGCGTGAGCAGATATGACAAGTGGGCAATGGATTAGAAATTGGAGGGCAGAATAGATTTGAACAGGTTAAACATTGGGTCAGGATTGCAAAAGGAAGAAAATGAGGCCCTAGTAAAGGTTATAGACTGGAAAGGAAAGGCATGGTAGAGTGACTGAAGGTCAAGATGAGGAACCAGTCTAGTAGGATACAATAGAAGGAAAGGACAGAGAAGGACTCAGGACTTGGGAGGAATTGGCATGAAGCACATACAGACTGGAAAATGGTAGTAGGCGAAGAAATTTTTGTCCAGAGATCAGAGGAGGAAGAGGTGGTAGTTTGCTAGCCACAAATAAAGGATGTATGGCCTTTTAAAAAATGAATAACTGAGGCTAGAATAAAATGTCATGAGCCTTAGAATGATCTTGCAATCGCAACTTGCAATTGCATCAGTGAAAACACATTTAAAAATAAAGTCTTGCTAATGGATCATTTTGTGGACATGATACAACATATCTTAGACTGTAGACTGAATTTAAGTTTTAGTCCTGAGAGAGCTATCAAACTTGGAAAATGTTAACCAACAAATGTATTATATGCTTATACCTGAGCAAACTGTTTTAGGTGCTAGGGGGGATAGTTTGGTTAATGCATGGTCCCCTCTCATGGAGCTTTTTATTGTCTAGTAAGGCGGATGTGGTATAAGCATAGAGAAGACAGTATGTTACATAATAGTTGCATTAGATAAAATCAACCCACCTTACTGGGCCTTTTTCTCATCTTTAAATTTAAGTGGTTGGACTAACACTAGATCATTTCAAAGTTCCCTTTTAAAAAATCTCCTGAGAAACGGCCCCACTTCCTGGAAGCTAGCAAAACTTTGAGAACAGCAAAGGGGTCCAGAGACAAGGATCCCAATAACTCCACATCATCCCGGTTGTTTTGACCTAAAAATCAGCCCCTCTGTCTGGATTCAAGGGTGAACTGTAGTTAGATTGTACCCATTGTTTGTTCGGGGTGTTTTTCCAACTTCAAATGACTTGTCCAGGTCCCTGTGGCTTTCTTCATAGAGACATGTTGGAATGTAGCACCCACTGGTTTGGGAATCTTATTTCTGCTTCAACAAGGTGACTCTGAAATTCCCCCATCATTGAATCACAGCGCCCAAAGGCTGCCACTTAGCTCCTTTTATGTGCAGTGGTGAGAAGCCCTCCTAGGAAAGAAGTCTGAATTATGGTGACAGTAATAGGCAGAAGAGGGCTGTGGCGGCAGGTGCTAAGTAAGGCCTTCCTCCCCAGTACTGGGCACCATATAATCTCGAGGTTTCATTCAAAGCAGCCAAAGTTTCATCAATCGAGAGAGCGAGCCAGCTCCGGTTGCTAGGCAACCTGCCTGACTCCCAGGCGGGGACAGGACCCGCCCCCTCCACCCTCACTATCTCTCCCCAGCGGTGGGACGTATAGTCGCCATTGGCCTTCAAAGCCTCGCGTTGCCCTCTCATTGGCCGGAAGGCCCTCTCTCTCTGCTCCCGTTGGCTCTCGCAGCCTCTCGCCGCGTTACCATTGGCAGGCCTGCTCTCGGGCCACACGACGTCACTCCCTCACCCCACTTCCTCTGCTGCCCTAGCCTACACCCGCCTGGACCCGCCGTAGGGGGAAGCCCGCGTGAGACCACACCGCCTCCTGTCCCCTCTGATTGGCGAGAAGGGGCAAGGGAGGCGGCAGCCTCCAGACGGCTGCGCAGGCTGCGATTGGCGGCTGGAGCCGCCGCTCCGCCTTCCTACCGACTCTTAGTTATGAGGGAGTTGGGAGCCGGCGAGCTATAAAGGTGGCGGCGGAGGGGGAGACCACGCTCACTTCTCTCTTGGCGACTCCTCGTGTCCGGACCGAGTGTCCGGTCGCCCCTGGGTGAGTGCCCCGTGCGGGGTCAGAGTAGCAGCCCAGGGGCCGGAGGCTGCGCTGCCCGCGGGATGGAGGGAGCGGGTGATCAGTACCCTTGACTAGGCCCCGGGGAGCTGCGGTCCCGGCCGGGGCAAGGGCGGGCAGGGGCGCCGGGGTCAGGCCGGCCGCGGAGGAGCGGGGCGGGGCGCGGCCGGGCCGGTGTCCGCAGGAGCCTCCCACCTGCGGCTGAGTGTAGACAGCCAGGTCCAGACTCGGTGTGGATGAGGGTTAGGGGGAAAACGAGAAGCCGGCAAGGGAGGATGGATGGAGCGCCAGGGGCCGCTGGGCGAAGACGGGAGAGGGACCGCGCGGAAGGGGTCCTGCAAATATTGAGCGCCTACCGTGTGCCAGGCACCGGGCTGGGTCGCTGGAGAGATGGAGGACTTAATCAGCAAGTCAATTAAGCGCCTACTATGTACCGGGCACTGAGAGCGCTCTGAGGGACCAGACTTAGATGGAGAGATGGAGTGATCAATCACTAAGTAATTATTTAGTGCCTACTACGTGCCAGGCAGTGGGCTAGGCAACTGGGGTGTCTCGACTTAGCCGGAGAGGTGGAGGAATCAATCAGCAAGTATTTATTAAGCGCCCACCATGTGCCAGGCACTGTGCGGGCCCTGGGGAACCGAAGGTATCTGGAGAGATGGAGCCATCAATCTAAGTCATTGTTACAAGTCTCTTATGTATCAGACACTGAGGTAAGTCGATGGGGAAAACTAGGCTTAGACCAAGGGATTAGTCGGTAAGTGCCTACTGTATGCCAGGTGCGGTACTGAGTCTCTGGGCTGGGCAGGGCCCACCGGGTGAGGGAAAGAGGGAGATAACGAGGACAAATAATGAAACCTCTGCTTGCATGAGGAGCTTCCTTTTAATGGAGGAGACAAAGACATGTAAAGATGGGTTGGAGGTGAAAGGATGGGGGGATGGATTCAGTTGCATTCAGCAAGCATTTCCTAAGCTCCTGTTAGATGAGAAAGGTAGAGGATGGATGTCTTTCCTCTCCTTGAGGAGGGAGATTGGGTGGAGTTTGGAAGGTTATTGCACGTCAGGGAATGTCTTCCCATTGTAGTGGAAAAGTGGGATCCTGGTAAGGAGAGATGTAGACACTGAAAACTCAACACTCCCAAAATAGAACTCGATATTCTCCTTAACCTTTTCCTCTTTTTGTTGAGGGCACTAACATCCTTCCATTACCCAGGCTCAAAACCTCCATGTCATCCTCCCACCCTTCACAATTCCAATTTGTTTTCAAATCTTGTTGTTTCTACTACCTTCACAACTTTTCCTCTCATTTGTCCCGTTCTCTACACATAACAAATATGCCGCCTTAGTAGGGGTTACCTCTTTGATGATAGGGATAGTATCTTTTTCTTTGTATGCCAGGGTTTATTTAGTAAGTTGACTGGCACATAGTAAAAATCTGTGCAGGGGCAGCTAAGGGGCAAAATGAGGGGAGCACTGACCCAGAAATCAGGAGGACCTGAATTCAAATTCAACCTCAGACACTTACAAGCTGTGTGACCCTGAGCAAGCCCTTAATGCCTCAAAAAAAAAAAATTGTGTTGAATGGCACTGATACAAGTTTATTTGGAAGTAAAGTATCCTCAAGATAAAGACCTGAAATGTTAAGTTGGAAGGCCCTTAGTCTAAGCTAAACCTCCCACTCCACTTCAACCCTCTCTATCCTCTAGAATCTGTAGGTTCACTAGCTTCTTTTAGCTACCTTTTTACTCTTTTACAGGTTTATTCAGCATTCTGAAATATTGCTTCCTTCTTGGCTTCTTTACTTCGCTGAAATTAGTTGTGGCTTCTCTGAGTACATATTATATAGTAGCCTTGGGTAAAAATGAATGATTTTTAAGGAACATATATGAGCTGTCTTAGAAATTTGGTGATGCCTTAACTTGAAAGGTGGTATTATTTTAATCCCTCAGAGAAAAGAGACTTAGGGAACCAGTAATTTGAAATCTTAGAGTTTTTTTAGTTGGGCATTTTTTGGGAGGAATATTTGTATTTAGGTTATTATTCCTTGTTTTTCTGCTTTCATCTTCTTCAGCCCCTCCCTCTTACAGTGTGCCAACCTGCTCTAGTGCTGATGTTCTGAGTATTGTTTTTTATAAGTACTAACATTTATTGTGCCTAAACAGTATATAATGAAACAGTGGCAAAGTTCGTAGCAAATTAAGATGAAAATTCTATGGTAATACAGAGAATATTGATGTCTGTGTATATTTGACAAATCTCTTCTTTCAGATGGGATAAAAAAAACTTGTCAAGCATTTATTAAGCACCTACTGTATACGGGACCTCAGCCTAGGAGCTTGTCCAAAGACAAAAGTGAAATATCTGGCATTCTATAGGGGAGACAACATATATGTTATATATACACAGATAAACATAAAAGGTATTAGGGATGGGGGGCACTAGCAGCTCAGGAAGCATATAAGATGTCAAATTTGAACTAAATTTGAACAAAACTAGAAATGCTAAGAGGCAGAGATGAGGAGGAAGTGTGTTCCAGGCGTGGTGGACCACGTGTATGCAAAAGCACCAAAATGGGAGATGGAAACTATTGTGTGAGGAATATCAAGAAAAGTCCAGTTTGTCTGGATCATAGTGGAATGCAGGAAGGAGAGTGATGTATAGCAGACTGGAAAGATAAATTGAAGCCAGGTTGTAAAGGGCTTTAAATGCCAAACGGAGGAGTTTGTATTTGATTCTAAAGGAAACAGAGACTACTGGCCATGTGATAAGAATTGTGCTTTTGGAATATCAATTTGGCATCTATCTGTGTATGGTGGTTGGGTTGCTGTAGAGGTGGGAGCCTTGAGGCTAGGAGATCAATTATGAAGTTAATGCAGTGGTCTAGGCAAGAATTGACCCTTGTAGCATCCATAAGAATGGGGAGAAGGCGGCAGCTAGGTGGCGCAGTGGATAGAGCAAGGGTCCAGAAGTCAGGAGGAACTGAGTTCAAATCTGCCTTCAGACCAAACACTTGACACTTACTACCTGTGTGACCCTGGGCAGGTCACTTAACCCCAATTGCCTTGAAAAATAAATAAATAAGAATGGAGAGAAGGGTTTGTTTTGTTTTGATGAAATGTTAGGTGTTCTCTGATCACATTTAGGAAAAAAGATAGATGTGTCTATGGAATATAGGAAATCATATCAAAATGCATATTTTCCATGTCAATCAATTTGTGAATTCTTACTTTGAATATTTAAAACATGAGGGGATGGGGTCAGGGAGGTTAAGTCTGCTAGCAGGACAATGGAAGTTTCCCTTTGAAAGTTCTCTTAAAGCCCCTTGTAAATCTGCCCCATAACCTTTAGAGGGCAGTCCAATTCTAAGGATGTTTGCCTGGTGCTGTAACAGCTGGAGATAAAGTAGTGTTGTGCTTTGTCTGAAGCTAACCTCAATGGCACCCTCCTTTTCCAGATCTAGCTTGTATGAAACTTGAATATAAGATACTATGGTTAAGTTGGTAGTAGAGTGACAAGGATGTAAAGAGGAGTGATGGGGTTATTTAAATTACTGCAATTTTGTTTATTTATTTTTCCATACTTTATTTTTTGTGAGACAGTTTGGCCTGCCAGGTAGAGAGAGACTGTCCTTGGAGGCCAGAAGCTGATCTCCATCCAGGTCCGGCGTTTGCCACATACTAGATTAGACTGTAAGTTAAGGACAAGTTTCTTTAGGGGAGACAGATTCCAACTGATGTGTGATGTAATCATGCTCAGAAAAGAGTTATTTTTCAGAGTATATCCATAATACCTTTTTTTTTACTTTTTTGAAGCATTTGTTATTGTTTAGTCATTTCAGTTCTGTCTCTTTGCCACCTACCTGCCTTTTTGAACATATCTCATTTTAGAAATGCACATTCTTTGAGAGTTACCAAATGTATAATGCTATAATCTTTTTTTTCCCCTACCAAAATGCATTTTGGTCTTATTCCTGTTAATTATAGGATTAATTAGAGAAATTGAGTCAGATTTAGGGAAGGCATTGAAGTTTAGCTTAGAATAAAAGTTTTTGTAAAAAGGGCAGCTAGGTGGCACAGTGAATAAAGCATTGGCCCTGGAGTCAGAAGGACCTGGGTTCAAATCCAGTCTCAGACACTTACTAGCTTTGTGACCCTAGCTAGGCAAGTCACTTAACCCTGTTTGTCTCAGTTTCCTCATCTGTAAAATAAGCTGGAGAAGGAAATGGGAAACCACTCCAGTATCTTTGCCAAGAAAACCCCAAATGGGGTCATGAAGAGTTACACACAACCGAAAACAACTGAACAACAACAAAAATTGTTTAAAAAAAAAAGTAAAGGTTGGTAAAACCTTGGAGATCTTTGAATCAAAGTGAATTTGGGGGGTTTGCCTTATGCTGTAACCCTATGAGAGATTTATCACCTCAGCATCAGTTAACAGGTTATTATCGTAGTTGCTGACAGTGAATATAGTTGCATCATTCAGCATCCTTTTTTATTTTAAATTAATTTTTAGTTTTCAACATTCACATTTTGAGTTCTAATTTTTCTTCCCATCTGTCCCATTCCTCCACCTCCAAACAGCAGGCATTCTGAATACCCCTTCCCCGAATCTGCCCTCCTTTCTATCACTCCCCCCTTCTGTTTTCCTGTAGGGCAGGATAGATTTCTATACCCCGTTGCCTGTGTATCTTATTTCCCAGTTGCATGTAAAAACAATTTTTGATATTCGTTTTTAAAGTTTTGAGTTCCAATTTTAGCATCCTTTTTAGAAACAATCTAGCATGCATTCTTTGATCTGAGTTGTGTTTTCTTTGTGAGATTAATGAGTAACCTTAAAATTTTAGCAGTTAGAGAAAACTCAGAATGTTTACAGTTGGCCATCTACTTTAAAGAACTTAGAACCTGTTTTTAGAAGTCAGTGTACTTTGAGTTAGTTTTTCTTTTCTTTAACCCATTGAACAATTGACTTTGAAATGCTATTTTATTGAGTCATAGAATTTTTGAGCTGAAAGAGATGCTTACAAAAAAACTATAATTAAATAGTGTTCTACACTTTACAAATTGCTTTCACATACATATTCTTAATTGATTGAATGGAGCAAGTTAAGTGTATTTTCTCCATTTTACTGATGAGGAAGCATATGCAGGCTAAGTGGTTTATTCCAAAGTAACATAAATAGGAAGAGGAGATAAATCAAAATAAATTAATTAATTTAAAAAAAATAAATAGGAAGAGAAGCAAAGTTTTAGCATCCTATAGATTTAGAGTCAGAAGGAGCCTTAGAAATCATACAGTCTAATGCTCTCATCTTACAGATGAGGAAGCAGACCTGCAAGTTAAGATTTGGCAAGCAAAGGCTTTTAATGACCAGTATTTGGAATAGGCATGGTATGAAAGACTTGAAACTATAAAAGGTTAAACAGCAAAAAAGACTGCCATCTCTAGGTCTCTGAATTCTGCTATTTTCTAACTGCTTACAGAGTGACTTTGTGGAAGTTGCAATACTTTGTGCCTTCATTTCTTTATCCATGGAAAGGACATAATTAGTATTATAAACATTTAAGTTTAAGTGACTTCTCAAAAGTCACACAGTAAGCATCAGAGGCAGGATTTTGGTCTTCTGACTCATTTCATTGCATCTCCAAATACTGTGGTCTTTCCTCTGATTATTTTTCTACAGGACCTCTCAAAAATGGTATTACTCATGCAACTATTATAAATACTGAAATTAAGGCTATTTGTTCTTTAGTTGTCTAGAGAGGCATTGTAAAGTTGTGGGGAAATGGTTGAATTTGGAATCAGAAGTTTTGGGTTTGACATCTGTCCCTACCATTTAGTAGTTTTCTAATATTGGGTCAGTCTTTTAATCTCTTTGAGGCTCTTCCTTATGCATAAAATGTCTATGGAGGGTGGTACTGCCTGCTTTGCAGACTTGGTTCAAAGATGTCTAAAAACAAGTTGTTTAAGACCATAAAATTTAGGAGAGATGAAACATTTATGTACATGAGTAGACTACACCATTGTTAACAGGTTGAGAAGGAGATCATTAAGATGATCAGGGAAGCCACAGGAAAGCATGTAAGCTATTCCTTCAGGGATGCTTAGGGTTTTCAAGTAGGACGAGCAGTAAGATTCACTTACAGCTCAACAGGGAGAAACAGATCAGTGTGTGCATGCGTAGACAGTACTTCATGTCAGAGGTGGTTTTTTCACTCCTGGGAAAGGTGTCGTAGAAAACATTAATACTAACATAGTGGTCTGTGTTTAGAAACTAGTATGCCAGAAACACTTAATTAATAGGACATTCTCTAACCAAACCATTTCTAGCTTGGAGAAAGGGGTCCTAACAGGCATAGGCTTCTGTGCCTTCTGACATTACTGTCATAAGACAATTTTAGGTAACTGCTGTAGGAATCTTGAACAACAAAGACAAATTCTTAAAATGTAACCTGGGTTAACATTCCAGAATTAAGCGATTCTGTATCTATCCTCTTCTTCCTGGATCACTCTTGTTGAGGATTCCATGGGATTCCTTCTACAGATCTATATCAAGAATTCAAATTGAATAGGAAGCCATGAGAGTCTCTCTTTGAATGGAAGAGGGTTCTTCTCAGAAAATGGATGCTGTTTGCTGCCTTCAGGGGACAGAAGGAGGAGGAAATTGCCCTTAGATGAGTCTATATATCCTTTTTAGGAATGGGGAAAAAGTTAATGACTTTATTTCTTGAGAAACTAGAAGGGGAATTTTTAACAAGCTTCCACAAAGGGAGATTTCAGATTTATTATATGAATGGTGATCCATAAGGTTACTTGTTCAGCAGACAGTAGAAATAAACTGAGAAGAGAATTGGTTATGGTTCCTGGCTTTCATTTAAATATATTTTGAAAGAGCTTTTTGAGTCAGTCATGTAGCCAAAGGACAGAGACCGGAAGGAATCTGAAAATCTGTTGAGAGTATCTGAGTTTATACATAAGTAGGTTGGTTAGGTAGGAGGCTATATAAAAGGTGTAATTTATTTATGAGTACTATATAGTCTCAGCTTCCTTATTTATTAAACTGATTATTCTAACCATACTTCTCTGTACCTGTTTTTTCTCTCACTTCTATAATGCTTTATAACTCTAGAGTGACATTGTGGTGTAATTGAATAAAAACCTATTGACTTAACCCTGTTTCAGTTTTTCTCCATCATATTATTTAAAATAAAATTTAGAAAAATTTAGAAATGTAGTAAAATAAAATTTGGAAAAAATTTATTTAGAAAAAGTAAAATTCAGACTATTGACCTGCTTTTGCTACCTGACATTGCTCATTAATAAGAATAGTATTAATCATACTGAAGGGCCACAGCTGACTTGAGCTTTAGAGGAAGGAAAGAAAAGAATTGCAGGGATCAGGTACTTCCAGCCAGTACTACCTGTCCTTAAATAATACTCCCTCCCAAAGTTGGACAGGTTGCAGAATTAGGCCTCATCTCTTTCTTGAATGGCACCAGTCACCCACTTTGGGTATCTTCCTCTTTTTTGTTTTCTCATACTGTTTATCAATATTGAATTGATAATTGAATGAAGGGCAAATGAGTGCCCTGAAGTAAATATCATTTGGATGCCTGGACAAAATTTCTTCAAAAAGAAGCAATATTATTTACTATTAGGTTGAAATGAAGAATTTCTTTGTCTGAAACATGGCTTCCTGTGTAGTCTGTTTATTAGCTATAATTTACAGATTGGATAGACAGGATTTTTCAAGAGAGATAGAGGAAATCCTCGGGTATATTGGGTGAACCCCACTGTGGTCGATTTATTGGAAGACATGGGCAGAAGTTGACAGCATAAGAAGGATGAGTTAGCTAGTATCTGGTTATCTGCATTGTTGTTGTAGGGATAGAATACATGAAATAATATAAAGATCTACTGAAAGTTGAAAAATAATGAATAGATCAGATTTTAAATCTTCTGAAGTCACCGAAGGGGTTAGAAGGGCTGGGGTGAGGACGGGAAGTGAAGAAGGGAACTAGTATTTGTTAAGTACATACTATGTGCCAGACACTGGGCTAAGTGCTTTACAAAGATTATCTCATTTGATTCTTAGTGTTATATTATCCCCATTTTACAGCTGGGGAAACTGAAGCAGAGGTTAAGTAACTTGCCCAAAGTCACACAGCTAGTAAGTGTCTGAGGCTGGATTTGAACTCAGAACTTTGTGACTCCAGGCTAATCACTCTACTGAAGATTCTCTTCACCTCTAGTATACATGCTAGAGTGGACATTACTGTCTCCCCAGCCTCCCAGCTCTAAGTTCTTCAGAAACAGGATATTTCAACTTACAACATTAGGTGATATGTTGTTTTTTAGATTTAGTTGATGAACAAAAGAAGGTAATTAGCTTTACTATGAATACCTATAAGGAGTTGTTAAATAATTTAAGAACTTGTTATAGCCTTCATTTAAGTAATTAAAGTTTTCAGGGAATTACGAAGTAGTCAAGCTATTTCATTTGTTAGATTTAGCAATAATCTAGTGAGGGACCAAGAGAGAACTTAATATTTTTTGAGAATTCTGGCCACTTTTTTCATGTAATTGAAATAGATTGAGTACTGAGCTAAAGAAGTCTCCTAAAGCATTACCTTGCCATTTTACTTCTACATAAAGTATGGATGAGTCTTATGTATCTTGGTGCAGACATAGATCCTGATTCTTATCTCATGCTATCAGGCTTAAGGAAAAGAAAAAATAAAATAATTACTCTGGGAATAAAAGTGGCAATGCTGCACCCAAAAAAAGACATAAAGGTAATGAAGGTCTGGACTGTTCTAATTGACTTATTTTATTTTGCCTTGAATACTTTTGCTAGAAAAATGCTATCCAGCTTAAAGTCATGTGAAGTATAGCAGTATTCAGCTGTTAATTGAAAAATTACCACATTAAAAAAGACTCTTAGGGCTGGAAGGGAACTTTGGAGGTCATCTAGTCCAACCCCCATGCTTTGATAAGCATCTTTTCTGCTGGATATCCAGTTACTGAAGACCTCCAGTGAATGGGAACTACTTCCTGAGCCAGTCCATTTCACTTTTAGGATAGGTCTCATTGTTGGTTTGAAATCTAATTGTGCTTCTTCGTGATTTTTACCTAATATTCCTGGATTTGCCGTCTAGACCCAAGCAACCACATGACAAGTTCAGATAGTTGAACTATCATGTCCACTTTAAGTCTTTGCAATACTTTCCTCTTTCTCTGTCCTTTCTCCACTTGACACATTTCCCTTTATCAATTCTATCACTCCTTTCTCAGTGTCATGCTGGAGTCATACTCAGTTTTCGAATTAAATCTACTGTTTTCCTTGAGGTCTAAAATTATTGTAAATGTAAGATGTGTGGGTTCCTCTGACCTTGTTTGGTTAGTAATTGAAATCAAACCATATTCCATGTACTCTAGTTAAATGATAAAGTATTTATTCTAGTCAAAATAGTTTTGAATTTGAGGGGTTTTTTAATGTGAATGGTGATTTGTGACTTTAAAAATTTTATGAAATTTCTAGTGCTTGGAAAAGGAGACAGTGACAGACCTGGAGACTGAAGTCCTCTATCCCTCAAACAGGTATGTCAGTCCTACTAATTTGCTAGATCCTGATACTCTTCTAAGGTAATAAAAGAAATCTTTTGCTTTGATTAAAGAGGAAAAATATTCATTCTGGAGTAGTGACTTATGTATAGGCTTCACATGTAGTTAAAAGACACACATACAGAACAGCACCACCAAAAAAGCCTTTTCCATGTTTCCCCTAGTCTTTGAAAAATGTGTTAATGCATGTTTCATTTATTGGAATGACTGTTCTTGTGTTGTTTTTCTTAGTCTTCTGTTCTGAGGCTGGATCAAATAGATCGTATTTGGAGTTGAAGGAGTGTTAGTTTCTAGTCAATTAGTCCAACTCCTTACTTTACAGATAAGGAGACTGAGGCCTAGAGGTGAAGTAACATGCCCAAGGCCCCACAGTTAAGTAATTAGTAGAGCCAGGTATAAGTTGGGAAAATGTTAAGGTTCATCTGTTGAGGACATTTTATTGAGGGCGTGGTTCAAAAAAACAAAATAGCAAAATGTGAGCACTTATATTATTTGTTTAGTAACATTACTGGTAAATATCTTATTAATGTTCCTTTTTCTCTTTTTTTGTATGATGGAAAGAATATTAAATGTCAAGTTAGGCACTCACAAGTCTTGTGACTTGGACTTTTAAATGTAACCTCGAGGTCTTGATTTCGTCACTTCTGGTTAGACAAGTGATTTCTGCAATTCTGCAATTTTTTTTAAAGGGCCCTGTTTGTCCCTTCAGTCTAGTTATCTTACGTACATTTACCTTTATTCCGTCATGAATCAGAAGAAACACTGCTTTATATTATATACATATAGTAGCTGTGCTTTGGGTAATGTTCTTGAAGGTAAGGCAAATACAAACACTTGTTGTAGACTATATGTACTTGTCCAAAACTTTGAAGAAGTTAAATATGTATTATATTTTATCAAACCAGGTATTCAAGTATGTGTTCTCACTGTTTTCTGATTGAGTTGAAACATTATATTGCAGAAGAGCTCTCTTCATACAACTTCGTTCTTGCAATCAGTTTCTTGTGTGATTATATATGTATGATATTTGATGTATAATACGGGTATTAGATTAAGCCCCTAGAGTAGTACTTCCCAACCTTTATAATTTTAAGGAAAATTCCTAATTAGCTACAGTGCAGGAGGTGAAGAGGTGAGAAGATACACTCTGGTCCACTGATCAAAAACAGGCTTTAGGGAGAATGGTAAAAATAGTATGTCAATAGACGATTCCAGACTAAAATGATAGAGAAAGGACACAGGACACAAAACTTGGAAACATTTGGGGACAGAGGAGGGGAGCTGTTGATCATCTTTATTCAGTGATTTTACCACCCCTTCACCTGAGCTCAGATTCAAAGGGGTTGTTGTTATTCAGTTGTTTTCAGTCACGTCTGACTCTTCATGTGATCCTACTTGGGGTTTTCTTGGCAAAGATACTAGAATGGTTTGCCATTTCCTTCTCCACCCGAGACAAACTTGCCCAGGGTCACACAGCAAGTGAATGTCTGGGAAGCTAGATTTGAAAGGCCCTGCACTCTGTCCACCTTGTTGCAAAAGCGTAGGGTAGGAGAAACATAGATTGTTAAGGCGGTGCAGGGCACACGGTGGGAAGGAGTCAAAGTTGCATGGAATAGCATTCTTTGAAATGTACTGGTATGCTCAGATTTGCATGTGATGGCACAAAACTGGTGGGGAAAAATGGTGTAATCAAGTTGTTTATTTTAGTTCCAAGATGAAATTTCAAGAATAAAAAAAAATCACTTTATCTAGGCAGCTACATGGCATAGTGAATAGGGTGCCAGGCCTAGATTCAGGAAAACATGAGTTCATATCCAGTCTCAAGCAATTACTATCTGTGTGACCTTGGACAAATCACTTAACCTCTGTTTGCCAGTGTATGTAGTGTTTTAAGGTTTGCCAAACACCTTATATTTGTTCTGCATTTGATTTATAGTACTGCACATTCAGTTACAGATTCTTGATTCTTTCAAACTCCATGAATGATGACTGCCTTACTGTTGTAATGAACCTAGTTCCTCCCAGAGAAAATTCCCAGGCAAAGTCTGTACTTCTTTTATGGTACATAGAATGATAGAGTTGGTGTCAGAAACTTAGTTCAAATCCTGGCTCTGCCACTTAACCTTGTGTGACCGTGCACAAGTCACTTATGAAGGGGTTGGATTAAATGACCTTGTAGCTGGTGTCTTCCAGCTAAATTCATGCTGGTATACTTGGTTTTTCTGTAATAACCAAAGTTTTATTGCAGTATTTCTAAAGTCTGGAACCCTTGGTTTTAGTTAACTGAGGTTTCTGCCTTGCTGAGTGCTAACCCTTTAAATATCACAACGTTAAACTTTGAAAAGTGGAATTCTTTCTAGACGTCTCATAAGGCAGTATATGATTACCATATGAGTAAGAGAGACAAGATGTGTTAAAGTTCAGAGGAATGTGAAATCGTGGTGGGATAGAAGACAGCATTTGGGGGAAGAGTATTAAGACCTGAAAATCGTGGAGGGTTTGGAAAGAGGAAAGTGGAACATCCAAGTAGGAGAAACTAAACCACAGGTGTCAGGGGCAGGAAAAACTGTTGGCAACAGTGAATAGACTATTTTACTTGGAAGGAGTGGAGGGTGTATAAAAGTTGGTCAAACCAGCTAGGGCCTGTTCTTGATGACACTTTGACTGCATCAGAGTTTATTTGGTGAAACTGGTTCCTTAGTATCTGAGGGGATGGGGATAAGGAGATAAAAGACTTAGACTATAGGAATATTTTACCCAAAGAAGTTAGCCTAGAAAGCCTTGTCACTCATACACTGATAGTATTGAGCAGAACAGAAAAGATTCTCTTAAATAAACTGTAATTAAGGAATAGAAACCTAAAGAAATTATCAGTGTCCCTCTCCTCCTCCTTTTGGGGATTTGTTCTACTCTACACCCATTTGGTTTTGTTGCTATTGGAAAAGCTTATTTGCATTTGTTTTTGTTACTTAAGCCAGAATGAAGAAATCCTTAGCTCCCCTTCTCAGCAGGTTTCTGAGTTGTGTTTTGTTTGAACTCAACCAACGTTCTTTTCCTTTTTTAAGTGAATGGCACCTGTTTAAACCACATTGTTCATGGAAGAGGATAGAAGCAGAATAGATTTATTTGTCATTTAGTTTGGCAGATAATTTCATTCAGCCTGTAGACCCAATTTTGCTTCCTCAAGGAAATTTCACTTGCCATTTTCATGAAATAATTGGAATAAATAATCCGAAGTTGCATCACATAGTTGTTGCTAGCAAAGAACTTGTTAAAGCTCAAGCTGTAGAACCTTAGACTTTTTGTATAAAGTTATCAGCTCAGTAGTTGGATAGATTTGTAGCCGATTACTCAGTCATACTGAGAGTGTCTGTCAATGCCTGAAAGGTGGGTGGAAGCAGTTCTCTGGCACTGTGACGTAAGGCAGGTCTGTACTTAGCTCTGCTGTCAAACACTTAAATTTTTTAGCAGCTTCCAGACAGGGGTTTCTAACATAAGAGATGTCTTTCACATTTTCATGTGATGGCACAAAACCAGCAGAAGGAAATGGTGGAATCAAGTTATTTTAGATCCAAGATGAAATTTCAGTCGTTGAAAAAAGTCACTTTTTCCAGGCAGCTACAAGGCACAGTGAATAGAGTGTTGGTCCTGTTTTCAGGAATATCCAAGTTCAAATCCAGCCTTAGACACTAGCTCTGTATGACTGTGGGCAAGTTATTTAACCCGTTTACCCCAGCTTCCTCAACTATAAAATGAGGATAATAATAGTATCTATCTTAAAGGTTAATTTTGAGGATCGAATGAGATAATCTCTGTAAAGCTCTTAGCACAGTCCCTGGTCTACAGTAGGCACTATATAAACGCTAGCTCTTATTATGAACACTTCACACAGGAAGTGGGGAATGTGTTGGGGGGGAGGGGAAGACCACATTTGACCGTGGCTTATATTAAAAAAAAATAAGAATTACTATTTCAGCTAATTAATCATAGTTTTGAGAGACAGTGTAGTATAATGGTTAGTGGACCAGCCTAAAGTCATGAAGACCTGAGTTTAAGTCCTTTATCACATACTTGTTGAGTGACCATGAATGGTCAAATCACTAAATCTCTCAGTGCCTTGGGCAACTCTGTTTTAAATTGAAATATCAGAGACCAGGTTCATCTGCATCTTCATTGATTCTGAGTGTGGTCCAGGTTTGACCTGGTACTTTGTTTGTTAAAATATAAGTGGAAGATAGGAAGATTGGGATACACTGTATTCTGCATTCACCATACACATTTTAAGTGTCTTGTCCAGGACTTTGAGTACCAAAGTTTAGAAGTCATTTTCACACTAGAACACATCCCAAGGAGAGGTACCATGATTGTGAGGGTTCTTTTGCAGCATGTCATAGGAAAAGTAGAAGGAGTTGACTTGGAAAGGATATGAAAAGAAATAAAAAGGAATGAATAGCTATTTTAAAGGGCTAATGTATAGAGGGAGAAGACTTATTTTGTGTTTGCTTAGAGGGCAGAATTATATTGAAAAGTAGGAAGGCTGATTTCTGATAATTTTAAAAACTCTTTCTTTATCAGTTAAAGCATCTAATAGTGGAACTGGCTAGCCACACAGTGGTGAAATCCCATTGTGAGTGCATTGTAGGATCTCTGCACCAATACAATGCTGAGGTGCAAAGTAGGAGAGTACTTAGTTTCAGCTTTCCAGAAGTTTTATCATCTAGCTGAAAAGACAATGCATATACACAGAGCTAAACAATACAAGGAACAATTTGATTAAATAGCAGATTAAAGTGGGGCAGACAATAAATGCTGTAGGTTTTCAAAAGACAGGCACTATACCAGACCAACCAAAGAGCAACTTCTGTCCAACTGGACTAGCATTCTATTACCTGGGCAGCAGGTACCCAGCAATGTACTGCTGCTGGACCCATGGAACTCTTACACTGGCTAGGATCTTGGAACCCATCCTTTTATTTTATAAATGGGAGAACTGAGGTCTAGAAGCCTTAAATGACTTTTTCAAAATTGTACTATAGAAAACCAGTAAGTCTACAGTGCCTGGAAGAGTATGGCACCAATGTGGCATGAAGTTTTGGAACCAAATGGAAATCTGGCAGAATGGTGGTAAATAGCCAATTTCCTTTGTGATAATATACTCCCATTTGTCCTTAGGGAATATTTTCTTGTTAATTGAATATCCTGGTTAATTAAGAATTGACATATTACTTAATGTTAGTGGATGGTTTTGAAAGAATTAGAATAATGTTGAATATTACTTTTCCTGTAACTGCAATGTTAACATAGGTAGAGAAGGTGTAAGAGATTTTTTTTTTTACTTGAATCTTTTGAGCTATCCTGTAAGATGTCTTTTTTTTTTTTAAATTCCTGATGATTTTTAGTTTTGGTGAAGAGAATTTTGATAAGATAACATCACCAGCAATGTGTTCTAAATACTTAGAAGAACACAGCCAGTTAATTAACTCACTCTCAAAATGGTGCTTATCACTAGACTTTTGAGTTCCATAAAATGTGAGTTGTTTTGATCTAGCACGAACAACTTGTGCTGTCATTGTTAACAATAGACAATAGAAACAAACTTCTCTTGTCTAGAATAGAACTGAACTCTTATTCTACCATTGCTACATTTCATTTTATGATTGGGAATAAATTGGTCATTGACTTACTTGTAAGAGGTCTTGGTGATCCCTTCATTTCTTTATAGCATAGCAGACATTCTTCTAGACAACCTTTAGAAATGTAATTCCAAGGATCCCCCAGATTTACAGTAGCCTTCGTAGATAGAATTTGTTCTGAGTAATAGAATTTTTCATGTAATTAGTTGCTTTCTTCATATAGTATTTAAAATAAATAACTGAATAAAAATTACTAGATTAAACAGTTTTTAAAGTGGTTAAAATATTAGTTTCTTGGGTGTATATATTTATTTGGAAATTAGGCTACAAGTTACTAAAGTCAGACTGTTTATTTTTTTTTTCCTTTTTAAGCTCTTTCATCATGCCTGGGTCCCTCCCTTTGAATGCAGAAGCCTGCTGGCCAAAAGATGTGGGAATTGTTGCCCTGGAGATCTATTTTCCTTCTCAATATGTCGATCAAGTAGAGTTGGAAAAGTATGATGGTGTTGGTGCTGGAAAGTATACCATTGGTTTGGGCCAGGCCAAAATGGGTTTCTGTACAGATAGAGAAGATATCAACTCACTGTGCTTGACTGTGGTACAGAAGCTTATGGAGAGAAACAATCTTTCCTATGATTGCATTGGAAGGCTAGAAGTTGGAACAGAGACAATCATTGATAAGTCCAAGTCAGTAAAGACAAATTTAATGCAACTATTTGAAGAATCGGGGAATACAGACATAGAAGGAATCGATACAACCAACGCATGCTATGGAGGCACCGCTGCAGTCTTCAACGCTGTTAACTGGATCGAATCTAGTTCCTGGGATGGTATGTTTGTTATGTGTCCCTTAGCTAGAAAAATTCTTTATTTGGCAAATAGTCCTTGCTATTTTCTTATAGAAAAGCTACCTGCAAGATTTTTTTTAATTGCTTACTGTTTCAGTACCTTGAGAGTGATTACTACAAACTTTTAGCACATGTGGCTTGTGTAGTTTATTCATTCGGACAAATTGGTAATTTAAAAGTTTTAGCAGCAACATTTTTTTGCTTCTTTCACAACTTCTTTAGGAAACTGTTTATTTGCTTAAGGTAGAGGGTAGTTGGGTTGAAATGCATGTAGCTGGGGTGGCTAGGGGGCACAGTGGATAGAGCTCTGGCCTTGGAGTCAGAAGGACCTGAGTTCAAATCCAGTCTCAGACACTTGACACTTACTAGCTGTGTGACCATGGGCAAGAAAAGAAATGCATGCAGCTTTTTGATAGTGATTGTCTTTGAACTTAAACTTATAAAAATTGTATCACAGGACGTTATGCTCTGGTAGTTGCTGGAGATATTGCTGTATATGCCACAGGAAATGCTAGACCAACAGGTGGAGCTGGAGCTGTGGCTATGTTAATTGGCCCAAATGCACCTTTAATCTTAGAGCGAGGTGAGTCTGTTGGGGGAGAAGGGGAGACCTTAATTTTTGTAGTGGTTAGAAGCTGAAGCATATTTGCGTACTTGTGAGTGATTAAATTTTAATGCTTTTGTGCCTAAATGTTAATGGTTATGATGACTCATTTCCTTTAAATAAATGGGAAAGCAGTTATTAAATGCTTACTATGCACTAGTGTGCTAAATGAAGACTGAATTCTCCTTGATGTTGCCTTTCAGTTAGGTATTCAGGGCTTAGCATAGTGCTTGGAACATAGTAGAAGCTTAATAAATGCTTGCTGACTTGACTTCTTTCAGATGGGGCAGATTTATGTCTTACAAGTAAATAAACTAAATATACTGCAAAATGAATGTTTGGTATAATTCTTGGGAGTAGTTATACACTCCATAGGGTTTGTATCAAGATTCATATACATACTAGGGTGGTGGGGCTGTGCCAGCATTGTCCAGCTGATTAAAGAAAAGCTGTTGTTGGTAGACTGTCTCTTAAAACATACATTTATGAGAAGCAGAAATAGATGTCATCTTACTTGTATCGTAGGACTTCGTGGGACACACATGCAACATGCCTATGACTTTTACAAGCCTGATATGCTATCTGAATATCCCGTAGTTGATGGTAAACTGTCTATCCAGTGCTACCTTAGTGCATTAGATCGCTGCTATGCTGTCTACCGAAATAAGATTCGTGCCAAATGGCAGAAAGGTAGGTTTCATTCTTATTGAGCTTGTCTACCTGTTGTGGTGCAACAGTAAACATGATTTGGGGGCCAAAAAATGCATGGCTATCTGAAATGATATGCTATCTGGATTTCTAGAATCAAATGTTTATTGATAAGGTAGAGCATTGCATGAGGCAGTAACACTCCTTCCCACTTTTTTATTTGACTTTTGAGTAATTTAAGAGGGATATATGGGTTTTTTTGTTGTTGTTTAATTGCAGTGGAACAGCAGTAGATACAGTGATTGGGTTGAACACTCCTTACAGTTTGTAGAAAAAGCACTTATTGGACATAGAGTAATATGATAGAAATCATGAAGCATTTTATTCTTAACATGCTTTTAGATGCACCTCTAATTAGGTGCATCTAAATCCTCAGATAAGTATTTCATAATGTTGCTAGTTGCTGTTGTTTTCCATTGCGCTGTGGCTAAAAACAAAACTGCAATCAAGTCCCAACTGTATTAGCCAAAATCTGAGAATTAGTGGCATCTCAGTTTCATACTTTTCTCGGACCATTTCTCTGTTTCAGAAGGAAATGATAGAGATTTTACCTTGAATGACTTTGGCTTCATGATTTTTCATTCACCATACTGTAAACTGGTTCAGAAGTCTCTAGCTCGGTTGTTGCTGAATGACTTCCTCAGTGACCAGAACAGAGACAAAAGTGGCATGTACAGTGGCCTAGAAGCCTTTGGGTAAGATGAGTTATTAGTTTTTTTCCTTTTACATTAAAACATTTATAGCTTCAGAATATACTCCAGTACTAGGTTTCTAATTCTGCTTTCTTTTCTCTGCATCACTTTGTATATCTTACCTTTTTTTTTTTCTTTTGGTGTTCATATATGTCA
This sequence comes from Vombatus ursinus, assembly GCF_900497805.2. Lineage (NCBI taxonomy): Eukaryota > Metazoa > Chordata > Mammalia > Diprotodontia > Vombatidae > Vombatus > Vombatus ursinus. Next base: position 30,895,622 of record NW_020954550.1, read on the forward strand.
TTTCTTTTGTTTTTATGTACCACAACTTGTTCATCTACTCCTTTCATATATTTTCTTAACTCTACTTTAATCTATATTACTTTAACTGTTCAGTGGAAATTGTTCCTTAAGTGGCCTCAAATTCTCTCTGAATTTGACAGGACACCTATTATCTTTTTTGTGAAGCAGAGAACTTTCTCTCTCTTTCTCTCTCTCTCTCTGTCGCTCATTCCCTACCTTTTAGATATTTCTTTGAGTCTCCTTTGTCAGTTATTCTTGTCAAGAGCTCATTTATTCCTCAAGACTTTTTTTCTTATTTTTCTGCTCTTCTATTGCTTTTGTAATGATTCCCACCTCAGTACTTCTAGCCTTGACTTCTCACCTGGACTCGAGACCAGTGTTTCTAGTTGTCTGATTTGGATATTCTGAGGTCATTTCATCATATCCCAAAAGAATCTCCAGGCCTTTACTTCCACCTCCTCCATTCTCTCAAATAAAAACAGACTTGCTCTCTCAGGTACCCCATTTGTCAGTAGTATTACTGTCCTCCTAACCTACTCTTTTTGAACTCTATGTCATCTTTGGTAGTTCCCCATATAAGAGGAAGTCATATGATGATAGAACTAGAAAGGACAGAGAATTGCCAAGACCTGTCCCCTTTGATGAAGAAACTGAGGTACAGAGGTTGTGATTTGCCCTCATGTAACTTGTTGGCAGATATGGCCCTTTTACTCCTGCAATTACAAATGCAGTAGTCTCCCAGATGCTGTCCCCCACCCCCTTCACTTCATCCTGCCCATGAATGCCAGATTGATCTTCTTTTCAGTTTTCATTATGTTCTTTTCTTGATCAGAAACCCAAAGTGACTCACTCTTTTGCTGCTACATCAGGACTAACCTCTTCCACCTGACCTTAAAGCTTTCCATGGTCTAGCTTTCCACCCAATTTCAATTCTCAACTATTCCTTGACATACACCTTGCCTTTGGTTCAAGCTATCTTTTCCACTTGGAATACTTTTTTCACTCCCCCTAGGTTCTACCCATGGTTTGAGACCCATCTCATATCTCACTTTCCAACATGAGCATTTCTGAGTTTTCCAGATCATGCTGGTTTTATTGTTGTTGCTGCTGAACTCCCAATTATTTTTATAGCTGGTACCCACACATTAATAATTTATTCTGTAATTGTTTCATATATCTTATCTCCCTGACTAAACCTAAACTGCATAGCATCTGCTACATTGCTGGGATGTAGCATACATTCCAATAAATGCTTTATTGATTGAGTTAAAAAGAGAAAAACTTAAGTTTATTGAATTTTAGACCCATTTTCTAACATATTCTTCTGAGATCTGTGTCTTAATGTGACTGAGTTTTTCTAAACTTTGCTTTATTAATAGGGATGTTAAACTCGAAGATACCTACTTTGATAGAGATGTGGAAAAGGCATTTATGAAGGCCAGTGCTGATCTCTTTAATCAGAAAACCAAAGCATCTTTGCTTGTATCCAATCAGAATGGAAACATGTATACACCTTCAGTTTATGGCTCCCTTGCCTCTGTCCTAGCACAGTAAGCATAAATTCTAGTTTTAAAAATTGTACTTATGCCTAAATCCAGGTTGGCCAGTTATATTAAAAGGTCATATGCCCTTGCTTCTTTGTTGTCCTCAGAAAAACATATATATTGTTCACTCCTGTCTTTTAGACGTTTTATTATCTGAAATCTGAATATAGCTACTGAACAGTTTAGTTGTAGTCTTTGTAAACTCTTGGGCATAGAAGCAGTGAACTAAAGTGACCATATTGGATATAGACTAATGAAATTGTATGTCATTAAATAAAAGAAATTATCAGTACATATAATAATAAGACTAATCTTGTCCTTAGGAGCTTGAAGGGAATTTAGACCGTGTTGATTCAGAATTATAATTTCTTACCCAATTTTCACAATTGGACTGAATGAAATTTTTCATTTGGGAAAAAAAATATTCCTCTAATCAAATAGTTAATTAGAAGACATAAAGATTTGTGTGGGTGACATCTGGAAAATAGACTGTCAGAGTAAGAGGAGACTCTGAAACAGGCAAGATATTAAAAAAAAACCCACCTTTTCAAACTCAGCCAGCAGTCAGTTCTACTTTAAGTTTGGTACAACAAAGGACTGAATTCCGCGTAGTCTTCAACTATAATACCTTCTGAACTTGTGGTCATATACAGGTAACACCGCATAACTGCTTTTCTGACTCATTCATTCCTGACCTTTATTGAGCGCAATAGCTTGCCAGACAACAGTACAACTGGTTTAGAGTATAATAATTTACTTGGTCTTAGTTTTGTGGCAGTGAGTGTTTAGACTTTTCAGGAGCCAGAATTGGAAAATTTCATTTCCAGCTTGTTTGCCCTGATATTACAACATTAAATTCAATCCATAAATTTATGAATATGAACATTTTGGCCCATAGTTTTTACTCACACTTATCTGGGTTTGGGGCAATTGTGTGATTTTGCTAACAGCTCTCTTTCATCTGTATAGGTTCACACCTCAGCAGTTGGCAGGGCAAAGGATTGGAGTCTTTTCCTATGGATCTGGTTTTGCTGCTACGTTATACTCTCTTAAAGTTACACAAGATGCCACTCCGGGTAAGTATTTAATTCATTTTAAAAATTTCTCCTATGTGTAAGGTTTGTTTAGTTTGTCCACTTAATTGTTTACTGAAACAGTGGATGGCATTGAGGTGGCACCTATCAGGATAAAGGACAGCAAGAGCAGAGTTCTTATTTAGTCTTGGCAAGAGGATGCTATTGGAATCACAGTGCCTCTCCTACACACGCTTTTTTATATTTTCATCTTGATCTTTTTCTTTACCAATTTTTATTACAGTGCAAGTACTATGTGCAACCTAAGGATTTCTGCAGGCCACATGTTGACTTAGAAGACTACAAATTAACATATCTGTTTTATTATGTGTATGTGTGTCACACACACACACACACACACACACACACACACACACTTAAATATTTCCCAATTACTCTTCCTTCCGGTTCAGGTCTGACTTGCTGGCTGTGGCTGTACCACAGGTTGTATGTTTGACACCTTTGGTGTACTAGTTACCTAGCTGCTTATGCCTTCCAACATTTAACTACCTTTGAGAAATAATTTGATTCCTTTTTCCTTAGCCTCTAGACAGTGATGTGATAGTGGCCAGCCACTCTGCTGTCTTTTCAATTCAAGCCCTCTAATCAGGGAGAGACAGCTGAGGGTGTTAAAAGGTGTTGAGTACCAAAAACTGAGTCAGTCAGCTTGGTGATGAGATGTCATGTGATCAACTTATCTTGGGGGAAGGCCCAGTGTTCCCTGGAGTAGAACCAGGCAGGGCTGCTGAATGGGCATCCTTAACTACAGTAATATCTTAACTCTGCACTAATGGTAAGCTCTCGTGGTGTGAATAACCTCCAAAAAGATTTTGCTTGACTTTGAGAATGAGTTACCTGACTTATGCAGAAGATTTATTGTGTGTAGGTGTTGGTGTACTACAACTAATTTGAATACATTCATTTGCTGCAAAGGCACTTGAAGAATGTGTGGGCTAGATGGATGTTCTAATAAACCTTGTATTTGGCTAGAAAAAAAAAAAATGTGGGCTATTGAGAAAATTTTGGCCAAAACTTAAAAGTAGGCCAGGGATTAATTCTTGTTGAGTCACTTATTAACGGTAATAATTTTTTGTTGCAGGATCTGCCCTGGATAAACTAACAATGAGCTTATGTGACCTGAAAACAAGGCTTGACTCAAGAACCTGTGTTGCCCCAGATGTCTTTGCTGAAAACATGAAGCTCCGAGAAGAAAGTCATCACTTGGGTAAAGATTTTTGTGTTACAGTTTTCCATTTAAAAAAAAAAAACCAACTTGGCAGAATGAGCTTTCCTAATTTATCTGAAAATCAGCTAATTATAAGAAGTAGCAGAGAGCAGCTATGTGATAGTACTATTTAAGATTGAGAGTCACCTAGTAAAATGGTTTTTATTAATTGTTTCTTATTTGTGTCCCCTTTGGTAGTCAACTACATTCCCCAAGGTTCAGTGGATACTCTTTTTGAAGGAACTTGGTACTTAGTTAGAGTGGACGAAAAGCACCGAAGGACTTATGCTCGTCGTCCATCTCCAAATGATGGCACTCTGGATGCGGGGGCTGGGCTTGTACATTCAAGCACAGCAGCTGAGGTAAGGGTTATTGCCACTACCCTAAGGAATGAATTCTCTGGGATGGTCATAAGGGAAGGGGGAAAAAGATAAGAAGCTCATAAAGGGATGTTTGTCCTAGGCCAGGGATGGGGAACCTGTGACCTTTGTCTCGTATGACCAACAAAATGATTTCTCTTCTCAAATCTAAGTTATTTGGGAATAAGAAGACATAATCTGAAGTCTAAGTGAGCGTTTGGGGCTTTTCTGTATGAGAACAAACTCATGATCTCTTTCTCTAAGATAAGTCCTGGACCTGATCCTTTAAACTTTAGGGTGCTTTGTTTCTTGCCCTTTTTTTAAAGCCTGTATACTATATTTCAAGAAATCATAAATGAAAAATACCCAGTTCTATTAAAATGACAGGACAGAGTGGAGATAGATAGCACCCACAATCTCTTCCTTAAAGAAACCACAAAAGGAAAAGTACCAGAAATGTTAATAGCCACAATCCAGAACTCCTATTGTCACAGAAAAAATACTGCAAATATCCAGAATGAAGCATTTGAAGTACTGAGAAACCAGTTCAGAAACACAAGACTTGGTAGCTTTTTCTCTTTTAAAAAAGAGAGAGAGTTGGTCTTGGAATACAAATAAAGTGTGAGTATACATGTTTGGTTTATCAGCATAAAAACCTGCAAAATTAGTATCTGAAAGGTAAAGCATTTGCTAGGTTATCCTGCTTTCAGATACATTTGTAAAAGCTTATTTTTCTTTTTTCTTTTTAAAAGCATATTCCTAGCCCTGCTAAGAAAGTGCCAAGGCTCCCTGCAACAACAGCAGAACCTGAAGCAGCTACCATTAGTAATGGAGAGCACTGAATTACCTCTGTGAGGTGGAAGACTCCAGTGTGGGGAGGGGGCCGGGGAGTGTGGGGAGGGGAAGAACAGGACATCTGGGAAAAACTTAAAGGGATTACATGTTGCCTAAATTTTGATGTGTCTTACTTGGAGCCTGGAAACTATCGTGTACTTCTGAAAGTCTTTGTTTAGTTCATTTTGCTGACATGCTTCCTGTTGTGATTACATAACACTAAAATAGCATGGATGTATTTGGAATGATGTTAAGGGCTCTGTAAACCTTCATACTTCTTCAGCTGTTTGTAAGCATGAAGTTCAGCTTTTGATGTGGTCATACAAATGTTGTGCAGATCTGGCAGAAGAAAATGTAGATGTCACTAGACAGCCTTCGATTTTTTAATAGATAAATATTTTTAAATAGCATTAAGCAAGACTGCTAAAAGCGCCTTCAGTTTTTGAAATAAAACTTGAGGGATTTTTTTAAAATGTGGTTTACATAAGCCCTATGAAAATGGCAAGACCGGATAAATTTTATAAGTAAGGTAGAAAACGAAGTTTTAGGAAAGTAATACTATTTACTCTATTTGAATTGAGCCCCAGGAGTGACCAGAAGTCAGGATAATGGTCTTTGTGAACTAAAGAATAGTGATCTTGAACGAGCTCTTTCTGGAGAGACCTTTGTGGCATGTGGCATCTTTGGTAGGAACAATTCTTGTCCCTGTGCCAGCTTTGGTCATCGGTTTTGAATAGTGCTTGAGATCTGTAAGGAGGCTAATGGTGTTACAGTTCTTTGTACCTTATTTTAACTCGAGGTGTGTGTGGTTGCTGGAAAAGTACCTTTTACAAGCATGACCTTCATTGTTAACTTGAATAAAAGGGGAGAAGGTAGCAATTATAACATTAGTAGAATTACTCTCCAGTATTACAGATTTTAACTTCAAAAACTGACAATCTAAATCCATGATGATTTTTCATCAAAAGTAAAATCATTGATATGACTCGAGTTGTTTCCTGGTCCTTGAAAAAAGAGAATTCAGAATTCTCCATCACTGTCATGCAATCTGATTTGTGAAGCTTCCTTTAAGACTTTCACTTAGAAAACTATGTACCCCACAAAGGAAAAATGTCATAGAACGAACAATATGTCAGAATGAACAAAAAGACTTTTTGGACAGTTATGTAGGCCCGCTTGGTGCTGAACTACAACATGAGCCTTATTAGGTTACAAAAATACAGAGGTAGTTGGAACTAATGTACAGAACTAATTTTTAATACTTTATTTTGTTAAATTCTGTGAAGTTTCAGTTACCTATTACAAACTTGCACAAACGACATGAAATGTAATGTTTCAGATTACAAGGTAATGCGTGATGTGTTTGTAAATTATTCTTGTCTAATATTAACTAGTAGCTTTTCTTTTTTTGATTTGTACAGTCAAAAGCAAGTTAAAATGACTTCATTTTAACACATGCTGATGTAGATTAATGATGTAAGTTCTGATTTAAAGATTGGTGGGGAAATGGTGCATGCAATGCTTTTGGAAGTGTTTGGGGGTTAGAAATGTTCTGAAAAGAGTAATTTAATTTCTGGGTGCCAAGAGAATTGGGTGAATGAAAGTTCATTGCCGGCAATGGACAGACCTAGTATACCACTGGCACAGAATATTAACTCTATACACTTCATTAAGGATGAGGTGAATAACTTTGAAATAAAGTTTTGAGAGAAATTTCAAACATATGAAAGTCTTTTTATTCTACCAAGAAATTATATACTAAGAAGCATCCTTTTTCTTTTGATAAATGATAATTCACATCTGGTCACATGTTAATCATAATTATTACCCAGACTTCATTTTATTTAAAGCAACAAGAAATTTCTTTAAAAATCTACCTAAGAAACTAGTTAGTGAAGTAGGTAAATATCAGAGGCATAATAAACTTTAGTTAATTTGCATCAAGTAATTTAGGTAGACGTGGCAGCTGCTTGTCAAAATAACTATCCTATGGCTTCTGATTTGAGTTGGTAACTTATTAATTTTTGGTCTTGAAGTAATCATTTTAATTTCTTTAACTCAGATACTCAAATTCAACATCTCTCTTGACCTCTTTGAGCTCCAGTTTCCTCATGTTTCTTTTAGCATTAAAATCCAATTTGATTCTGTAAGGGCTAGTTCTGTTACATTTACCATATGTGGACTTAATTTAGCTTAGTCCTCAGAATAAATTTGATCTCTATTTAAAGCACAACTAGACTGACCTCAGAAATAGATTTTTTAAAAAGCCCATTTTGAAACTTTTATTTGAAACCTTTTATCTCTGGTTTACCTCTTGTGACGTGTAATATAAAACAAGGGACCATTGGGTAATAGAGCTCACTTAGTGAGAAGTTCAGATAGCAAATAGTTTTTCAAAGAGGGGCCATGGAAAGAAATCATTTTAATCCACAAGATATTAGTGTTTGAAATTTTATGCCTATTATCATCAACCAGATTAACCCCTGCATCCTGCTTTGGTCCTCATTTTGGGGAATGAGATTTTGTTTAACTTCCCTACTGTGGAGTGCTTCTAGATGTTGAATTTAGTTTGTTTTTTTTATACTAAAAGTACCACAATCACATAAGCTTTTTTAGTGGGATTCTTTGGTCCTATTCTGGTGTTCATAGGAAGTACAGCCCAGCTCACAGTACTTAGGTAATTTTATTTTACTAAAAGAAAACAAATGTAAAGATACATTCTACATCTTTCTTCCAGTACCATCATTGTGCAAGAAGATATGAGAACATAATTAACAAAATGTTGCCAATTTTTTGAAAGGAAAGTAGCGTGAAGAATTTGTTGGTTTTGCTCAGTTCTTATCAATAATGGATTGAAATGTAGTTCAGTTGCACATGGTGGGACAGCTAGGTGGCACAGTGGATAGAGCACTGGGCTTGGAATCAGAAGACATCTTCCCGAGTTCAAATCTAGTCTCAGACACTTAGTAGCTGTATGACCCTGGGCAAGTCACTTAATCATGTTTGCCTCAGTTTCCTCATCTATAAAATGAATTGGAGAAGGAAATGGCAAACCACTCCAGTATCTTTGCCAAGGAATTTGAGGTCAGGACAGGACTGAAAAACGACTCCACAACAAACTACATGGAGTACTAGGGATTTGTTTAAGGTCCCTGGAAAGCAAAAAAGGAAACATCCCAAACCCCAAGGAGCTAATATAGTCTGCTGCAAAGTACAAGCTGGGAAAAGATATGTATAACTACACAAAATAGTTTGAGAAGGGAAAAAGTACAAAGAAGGGAAGGATGGAATCATTGAAAGCTTTGAAGGAAAGTAAGAGACCCTGAAAGGCAAAAAGGAGGAGGGTCTGTATTCAAAACTCACAACAGCTAGTGGAAAAGGACAGGAGGGTATTAGATGTAAGTTGAAGTTTGGGGAACAGCCATAAATCTAATTTGATTAAAATGTAGGAATACATAAAATGGAGTACTATGAATTGGAATTAAAAAGGTAGATTGAAACTAGAGTGTGGAGGACCTAAATGCTAGGCAAAGGACATTGTGTTTATTTTAAAGATAAGTCAAAGCAGCTGAAGTTTATAGGGAGAGGTTATTCAGTGGTTGGTTCCATGTATTAGGAAGAATGTTTTGGGAGGATATATGAAGAGAATAGAAATAGGGAAACCAGTTAGGAAGACAGTATAGGATAGAGTGAACTAGGGTGGTGGCCATGTGGTTAGAGAGGAGTTTGAGATGATGGCACATTCAGGTGTCCACTTAAGCATTAAGGGGGTGGAAAATGGTGATTCAACAGAGAAAATAAGGGGAAATTGTACAGATGAGGAGAACCAAAAGAGGGCTAATCATTAGTCATTTACGAAGCACCAACAGTGCCCAATATGGCACTGTGCCAAGAAGAGAATAGCAGTATATGGAGGTGGTTGTTAAGTGTCAAAAACCGTCATCACATTGAGTGATTAAGGGACTAGAGGTAGCCTTTGGAGAGAGTAATTAGTAGTGTAGAAAGGTGAAGCCAGATATCAAGGAGTGACAGGGATAAAATGGAGGCCACGTATAGGAGTTTGGCAGTGAAAAGGAGGAAATAATAACATAGCTTGAAGGATTGGCAAAGTCAAGGAATTTTGTTTTTAAGGAAAGGACAGACCCTGCCATGTAAGGAAGGAGCCAGTCTAGAGGAAGCCTTTGAAGAGGACAGGGAGTGATCAATATGGCAAACTCTGGGGGAGACTGGAGAGCACAGTTAAATTGCCTTTCACAATTCCCCTCTTTCCTTGGTGACTAGAGAGAATGATGCATAGAGCAGGAGAATGTAAGGTCTAATTCTGTAAGTGACAAGAATTTGGGACAAGACAGGGCAACGAGGAGGTACAGTGATAGCGCTCTGGCTTTGGAGTCAAGAGGATCCGAGTTCAAATCCAACCTCAGATACTTGACACTAGCTGTGTGACCCTGGGAAAGTCACTTAACCCTGATTGCCTCACCAAAAAAAAAATCGGGACAAGGTGGTATAGACAGTAGGAATCCTAGAGGACAAGTTGCAGAGAAGGGGATAAATCTGAACTTGGGGGAGGAAGGAGGAGGGGGAAAGAGTGGCAGGGGAGAAAGAGGAACCATTGCCACAGAGCATTTTAAGGGGTGTTGCGAAGTGAGACTGAGAAGAAATATAGGATGAAGAGGAGTACCAGCTAAGGCAGGGTTCTAGACTGCAATAAAAAGGGAAAGCAGAGGAGGAAGGGAACTGGAGAAGGGAAGGAAGGTTGAGTTCAATGAAAGTGTGAGTCAGGGGAAGGGGATTTTCTGGCTACTGAGTTAACCCATCCGTCACCTTAATTTAGCTGATTTTTTTTTTTTTTAATTTTTAGGCAATTGGGGTTAGTGACTTGCCCAGGGTCACACAGCTAGTAAGTGTCAAGTGTTTGGTCTGAGGCTGGATTTGAACTCAGGTCATCCTGTCTTCAGAGCCAGTGCTCTATCCACTGTGCCACCTAACTGCCCCTGATCTTTTTTTATAATATTCTAATAATCTCTTTTTAAAAATAGGTGCATATATGAGTTTGGTGGCTTTTGCTTTCTTAAAATGCAAGTGTAGCTAGAACAAGTGATTCCCTCTAAAAATCCTTTATTCTTTTGGGCCTTTTGCTTCCTCCTTATTTTTCTAAGCTGAAAAGTAAATCCATTAGAAAAAATATATATATTTTAGGGTGGTATTAAACTTGAATGCCTCTGGTAATCACACCATGATTGAACTTTCCACACCCAGCAGTTTTTAATCTTCAGGCCCCATTCTTGACAAGGCCAAAGTTGAAGTGACACAAAACTGTGTTCTATTGTTCCTAAGGGACTAAATCTCTAAGAGTCAAAATGGGAGTAGGAAGGGAGATACTAATTTGACTCAATATTTATGTTAGGATTTAGTTTGGTTGGACATTTGGGCTCTGTTTTTGAGGTAGCTGGTATTCTGGTGAGATTTTTAGACCATGAAAATTCCCCAAATTTGATGATGGAACAGTGAATTCTCTTGGGTTCCCTTTCTCTCCCCCCAACCCCCCATCCCCAGGGAACAGGTCATTTTCACCATTTCTGACCCAGATCCCTCCTGTAGTTCAGCTTCTTAGGGCAAACTTAAGGCATGTTTGGTTAGAAAGGGAGATAGATGTCTTCCCTATTTAGGCAAATGTTGGAGTTAGGGAATGAAATTTTAAAATTTGATTTGAAAAAGTTTTTTAAACATGTAAAAACCACCTCTAACAGTGACAGTCTCAAAGTAGGAACTATGAATTGGCACATTTCACCTGAACCCTGCATCTGAGTTCAAGTGTGGGAGAATTCCAGCCCTTGGGTTTAGGTTTGAGTATTGAGAAGAAAATTAGTTTGGAGAGCAGATAGCCACCTACTCAGAACTGCCTGGAATTTAAGCAAAGGAACTATTTAAAGTTAGAGATACACAGTGTCATTTAAATTATAGCTTTTACCCTGGCCAAGAAATCTTTATTTATACAGCTGAAACTTTCTAAATAGGCCATTTCAGATAGTGAAGCCAATGTTGAGAAAAAATGAATTGGGTAATTCACTTTCACATCAAACCACACAACACAGTAAGCATAGAATACAAGGCCATACACAAGACCAGGCAGAACTAGGGAAGGCTAAATTGGAACATGTCATAGCCAATTATAATATCTCAAGTATGAAAACTAACAGCGTTAGTGATGGAAACTGATAACCGCTGTTGCTTGAAGTATCAACCAGGGCTTGGCAAATTGTCTTCCATGAACAATATCACATTGGGTTGGTTAACACAATAGAAACTTTTTCTTGGGGGCATTAATTCTCAAGAGAAGTTAGGAGTGTGATTCTGGTTAGTCCTTTCTACTACTTAAGTAGACTGAGTAATAAATAACATATATCACATTCTTAAGACACCCCCAAACCAAGCAAGCCAGAAAATTTGAGTGCGGTTTATTGCCTTGTCAGTTTGAAAGAAAAATAGATTACAAAATTACCATTTGAGTTTATTTAAAATTAGAAAATTTTCATAACCCAAGTTGCTTGTGGAAAAATTTAAAAACAAATCCAAAAACAATGTTTAAATTCATTGACAGTCTAATGCAATTTATAAAATTGAACAAAATTTGGATGTGTGTCGTATGCCCCGGTAGACTCGGGACACTTTCTTTGAGTCTCCTTCCTTGGGGTCTGGCAGGGTCACTATTGGGACACTCTCTAAAGCCCGTCTTCTTTGGACTCTGTGCAAAATGATACGGTAGACTCCAGTGATGGAACTGCGGGAATCTCTTCCTTGGTTATTTCTAATATGCTCTTCAGTTATACCCAGATTTTCTAAGGTGTTTTTGACCTCATTCTCTTCTTCCTTAAGTGTGCTTTTTTCTGACAAATACTTGGGATCTAGTTGGAAGGGTTCCAAGGGAGTGGGGTGTAACACTCCTTGCATCCATTCATTGTTCATGATGTAGTCAATGCCATACCTTTCTGTGGGTATTGGCTGTAGAACCCCACGAATCAGCCTCTGACAGGGGTTAGAGACATGAGGGGGTATACTGTATGTCCCATCGAGAATATACTTCTTCAGTTTGGCCACTGTCTCTGCTCGAAATGGCATGGTACCAGTCACCATGAAATATAAGAGGACCCCCAAGGCCCAGATGTCCACGTAAGTGCCCACATAATTTTCATCCCTGAAGAGCTCTGGGGCAGCATATGGAGGAGACCCACAGAAAGTGTTCAAGGTTTCACCTTTTTTGCTTACTGTGCTGAATCCAAAATCACCCACCTTCACACAGGTATTGCTTGTATAAAATACATTTTCTGCCTTCAGATCTCTATGAATAATTTGATTTTCATGCTGTGAAGCAAGAAAGGACAAAATCAATTTAAAAAACTGGTAAAAATACTTTTACCTAAAAAAAAAGGTAAAAATCTGTGCTAAATATTCAATAATTCTATTTAGACATCTGGATAAAGATTTATATGATTATGGCAATTCATTTAAATATTACAGCATAATGTGTTTTTTAGGATAATCAGTCAACCAGTAAATATTTTTATTGTTTTTCTAATAAATATTTATTAAATTCCTACTGTGAGCCAGGCATTGTGTTATCAAAGGAAAGTTAATTTTTTGTTACACAGAATCAGAATTGACAGTATTTAAGAATTGGATGGAACCTCAGGAGTTGTCTAATCTAAGCCATACGAAAAAGGAATCCTCATTATAACGTCCCTGTCTGCTTGAACTAGACTGTAATAAAGTCTTTGCTTGAATACTTCCAGAGACGGAGAGGTTAACTACATATTGACACACATTGATGAAGAATTGGTTTGAAGGGGGAAAATGCATCTCCTATTTAAACACTTTACCTGATCAACACAATGACAAACCACAATTCCACAGGACTCGTGATAAAATAATGCTACCCACCTCTACATAGAAGGGTGATAGACTCAGAAGGCACACAGAGATACTTTTGTCTTGTTTTTGTCTTTTTGGACAAGGCTGATGTGGGAATCTGTTTTCCTTGACTCTACATATTTGTAAAAAGTTTTATTTTTCTTGGTTTCTTGACAGAGGAGAGGGGAAGGTGGAAGGGAGAGAATGGAGCTGAATTGAATTTAAAAAACAAAATTTTAAGCCATTAACTGCTTCTGCTGGCAAAACAATCTATAGCTTGATAGCCCTTCCTGCTTTAGCCACTCCAAAGGAAAAATAACCAAGAGTACAGGGAGCGCTTTGGCTGCACTTTCAGCTATCTAACCTTTGTCATGAGACCCTACCAGAAGAAGATTGAAAATGGAGTGTGAACCAGGGTTAGAGCCAGGACCAGGGAGGAATACAATCTCCTCTGCTCATCATTCCTGTAGGCCTTCTTGACCTCAACCAAAATACTGTAAAATCCAGTTTCTGGAAGAAGCTGGCCACAGCTTAGCAATCCCCTAACACAACATCCCATCCTTGTTCCTTGTTTCTAGCCTTGGAACAGTCAATATGGTGTAGTGCAAACAGTACAGGTTTTGGAGTTAAATGACCTGAATATAATCAGTCCCACCTTTCCTAATTTATTCATTGCTCGGACAAATTTCTTAATTTTCTGGGTCTCAATTTCTTCATCTGTCAAGCTGAGGATGTTTGGTTTTTAACCTGCAATTGGTCAACTTTTTTTTAAAATATTTTGATAATTGTATTTAAACATAATTGATTTCCTTTGTAATCCTTTGTATTTTGATTTATGATTTAAAAGTATCATTCTGAGAAGGCTTTGCAGACTTTCAAAGCTGAACACACACAAGAAAAGATGAAGAATCTCTGATCTAAATGATCTCTAAGATACTTTCTGGCTCGAATCCAAAGGACCCCTGACTTCATATCTGCATCTTAGATCCAAAGTATCAAACTCACATAGAAACGGGCCACTAAAATGTATATAAGGATTCCTGCAGGCTGCATGTTGACTTAGAAACTACATATTAGTTAACATTATGTTCTATTTTTCTTTATTTTGTTAAATATTTCCCAATTACATTTCAATCTGGTTGGGCCCCACTGTGGAGTGATGCAGAACAGAATGGGCCAGTGTGTTTGACACCTCTGCCTTAGAGAAGCTGCAAGGACCACCCATTCTTAAAGGTTGTATGCTTTTACTTGTGGCACCAAAACTGACCTTATAGTCATTAACTGCTTTGTCCATAGCGACTGTTGGAAAATGGTCGATGTTCTTTTTCTTTGCCTTCCTCTTTAGAGACAGGTGTAGAGACAAGAGTAAGGAGTACAACTTTATAGCGTTCTACCATGGGCCCTTCTCTAATTGTCCCCTAGCCTCTATCATTCACGTGCCTGCTGCTTCTGCTCCCAGTTTTTCCTCTCCCTCTCTTCAGGTGTGCCAGTGAGGGGATGGTGCTTTATGTAACCATACATGGTTACATGGAAGGGTTTCTGCCTCGATGACATACTGCTACCAGATAGTACAATCATGGTGCCCATGGTGGGGCTGACCTATTATTCCCTAGCAAGGTTAGGCAACCAGCACCACTAAGTGACAAATTTTACAATCCTGCCCCCCCAACACACACACACCCCTTCCTTATGTTTTCCTTTTTATCTACTCCATGCCAAATTTCCATTCCCAATACAAAGGCCTACCAGTAACTGCTTAGCCCACTGATGGCGGTCTGGGCTAAAGACGTTACTAACCCTTGACCATAACCTCATCTCTCTGTCTGTGGAGGAAAGACAGCCAGTGTTCACTCCCAAACTACCCCTATGCTGGCTGATCTTAGGTTGATGAAGAATCAGACGTGACTGAAAAAAACTACTGAACGACAACAAAGGGATAAGGAGGGATGAAAGAAGACTAGGATTTGAAGATTATAAAAAATAGCATGTTCTCAGCATATCACATCAGCAGCATAGTCCAATGGAAAGATCACTGGTTTTGGATTTAGAGGTTATTGTTCAGTTTCAGTCTGCCCACTCTGACCCCATATGGGGTTATGTTGGCAAGGATACTGGAGTGGTTTGCTATTTCCTCCAGATGGTTTTTCAGATGAGGAAACTGAGGCAAACAGGGTTAAATGACTTGCCCAGGATCACACAGCTACTAAGTGTCCAAGGCCAGATTTGAATTCAAGAAGATGAGTCTCTAAGTCAGAGGACTTGAGTTCAATTCCAGCCTCTGATATAGTCCGTGTGACCTTGCGTTGTTATGTAACCTCCCTGGTAGTACTTCATTGCCCATTCCAGCTAGAGCTGGGAACTACAGACTATGTGAGTAGTGACTACCCATTGGTCAAGCAACTCTAGCCAGACTGGTACCGTGGATACTCTATGACGTTGAGCTTACCATGTGCTTCACTGCTGACACAATCTGGGAGAAAACGAGCTTGCTTTCTATTTCTGAGAGCTTCCCCTCTGTGCTGATCTTCACAAAGAGCTCTCCGCCTCCAGCATATTCCATCACCAGGTGGAGCTTAGACAGGGTCTCTACAACTTCATAAAGGCGGATGATGTTGGGGTGGTGCAGTTTTTCCATGCTGGAGATCTCACGGGACAGCAGCCTTTGGGTTTTCTGGTCTAACTTGGTCTTGTCCAGGATCTTAATAGCCACCTTTTCTGAAAATGAAAAAGGGACAAGATTAATGAGAGCTGCAGTAATTCCTGGCCAACCTCACCAAGTTACAAGTAGCTGTGTAAAATTCTGTCTCAGAGAGGTTTAGGAGTAAAACCTTTAGAGTTAATAAAGGCCTTAAGATCATTAGAACTTTCTCTTCATTTGCAGATGAAAGAAACTGAGGCTCAGATGATATGCCCAAAGTCATACAGGTTGTTGTTCTGTTGTGTATGGCTTTGTGACCCCATTTGAAGATTTCTTGGCAAAATTACTGAATCAGTTTGCCATTTCCTCCTCCAGCTCATTTGACAGATGGGGAAACTGAGGCAAACAGGGTTAAGTGGCTTGCCCAGGGTCACACAACTAGTGTTTGAAGCTGGATTTGAACTCAGGTCTTCTTACTCCAGGCCTGGTGCTCTATCCACTGTGCCATCTAGCTGCCCAAGTCATACTGGCAGCAATTCGCAAAGCCAGAATCTGATCCCAGGTCTCTAACTGCCCAGATCCAGGGCTCTTTCCAGTACAAGGTAGTGCAGTGGGGAGACTGCTGGGCCTGGAGTCAGGAGGATCTGAGTTCAAATGCGGCCTCAGACATATAACACTCACTAGCTGTGTGACTCTGGGCAAGTCACAACCCCAATTGACTCACCAAAAAAAAAAAAAAACCCCAAAAAACCAAAACCCTTACTAGCTGTGTCACCTTGGGCAAATCTTTTACTGTCTCTCAGCTTTGGTTTCCTCATCTGTAAAATGGGGATAATATCACTGACCTCCCAGGATTGTTGCAAAGATTAAATGAGATAAGAATTGTAAAGTAGTTTGCCAACCATAAAACACTATATAAATGCTAACTCACATGATTACACCACTATTCTTCAGCTATGTACACGGTAAAACTTCAATTCATTTGGATCCCTCTGGTTCCACACTGGCTGGGATTTTATTTATGAATAACAAGTAAATTTGTTTGGGCTGGAGTTCCAAATGTCTCCCTTTTCCTAATTGATAGCAGGTAGTTTCTCAATTCTGCTTTTCCTAAAACAATCCTTTTTATAACATACACACTCAATTGGGTGTGGAAATCTCTTACCCTACAGGAAAATGGGGGGGAAGGGGACAAGAGAGTAGGGGAATGATAGAGAGGAGGGCATATTGGGAAGGGGAGTAATCAGAAGCAAATACTTCTGAGGAGGGACAGGGTCAAAAGAAAGAATAGAATAAATGGGTGAGAGGGATAGGATTAAGGGAAATAGAGTTTTTCATAGCATGTCTGCTATGGAAGTGTTTTGCATAACTGCACATGTATAACCTATATTGAGTTGCTTGCCTTTTCAATGAGGGTGGGTGGGGAGGGAGGAAGGGAGAAAATTTGGAACCCAAAGTTTTACAAACACATGTTTAAAAAAAAATGTTTTCGCATGCAACTGGGAAATAAGAAATACAGGAAATGGGATACAGAAATCCATCCTGCCCTACAGGAAAATTGAAGGGGAAGGGAATAAGAGAAGGGGGGGAGAGATAGAAGGGAAGGCAGACTAGGGGAAGGGGTATTTAGAATGCATGCCATCTTGGGGTGGGGGGAGGGGCGAGATGGGGTGAAAATTTGGAACTCAAAATCTTGTGGAAGTAAATGTTGAAAACAAAAAATAATACAATCCCTTTTATAAATTTTTAAAATACAAACTCTTGTTGGTAGTTTAGACTGACAAAATTAATCACAGAATTACTATAAATTTATATGTATTGATGTATTATATGTATTCCAAATGTGATGGCTGATAAAGTATAGGACCCCTAGGCATTTGCAGAGCATAGATTCTATAAATCTCTGGAAATAGAGAAATCTTTGAGGACCTTCTTGTAAATGAGAGGGAAGAGTTTTGGAAGCCAGCTTGAGAAGCAACATCTGAGCATAAATCCAGCTTTTCCTAGGACCTATGTCCTCTGTCTGCTTTACCATCTCTTAATTCCTGTTCTCTGAGCTGAATGCCTCCAAAGTGATCCCTTCAAAGTTTTTGAAACCAAGGTTGAAAAAAAATTTGGCTTACCTATATCAGGTAATATTTATGTCTTTGCTCTCAAAAAAACAAATGAGTTGAAGGGTTAAAGGTCATCTACAATATCTACTCCATTTTTCTGATGGAATGTGAAAGTGAAACATTTTTTAGCAGGAGTTGGTTTATTGCTTCTAGTGATTCCAAATCTTATCTTTGGGATTCAAGAGAAAGAAATCACAATTCTTGGAAATTTCCCAAATCATAAGTTGTTCTATATTTTTCATAATATTTTATTAATATGTTTTTAAATAATAAGTGACCATAATAATAAACTATAAATAAATTTTCTGTGATAGGGTTATATGAAAAGTTTCAGAGGTTTTCTATTTTTAAAGATTGCATATTAACTAACATTAATAATAATAATGCATAATATTATTATGATGAACTAATATATTGTGACTGATTTAAAACATTTTTAAAAAAAACTGGCAGGCAAAATTGTGCTAATGACATCATAGAGGCACATTTAACCTACTTAGGAGACAACATTTTAAGGACTTTGGTGTTAGAATTATTTACATACAAATCACTGTTGCTAATTATTCATGCACCTAATCTATTTCATTAAAACCACTCCTAAAAGACCTTTAAGGAAAGGAATAAGCACTTATTAAGCACCTACTAGGTGCCAAGCACAGTACAGATAATTATCTCAGTTGAGATTCACCGGGAAAGAGTTGCTATTACATTACCCTTTTTAAGTTGAGGAAACTGAGGCAGGCAGGGGTTGTAACTTGTCTAGGGCCACCGAATTTGAATTAACAACTGCCTGACTCCAGACCTCATGCTCTATCAACTGTGCTACCCAGCTGTCTCTACTTTAGCAAATAAGAAAACAATAATCAAACATTTGAGGTGGAGCTAACTCAGATACCAATGACTAATGAAATGGCACCAGGGTACAAAAGGTGAAAGGAGATAAACCAGGGGCTTGGATGATTCCCATGCTGATAATCACATCCTTGACTTAAAATACTCAAGGAATTTTAACATTCTTTTTTCTGTAAGTCCAAAAGTCTAAAATTCTTTCAAAGGCTTCTTCCCTTACTTAAAGGAGAGAAGTTTCTGGTTTTACACAAGGGAAAGGAAAATAAAGTCATCCCTAGATAGTTCAGAAACCTTTAATCTGCCTGAGGCTAAAGAGGAGGTTAGTTAAATTGGGAGTAGGAAAGGAGAGGGTGGGCTAGGGAGGATGTCCTCTAGCAGAATTCCAGTTTGAGCCCCAGGAGGCAGGACATCTGAGGACTTTCTAGTTAGCAGAGAAGGCATGACTGCTTTGCGTGTAGTTTTTGAAAAGAAAAAAAAAAAGATAAGGAAAGGAAAGCCACAATGTTCTAAACTGCCACTAGGTGGTCTGGAAAGCAATTATTCATCTAAATCTCTAATTTCCTTTTAATGAAGAGGCAGAACAAACTTTATAAATTCTCTTTCTCTCTTCCTCCCTCCCTCTCCCTCTTCTCCTCTTTTCCCCTCTCCCCCTCCCTCTTCTTCTCCTCTCTCTCTCTGCCTCTTCTCTTCCTCCTCTTTTTCTCTCCCTCTCCCTCTCTCTTCTCCCTCCCCAATTCTACACAGGTAGGTAGAACATCAGCTTGAAGTTCTTCTCTCAGTAATAGGTATGCATTTATGACTATCTTTTCACAATTCATGGCTCAGTCCTCCAATAGACCCTAGCACCCAAGTCCATGAACTACAGCTAAGCTGAATGGCTCCTGTGAAGATTGACCCTGTGATCTTAGCCAACTTGAACCAACAACCAAGCTGACTGCCTACAGACCAAACCTGTCCAACATGAATCATTCTTCACAAGGGAATGCCAAACACTTCCTTGTATAGTGGGGTTTTGTGGTGTGTATTTTTTGTTTGTTTTTATGAAACAACCAATTTTTGAGTCTTTTCTTGGCTTCCATGTTGAACAAGGCTTCCAGAGTGCATGCCAGACACCAGAATGGATCCTGGGCCACCCTGGCTATTTGGTTAGGACTAGGAGGGAATTGAAAAGGCCAAAGTTAACCTTGAGGATATGCTTTGAGTCCAGGATAGCTCCTAGTATAGAAGATGCCCCAGGAGGTGAGTCAGTTACAAACCCTAGATGGGCTCAGATGCACCCTGAGACTGATCTGTTCCCCAACCAGTTGTACTTCTCACTCCTCTGGAATTCTGGGTCTTTGCTGACTCTAGGACACACAAGAGCAGGCTGAACTTTAAAACAGATGGATAGATAGATAGATAGATAGATAGATAGATAGATAGATAGATAGATAGATAG